>NW_026045999.1:2982500-3662500 GCF_023898315.1 Schistocerca nitens
AATTCTGAAGGTGGCAGGGGTAAAATACAGAGAGCGAAAGGCTATTTACAGAAAGCAGATGGCAGTTATAAGAGTCGAGGGGTATGAAAGGGAAGCAGTGGTTGGGAAGGGAGTGAGACAGGGTTGTAGCCTCTCGCCGATGCTATTCAATCTGTATATTGAGCAAGCAGTAAAGGAAACAAAAGAAAAGTTCAGAGTAGGTATTAAAATCCATGGAGAAGAAATAAAAACTTTGAGGTTCGCTGATAACATTGTAATTCTGTCAGAGACAGCAAAGGACTTGGAAGAGCAGTTGAACGGAATGGACAGTGTCTTGAAAGGAGGATATAAGATGAACACCAAGAAAAGCAAAACGAGGATAATGGAATGTAGTCGAATTAAGTCAGGTGATGCTGAGGGAATTAGATTAGGAAATGAGACACTTAAAGTAGTAAAGGAGTTTTGCTATTTGGGGAGCAAAATAACTGATGATGTCCGAAGTAGAGAGGATATAAAATGCAGATTGGCAATGGCAAGGAAAGTGTTTCTGAAGAAGAGAAATTTGTTAACATGGAGAATAGATTTAAGTGTCAGGAAGTCGTTTCTGAAAGTATTTGTATGGAGTGTAGCCATGTATGGAAGTGGAACATGGACGGTAAATAGTTTAGACAAGAAGAGAATAGAGGCTTTCGAAGTGTGGTGCTGCAGAGGAAGGCTGAAGATTAGATGGGTATATCACATAACTAATGAGGAGGTATTGAATAGAATTGGGGAGAAGAGAAGTTTGTGGCACAGCCTGACTAGAAGAAGGGATCGGTTGGTAGGACATGTCCTGAGGCATCTAGGGATCACCAATTTAGTATTGGAGGGCAGCGTGGAGGGTAAAAATCGTAGAGGGAGACCAAGAGATGAATACACTAAGCAGATTAAGAAGGATGTAGGTTGCAGTAGGTACTGGGAGATGAAGAAGCTTGCACAGGATAGAGTAGCATGGAGAGCTGCATCAAACCAGTCTCAGGACTGAAGACAACAACAACAACAACAACAACATGTGGAAAACAATACTTGTTGAGATATCCTGTCCTTTCATTCTCGCTTGTCTGTTATCTAGAAGCAAACACTATAGGCAGTGCTGCGCATAGCTAGCATTCACCCTGACACATGCTCAGCAATGAATTCCTCATATAACAATGAGAATGGTAGTCCAGTAAACATGGGATCTAAATTCCTAAAGTTCTGTGAGCACATGTTCATCTTCGATATTTTAAAACACATCTCTCCAATTGCAATCCCTTTGATTCCATATTTTGGGAGGAGCTAGTATGGACCATGAACCATGGACCTTGCCGTTGGTGGGGAGGCTTGCGTGCCTCAGCGATACAGATGGCCGTACCGTAGGTGCAACCACAACGGAGGGGTATCTGTTGAGAGGCCAGACAAACATGTGGTTCCTGAAGAGGGGCAGCAGCCTTTTCAGTAGTTGCAGGGGCAACAGTCTGGATGATTGACTGATCTGGCCTTGTAACATTAACCAAAACGGCCTTGCTGTGCTGGTACTGCGAACGGCTGAAAGCAAGGGGAAACTACAGCCGTAATTTTTCCCGAGGACATGCAGCTCTACTGTATGATTAAATGATGATGGCGTCCTCTTGGGTAAAATATTCCGGAGGTAAAATAGTCCCCCATTCGGATCTCCGGGCGGGGACTACTCAAGAGGACGTCGTTATCAGGAGAAAGAAAACTGGCGTTCTACGGATCGGAGCGTGGAATGTCAGATCACTTAATCGGGCAGGTAGGTTAGAAAATTTGAAAAGGGAAATGGATAGGTTAAAGTTAGATATAGTGGGAATTAGTGAAGTTCGGTGGCAGGAGGAACAAGACTTTTGGTCAGGTGATTACAGGGTTATAAATACAAAATCAAATAGGGGTAATGCAGGAGTAGGTTTAATAATGAATAAAAAAATAGGAGTGCGGGTTAGCTACTACAAACAGCATAGTGAACGCATTATTGTGGCCAAGATAGACACAAAGCCCATGCCTACTACAGTAGTACAAGTTTATATGCCAACTAGCTCTGCAGATGATGAAGAAATAGATGAAATGTATGACGAGATAAAAGAAATTATTCAGGTAGTGAAGGGAGACGAAAATTTAATAGTCATGGGTGACTGGAATTCGTCAGTAGGAAAAGGGAGGGAAGGAAACATAGTAGGTGAATATGGATTGGGGGGAAGGAATGAAAGAGGAAGCCGCCTTGTAGAATTTTGCACAGAGCATAACTTAATCATAGCTAACACTTGGTTCAAGAATCATGAAAGGAGGCTGTATACATGGAAGAAGCCAGGAGATACTGACAGGTTTCAGATAGATTATATAATGGTAAGACAGAGATTTAGGAACCAGGTTTTAAATTGTAAGACATTTCCTGGGGCAGATGTGGATTCTGACCACAATCTATTGGTTATGAACTGCAGATTGAAACTGAAGAAACTGCAAAAAGGTGGGAATTTAAGGAGATGGGACCTGGATAAACTGAAAGAACCAGAGGTTGTAGAGAGTTTCAGGGAGAGCATAAGGGAACAATTGACAGGAATGGGGGAAAGAAATACAGTAGAAGAAGAATGGGTAGCTCTGAGGGATGAAGTGGTGAAGGCAGCAGACGATCAAGTAGGTAAAAAGACGAGGGCTAATAGAAATCCTTGGGTAACAGAAGAAATATTGAATTTAATTGATGAAAGGAGAAAATATAAAAATGCAGTAAATGAAGCAGGCAAAAAGGAATACAAACGTCTAAAAAATGAAATCGACAGGAAGTGCAAAATGGCTAAGCAGGGATGGCTAAGAGGACAAATGTAAGGATGTAGAGGCTTGTCTCACTAGGGGTAAGATAGATACTGCCTACAGGAAAATTAAAGAGACCTTTGGAGAGAAGAGAACCACTTGTATGAATATCAAGAGCTCAGATGGAAACCCAGTTCTAAGCAAAGAAGGGAAGGCAGAAAGGTGGAAGGAGTATATAGAGGGTTTATACAAGGGAGATGTACTTGAGGACAATATTATGGAAAGGGAAGAAGATGTAGATGAAGACGAAATGGGAGATAAGATACTGCGTGAAGAGTTTGACAGAGCACTGAAAGACCTGAGTCGAAACAAGGCCCCGGGAGTAGACAACATTCCACTAGAACTACTGATAGCCTCGGGAGAGCCAGTCATGACAAAACTCTACCATCTGGTGAGCACGATGTATGAGACAGGCGAAATACCCTCAGACTTCAAGAAGAATATAATAATTCCAATCCCAAAGAAAGCAGGTGTTGACAGATGTGAAAATTACCGAACTATCAGTTTAATAAGTCACAGCTGCAAAATACTAACGCGAATTCTTTACAGACGAATGGAAAAACTGGTAGAAGCCGACCTCGGGGAAGATCAGTTTGGATTCCGTAGAAATGTTGGAACACGTGAGGCAATACTGACCTTACGACTTATCTTGGAAGAAAGATTAAGAAAAGGCAAACCTACGTTTCTAGCATTTGTAGACTTAGAGAAAGCTTTTGACAATGTTGACTGGAATACTCTCTTTCAAATTCTGAAGGTGGCAGGGGTAAAATACAGGGAGCGAAAGGCTATTTACAATTTGTACAGAAACCAGATGGCAGTTATAAGAGTCGAGGGGCATGAAAGGGAAGCAGTGGTTGGGAAAGGAGTGAGACAGGGTTGTAGCCTCTCCCCGATGTTATTCAATCTGTATATTGAGCAAGCAGTAAAGGAAACAAAAGAAAAATTCGGAGTAGGTATTAAAATTCATGGAGAAGAAGTAAAAACTTTGAGGTTCGCCGATGACATTGTACTTCTGTCAGAGACAGCAAAGGACTTGGAAGAGCAGTTGAACGGAATGGACAGTGTCTTGAAAGGAGGATATAAGATGAACATCAACAAAAGCAAAACGAGGATAATGGAATGTAGTCAAATTAAGTCGGGTGATGCTGAGGGAATTAGATTAGGAAATGAGACACTTAAAGTAGTAAAGGAGTTTTGCTATTTAGGGAGTAAAATAACCGATGATGGTCGAAGTAGAGAGGATATAAAATGTAGACTGGCAATGGCAAGGAAAGCGTTTCTCAAGAAGAGAAATCTGTTAACATCGAGTATAGATTTAGGTGTCAGGAAGTCGTTTCTGAAAGTATTTGTATGGAGTGTAGCCATGTATGGAAGTGAGACATGGACGATAACTAGTTTGGACAAGAAGAGAATAGAAGCTTTCGAAATGTGGTGCTACAGAAGAATGCTGAAGATAAGGTGGGTAGATCACGTAACTAATGAGGAGGTATTGAATGGGATTGGGGAGAAGAGAAGTTTGTGGCACAACTTGACTAGAAGAAGGGATCGGTTGGTAGGACATGTTTTGAGGCATCAAGGGGTTACAAATTTAGCATTGGAGGGCAGCGTGGAGGGTAAAAATCGTAGAGGGAGACCAAGAGACCAATACACTAAGCAGATTCAGAAGGATGTAGGTTGCAGTAGGTACTGGGAGATGAAGAAGCTTGCACAGGATAGAGTACCATGGAGAGCTGCATCAAACCAGTCTCAGGACTGAAGACCACAACAACAACAACAACAACAGTATGGACCAAAAGAAGGAAAAAATGCCCAATAACTATTGGCTCTAAAATGCATACCTTATGAGCTATGGGCACTTCTTCAGTAGAAGACTTGTCATTCCCAGTAGGGAAGATTAACAAGTGCTCGCAGTTCTAATGGCACTCATTTTAGACTCCGTGTTTACTACACCTTTTTCTTCTTGTTGTACGAGGAATTAATTCCTAAAGTTTTGCCTTTGAGTTTTGAAGGACTTCATCTGTAGCCCACCCAAACATTTATAGAATTTACAGTTCTGATTACACAAATTGTGAAACAGGTAAATATAGTAATACCATAAAGTGCCGTATATATTACTTTCTTATTATTTGTTTAAACACATTTTTGCAGTTCTTATTGTGAATAGTGTATTGTGGTGGGTTATATAGATAACATGCATGAACAAATTCAGAGGTGGCACAGAAATCATTAACGAAAAGTGCACTCAAATTGCTAAGCAGAGCTTTGTGTAGTCCACTGCCAGTGTCAACGTGTGATGAAATGTGTAGAAAATACTATGTCTGAAACATTCACATTGTTTTACAGTTTCATCAATAAGGTGGACATAAATGGTTTTGTGATATCAGACGAGTAACTACGAAAATAGTCACCTGCTTTCATACCTGCAAGAATGGAGGTTCGTGGTAGCAGGATGTTCTATTGACTTTTGCATATTGCAACAAAACATTCTGAAAGCCAGACTTCTTCACAATCTTCCAGAAAAGTCCTTGCAACCTGTTGTGCCCATTCGTGGAGAAGTTGGCTGCTCTTTCTTTGTAACAGGGCTTGCAATCGCATCGTACATAAACAATTCAGCAAATAGAAGAGATCCATTTGTAGTGATTATCAGGCATTCATGTGTGCCAGTGGAGTGGAGATAATTATGAAAAATTATTGGTTCCATTAGATGATCAGAAACCAGAAAAGTAATAAGTATTACTTACAGAATTAAAAATGTGAGCATAAGCTAAACCCATGCTTGAACATTGACTTCTTTGAGATTTTCATTTGTGTTTAAAACAGTAGTTAAAAAGTCAAATTTTGACAATTATATGTGCAAATGTGATGAAAATAAATACATTGATGATTATACAAAGTGATGTCGTAATTTGGAAATAACAATTTTTCCCTACATACGTAACCTGCACTTGTGCTGGAGGAGGATTTATGGGTGCAAGCACTCTAGTGTTAAAGCTCATTCTTGAAACTTTGTAAGTAGTCTTTCTTGGAATTCCATTTATGACTTATTGATATTACAGGCATAGGGTTCTATTTTGAAGTGCACAGTTTTACATATGCTAACATATAAAGCGTGTTACCAGTCCTTGCACCCTTGCACCACTTTGAAGTCTTGTCAAGGTCTGAATGAATATTTGTGGAGGGTTATTGAGATGGTGCTTCGTTACACGTAACTGCATAATCTGTGAAAAGTCAGAGGTTACTATTAACCTTTTTGCTGCTGTGGACATGGATATATGTCCTGCTACACTTTCCCAAGTGCTGTGGATGCACCTGTGCCCTGCTTGGATTTTCCTACAGTGCTACAGACGTCTGTATGCATCGTGAGCTGCCAACCTCTCACTGCTGCAGACAAGTTACTTCCATATCTTGGTGAATAAAAAACAATTAGAGTATATGTTGTATGATATGTGCTCCTCATTGTGTGCTAACATTTGCAGAAAATTTCATTACAGTCTTCTGAATCGTTTGAGATATGATTGTTCTGACCACATGGTTCGTGATGCGCAAGAATGTGAATGGGCAGGTCACAAGTGACCATCCATTGGATAAAACCCAATAATTAGAGACTGAAATGAGATATCATTCTGCTCTAAATTTTAAATGAAAATTTGATATCTTATCTACATTTCATTCATTGCAAATCAACCATAAGTAAAGTTTACGCAATGCGTTTCTGCTTAAGCAAACTCTTTGAAATTGTGTGCAATGTTTTACTTAATTTGATGCAGTGCATTAAGTATGAGGGATAACAAAAAGAAACTCAGTTCCTCAAAGTGAAGATATCAGACTGTAAGATAACAAAAATCAAATTTTTTCGCCTAAGAGTCTCTAAAAATTTGGATAAGTATTTCATATCGACTGGAATGCCATCTCTCGACACAGGCACCGGCATTTAGTGAGCAGTACAGTCAAAACAAAAGCCACCCTCAGCGCAAACTGCAGAGAGCGTCTCTGTAACGGCAAGAAGGTTAATATTGTTTACAGTGTCATTAATATGCAACACGAACATTGAGGGCCCAATACACTTTCCCAGAGCTCACTGTTATTTCTGTGTCTGTTGATGAGTTCCCATGCAAAATAACGTGCTGTAACCTCTTTACCAAGAAATCCTCAACCCAGTCACAAATTTCATTCTGTACTCCATACGATCTAGCTTTTACGATAACGTTGGAAGCTGAAGAAGTGAATTAAAACTTGTCCTGCGGTCGGGACTCAAACCTGGGTATTCTTGCTTACTAGGCAGATATGCTGACCATTACACAACAACAGCATTATGGTCAACATAGCTGGGTTGCTATTCCAATGCCAGAGAGCCTTGGTAATAGTGACAATATAATGGGAGATGTGAATTGGAGTTTGTGTTGGGGAGGGTATTTGACTTGGGTAGTTTGTGCAGTTATGTTGACCATAATGCTCTGATGGTGTAATGGTCAGCGTGTCTGCCTAGTAAGCAAGATGACCCGGGTTAGAGTCCCACCCGCAGCACAAATTTTAATTCACTTCTTCAGCTTCCAACATTATCATAGATAAATTGGAGACTTAAATGTCTCGGAGAAAATTTAATTTAAGATCTAGCTTTTGATAATAAATCTAAGATTGGTATCTAGTTAAACGGTTTTAGGAAATAAAGAAATAGTGTGTTTACCTGACTGTCTTGGTACTTTCCTTTCAGGATGTTATGTGAAAATGGTGCGCGTTGGGTTTCACGTGGACACTAATGGAATTGGGAAGAAGTGGGGTGTTACAGTATGCCACATAACATATGCTGCAAATCAAAGTTATTGCTTTTTTTGCTAATTAAAATTCCCAACAAACCTCAGAAAGTTTATGTATTTTTCACAAAAGGGAACTAATTTGTAGATTATGTGGAAGAGAGGCTTCCAGATCCTTTTTATCATTACCAACTTTCCTTTCATCAAGGCTAATTCTCAAGTTTAGCCATTGTTTAGGGCCAGATTCTCGTACCACATTCTTCAGCTCAATCTGAAGTGTGTGCACGCCACTCGAATCTCGTCCCGAAATGTATCCTTTGTGTGGTTTTCAAAACTTCACTCCCTCTTTCACTGCATCTCGTAAGAATAAACAGGGATATGTAAGGTCTTTGTCCCTTGTGTCCTACCAGCTGCATTGAGATACAATTACTCTCATACATATCTATGATAGTGTGGCAGGCTGTTGTCATTTTGGTAACAAAACCTATCATTACTTTGTATTGTACGTAGGGAAAATGCAGTTGGCAGAAATACAACTGAACAAGCTGGGAGCAACTCCATTGGTGTGTTCAATTTTACGAGGTTTTTTTTTTAAAGTAAGAACCAATTGTGTATAGTGTCCCCACAATGTGTCAGGTAAGGCCAGTTCAAGGTCAGTCACTGTCAGCCAGCCACTACTCTGCCAGTAAGTTTCAGCCCTTTGCCATGGAATTTTTTGGTGGATGATGACAGGAAAATGATGACAGCTTGTAAGCAACTGTAACAAACTATTTAAATGAGCTGGCAGCAGTTCTATGATAACGGTATCAAAAGTTGGTGGCTATGTAGAAAAATAAAATATGTACTGTTTCCTATAAAAAAAATTGCTGTTCTAGTTTGTCCCGCACACGTTGACTTCCTAACAAGAACAACGAGTTGATTCCTGCTGCGACTTTTCTGAACTGAGAAATGTGAACAGTTATTTTCTGGGAAAGCCATCACAGGTGACGAGACTTGGTGTTATCAGCCTGCCATGACAGTGCAGAAGTTCCTGTGCAGGGTTTTGACGACATAATGAGCCAGAGTGATGTGAGAGTTAAAAAAACATCTGAAAGAGAAACATTACAAGGCATAAAAATGGGTGATATCTTGAGACTGTATTGTAATTAGTAAGTTTTGAAATGTGAAAATTTAAGATAAGCTAATTACTTTCTCTACATCGGGAAAAGTCAGTCCCCAAAACTGACTAGGTTCTTGTTCTTATGCTTTAGTTTTGACACATGTATTTTTGCATAGTAATGAATTTACATCTTCAAATCATATCTCCTGTACTAACTTTGACTGAAAACAATTTCCCCACAATTTTCAGGCTTGAAGAAATTATGTCTGTAATAATAAAAATATAAAGCGATTTACGAAGTGGAAAACTTGACAAATATGTATGTACTTGTGATATTATCAGGAATCTATAGCTATGATATTGAGATACTGATGGGTGGCTGTAGTGTGTTAAATGGATTGGATTACACATACTACATTTCATCTAGTTACTATGTTTACTATGCAATGTGCTCATGGTGTTAGTGACTTTCTAACAAATTTAAACTGGTTATAATAAAATTTGTGGGACCTGAGCTGAATAAAATACAATAGAATGGTTTTCTTTTGTGCTACATTACTTTGGGTTCGGCCATTTATTGCTTAGCTGGTTTGTTGTAACTTTGCAGAAAACAAACATTTCGTTCTTCAGGTATCACTGTTGTTTTATCAGTGTCTTATCTTGTGACCAGCTCTGTGCAATTCATGCATCACAAATTTTCGTGAGGTGTCGTCACTGTCAAATGTGTATATTTACTTCATGTTAGCATCTTCTGTATGGTTCTCTTCACAGAGGAACCCCCCCCCCCCCCCCCCCCCACACACACACACAGTGTATGGGCACAGTGGATAGGCCTTGAAAAACTGAACAAAGATCAATCGAGAAAACAGGAAGAAGTTGCGTGGAACTATGAAAAAAATAAGCAAAATATTCAAACTTAATAGTACATGTGCAGCATAAGCAACATCAAGGAATGTGCAACATAAGCAACATCAAGGAGAGCGCAGGCTCAGTAGCGCCGTGGTCTGATGGTTAGTGTGAGCAGCTACGGAGTGAGAGGTCCTTGGTTCAAATCTTCCCTGGAGTAAAAATTTACATTCTTTATTTTCGCAAAGTTATGATCTGTCCGTTCGTTCATTGACTTCACTGTAATAAGTGTATGTCTGTGTTTTGCGACCGCACCACAAAACCGTGCGATTAGTAGACGAAAGGGCGTGCCTCTCCAATGGGAACCGAAAACATTTGATCGCAAGGTCATAGGTCAACCGATTCCTCCACAGAAAAACACGTCTGATATATTCTATTCGACACTGGTGACGGCATGTGCGTCACATGACAGGAATTTGTCGTCGACCCACCTAACTTGTACACTTGGCGAATGGGTAAAAAGATTCTTCTACCGTGCCCGATTTAGGTTTTCTTGTCGATGTGATAATCACTCCCAAAAAACTGATGAAAACATAATAGTTTGTCACATAAACTGAAAATAAAAGTTAAACTTTTCACTCGGGGGAAGATTTGAACCAAGGACCTCTCGTTCCGTAGCTGCTCACGCTAACCACGAGACCACGACGCTCCCCTCCTTGTGTTATCCTTGTTGTTGCATATCTTCCACATGGACTACTCAGTTTATATATTTTGCTCATTTTTTCATAGTGCCACACAACTTCTTCCTGTTTTCTCGATTGATGTGTGTTCAGTTTTTCAAGGCCTATCCACTGTGCCAACTTATAACTAAATCTGAGGAGGGTGCGATGGGGAGGTTCCCTTGTCAGAACTTTGTCAACAAAGCAGAGTTTTCCATTTACATTTCTTACTACTGATTTTATGCATTTGTTTTGTTTCACATCACTGCTTACTATTACTCTTAAATATTTGACATGTGTGGTGGTAAAGAAAGGTTGGATATGCACTGAGGCTTGCTGCAACAGACATCTCTGGAAGAAAGAATTCTTAGTGACTGGGCAGAGTACAATAATTCCCTTACTTAAGGGGAAGAGTGGCATTCAAGATGGTAGTAATTATAGAAGGATAAAACTAATGCCACATACTATGAAAATATGGGAGAATGTAATAGAAAGATGGCTCTTACAAGAGTTCAATGTTTTGGACTCATGTTTAGGAAAGGAACAGTGGATGCAATCTTTGCACTTTCCGTGGCGAAAACTTCCTCAACTGTTAGATCGGCTCCTGTCTCTTTCCTTCCTTTAGCAAATATTTTCAATCTAGGTCTCTGCCTAGGAGAAGCGTTTCAGTTTTACTAGTACAATATCTGATCGTAAGTATCCAAACATAATATAAATGAACATTAATATGTGGTGTGTCCACTGTTCGCCGTTATGACAGTTTGAACTCTGCTGGGGACACTTTCAGTGAGGTGTGTGAATGTCTGTGGAGCAATGGCAGCCCATTTTTCTTCAAGAGCAGGGAACAGAGAAGGTATAGACGTTGGTCACTGCATCCTGGAGTGCAGTCAATGTTCTGACTCACTTTGGATGTGTTACATTAGGTTCAGATTGGGGCTTTGGGCAGGCCATTTCATTTCAGGAATATTCTTGTACCATTGCCTCACAGATACTGTTTTGATATGCTGCTTCATCACGCGAATACAGTTGTCGACTCCAAGTTGTTCCTATTATGTGTACAATACACGGTGCTGTAAAGTGTTCATATCATCCTGGATTTAGTGCTTCACTAGCACAATAAGGGGACCTCGCCCTAGCCTTGAAAAATGCACCCATACTGTAACTCTATTTCTCTGGTACGTCACTGTTGATACTACTCGTGATGGCAGGTAACGTTCTCCAGACATTCGCCAAATGGCATGATACAGATAACTCATTTCCAGTCATCTGCAATCCAGTGGTGTGTTTATGTACACCACCTCGAGTGTCACTTACCATAAACTACAGAAATGTGTGAATTGCGTGAAGCTACTTGACTATTGTGCCTCTCTCTCTCTCTCTCTTTTTTTTTTTTTTTTTTTTTTTTTTTTTTTTTTTTTTTTTAACTTCTCATGCACAGTCATTGCACTAGCTTTACTGTTGGTGGCACTTTTCATTGATCTCGTGCATTTTTTAGAAGCACCCTCAGCAATATGCGAGGCCTCGGTTTAGCTACGGTTGCTCATTTGTGCGTCCACTTCACAATCATATCACCTACAGTCGACTCAGGTAGCTTTAGAAGGGTTGAAATGTCTCTGATGGATTTGTTACTCAGATGGCTTCCAATGACTAATGCACTAATGCACGTTTGAAGCCACTCAGCTCTCTCGACTGACTCATTGTCCTGTAACGGCTTCTCTGCTGACAACACAAAATTCTCTGGCCCCTGTTATAGTGATAGATCCACTCCTGGGGGCATCCAGTGGTTGATTTCGCATTGTGTATAATAATTTCCCTGAAACAGAAAAGCTTCTGTCCATAGAACGGCACGGATTTAGAAGACATTGCTCGTGTGACAATTGGCTTACTCTTTTCTCACAAGATATCTTACAGACCATTAATAGAGGACAACAAGCAGATTTCTGGAAGGCATTTGACACGGTGCCACACTGCAGATTATTGTAGATGCAAGCATACAGATTACGTTCCCACATATGTAAGTGACTCAGAGTTTTTAAATAATAGAACCCAATGTGCTGTCCTCGATGGGTGGTGTCGATAGGATACACGGGAATCGTCAGGAGTACCACAAGGAAGTCTGATGGTAACAAACACTCTTATCTCCAACAAAGGCCTTATTGGCCGAAAGCTCATTTTCTGACGCTCTCTCTCTCTCTCTCTCTCTCTCTCTCTCTCTCTCTCTCTCTCTCTCTCTCTCTCTCTCTCTCTCTCTTCTTTTTTTTTCCAATTCGAAACTCAGCATCTCCACTATATGGTGAGAAGCGACTATCCTTTTCGAAGTATTGTTACATTACATCCTGGATTTTCCAATTTCCTTTTTCATACTTTGGATCTATAGAGTTTTCAGTTTCTCTGTTTATTCTTATTTAACTGTTTCGTAGTGCTTATGGCTAGGTACTATTTTGTGTAAGGACATCCAGTTTACACCATCATATTGTGGCGTCTCAGTATTGTATTGTAGCAGGCAGAACTAAATTACAGTGCAGTGCAAATTGCATGGTTTTCATGCGTAATTTTGTAACGCTATCAAAGTGCTTCTGTGCTATGCTGCTTGTGCACTTTCTCTTAGAGTAGTTTTTCATTCTATTGTTAATTAGTTTTGGAGTTAATTTGTCTATAAGATGTTCTAGTTGTTGGATTTATGCTTCTTTCATGTAAAATGCCTCATTCTAGTATTAATTGTTAACCCAGTTCATCTGCAGTTGAATAAAGTGAATAACCTGATGTAAAAAGTCTCTTTTGCTGCATCAGCAGCTGATAGTCCACACACAGTAATTTGTTCGAACAGCTGCGGACACGAGGCAACTCGGACAGTATTAATAGACCAGGATTTTTTAATTGTATGTGTTCTGAAGGGAGTTTACATGTTCTTTATGAAGTGGAATGCCATTGCCATGTCTACTTTCCTGGATCATTTCTACCAATTATTTAATTCTGAAACTTTATTTATTTTTCGATATTTTGATTCCATAGATTTTGGCACACCTTTAACATAGGTTTCGTTTATTGTTTGTCATATAAATTTTGTAAATCAGTTTTCTCTGCTACAGCTTAAAAATGTTTTATGTTTTGTTGCATTTTATAGGTTTTCAGTTAAGACTGTGAATAATCAACCAAAGTTAAGCAGGCAGTTTCAGGTTTCTCTCTTTCTTCTAAGTTTCAACTTCTTAAGCCGCTATTCTTTTGTTCTTTTTCATCATTCTATACTGTTTTTGCCAACACACAATTGGATAATATGTAAACAGTCCATTGTCCTCTCTCTCTCTCTCTCTCTCTCTCTCTCTCTCTCTCTCTCTCTCTCTCTCTCTCTTTTTTATACAGATGTAGGACCTGTAAAGGAATTCTTGTCTGAATCAAATGAAAGTAGGTTACAAGTGAACTAGACTCAGAAGTTTTAATAATAATAATATACTTCACACAGCAGCAGACCATGAAACCTTTATGGGGATGGCTTTGATAATTTAGTTAAGTAATATTGGCTCTGAGGTGTGCACACATAGCTGTTGTGCTCTTTATGATTAGTCTGTTCAAATTCATTAAATAAGTAACTTCAAATTAGTCATAACACAGTAGATGGAGTGGAAAGTACGTCATTTTTTACAGTTCCAGAATTGCAAGCTGCACTCTGTGTCAGTTCTTTATCATTGGATTGATTCAATTTGAATGCTTGCTAAATTAAATACTCAGGCACCCTATTCCTAATTCTCAAAATGAGAGAATTAGATTATTATGTCTGTAACACTGATGTGTAGAAAACTGATATCCTGATTTTTTTCCAATACATATCTCACTAGCTGTACATACTTATGGTTTAATGCTGCATGGGAAACTGTTAAAAGATTAATGTATTATTTACCCAGATATTTTGAGATGTGTTGATAATTCTTATAATTTTAGCTGGCAGTGATCTCTGCTTTTAAATTGAACGTAGTATTAAGATTTTTGCAAGAATAGCATTTCATCCAAGTTTGTGTTCTTAGTTATAGTGCTTTCCCACACTATGTATTACACCATCTGTACCGGCCGCGGTGGTCTCGCGGTTCTAGGTGCGCAGTCCGGAACCGTGGGACTGCTACGGTCGCAGGTTCGAATCCTGCCTTGGGCATGGATGTGTGTGATGTCCTTAGGTTAGTTAGGTTTAGGTAGTTCTAAGTTCTAGGGGACTGATGACCACAGCAGTTGAGTCCCATAGTGCTCAGAGCCATTTTGAACACCATCTATGTTCCTTTGTTCTCTTACCTTTAGTAGCTAAGTAAGTTGACTTGACCAATATAGTTGAATTAGATCCAAATCTTCAAATTGTATATCAAATTTTTCTTCAAAATCATGTTTCTTGGTACTCAAGATTTCTGCATCTATTCCCAAGGTCTTCTGTTTCAGTGATGTTTTGCTGTTCCAGTGGATAAATTTCATTTTTATGATTGCAAATCAATAGCCTGTTCCTATATTTGCCCCTTACCTTACACATTCATCACTTCCTTCTAAAGTTGAAACAACATGGCCAGATGTTCAATTTGTAGGTTTGGCAGTGTCCATGTTTTCTGTTGACTTGGGAGTTTTTTTAAAAGTTGTGAACATTAACATGTAGTTAAATTCTGTTTTTCACAGTTTTGTATTAGATATCATAAGGTTTACCAGTGGCGGGATTGGTATAGGTGGTTGCGAGTTTACAGCAGGGACAACTGTGTGCTGAGGAAACTGTGGTAAGGTTAATGTTAGGGAACGTGTGCTTGGCTAGGATGTCACAGAGGATAGGAAAGTAGAGTGACCCATGACAAAGGGGTAAGTGGGAAGGATATCTGGGAGAGAGGATTTCATTTCATGGCTATACTTGCAAAAGTCTTGCTTTCGATAGAATAATGATTTGTTGAAAATGAGTTAGTATTTTGCTAGGAGTTTGAACTGAACAAATATTTTTCTGCAGTACATCTGATGGAAGAAATTGCAGTTTAACACACTAGCAAAATATATTGCAACTTTAATTTACAACACCCGTTACATTCTGCTTGTTAAACACCATCTTATTAAATTACACAGACCACTAGACTTGGATTTCAAAGAATGGTGGTTTGAATCCGTGTCCAGATTTAGGTTTTTAAAGGTTTCTCTAAATCACTCGAGGCAAATGCTAGGACAGTTCCTTCATAAAGGATATAACTGATTCACTGTATATCCCCCATCTCTCATGATACTGTAGTCAAAGGCACATTAAGGGGCCCCACAACCTATCAAGAGGACATCCAAAAGTAAGTTGTACATCAGTAATAACTTTTATTGAATGCTACACCAAAATTCAAAGCGACACAGATAATGACACTAATTTTCAGCGGAGTCACCACACTTCTGTGTAACCATCGGTCAGAACATGCTACCAATAGTTCAATTTTCTGATTATGATAATCTGCTCCAAGGCGACAGACCCATTTGAGAATCTCTATGTGGGCATCCTCGTTGCGGAAAATCAGTGATTGCAGCAAAACAGTTCCTCAGTTGTATGGACATTCTGTGGTTGAGGTCAATAGTTTTTCCTCCCAATCAGCGTCAGCCGTGCCTATGTAGCCTTAGTCAAATTGTAGGCACCATTTCACTGTGGCTGGACCCACATTGCATTTGATCCATATACTCCAGAATTTCACAGTGAACCTTTGGGTTAATTCAACATGTCACCCACAAGATTTGTACTGTCTCACATTCTTCTTCTTTAGAGTAAGTTTTCAGTTACCATGCCATTTCACTTCAACCGTATGGTACACTGTTATCCATACTGCTACAGAACTGTGTGTAGCAAACATGCGCTACTCTTGTTGCGCACTGGTCTTAGCACGGTATGACGTGTCACTTTTGACATCTTATTGTATATAGTAGCTTACACATTGGTAATTATTCTTTAGATAATAATTTGTATATAGCGTGAAAAATAAGAATATCTTTTCCACCGACATTTGTCAGTACTGGTTTTTATTTTTCGACAGATTGTGTAAAGGGTAATGTACAAAGAATAAAAATTGCAGACCTATATCTGTAATAGTTCACTTGAGATTTTTCCATACTGGCATTAAAGATCATTTGTGGAAAATGACGTTTGAAATTTTGACAACAGCAGGAAGTCGCAGACTGTTTATTGAGATTTTGTGACACACTAGACAGTTCACAATCTATGCGTAACGTAGCAGCTTTTGGGCTATGTATAGCTTGCCTCTTCAAACTCCTCTGTTACCTTTCAGCATCCCTCTTCCTGTCATTGTTTATGAATGACTTAGCACTGATTTTACAGAGCCTGTGGCACTTTGTAATATTTCCTTTGTTGTATGTAACTGTCGCGTCATACACTGCAAATTGTGGAGTATAGTAGTTTGTCTACAGATCTTCAACCTTTATGAGGATTTTGTTCAAAGTGCACCAGATGCTTTGTGCAAATGTAGGATAATTAATTGATCAGGAAACATATCACCCAACTGCCTGTCGCACTCTAGGTGTGTCATTACCAATTAAAGCTAGGCACCTTTCGCTGATGTGTTATAAATAAATGTTGATGTGTAAGGTTCGACTGATACTTGAATATTGCTCGTCATTGTGGGATGCATGCTAGGTAGGACTAGTGTAGGAAATAGAGAAGATCCAAAGAGGAGGACCATGTTTCGTTACATGTTAATTTAGTAAGCACTAAAGCATCATGGGGCTCTTCGTCAAACTCCAGTGATGTTACTGTGTGATTTACTGTCAAAGTTCGGAGGGTGTAAATTCGTAGAAGAGTGAATACACTCTTCCTGTGTGTATCTCCTGTAAATGCCATAATAAATGTAGATATATCCAAGCCCACGTGGAGGATAAACAGCAATTCTTCTTCTTATATGTCGCTGGAACAGGAAAAGGGGGAAATAACACTGGTGTATGAAGTATGACCTGCTTCCTCTGGCACACACTGTAAGGTGGCTTGCAGAGTATAGACATAGGTGAAGATGAAGATAGTTCCCAAGGTGGACATTTCTTCTATACATATTTGCGTCTGAGCCAGTTTAGTGTTGGGGGGGGGGGGGGTTTGCACCTGTATAAAATTCTGCGCAGTTGTTATGAATTAGTCAATAAGATGTGTGTGTTCAGAAGCTGCCCTCCTATTATTATTATTATTATTATTATTATTATTATTATTATTATCTCTACCACTCTTACTCAAGTTTGGCCAACTTGGAACCACATAAAACAGCTAATTTATGACACCATATTCTTTTTCATCTACATCTACATTTATACTCCGCAAGCCACCCAACGGTGTTTGGCGGAGGGCACTTTACGTGCCACTGTCATTACCTCCCTTTCCTGTTCCAGTCGCGTATGGTTCGCGGGAAGAACGACTGTCTGAAAGCCTCCGTGCGCGCTCTAATCTCTCTAATCTTACATTCGTGATCTCCTCGGGAGGTATAAGTAGGGGGAAGCAATATATTCGATACCTCATCCAGAAAAGCACCCTCTCGAAACCTGGCGAGCAAGCTACACCGGGATGCGGAGCGCCTCTCTTGCAGAGTCTGCCACTCGAGTTTGTTAAACATCTCCGTAACGCTATCACGGTTACCAAATAACCCTGTGACGAAACGTGCCGCTCTTCTTTGGATCTTCTCTATCTTTTTCTTTATAGATAATTAATTTATTATATTTTGGCCTCCCTGCACTTCTGTTCTCTTCTTTCCTTTGTCCATGTCTGTCCTCTCTCTTACTGTGTTTTGCTCTGGGAACCCTTGGCTTTTAGTACCTTCACCATGATTCACATTTGTTTTCTGTGACTTTGTGGGTTATTCACAACACTTATAGGTCCTTCTTATCTTTCATTGTTCATAAAAAAAAATTGGGTTTTTGGAATTTCATCAAAGGTGTAGAAATTCATACGTAGTCTGATTAGGAGGAGGAGATATACCTTACAATGAACTGGCTTCAAAGGCAGGGAGAACAACAATGCTGCCAGCACACATCCCTGGGCACAAACTGAGGATGGAGCAACATGTCGATAGAAGACAGTGGCAGGGATATATACGGCGTGGACCTCGGAGAGAGTGGCACGTCAGAAGGAGGGGGAGATAAAAGTACCGTGCCATCCCTGAACCATCAATTTGTCAGACACTTGGTGATGAAAATGTAGTTGCTTGCCAAAATATTGTGCCCATTTGAGACTGACATCCAGCCATTCACAAACTGTTTCATCGTGAATTAAGTGTAAAGAAACTGAAGAATCACAATTTGAATATTTTTTGTCACAATTCCCTAATCCCATTTTCATGCTTTGGATTCATAATTTTTTAGTTCATTATCCTTTTCCAAATTACTTAACTGCTGGGCTGTGTTTATGGGAAGGCATTTTGAGGCATAAGACACCCAGTTTGTCACATTTTGATGCCTTCATATTGTGTAGTACATATGGCTTTTTTTATTTTATATGCTTTAAGGGAATGTATGTGCTGTTTATTAAGTGAAATCCATTTCCATTTTTCTGGCTCTATTTGTATCAGCTGCTGTGTCCACAGCATGTGGCCGGATGGTTTCTCCTGAATATTTAAATTGCGTTACTTGATTATTCCATATTTTGATTCCCTTTAACATTGGTTTTATTTATGATATTTTTTTTCCAACAAAATTTGGAATCCAATTTTTTTACTACCACCTAGAGAATGTTTATTGTTTTGGTCGCATCTTGTAGATTTTCTACTAGCACTGCTAAGTAATCAGCAAAAACTAAGAAGTCAGGTTCAGGTTTGCCTGTTTCCCAAGTTTCAACTTACATAGCCGCCATTCTTCTGCTGGTTTTATTCATTCTCATACTACTTTCTTCAGCACACAATTGAATAATAATCTTCATGCCCCTCGTGTGTGGATTTACTTTTTTTTTGAGATACAAGGACTTCTTGGATATAGAGGTATAAAGGAATTCTTGTCTGAATCAAATGGTGGTACATTGTAAGTGAACTAGATTCAGAGCAGTTTTAATTAAATAACAATTAAATAAAGCTTGCCATATAGAAGCAGACCATGAAATGTTTATTAAGGTAGATTTGATAGCAATTTAATTTAGTTAATTTAACTGCTGCTCTGTTGATTATTCTGCTTAAGTTTTTTAATAAAATATCATTAAGTTAGGTATGTCATTAAGTAGTAATGTACTGGAAAGTGTATTGCAGTTTTTACAGTTCCAGAATTGCAAGCTGCACTCTGTGTCAGGTCTTTATCATTGGACTGGTTCAATTTGAATGCTTGCTAAATTAAATAGCCAGGCACCCTATTCCTAATTCTCAAAATGAGGGAATTAGATTATTATGTCTGGAACAATAGTATAAGTGTGATGAAATCCTGATTACTATTTTCCAATACGTATCTAGTTAAGTGTACATATTTATGGTTTAATGCTGTACACCTATAAGGAACAATTCATTACCCAAACACTGCATTTGATGCCATCAAATAAAGTGGGGAAACTGTCAACAGGTAGAAGTATTAGTTAACTGTATATTTTGGTCTGTTGTTTAATTCTGAGTGGGATTTTCTAATTTTATGTCGTGTACTTGAGTTGTCATATTGTTACTGATACTCTTTTGTTTAGTATTGAGGAAAACACAGTCACATTAATAGCTGACATGCCCATGATTCTTCACTGTTGCTACTATATTGTATCATTAGGTTAGCTGCAAGTGATTTGTGCCTGCCAAACATTCAACTTAATTGTGGCTTTAATATCTTCAGTAGTATATTCACTGTGATGAGGTATTGTGTGGAAACAAAAACCTCATTACGATGAGCATTTGTCAGGGATCTAATAAAAATTTTCAGTCCTCTACTCTAAAAAATATGATACTTTGTTGATAGAGTAGATACTCATTAATGTAAAAAAAATTCTTTTAAATTTGATATTGCTCCCAATTTTATACTTTTACCACCAGCTGGTTGCACTCCACCCTCCTCACCTTAGTTGTTTGCATAGTGAATAAAATAAGTAAGTGCTATTTTCCAAACTTCTGGTGTTTGTTCAGTACTCCAAATGTTTTGTATTCCTTTTTATAGTTGACTGAAGTCATTCACATTTCTGCAACAGCATTGTCCTCCCCTGGAACTTTGTTGTTTTCTAGCTCACTAATAGTCTGTTGGATGTCCTGAAAGTTCTGTGGTTGTGGATCTTCAAATTTATTATGTGGAACTTGAATTGGCAACTTCTCTTTCAGTTTTTCACAGTTTAGAAGCTTCTGAAAGTATGCTGCACATATTATACAGCCTTCCTGATTATTTAGCAGCAGCTTTTATTGTTCATATTTAAAAAGGAGATTTGGTGCTAAGTATTTTTGTTCTAGAGGTCCTCATTAAGTTGCAAACTTTGACTCTGTTTACTGAATGGTTCACTTTTAGCTGCCAGCGTTGTGTCGTTTAAATTCAACGTAATCTTCAGGTTTTCTACAAGAGTACCATTTCATCCAAGTTTTTTTTTTCATAATTCAAGTCTTGCCCACATTGTTTGCTATACCACCTGCTTTTCTCAGCACAACTGGTGATGCAACATAGTTGTATGCTGAAATATTGTGCCTGTTTGACGCTTACATCCAGCCATTCACCAACTGTTCCATCGTGGATTCAGCTGAGAAAAACTGAAGAATCAAATTTTCAGTATTTTTTTGTCAGTCTCGCTGTATCCATTCTTTCTTAGTTGGCCAGCAAATGTAATCTTCTGTGCTTTCATATTCCCAGTTCTTGCACATAGTTCCCTGCTTCTCAATTTCCAAATACCATTTCCATGCTTTCAATGTGTAATTTTTGAATTCTTGTTCTTGTAATTATGCAACTGCTGGGCTGGTAAGGCAATTTGAGGCATAAAGACATAAAGTGCCAATCACCACATTTTAATGCCTTAGTGTTGTATTATTAGATGTGGCTTTTTTATAGTGTGTGTTCCTTTAGTGAATGTCATTTCCATTATTCTTGCTCTATTTGTATTGGCTGCTGTGTCCACAGCAGGTGGCCGGAATGTTTTTCCTGGATATTTAAATTCTGAAACGTGATTCTTCTATTATTATTATTATTTATTTTATGGCTTTCATTGGACCACTCTAGTCAAAAATACAAAGTTCTAAGCAAGTTGTTACATAGGGATACAATTTGGTTCAACAATAACTTAATATGATATTTAGGTAATATAATTATTAGAGTCTATTCTTATATGAAAGGTGTTTTGCTCTTGTCTGCCCAATATTTCTTCATTCTTTCAGATATTTTCTTTCTTTCTTCATCTGAGACAACTCTTCCTGTACTCCTTTTATTGATTTTCATTTGTAGTCTGGTTTGCGGGTCTTGCAGTATTCTGGTTTCCTCTGTCTTGTTTTTTAGGTCATCTGCTGTAATTTGAAGTTCTTTTGTATCTTCCTTAATTTCTGTGATCCATTTAATGTTGCTCTTGCTATTCCACAATTTTTGTATTATTTTTTTTATTAATTCTGTTTTCTGGAGTTCTCATCGGATGTCCAAAGAATGAGATGCGTTTCTTCCTGATTGTGTTCATGACTGGTTCTCTTTTTTTATATACTGTTTCATTTGATGCTATTCTCCAATGTCCATTTATTTTATACTGTTTATTTATACATGTCCTAATTATTCTTCTTTCTATTTTTAGTATTCTGTCAATTTTTGCTGTATTAGTTGTTTTGAAGACAGTTTCAGCTTCATACGTTATTTCTGGTTGTGGAACTGTTTTATAGTGTTTCAATTTTGCATCTATAGATAGGCTTTTTTTTGTTGTATGTAGTTTTCGTAATGTAATTTGCATAGTTCAGTTTTTTTATTCTATTCTGCCATGATGGCTTCTCATTTAGATTGTATGTTATTATTTCGCCTAAATATTTAAATTTATCAACAATTTTGATTTCCTGTTCTCCTATTGTAATTTTGTTTGCAAATGGTGGATCAGTTGGCATAATCTCCGTTTTTTCAAATGATATTCTAAGGCCTACTTTCTGTGTTATTTCTTGTAGAGATTTCACTTGTTGCCTGGCTTCTTGAACGGTGTTGGCTAGGAGAGCAAGATCATCAGCGAATCCCAAGCAGTTCAAGCTAATATCATCTTTTGCACTTCCAATTGTTATCCTCTTTGGATTGTCATTGTACCATTCTCTCGTTATGTATTCCAGTGCACAGTTGAACAGTAATGGTGATAGGCAGTCACCTTGCCTTAAGCCTGTTTTTATGAGGAATGGTTCCAAAATTTCTCCTCTAAACTTCACTTTGGATTTGGTGTTGGTTAGAGTGAGTTGTATTATTTTAATTAGTTTTGGATGGATTCTTAGATTTCTTAAAATTTGTAATACTGAAGGTCTGTGGAGACAGTCATATGCCTTCTTAAAATCTACAAATGTTATTGCCAGAGGTTTGTTCTGTTCCTTGTAGTATGCCATAATCAATTTTGAACTAATTATCTGCTCTGCACAGCTTCTCCATGGTCTGAAACCTCCCTGATATTCTCCTAACTCCTGTTCTAATTGCTCCTTGATTCTTTCATATAGGATCTTGGATAGAAATTTGTATGTGAAATCTAGGAGAGAGATTCCTCTGTAGTTGTCTGGGTTGCTCTTATCTCCCTTTTTGTGTAGTGGGTGGATGATAGCTGTGGTCCAATGTTCAGGAAATCGTTCTGTTACCCAAATTTTTGTTAGAGCCAGGTCTTGACTGTGTCACTTGCATATTTCCACATTTCAACGAAAACCTGGTCTTATCCCCATGCCTTATAATTTTTTTGTTCTTTAAGAATTTTTTCTACTTCTTTGAAAGTTGGAGGGTCTAGTTTGTTAGTTTGGTTCCCTTTAACATTGGTTTTGTTAGTGATTTTTTTCCAACAAAACTTGGAATCCAGTTTTTCTACTACCGCTAAGAGAATGTTTATCTGTTTGGTTGCTTTTTGTAGGTTTTCCATTAACATTGCTAAATAATCAGCATAAACTAAGAAGTTAGATTCAAGGTAGCCTGTTTCCCAAGTTTCAACTTACATAACAACCATTCTTCTGTTGGTTTCTCTTCATTTTCATACTGTTTTCTTCAATACACTATTGAATAATAATAGGTTGCATGTGAACTAGATTTAGAGCAGTTTTAATAAAATAAAAATAATAATAAAAAATTGTCATAAAACCGTGAAACGTGTATGAAGGTAGATTTGCTAGCAATATAATTTAGTTAATTTAATTGAAATAGGCCCCGAGGCGTGTGCTCATCACTGTCTCTCTGTTGATTATTCTGTTTAAGTTTTTTAACAAAATATCATTAAGTAGTAAATGCACTGGAAAGTGTATAGCATTTTTACAGTTTCAGAATAGCAAGCTGCACTCTGTGTCAGTTCCTTATCAGTGGACTGGTTCAATTTGAATGCTTGCTAAATTAAATAGCCAGGCACCCTATTCCTAATTCTTGAAATAAGAGAATTAGATTATTATGTCTGGCACACTAACATGTGGAAAACTGAAATCTTGATAGCATCCTCTTTTAAATCGTCACAAGAATGACAAAAACCCAAATCAGAATAAGCGAAAAAGGAATAGAAAGGCAACTGAAATAGCTCGACAGTGAAAAGTTCACCAGACTTGATGGGATACTAGTTTGATGATACACAGAGTATACAAAAGACATTGCCCCTATTCCAACAGCAGTGTGCTGTAGATCTCTAGAGGAGGAAGCAACCCTGGTGATAAAAAAAAAAGGCACAGGTCACTCCCGTTTCACACTTGGTCTTATTAAGAAGAGGAAAGAGGTACCCCACGGTGAACCGACTTCAGGCGCAGGCAGTAAAAGATACTGCCAGCACACATTCCTGGGCACGAACTGAAGACAGAGTGTTGTGTCAATAGAAGATAGAACTCGGAGATATCGAGTCGGGGGGGGGGGGGGTGAAAGTAATGAAAGTACTGAGCCACCCCTAAACAGTCAGCACACCTGGTGATGCAACGTAGTTGCTGGCTGAAATACTGTTCCTGTTTAACACTGACATCTAGCCATTCATGATCTGTTTCATTTTGAATTAAGCAGGGAGAAACTGATGCTTCACAAGTTGAATATTTTTTTTTTCAGCCTCTCTTTATCCATTCTTTCTTAGTGCCCATAAAATGTAATTATCCACTTTATCATATGATATGTACTGGGTGACATTAAAAAACGGGAACATTTCCACAATCCAATAAAACTAGAAGTGATTAAGGAAAGAAATTGCATTCATAATAATTGATACCTTACTGCTTTGCCATTTACGAAACATTGATGGCATTTACCATTTTTTTAAAATTAAGTCCTTTAGATGGTGTCCTCCTGTATAAATACATTTGTGAATCCTGCTGCTGAGATTCCTCATTACCGTTGCAACATCTCATCTGGGATACTGTGAATTGCATCCCAAATTCTCTGTTTTAACTCATCCAGGATTCTTGGTCGAGTCTTGTAGACTTTGCTCATGAGGTAGCCACACAAGGAAAAAATCGTGGATTAATAAATCTGATGATCTTAGGGGGCCAGGGAATGTTACCAAATCGTGAGATCACACGGTTGCCAAACAATTCTTGCATATGTGCCATTGATTGCCGACAGTATGTGATTTCGCTCCATCTTGTTGAAACCAGGCTTCTTGAACATTTGGAATGTCGTTCAATGCAGGTGTAACGAAAGTTCGTAACATCTCCACGACATTGACAGTTATTGCGTTTCCCTGTTCATTTGCGAAAAAATATGTTCCAATAATCCCCTATGATGAAACACTACGCCATACTGTCACTTTACTAGTGTGTAAAGGTCGCTCGTGAACGTCATTAGGATTTGTGTTTGCCCAGTAACGGTAGTTCTGTTTATTCACATAACGTGTGACAGGAAAATGGGCCTCATCTGTCATCCACAACTTGTTAGGAAATTCATTGTCATTGTTTTTGTTATCGTTTTTGACAGAATCCTAATCATAACCGATAATCGTTGTCTTTCAATTGTTGCACCATCTGTAGTTTGTACGGATGAAATTTTAAATCAAGATGAAGAATCCTGTGAACACTCTCCCATGACATTGCAACCACTGCTGCTTGCTTAAGAATTGAATGCCGTGGGCTCCGTAAGTCAGACTCGCTTACAACATCAGTGTTCGCTGGACAACGCACACTTCTTGGTCAACCTGTTGGTTTCTTCTTGAGGGCAGATCCAGTCTCTTCAAAGTTATTAATTCAACATTTTATCGTGTTTCGATGGAACGGCATAAAGACATCGTAAATTATAAAAAGGTCAAAATTCCCTCTGCGCTGCTACCAAACTGTCATTGTTTTTATGAAACATTTTTATGGCTAACGCATGCTGTTGTCAGATGCACTGATCCACGATTACTGAAATGGCGGACTGTTTACTCGCCAAATGTCACGAACCTGCAGTGCTGTCACTACTCATTTGAAACATTCGTGTTATTCTGTGTCATCCTGTATATATTCTCATTATCATACTTCAGATCTATAAGATTTTCTGTCTTTCTTTTCCAAATTATTTAACTACCTGGCTGCATTTACAGTATGACAGTTTGAGGCATAGAGACACTAGCTTTAATCATAATATTGTATTAATAGAAGTGGAATGCCATTTCCATTTTTCTAGCTCTATTTGTATTAGCTGCTGTGTCCACAGCTTGTGGCTGGATTGTTTCTCCTTAGTATTCAAATTCTGAATCTTGATTTTTCCATGTTTTGATTCCCTTTAACGTGTTTTTTATATATAATAATAATAATAATAAAATTTGATAGCAATTTAAATTAGTTAATTTAACTGACATTCGTTCTGATGTGTGTACTCATCACTGTCACTACCTATTGATTACTCTGTTTTAAGTTTTTTTAATGAAACAGCTTTAAGTTTGATAAGTCATCGAAATTGTAGATGTACTGGAAAGTGTGAAGCATTTTTTACAGTTCCAGAATAGCAAGCTGCACTCTGTGTCAGTTCCTTATCATTGGACTGGTCCAATTTGAATGCTTGCTACATTAAATAGCCAGGCACCCTATTCCTAATTCTCAAAATGAGAGAATTAGATTATTATGTCTGGCACACTAGTGTTTGGAAAACAAATCTTGGTAAATTCCTCTTTTAAATCTTCACATGAACGTCAAGATAGAAAATCAGAATAAGTGACAAAGGAATAGAAAATCGACTGAAATAGCTAGACAGTGGAAAGGCCACTGGACTTAATGGGATACCAGTTTGATTCTACACAGAGTATATGAAAGACCTTGCTCCTCTTCCAACAGCAGGTCTCTAGAGGAGTGAAGGTACCCTAATGATTAAAAAAAAAAAAAGCACAGGTCACTCCCATTTCACACTTGGTCTTATTAAGAAGAGTAAGGAGGTACCCCACAGTGAACTGACTTCAGGGGCAGGCAGTGAAAGATAATGCAGGCACACATCCTGGGGCACAAGCTGAAGACAGAACCGTGTGTTGATGGAAAACAGCAGTGGAGAGATGCTTGGCATGGATCTGGGAGAGAGCAAGTCAGAGTGGTGGGAGGGCATAAAATGTAATTGTCCACTTTCTCCTTTTATATATTATGTTCCTAGTTCTTGCATCCTTGCTTCTCAGTTTCCAGATCCCATTTTCATACCCTGGAGCTATAATTTTCTGAATTTCTCTCTTTCCCCTCCAAATTATTTCGCTTGCTTGGCTGCGTTTACGGTAATACATTTTGAGGCATAAAGACACCCAGTTTTAATCACCTCGTCATTTTTCCATCATATTGTAATAACAGATAAGGACTCTTTTTTATTGTATGTGTTCTTTAGGTGACTGCATATGTTGCTTGTTAAGTGGAAAGCCATTTCCATTTTTCTGACTGTGTTTGTATTAGCTGCTGTGTCCAGGCATTTGGCTGAATCATTTGTCCTGAATATTTAAATTCTAAAAATTGATTTTTCCGTGTTTTGAATCCCTGTAATGTTTGTTTTGTTTATGGTTGTTTCCAAAAAGTTTGAAATCCAATTTTTCTGCTTCCACTTTGAGCATATTTATCTGTGTTTATTTACCTTTGTTATTTATCTTCGTTATTTATCTTTGTTGTTGCATCCTGTAGGTTTCCTGCAAATTTTGCAAAATAATCAGCAAAAACTAAGAAGTCAAGTTCAAGTTAGTCTGTGTTTCCCGAGTTTCTACTCACATAGTCACTATTGTTCTGTTCATTTTTCTCTCTTTTCGTACTACTTTCTTCAACATGGAATTGAATTATAATTCTCACGCATCTCGTGTGTGGATTAATTTCTTTTCAACAGGTACAGGAACTTCTTGAACATCGTGTAGAGCTTACCTGAATCAAATTGTGGTATATTGCAAGTGAACTGGATTCAGAGCAATTTTAATAAAATAATAATAAACTTGACGCATAGAAGCAGACCATGAAATGTTTATGAAGGTAGAATTGATAGCAATTTAATTTAGTTAATTTAACTGATATTGACTCTGGGGTGTGTTCTCATAACTGTCACTCACTCTCTACTTGTTATTCTGTTCAAGTTTTTTTTTGTTTTTGTTTTTTAATTGCATTAAGTTAGGTGAGCCATTAAGTAGTAGATGTACTGGAAAGTGTATTGCTGTTTTTACAGTTCCAGAATTGCAAGCTGCACTCTGTGTCAGGTCTTTATCATTGGACTGGTTCAATTTGAATGCTTGCTAAATTAAATAGCCAGGCACCCTATTCCTAATTCTCAAAATGAGGGAATTAGATTATTATGTCTGGAACAATAGTATAAGTGTGATGAAATCCTGATTACTATTTTCCAATACGTATCTAGTTAAGTGTACATATTTATGGTTTAATGCTGTACACCTATAAGGAACAATTCATTACCCAAACACTGCATTTGATGCCATCAAATAAAGTGGGGAAACTGTCAACAGGTAGAAGTATTAGTTAACTGTATATTTTGGTCTGTTGTTTAATTCTGAGTGGGATTTTCTAATTTTATGTCGTGTACTTGAGTTGTCATATTGTTACTGATACTCTTTTGTTTAGTATTGAGGAAAACACAGTCACATTAATAGCTGACATGCCCATGATTCTTCACTGTTGCTACTATATTGTATCATTAGGTTAGCTGCAAGTGATTTGTGCCTGCCAAACATTCAACTTAATTGTGGCTTTAATATCTTCAGTAGTATATTCACTGTGATGAGGTATTGTGTGGAAACAAAAACCTCATTACAATGAGCATTTGTCAGGGATCTAATAAAAATTTTCAGTCGTCTGCTCTAGAAAACACACACATCGAAAAAAACTTTGCATCACCTCGGTTCTGACAAGGGAACCTCCCCATCGCACCCCCCTCAGATTTAGTTATAAGTTGGCACAGTGGATAGGCCTTGAAAAACTGAACACAGATCAATAGAGAAAACAGGAAGAAGTTGTGTGGAACTATGAAAAAAATTAGTAAAATATACAAATTGGGTAGTCCGTGTGAAGATAGGCAACATCAAGGAGAATGGGAGTCTAGGAGCGCCGTGGTCCCGTGGTTAGCGAGAGCAGCTGCGACACGAGAGGTCCTAGGTTCTCGTCTTCACTCGAGTAAAAAGTTTAATTTTTTATTTTCAGTTTATGTGACAAACTCTTATGTTTTCATCACTTTTTTGGGAGTGATTATCACATCCACAAGATAACCTAAATCGGGCAAGGTAGAAGAATCTTTTTACCCATTTGCTAAGTGTACAAGTTAGGTGGGTCGACGACATATTCCTGTCATGTGACGCACATGCTGTCACCAGTGTCGTACAGAATATGTCAGATGTGTTTTCCTGTGGAGGAATCGGTTGACCTATGACCTTGCGATCAAATGTTTTCGGTTCCCATTGGAGAGGCACGTCCTTTCGTCTACTAATTGCACGGTTTTGCGGTGCGGTCGCAAAACACAGACACTAAACTTATTACACTGAACAGAGACATCAATGAACGAACGGACAGATCATAACTTTGCGAAAATAAATAAAGTAAAATTTTCAGTTGAGGGAAGACTTGAACCAAGGTCCCCTCGTTCCGCAGCTACTCGCGCTAACCATGATACCACGGCGCTCCTGAGCTCACGTTCTCCTTGATGTTGCTTATCTTGCACATGGACTACTCAGTTTGCATATTTTACTAATTTTTTCATAGTTCCACACAACTTCTTCCTGTTTTCTCGATTGATCTGTGTTCAGATTTTAAAGGCCTATCCACCGTGCCAACTTATAACTAAATCTGAGGGGGGTGCAATGGGGAGGTTCCCTTGTGAGAGTTCCGGAACCTGTACAGAAAATTGGAATACAGATCAACATAAACATCATTGCCACTCTTTTTATTGCTCATGAAAACCTCACAATGCACATTGTACCACCATACAGAAAGACCTTCATAGGGGATGGTCCAGATTGCTGTACACACTGGTACTTCTAATACCCCGTAGCACACCCTCTTGCATTGATGCATGCCTGTAGTATTCATTGCATACTATCCCCAAGTTCATCTAGCCATGGTTGGTCGTCATTGCCCCACTCCTCAATGGCGATTTGGCATAGATACCTCAGAGTGGTTTGTAGGTCACACCATCCATAAACAGTCCTTTTCAGTCTGTCCCAGGCTTGGTCGGTAGGGTTCATGTCTGGAGAACATGCTGGCCACTCTAGTCTAGTGATGTTGTTACCCTGAACGAAGTCCTTCACAAGATGTGCATGATGGTGGCGCGAAGTGTTGTCCGTGAAGACAAATGCCTCACCAGTATGCTGCCGATATAGTTGCACTATCAGTCTGAGGATGGCATTCACGTATCGTACAGCCATTACGAGGTGCGGCTAGAAAAAAACCGGACTGATGCTGGAAAAAACATTTATTTACAATTATTTACAATTTCATGTTATCTCCTTCAATGTAGTCTCCTCCTCGGTCTCTACACTGCTCCATACGAATTTTCCACTGTTCATAGCAATGCTGCAGATCATTTTCGGTAAGTCCATACATTACTTCCGTCGCTTTTTCTTTTACTGCTTCAACAGTCTCAAATCTAGTTCCTTTCAAAGCTGACTTGACTTTAGGGAAAAGAAAAAAGTCACAGGGGGCCAAATCAGGTGAGTAGGGTGGATGATCTAAGATGGGAATGTTGTGTTTTGCCAAAAACGTCTTCACTGACAACGCACTGTGAGCTGGGGCATTGTCTTGGTGAAGACTCCGTGACTTTTTTGTCCACAAATCGTTCCGTTTTCTCCGTACTCGCTCACGTAGGGTAGCCAGGATGCTAATGTAGTAATGCTGATTCACTGTTTGTCCCTCTGGTACCCAATCAATGTGCACAATCCCTTTGATGTCAAAAAAAAAAACAATCATCATTGCCTTGAATTTCGATTTTGACATTCGTGCTTTTTTTGTCGTGGAGAACCAGGAGTTTTCCAATGCATCGATTGGCGTTTAGTTTCGGGATCGTAAGTAAAAAACCACGATTCATCGCAAGTGATAACATTTTATAAGAAGGTGGGATCACTTTCAATGTTTTCCAGGATGTCAGAACAAATCATTCTTCGCCGTTCCTTCTGTTCAATTGTGAGACACTTTGGAACCATTTTTGAACACACTTTGTTCGTGTTGAAACTTTCATGAAGAATCTGCCTAACACTTTCCTTGTCAACTCCTGTTAACTCAGACACTGCTCTGATTGTTAAACGGCGATCTTGTCGAACAAGTTTACCAATTTTTTCAATGTTTGCATCAGTTTTTGCTGACAATGGTCTGCCAGTGCGAGTGTCATCACTGGTGTCTTCGCGGCCATCTTTAAATCGTTTAAACCACTCAAACACTCGTGTTCACGATAAACAATCATCGCCGTACACTTGTTGTAACATTACAAACGTTTCACTCGCTGATTTTCCTAGTTTGAAACAAAATTTGATGTTAACACGCTGTTCTTTCTGTACACTCAACATTTTCCGACGCACAGACAAAACGTCAACTACTTAAAACAGACGCCACGGGCAGACTGAGTGCAGGAGGCAGATGAAACTCGAGCAGTAGGCGGAGCGAGAGTCACGTGACAGGCCACGCGACTTTCAGCCTTATTGCATTCGTTTTATTGTTTCACCAGTACTAGTCAGGTTTTTTTCTAGCCACACCTCGTATGTCGCCTTCCATGACCACCAGCAGCATACGTCGGCTCCATGTAATGCCACCCCAAAAAGAGCAGGGACCCTCCACCTTGCTGCTCTCATGGACTATGTATCGAGGTGTTCAGCCTCCAAACAGGTCTCCAACAATAGTCTGCTTGAAGGCATATAAGATACTCATCAGTGAAGAATGTGATACCAATCCGTTTGGCATGTTGTTGGGCCCACCTATACTGCACTGCATGGTGTCATAGTTGCAAAGACGGACGTCGGGAGTGAAGTTGCACATCATGTAGCCTATTGTGAACAATTGGAGTCATAACACGACGTCCTGTGGCTGCACGAAAAGCATTATTCAACATGGTGGCGTTTCTGTCAGGGTTCCTCAGAGCCACAGTCGGTAGGTAGCAGTCACCCACTGCAGTAGTAACCCTTGGATGGCCTGAGTTAGGCATGTCATTGACAGTTCCTGTCTTTCCCTATCTCCTCCATCTCTGAACAACATTGCTTTGGTGCACTCTGAGATGCCTGGACACTTGTTGACAGCCCTTCCTAGCACAAAGTAACTATGTGGACATGATCGAACTGCGGTATTGACCATCTAGGCATAATTGAACTACAGGCAACACAAGACGTGTACCTTCTTCCTGGTGGAATGACTGGAACTGATGTGCTGTCTCACCCCCTCTGTCTAATAGGTGCTGCTCTTGCGTGATTGTTTACATTTTTGGGTGGATTTTGTGACATCTCTGAACAGTCAAAGTGTGTCTGTCTGTGATACAATATCCACAGTCAACGTATATCTTCAGGAATTCTGGGAACCGGAGTGATGCAAAACTTTCTTAGATGTGTGTATGATAGATTGTTGATAAAGTAAATAATAATAAAAAAATAATAATAATCTTTTAAATTTGATACTGCTCCCAATTTCATACTTCCTTTCTCCACCAAATGGTTGCCCCCAACCCTGACCTTCATTTTTGCGCGTAGTGAATGAGTAAGTGCTATTTTCCAAACTTCTGGTATTTGTTCAGTCCTCCAGATGATTTGGATTCCTTTTTATAGTTGTCCGACAGTTCAGTCATTCACATTTCTGCAACAAAATTGTCCTCCCCTGGAACTTTGTTGTTTTCTAGCTCACTAATGATCTGTTGGATGTCCTGAAAATTTTATAGTTGTGGATCTTCAAATTTATTATGTGCAACTTGCATTGGGAACTTCTCTTTCAGTTTTTCATAGTTTAAAAGCTTCTGAAAGTTTGTTGTTGTTGTGGTCTTCAGTCTCGAGACTGGTTTGATGCAGCTCTCCGTGCTACTCTATCCTGTGCAAGCTTTTTCATCTCCCAGTACCTACTGCAGCCTACATCCTTCTGAACCTGCCTAGTGTATTCATCTCTTGGTCTCCCTCTTTGATTTTTACCCTCCACACTCCGCTTTTATTCCATCTTAGCCACGTATCAGGGCTCTGGAATTGTTTACACTGACGCTTCGATGGTTGCTGGTCGTGTCGGGTATGCGCTAACTCTAGGGGACCATTGTGAACGACGTTCATTGCCGGCTGGCTGCAGCGTTTACACTGCTGAGCTGGTCGCCATCTTTCGTGCCCTTGAGTATATCCGCTCCTGCTCAGGTGAGTCCTTCGTGATCTGTAGCGATTCCCTGAGCGGTTTACGAGCTCTCGACCAGTGTTTCCCTCGTTCTCGTCTGGTGATGGCTATCCAGGAGTCCCTGCATACTCTTGCCCGTTGCGGCCGCTCTGTGGCCTTGGTGTGGAACCCCGGTCACGTCGGTATCCTGGGCAATGAACGTGTTGACCGCTTGGCCAAACAGGCCACCAGTGAACCCACTCTAGACATTGGCCTTCCGGAGACTGATTTGAGGGCCGTCTTACTCCGCAAAGTTATCTCGCTTTGGGACGCTGAATGGCGCAGTCTGACCGCCCCTAATAAACTCCGTGCCGTCAAGGAGACGACGACTGTGTGGCACTCCTCCTTGCGAGTCTCTCGCAAGGAGTCTGTCGTCCTCTGCCGACTGCGTATTGGGCACACACGGATGACCCACGGCCACTTGTTGCATCGTGAGGACCCCCCTCTCTGTCACTGCGGCTCTGTATTGACAGTGGTCCACATTTTGTTGGACTGTCCACTTTTATCTGTGCTCAGGCAGACATTTGCGCTGCCTGATACGCTCCATGCCCTTTTATCTGATGACCCTGTTATGGCTGGCTTAGTTTTAAGTTTTATTCGGGCAGGGGTTTTTATCGTTTAATCTGAGTGTTTATGCTTTTTAGTGTTGATTCTGTCTTTTAGCCTCTGATTTTAATCTGAGTTTTTAATGCGTTTCTCGGTGGTTGGCTTTTCCTTTTTTGTTTCTATGGTCGGCCAACCACCGTCGCACTCTGTGTGATTTTAGTTCGTCTTGTCTGGTCTTTGTCTCAGTTTCTCTTGTTCTGTGTCGTCTGTGCTCTATTCTGTTAATGGCTTTTATTCTCTGTGGGTGTTTTTAGTGTTTGGAAAAAGGGACCGATGACCGTAGCAGTCTGGTCCCTTTAATCTCAACCAACCAACCCTCCACACTACCCTCCAATACTAAATTGGTGATCCCTCGATGCCTCAGAACATGTCCTACCAACAGATCCCGTCTTCTGGTCAAGTTGTGCCAAACTCCTCTTCTCCCCAATTCTATTCAATACCTCCTCATTAGTTATGTGATCTACCCATCTAATCTTCAGCATTCTTCGTTAGCACCGCATTTCGTAAGCTTCTATTCTCTTGTTGTCCAAACTATTTATCGTCCATGTTTCACTTCCATACATGGCTACACTCCATACAAATACTTTCAGAAACGACTTCCTGACACTTAAATCTATACTCGATGTTAACAAATTTCTTTTTTTCAGAAACGCTTTCCTTGCCATTGCCAGTCTACATTTTATATCCTCTCTACTTCGACTATCATCAGTTATTTTGCTCCCCAAATAGCAAAACTCCTTTACTGCTATAAGTGTCTCATTTCCTAATCTAATTCCCTCAGCACCACCAGACTTCATTCGACTACATTCCATTATTCTCATTTTGCTTTTGTTAATGTTCATGTTCTGAAAGTATCCTGCTCATATTATAAAGCCTTCCTGATTATTTAGCAGCAGCTTTTCTTTTTCATATTTGAAACATAGATTTGGTGCTCAGTATTTTTGTAAGGTAAATTTAAAAGTTTTATAGAAAGATCTCGTATTATTTTTCTAGAGGTCCTTATTAAGTTGCTAAATTTGGCACTGTTTAATGAGAGGAACAATTTTAGCCCGCAGTGATCTGTCTTTTAAATTCAGTCTTCAGATTTTCTGCAAGAGAACCATTTCATCCATTTTTTTTATTTTTTTTATTTTTTTTTTCAGGTCTTGCCTGTATTGTTTGCTATACCACCTGTTTTTATCAGCACAATTGGTGATGCTGTGTAGTTGTATGCTGAAATATTGTGCCTGTTTGACACTTACATCCAGCCATTCACAAACTGTTTCATCGTGAATTCAGCCAAGAGAAACTGAAGAATCACATTTTCAGTATTTTTTGTCAGTCTCTTTTTATCCATTGTTTCTTAGTTGGCCAGCAAATGTAATCCTCTGTGTTTTCATATTCCATGTTCTTGCATACACGTCCTTGCTTCTCAATTTCTAAATCCCATTTTCATGCTTTGGATTTGTAATTTTTTAATTCCTCTCCTTCTTTTCCAAATTATTCAACTACTGGGCTGTGTTTATGGTAAGGCATTTTGAGGCATAACGACATAAAGTTTTAATCGTCACTTTTAGTGCCTTAGTATTGTATTATTAGATGTGGCTTTTTTATTGTATGTGTTCCTTAAGTTAATGAATGTATGTGCTGTGTATTAAGTGAAATGTCATTTCCATTATTCTTGCTCTATTTGTATCAGCTCCTGTGTCAACAGCATGTGGCTGGATGGTTTCTCCTGAATATTTAAATTCTGAAACTTGATTTTTCCATATTTTGATTCCGTTTAACATTGGTTTCGTTTATGATTTTTTCCAACAAAACTTTGAATCCAACTTTTCTGCTGCCGCCTAGAAAATGTTTATCTGTTTGATTGCCTCCTGTAAGTTTTCTACTAACATTGCGAAGTAATCAGCATAAACTAAGGAGTCAGGTTCAAGTTAACATGTTTCCCAAGTTTCAACTTGCATAACTACCATTCTTCTGTTGGTTTCTCTTCATTTTCATACTATTTTCTTCAATACACAATTGAATAATAATAGGTTGCATGTGAACTAGATTCAGAGCAGTTTTAATAAAATAAAAAATTTGTCATAAAACTGTGAAATGTGTATGAAGGTAGATTTGATAGCAATTTAATTTAGTTAATTTAATTGATATGGGCCCTGAGGTGTGTACTCGGCATTGTTTCCCTGTTGATTATTCTGTTCAAGATTTTTAGTAAAATATCATTAAGTTAGGTAAGTTATTAAGTAGTTAATATACTTGAGAGTATATAGTATTTTTTACAGTTCCAGAATAGCAAGCTGCACTCTGTGTCAGTTCCTTATCAATGGACTGGTTCAATTTGAATGCTTGCTAAATTAAATAGCCAGGCACCCTATTCCTAATTCTCTAAATGAGAGAATTAGATTATTATGTCTGGCACACTAGTATGTAGAAATCCAATCTTGATAACTTCCTCTTTTAAATTGCGCATGAATGACAAGAGCCCAAATCAGAATAAGTGACAAAGGAATAAAAAGGCAACTGAAATAGCTTGACAGTGAAAAGGGCACTATACTGGGCAGGTTACCAGTTTGATTCTACACAGAGTATATGAAAGACATTGCCCCTCTTCCAATAGCAGGTCTCCAGAGGAGTGAAGCAATCCTATTGATAAAAAAAAGGCACAGTCACTGCCATTTCACACTTGTTCTTATGAAGAAGAGGAAGGAGGTATCCCACAGTGAACAGACTTTAGGCGCAGGCAGTAAAAGATACTACCAGCACACATTCCTGGGCACAAACTGAAGACAGAGCAACGTGTCGATAGAAGACTGACCTGAGATATATCGAGTCGGAGGGGGGGGGGGGGGTTCCGTGAGCCATCCCTAAGCAGTCAGTCAGTCAGTACGCCTGGTGGTGCAAGATAGTTACTTGCTCAAATATTGTTCCTGTTTAACACTGACATCCAGCCATTCATGAACGGTTTCATCGTGAATTAAGCAGTGAGAAACTGAAGCTTCACAAATTGAATGTTTTTTGTCAGCCTGTCTTTATCCATTCTTTCTTGGTGCCCATAAAACGTAATTCTCCACTTTATCATATGATATGTACAGGGTGACATAGAAAAATGGGAACATTTACACGATCCAATAAAACTAGGAGTGATTAAGGAAAGATATTGCATTCATAATGATTGAAACCTTACTGCTTTGCCATTTACCAAACATTGATGGCATTTACCATTTTTTAAAAATTAAGTCCTTTAGATGGTGTCCTCATGTATAAATACATTTGTGAATCCTGCTGCTGAGATTCCTCATTGACCGCTGTATCATCTCAGCTGGGGTACTGTGAATTGCATCCTGAATTCTGTGTTTAATCCCATCCACGGTTCTTGGTCGAGTCATGTAGACTTTGCTCTCGAGGTAGCCCCACAAGAAAAAATCACAAACTGATAAATTTGGCAATCTAGGGGGCCCGGGAGTGTTACCGAATCGTGAGATCACACGGTTGCCAAACATTTCTCGCACATATACCATTGATTGTCATCCTGTTGAAACCGGGCTTCTTGAACTTTGGAAATTGTAACCAAAGTTCATAACATCTCCACGTCACGATGGGCATTGACAGTTATTGCATTTCCCAATTCATTTGTAAGAAAATACAGTCCAATAATCCCGTGCGATGAAACACCACACCGTACTATCACTTTACTAGCGTGTAAAGGGCACTCGTGAACGTAATTAGGATTTGTGTTTGCCCAATATCGGTAGTTCTGTTTATTCACATAACATGAGACATGAAAATGTGGCTCATCTGACATCCACAACTTGTATAGAAATTCGTCATTGTTTATTTTTGATACCATTTGTTGGCAGAATCCTAATCCTAACCGGTAATTGTTTTCTTTCAATTGTTGCACCATCTGTAGCTGGTACGGTTGAAATTTTAAATCAGGGTGAAAAGTTCTGCGAACACTCCCCGGGAACATTCCAACCACTGCTGCTTGCATACGAATTTAATGCCGTGGGCTCCGTGAGACAGACTCACATACAACATCAGTTTCGCTGGAGAATGCACACTTCTTGGTCGTCCTGTTGGTTTCTTCTTAAGGGCAGATCCAGTCTCTTTAAAGTTATTAATTCAATATTTTTATCGTGTGTTTTGATGGAACCGCATCATGACGTCCTAAATTTTAAAAACGTCGAAACTCTCTCTACGCTGCTACCAAACCATAATTGTTTTTAAAACATTTTTGTGTCTAATGCATGCAGTTTTCCATTCCACTGATCCATGATTACTGAAATGACGACCTGTTTACTTACTAAACGGTCACGAACCCACAGTTCTGCCACCTGCCCATGGCTGCCACTACTCATTTCAAACATTCGTGTTATTCTGTGTCACCCTGTATATATTCTCATTTTCATACTTCGGATCTAGAAGATTTTCTGTCTTTCTTCTCCAAATTATTTAACTGCCTGGCTGCATTTACCGTATGACAGTTTGAGACCTAGAGACACTAGCTTTAATCACCATATTGTAATGCCATAATATTGTATTAATAGATAAAGGCTCTTTTATTGTATGTGTTCTTTAAGGGACTGTATGTTTTGTTTATTAAGTGGAATGCCATTTCCATTTTTCTGGCTCTATTTGTATTAGCTGCTGTGTCCACAGCATGTGGCTGGATTGTTTGTCCTTAGTAGTTAAATTCTGAAACTTGACTTTTCCATATTTTGATTCCCTTTAACGTTTGTCTTGTTTATGTTTTTTCCAATAAAATTTGATAGCAATTTTTTAATCTCGTTAGTTTAACTGACATTCGTTCTGAGGTGTGTACTCATCACTGTCTCTCTCTATTGATGATTCTGTTAAAGTTTTTTTTTAATGAAACAGCATTAATTTCAGAAGTCATCAAAATAGTTGATGTACTGAAAAGAGTACTGCATTTTTTAGAGTTTCAGAATTGCAAGCTGCACTCTGTGTCAGTTCCTTATCACTGGACTGGTTCAATTTGAATGCTTGCCACATTAAATAGCCAGGCATCCTATTCCTAATTCTCAAAATGAGAGTATTAGTTTATTATGTCTGGCACACTAGCATGTGGAAAATTGAAATCTTGATAACTTCCATTTTTTTCAAATACGTATCTTGCTAAGCGTAGTGTTAACAGGTAAAAGGTTTATTTACCTAGGCTTTTTTGTGTTGATAATTTTGCATGAAATTATCTAATTTTATGTTACCTGATTGTGTTGTTATATTGTTAGTGACACACTTTTGTTTAGTATTGAGTAATATGCACTGTCATGTTGAACAGTTGTAACGGATCTGTCCATGTTTGGCCACTGTTGCTGTTCGTATAATTTGAGTAGCTGTAAATGATTTGTACTTATCTGTAAATGACTTGTGCATACAAAGTAAGACACATCAGTCGTTACCATAAAGATGACACATGAAGTTGAAGGCAGACACAATTAAGACACTTACACACAAGCTTTCAGCCACAGCCCGTGTCAGAAAAAGAAAGAGAAACACACAGCATTCATTCACACAAGCAAACACACCTCACATACACGTGACCACCCGCTGTGGCAGCTCCGACCAGAATGGCTTTGCTGGTGCCTGGGCTGAGATGGCGTTCCAGCTAATATGAAATACTTATCGTCTGATTTTTCGGAAACTATTTGGTGAAAAAATTTTATTTTTGTACATCTTACAGTCTGATGTCTTTGCCCGATAAAGGACTGAATTTATTTTTGGTATCCATCATACTTACTGCGCTGCATCAAATTAAGCAAAACAGTGCACGAAATTTTACAGAGTTTACAGAGGTAAAAATGCAATGCCTAAACATTATGTACAATTGATTTCATCTCATAAATTGCAGTGAACAAAGTGTGGGTGCTGCAACCTTATCTCAGAACTCTGAAGAAGTTTGCACAATGTGTGGTTGATAAATAATGAAATGTGTAGTGGGTGAAGTGTACTGATCTGTCTGAATCTACACACAGAAGTCTTCATTATTTTCTGATGTCCAGTTTTATGATTTGAGTGCTAGCTGTCTTGAGTAAATAATAAAGAACTTCACACATCATCAGCAAAGTTGATTTTTATTTTATATTAACTTACACCTGACACAAGGAATTTCCAAATTTTGCTTTAATGGGCATTGAAATAAGTCAATGGTGAAAAATGAAAATTTGTGCCAAACCGCAATTTGAACCTGTAATGCATTGACTGCATTAGTATAACAATCAGTTTAAAATATAATTTTCTTCCTAGGTGATTAACATTTAAAATTGCCATATTACAGTAATTTTCGTTGTTTATTAGCCTGTTCATTGCCTAGATTGTGATTTTTCATTGAAAACAGTTGTAACGGATGTTGAACAGTTGTAACGGATCTGTCCATGTTTGGCCACTGTTGCTGTTCGTATAATTTGAGTAGCTGTAAATGATTTGTACTTATCTGTAAATGACTTGTGCATACAAAGTATGTTGTTTAAGGTTTGATACAGTGGTTTATTTTCTGGAATGTCATTTATTAGTCTGTTATTGTTGGTCGCAAACATTCGCCAACATCAATTGAATAATTTATTGTTGAGCTGAATTTGTAATAAATTTTAGTTTTTATAAGAGAATTTGAAGGTTTGCATTTCATAAACAGTATGCTACCTCATACTTAGTGTTTTTACCCAACATCATTAACTTTCCCAAGTATGTAATCTAATTACTAAGGAGAGTGAAAATCTCATAATGTACTCAACAAATTTTAACTACTTAGTGCAAACTGTATGACAGCAGTAAAATTCTGAGAAGATAAACTATTAATTAAAAATATGCCTGTGTTTGTTCGTACATTAAAACGGGGTAATGCTCCCTGCATTAACACACTGCTGAGGCAGCTACTTTTTAACAAACAATGAGATTTGTCAAATATCTTACAGCTGTAAATGACGACTTACAAACAGTTTTGTAAAGTGTGAACAACAGTGGAACCTGGCTGTAACAACATTCAAAGATCCTCGAATATTATGATGGTGATGTAAATGATTGTCATTGTGATTGAGATTCATATTTTTAATTTATTTTGGTGGCAAATGGCAAAGAACAAATTTATTTAACCTTTTTTAGTTTTACATACAGTATTCATTCTTAAGTACTGTACATGCAGCTGTATATACTGTATTCACAATATGCATGGCAGTATGTCAAGTTCTCACCAAACTTCTTTACTTAGGAGTGAAGTAATCAGTCATTTTACTCTGCTGTCTATTTGCCCAACACCCACATTCCTAAATTACATTCTGTGTTCACTATTTCATTTGCAATTTCATTGCCCCTTCCTCTAGCTTCAAAGAACATGTCCACAATTCTGATGGTTTCTGAAGTGTCACTCACAATAGGGATAGGCACTTCTTACAGTTGATTTCTGGCAGCAATGTAGGCAGCAACAGATAATCAGTGTCAACAAATGTGTCTTCAGTTTCAGCAGCATTTATTCCTTCAGTAGTGGTTCCTGCATGACAAACAGCTCTTGGTGGTTTGGGCTGTGCTCTGGCTCCAAGCTTTGGTAATGCATCTGATCACATCCATCAGTGGAACTGAATAATCCTGCCTTTTTTCAAGGCATTGTATCACTTTTGGTGATATGAGTGAAAAATAGTGGCATTTCATACTCATAATTACTCCTTGGTCCATGGGCTGCAATAAGTTTGTCATGTTTGAAGGAAGAAAATTGTGCTGGACAGTTATCAACAAGAACAAGTAGCCTAAGCTTCCGATCCCAATGCCTTATTTCAGCTTCAAAGTGTTCGGAGGTCATCCTGGACTTTTTATTAGCATTGTAGTGAATAAGCAGATTTTTTACATGCTTAAAACATCTAAGATTTTCTGATTTATCTATTGTGTGCAATTTTTTCTTCTCATTTCCATCTGTGTCAGCACAAACCAGAACTATTATTTATCCTGTAGATAACATGCCACCATCACATTTTTTGCCCTTGAATTTCATAATTTTGTCTGGTGCCAATTAAAAGAAAATGGTGCGCTCATCTACATTAAGATGCCACAGTCTGCATATCCTTCACAGATGGCAGACCACGTGGTAGTGAGCCATTGTTGGATTATTTCAGTATTTACTCTATGGGATTCATCGCTCAGTGCCGAAAATAATGCCATGATATTGCTTGAATCTGTCAATTCAGCCACTGCTGCACAGAAATTCCTCATCTTCTAAATTTCTTGGCAAATTCTTCGCTTTCACCCTAAGGAGAACGTGAATGCTTCTCTGATGCTTAAACCACTTAAGCAGTGCTTTGTCCACATCGCTTTATTCAGCCTGTTGTAACTGCTTAATTTTAGGTCAATTTTGTTCAAACGCAGTAACAATTTCATACTTGTTTTCCAAATTGTTTAGACTGCGGAATTTACGATGCCAAATTTGACAACACACGTCATCCTTTTGAGTTTCACTCTCGATTTCATGAATCACTTTCATTTTTTCGTCCATTAGGTAAATATTTCTTTTACTGGCCATGCTGCTCAAAAATACATTTGCTTCATAGCAGATTGTTATGGGAACTGACATCACATGTACTGTTGATGTGTGTTCTGTCATCGTCACCACTACTGTAGTGTGAATCTATATTACACCTATTGTTGACGAGAGGGCAGAGGAGAAGACTATGCCAGGTCGCTTATTAACAAAAACAGATTGCCCTCTACAGTTCATTGATTCTTGTAAAATCTTATTGCTAAGTGAGGCTGAAAATGTCATGTACGAGGTACATTTGTCATATTAAACGTGGATGAGAAGTATGTTCCTTATGAGGACTATGGCTGTACTACAGAAATTACAACATTATAGCAGAGTTGGCGTTGTAACCGATATTGTCGTTTTAAAGTTCAGCTGTATTGGCCAACATTTTAAGTGTTTCATTTTTAAATACAACAACTGACCCCGAAACGTTTCTGCACGCAGGAGAAGTTTGACGGCCACCAGCAGTTCTTCGCCATCGTGCAGCTGATCGGGTCGCGCAAGCAGGCGGAGGGGTTTGCCTACCGGCTAGAGCTGAACGGGCAGCGCCGCCGGCTCACTTGGGAGGCGACGCCCCGCTCGATCCACGAGGGGGTCGCCTCTGCCATCCTCAACTCGGATTGCCTGGTGTTCGACACCTGCATCGCGCAGCTGTTTGCCGACAATGGCAACCTGGGCATAAACGTGACGATATCGATGGTGTAGCGAGGTGGGGGCGGCGGCAGGAAGGGCGGTGCTCGGGCCGGGGCAGAGGAGGGCGCAGATGGTGGGGGGCGGGATGCCTGCGGCCCTGTGGATGGTGCCGGAGATGACTGTCCGGTGTCAGACGCACAAGAGTTGCTCCGCCTGCTGTCCGGTGACTGACTGATGGGAGTGACTGCTGCCATCCCCACTCGGGAGGCTCAACAGACTGTGACCGGGGCCCGTGACTGGCCGATCCTGCAGACACTGCCGTTCCCATCTCCCACTCGTGTGTTAGTGTATGTGTAAGATTCCTCTGGGACTGAAGCTGTATTCCTACTGCAGCACCCCTCTGTGTGACAAATTACTATGTGACAACTCCTACAATTGCACCTGTTCCCAGTATAATTTCTTCACTTTGAAAAAAAGTATAATACAACGGTGTGTCTCTGTAATGAAGCCTAGCAGTGTGTCATCGACCTGGCAAGTTCTCAACAGATTCCCATCGAGTCATTTTGAGTATTATATTAGCCCTGTTGTGCTTACAGTACACTTGTAAACACCGTGTGAAAACTCTTTTAAAAGTCTTTCCGGGAGCAGTGTCGAGATAGCGTACGATTTCGTTACTTTGAGGCTAGATCTCTTGCATTCCAGAATGTGATTTGCTCGTTTTCCCTGCTCGGCAAGAGTTAAATCTTTTGGGCCCGCGAGTTAATCTGGAATGGTGTAATTTACAAATGACTGTGTTTGTGGGCCAGACATTGATTAATGTTTTTAGTATCTGACTATTTGTGACTGCTGAAATTCTTACAGTTCCAAAGAGAAACTGATGTCTGTGTTGTAAACGGCAGTCTGATTAATACACATATGTGATAACCATTGCAGTTCCTGTAATATTGTAGATGATGTTTAAAATTTGTGAGCCTGTGGGTCAGCCTATTCCTGTAACACTATAATATTTAAGTGTGTTAACTGAATCAAAATTTTTTGATAGGCACAAAATTATAGTTAAATAATTGTACTCAATGCTATGGAGGCAGATATTATAATCATTGTCATATAGTAACACTTACTTAGTTTAAAGTGCAGTGTGATTCTGTTTACTGGGATATATGTGGAGTCCTAAAATCATGCAATGAACGACACTCCTACATAATAATAACAATTATAATTGTCTTTATTTTTATTTTTGTAATGATCAGACATTCTTGTGTAGCGACTTGCTTCTTTAATCTTCCTGTGAAATTTAAAGCTCTTGTTTCATGGTAATAACCATCATTTTAGTCTCATGAAGTTAATTTCTAGAAACATTTAATCACAGTAATTGCTTTGTAGTTCCATGGTGCAAAAAGTGGTCTTTTAGGTACTTTGAGCATCATGTAAGTGCCCACAAAGAATGCTCACCGGCTAGATGTTAAATATAAATTTTCTCATACGGCTGCACAAATCAAGATTTTTTTTTTTTATTAATTTAAAAATAATATACATAGTATAAAGACACTTCGGTTGTTCCTTTGATCGATGATTTGCAATCGTGTAGCTGTGTTCTTTCGTTCCTACTTAATACGACATTTCAGTGTAAACTATTCTCAAATCAACATTTTTAATTATTTAAAATATTATACAGATTAGAAAGACTTTGTTTTTCTCTTTTACTGATAATTTGCGATTAAAAAGCTGTGTTCTTCCTTTATTGTTTAATCTGACATCTCATTCCAGTGCTCTCGACACTTGATTTGAGGTTTGTTTGTTTGATTGTGTTGACGTGCCCCTGACATTTGCACCATGTGAACATCTGCTGGTTCAAATAATAAATGAAGTAATCTTGCTAACTGTACATTAGTTACTTAGAATAAGTTACTTTAAACATTTGGCAGCTTGTCACATAAATGTTGGACGTAAACTGGGCATTGGCACAATTTGTAGATACTGGTCTGTTAAATTAGATCAAATTGTGTGAAATATATTATGTGGAAGTAATCTGACACAAGTGAATGTATTTTTATAAATTGTGAGACGCGTCTTACCTCCAGAAGTATGTTAGGAACATGAATTTTTGCATCTAGGGTTAACTTCCAGAAAGCAGTGCAGTTGCAGAATGTAGGCGTGTGATCCAGCCTTAGCTAACTCTCAAGAACTCCCGACCCGTCTCCAATAGATTGCTCTACCGAAGATGTGGCGGACTGAGACTCGTGCGGCACGTAAGGCGATACTGGAAGTAGCTCCGAACACATTCCGCCTCTGCAGTCTTACTGGCACGATGAACGTGTAAATTCTGCAAGTGGGAGGATACCGTCCATCCCGGTGACCCCTTTTCTGGACGGTAAGTTGAGGATTCTCTTTGTAATTGTTCAGCACAGTAGGGAATGTCTGAAACGGAGATGTTTGTGCCCACCTTTTTGTGTGCTTGGGTCATGTGGGTTTGTTCTGTCTTTCAGAAAGCACCAGAGCATGCAGTTTTCATTCATATTTTTAGCAAAGTATATCTCTGAAGACCAGGGCCAGATTTCCAGGGATTACACCCTAGGCCGGAGACTTTTCAGGGCACCCCTTCCCTCTGTCACTCATTGATTTTAGACTTTCGACATTTTTATTTTTTGTTGCTCTAAAGAATTAAGATTCTTTACTACAAAAATGTAATCAGTAGTGGAATTAATTAAAGCAAATGTATTGTGGATGTAGAAGCTAAAAGTTATGTTGTCAGCTATTTACTTTTCTGCTCAGAAAATGAAACTATGTTGGAGTAATTGAAAGGAGTAGGCTCAACTTTGGCAGTTTGCAGTTTGGTTAAGGAAAAGTGTGTATGCAGAGGGGAATGCAGAAGCTGTTCTCAACCTAGAATGACAACCAACGTATCCACTGGTTCACTATATCTGCAGAAAGAAAATAAGTAAATGTATTTTAATATGAAACCATAAATATATTAACCTAGAAAGTTAGTGTTAGACTTAGGAATCATTCATTGAGACTTGTTTCCAGTCTGTCAACCAATGTCATCTATTACATAAAGCAATGCAAAATTTGCAAATCGGGCACTTTATGACTAGTTGGCATTAACAGTTGACCTACAACTGAAACTCTACTCATGCGTGGGATGATGAATATTCAGATCTACGTCCAGCCAACTTGCTTTAGATTTTCCATTATTTCTCTAAACCAGTACAGCCAAATGCCAAGATAGTCCCTTTTGAAAGGACATGACCAATTTCCTTCCCCCACGCTGGAAACAATGAGAACTCATGCTCCGTCTTAATGACCTTGATGTTGATGGGATGTTAAACCTGAACCTTCCTTTCTTTGTTTTACTACTGAACAATCAACCAAATGCTATGCTAATGACAGTGCTGCTGACATGCTGTAAAAGTTTTCAGGAGGGGGGGGGGGGGGGAGAGCAAATTTGTGGAAAATACAAATGCTGATTGAGATCTCTTGGCACACTGTTCCTCTATGTACCCTGGTCTTGGGCATGGGCATAGCTGATATATGTGTAAATCCTGCTCTGCCAAAGGTAACGTGAGAAAAATAGAAATTCACAGATTCTTTAGATTCAGAAAAAAATGTGTGACTGTGTTGTGTGAAATACACTTACTGAAATTCTGAAGTTATTAGAGATAAAAAGCAGTGGACTGTTATCCACTGCTTCTACAGAAATAAGACTAAGTTACAGGAGTTGGACACAAAATGGAGGGAGTGGTTGACAACAGAGTGAGTCAGGGTAGCAACCTATTCGCCATGGTATTCAGTCTTTACATAGAGCAATCTGTGAAGAAAAACAAGGAGAAATTTGGAAATGGAATTGAAGTTAATGTATTAGAAATAAAAACTGTTTGAAGGTTTGTTGACGGTGTTGCAATTCTGAAACAGTAGGGGACTTGTGTTCATCTTACATCTCTTTTCCACGTATTCATTCTGACCAACTTAAAACAGAAATTTTAAAAATGGTATAAATATAGTGTAGTCGAATTAAATCAGGTGACGCTGATGGAATTAGATTAGGAAATGAGATGCTGAAAGTAGGTGACTGCTGTTTTGGCTGCAGAAAAACTCATGATGGCTGAGTAGAGATTATGTAAAATACAGATTTGCTATAGCAAGAAGATAATTTCTGGAAAAGAGAAATGTGTTAAAATTGAATCTAAGTGCTGAAGTATTTTCTGAAAGTATATTTGTCTTTAGTATAGCTATATGCAGCTGCAGCATGTGGTTTCTATACCTGGGAAACTGCAAAATTTGCCAATCTGAACTAACCTAGACCTCGGGCTATGCTGCAGATCAGCCTGTGACCACAACCAAGATTTTTGAGGCGAGGGGACAAAAGCTAGCCAAAAGTTTGCTTACTGTATCTCCTCTGTGTTCCATACACAATTACTGAATCACACCAAAAAGAAACTCCACGATGTAATCTTCAGGTATCGTATTTATTTGTCGATGTCACATTTCCAACATTTTTATCGCAACAAATTTAACTAAAAGATGCATTTTGGAGATAGCTCTTTAATGCAGTGTATGTTTTCTTCACTGCATGCTTAATTTTTTTCATGTTTTCAAATCTAAGCCTGGGACGTTTATTGTTGTGTGTATGTTCAGTTCGCATCTTTTATGAGTATGCGAGACAAAAGCTTGAAGTTTTTGCGACATCACAGGTCTTGCGCTGTGACTGGTGGCAGAGGCAAACCGAACAGCTGCCATGTTGATTTGTTTGCGAGCTAGCGTATTGTGTGTGTCAGGGTTTTCATATTTATAGTTCTGTTTTAAGAAAAATATGCAGTATAAGTGACAAACGACTTCAAAACACACAATTTTTTCGAATGGTTTGTTTGCTAAAGTATTGGAAAATGTGACACCTGTGTAGAAACATGTTACCACCCATTTTCACTTCATTTAGTAAGCTACATGGGTAGTTACAACAAATGAATTACTTCGTATCACCTGTTAATATACGTTTGCTTACCATAATTTGTTTCTTTATTGATGAAATCAGCTCGTCTCCCATTGCTCGCTACACAATAGTCTGTGACTATTTCATTAAAATTTCGACGATTCAGTAGTTCTTTTTCAAGCTCATCTTCAAAATTTTTACCTTATAAATTGCAGACTGAATTAATATTTTCCTTTTTTCAGACTCACTGTATGCTGCAGTTATTGGCAAGAAAATAACTCGAGCACAGTTCACTCACAAAAATAAATTTATTATACTGAAACAGGGGCTTTTTCAAGGGCATATTTCCTGTATACATTCATGAAATCCCCACTAGATGATAACAATGTAACTGTATTCTACTGCTGTCTAGCGACACACATACAAACTTATTCTCGCGGTGTATAGGATTGCCAACAACAGGGAAAAAAACTATCTAAAACACTGTCAGATCATTAATACTAAACGTCGATTAACCATATGTCAAAGTACAGGGTAGCGCTGATAAAAGTAGCTCATTTAAGTATAAAGGAAATGCAGTGAAATTGTGGAAACAAAGAGCTGAAATGGACTTACCATTTATTTCCAATGAAAATGCAACAAAAAGTTCGTTTATAGATGGTGCTGAAAGCAAACCCTTGCAATATCAGTACACCGCTGAGCATATCTAAGCACATTCAGATACACCCGTCGTGAAGTTCGGATATCAATTGCGGCTGTCACAGCTGGTGATGTTTTTCAGTTGATGTATCGTGTGTGCATTTGTTTCATAGACCTTGCTCTTCAAATGATGGCCATAAGTGTTTGCTGACAGTTCGTTCCTCGGTGAAGGCATCACGGACTCGTTCCAGGGATACATTAGGCGTATGGCTGTTGCACCATCTTGGTGGAAGAGGCAGTGTTGTCCTTCATTTTCAATCAGTCAAGCACAAAATATATGAAACATTTCCACATATGCAACATCGTTAAGGGTAGTGTTGAAAAATATCAGTCCGGTGGTGCAAATTCGAGTTACACTGCACCAAACGCAGATTTTTCATCGTGGAGTGGTTGCTGACACAATTTTAAAGGTTCTCCATTGCTTAGCACCTCGTGTTCTGCGAAGTCGTGCGACCAGAGATATGAAACGGTGCTCCATCACTCATGATATAGTCGAAGGGGGACTGACAAACATTATTCAAAAGCCACATGCAATAATTTTTAAATCTCTGACTGCCATCCTTTGTCTCACACGACTTTACTTCAGATTGAGACTTTTCAATATCTGCTGGCAATTCCTCCTTGTTACATGTGCCTGTTGGGCAAACTTACATATAAACTTCTTTGGGCCCTCAACAATTCTTTGATGAAAACCTGCAATGAGTTTTGGTGTGGAAACTGAAGGAATTCTTTGTTTTCTTACATTTTGTACAGATCCGCAGCATGCCAGTTTTATATAGGCTCTGTATTGTTCTCTCTGCTGGTAATCCTCTGTCTTGATGCTTCATCCTGAAAGTTTCACAGGTTTCCTTAATTGAACCTGTTTTCACATGTGCTTCTACAATTTCAATTCTTTCTTCTGTTGAGAAAGTCATTTTGCAAACTGCAAAGAGAAGTTTCTAACCTCAGTGATGAAATAATGTGAAATGCTGACAGAAGAATGCTAACAGTTGATTATTGCATAAAACCGTCCATTGTTGTAGCTGGTTACTTTCTTTCAGAAGGTGAAATATTACATTCTCATTCAAAAGGGAGCTGGGCTACTTTTAACTGTGCTATGCTGTATAACAGAGATTCACAGAGACAGGAGTTCAGTAGCTAAGTTTCAGCCACTCTGCTCATTCCCTTTCAATGTAATGTCAGAACATGAAAATTGTGTGGAATTTGGTAGGACACCGTCAGGTGAAATTATCAGAGCATGTGGGAGACCTGTAAGAGCTGTACTCTGTATAAACTGTACCCCGAAGCCTCTGTATGTGACGCTAACATGCATTTCAGGGCTTAGCATTAAAGAGTTGCTACTAACTGCTCAAAACCATGAGTCGTATTGAAAATTCCAAAAAATGTAGACTGTCATTTGTGGGGGAAATATTCCAAAAAAAAAATTGAGAAAAACATATTTTTTAGTAGTTCTGTCTTGGAGCTATGGGGAGCATCGTGGGGAAGTAGTTGGTGGGCAGTAAATGGTAAAAGTAATGTAGTTGATGTGTGATATATTTTTGTAATATGCACGAATGTTCTTATCGGAAATTTGTCCATTAATATATGTATACTGAATTTACTCAGCAGTTTTAGATTCTGTATCAAATCGTGTGTTAAATGTAGTGCGAACATAGACATCAATCGTTTACCAAAGCCGGGGAGGTCGGAATAGGTTCGATTATCATGCTCTAGCCTGTTAAACATAATGGTGGTGGTGGTGGTGGTGGTGGTGGTGGTGGTGGTGGTGGTGGTGGTGGTGGTGGTGATAGCTTTTAAAGTGTGAAGTTACAGAAGAATACTGAAGGCTGGGTGGTTAGCAAGTAACTAATGAAGAGGCGCTGAATACTGTTGGTGACGAAAAACTTCAACAGAATTTGATTTAAAAAAAAAAAAGATAGAGAAGTGTGAGAGGCTGCAAAAGCGGAGAATGGGATATCTGGCAGTATCATTTTTGAACAGCAGAAAATAGTGACAAAAGCAGTACATCTGCAGAAGAATGCAAGACGTAATGGGTTGTCTTGAAAGAGGTTTTAAGACGCATAGAAACAAAACGAGGATAATGCAGTGAAGTTGATGTGGAGGGAAACAGACTAGGAAATGAGGCACGGAAACAACATCCTTACTTTATTTTAAATGTCCACTGTTCGTGAAATCTTCCTTCTCCACTGATCAGCAGCTTTTACAGCATTGTCCTTTGTCCTAAGTTTTGTAAATTGACTGCTCCATCCAAGAGTGTGTAGAGGAGCAGGTAGTGGTGTGTTCGGATTTTCCCACATTTGCACAAGTTGTCATCTACATGTTGTCATTTCCTTAGGATGTTTTTGCATTTGGAGACTCCCGATCGTAGAAGAATCGAGTGTTCTCAAGGATGAAGCGATGTCACAGTGAGGCCCCAAGGAAATTCCTCTTTCAATTTGTAAGAAAGATTGACTTGTGCCTCCTGCTGTAGATTTAAGTGTCTGGTCTCTCGGTGCAATAGTTAAGGGAGTAATTCTCTTGGGGAACCGAGCGAGGTGGCGCAGTGGTTAGACACTGGACTCGCATTCGGGAGGACGACAGTTCAATCCCGCGTCCGGCCATTCTGATTTAGGTTTTCCGTGATTTCCCTAAATCGCTCCAGGCAAATGCCGGGATGGTTCCTTTCAAAGGGCACGGCCGACTTCCTTCCCTGCCCTTCCCTAATCTGATGAGACCGATGACCTCGCTGTCTGGTCTCGTTCCCCAACACAACCAACCAACCTCTTGGGGAAATACTTTCTCGACTTCAGGTGTCTAGCGACAATAGTGAGGTTATATACAATATGTTGTTGGTCTTCTGTTTGCATCTCTCTCTTTTTCTGCAGCGACTGCTCTTCTAATTTGGGGGGGTAGCTATACCCGTGAGGGATTAAACAGCGGTCAAAGGTGTAGTCTAGCATCTGGTTAACAAATAGCGCTGCCTCATTGAGGGCCACATCTACTTGCTGAGAGTTAGCTGACACTTCCCACACAGCAATGCACACTCTCCTGCAGCAAAACATAGCTGCAGTAGTAGACAGGTTTTGCTATGTACGCAGCAAAATAACTTATGGTTGAAATACAGAGAATATAAAATGCAAACTGTGTATCTCGAAGATCAATATCTTGGTATTAAATCTAAATTCAAGTGTCGGGGCGTACTTTCCGGAAGTATTTGGAGTACCAAAATAGTATAATGAGGAAATGGGTTTGAGAACAGAAGCTTGACAAAAAGAAGCTCCATGCAAGGCAAGTAATTGAGTACACTCAGCTGACCACAGATTTACTTTCCAGTGTTCGCCTGCACTCCATTTTCATGTCATTTTCCTGTCACTCGCATACAACACACGCTGAAGAACTAGTCACACTGTGTCTGATATCGGTGGACACTATTTTGTGGGATACTCTTAGTTCTGTAAAACAACAATGCTAACGTTGTCGCATTCAACCACAATGTGAAATATGTTCCAACTTACACACTATGTTTCGATAGTCAGAGCAACTATCCTCAGTTAGACAACCATTATAACACATAGTCATCTCCCACTCAGGAAAGACACAGTTGTGCAAAATGTAAGACATTTTACAGTGGGTTCAAATACTACAATAGTATTATTACTTGATAAACAACAATCACAACCTCTTTTACTAAAAATGGTTAAAATAAAATAGTCGTGGAAAGTACCATTGATATCGTCAAACCAATGTCCTCAGTCTCCATCGCAGTGAACGTGTATGCACAGCATACTTCTGTACCGGTTGGTTATAATTCATAGAGGTCGACTGTGGACAGTAATTATCATATGGCAGATATTCTAATGCATTAATGGGGAACTGATTTACGCTGGAAAAAATTTTGTTCCGGTTTCGGCCACCTCAACAGCCTTGCCACAGTGGATACACCGGTTCTCGTGAGATCACCGAAGTTAAGTGCTGTTGGGCGTGGCCGGCACTCGGATGGATGACCGTCCAGCCACCGTGCGCTGTTGTCATTTTTTGGGGTGCGCTCTGCCTCGTGATGCCAACTGAGGAACTACTTGACCGAATAGTAGCGGCTTCGGTCAAGAATACCATCATAACGACCGGGAGAGCGGTGTGCCGACCCCACACCCCTCCTACCCGCATCCTCCTCTGAGGATGACACGGCGGTCGGATGGTCCCGGTCGGCCACTCGTGGCCTGAAGACGGAATGCTTTTTTTTGGCCACCTAGTGCAAATATGGTGCTGCGAATGCAAATAAAGACATATAGAAATGTTTACATGTGAAATGGGTTAGGAACACAATGTAGGCAGAAAAGTTCAAATGAGGGAGAAAAACATATTGTTGATTTTGTTGTTAACCACCGCCTACACAGCTTATTCAGTATGTGCGCCAGAGATTTTGACGATGCTGCGTCCATAAAACAAAATTATCAACAGTTGCTCGCAGCAGTTCCAGTGGAATTTGAGCAACATTTTCCTGTATACTGGCCTTCAGATCACCTAGAGACTGAATGTGTTACTGGCAAACGTGTTCTTTATACCCAGTACTAAAAGTAACACGGATTCATGTCAGGTCACCTTGCACGCTACAGATCTGGAAAACCTCTGGAGATAACAGGTTCGTCAAGTTCACGGAAGGTTGCACTAAGCACTAAGCAGATCTTCCAAAAAAAAGGGGGGGGGGTATATGAGGTGCTGCTCGATATCGCACGAAAACAGTGGTTTCCACACAGTTGTGCACTTCCATAGGGGGGAATCACATGTCGTACAAGGGGGTCTCGATAAGGTGCAGATGGCACGGTACAGGTCTTTTTGATGTATTATCTTCAAAGAAGGGACTGATAATAAAGGAGCTTGTGAATTGACACTACAGTCACATGCAAGAGTGTGCATTAGCTCTTTGTGCACAACATGTGGTTTAACAGAACCAAAAATTTGCCAATTAAGTTTTTCACTGCACCCTGTAATATGAAATGTGCCTGGGGCCTAAATGTGAACAGCTCTAGCAGTTTTGCCAGGATTTGCATAGGAACATCCCCATTGTCGGCCAGCTTAGGTTCTTATTTAATCTTCAAACGGTAGTTAATGTGTGCACAAACACGAGCTGCTCAGCCACCAGTGTACGGTGAGTGGACATGTAGCTTGTGACAGGTAATGGTATTTACAGTTGGTTTGAAAGTTTGTAAAAGTATTAGCTCAAACAAAAAAGACTGTCACGGCACTGGTAGTGAAGCAGCTGCTACAACTTGTAGTCGATAATCCGGGATGTGGCAGTGGTGCTGAAATAAAGAGGATAACCGACAAGAACTGCAGCACACCAGCCTTAATGTTGACGACGGATACAACCGTTGTTTGGCTGTGCGCATCAAACTGTTTTCCGTATTACTGAGTGGCTAAGAATCTTTCATGGTCCCAGTTGCAGATTGCCTATTTAACAGTTTCCAAAGCCAACAGAAATTTCATTTTCAGTATTTCGTATAGTTATTGACCACATTGAGAAATTTAAAATGCTGTCTCGTACTCATTAAGAGGTGCCAAGTCAGAAATTATATATCTTGAGGCGGCATAACTCGAGGTGCAAAAATTACCCAGACAGTATGCATCCAGTGTCTTAGAATGGGAGCACTTGGTGACTTCTAACAAACTGTACACATGTGAAAATCTTTCTGATTCCCACCCCCCTCACTAATACCACCATAAAGACATTAAAAGAAACATAGTTTATCACTTCCTGCTTTTCCACTGTTCGACATTAGGCATGACTTTTCAATATATTAATTCCTTATTATTAAATCTTTCCGCAACACATTTTGCAGATAGTATCCACAAACACCACTAAGTCATAGTACAATATGTAGTTCTGAAGATACGGTGTAGTATTATACACGGAACATCGATTATTTAAAGAATTGCGGATTTGGGGGAGGGGTATTTGTATCATTTTATCACAGAGCATCTGCCACATATCCTGTGTGTGTTTCAAATTAGTTTGGCCATCTCGTTTAGTCTGTCTCTCGATTTCTTAATGTTACTGAGTTTAGTAATATAATGTTTGCAGTTGTGTGGAAAGGAAACTGGTGCAGTACTGCTGGATCTTCCATAGTACAGAAATATTTGAAAATATAGTTCTTTCTTTTGCTTTCCGCATTCATTACTAAAAAAAATTTTGTTCGTGAACATCATTTGAGGAGGAGTAATGGGGACTCACTTAAACAGCTGTGAAGTTTTAGCAACACTGACGTGGTCCTAAAGACCCAAAAAAAGTGAGAAAAATTGCAGTGAAATAAGGATTGACATTGGAATTGTGTCTGAGATTTAGTGGAGTTTACTGTGGTGCAAGGAACTTCAGTGTTAAGGACACAAAGCAGCATTTCTTTCATTAAAAAATAAATAAATAAATAAATCAGAAAGGTGTTACGTGTTAGAAGTTCACGAGAAATACTTCAAGATTTTATTGAGACTTTTCTATGAGAGAATAATATAAGAATGGGTGCAGTTGAATACAACTAGTTCCCAAAGATTTGAAGTAACCCTCTGTTATGGAGCTCAAAGAGTGGAACTGTGGAGATGTAAATGTTTGCTGCTGTCTACGGACAGAACCAAAACATGAGGTGTGTGTAAGATTGATTTGCACTTTAACTTTCATTGGCATTACAGTGCGCTATTTTTCCTTATTGCCTCTTCCCCATTATACCCTTTTACACACACACAGAACCCTGAAACTTGTCAATAAACTGTTTTAACAGCTGTCGTTTGCTGAAAGCATGGTAGTAATACAGAGAAAAGATATCTCAATGTGCACATAATAGCCACTCTAACATGACACTGTTGGATTTAATGCCATCTTAAGTACTATAAATAGCGCTAATTACTATTGAGAGTTGAGAAGTTCATCGTATGACTTGTTTTCACCTTCTTAATGTTCAAATGACACTGGAGGAGAAGACAGCCTCCATTAGACATAACAAAGAGCCCATAAATGTGCATAGAATCAAAGTGACAAAATTGGAATGGTGGGGAAGATATTACATGTTTGAACTGTTTCTGTTGTGGTGAAAAGATTTGTGAAAAAAGAAAATCCTGATCCTTGTTTTGTAGTTTCACTTTGGAAGAGAACATTCAGAATGTGAAACTCTTGTCAGAAAATATGGTACACAATGAAACCCACACACGGTGCCACACTTGTTGTGGAAAGTTGTATAAAGTGGAGAGCTGGCAGATAGAACTAAACAAACTGTACTTTCCATTGTCCTTGGCATGCCTTTGGAAAACTTTAAAGGGGCCAAAACTGGTTGGTTCAGTACTGGGGGAAGGTTTATTTTGCCTGAAATTCCTTGGAAGAATGCTTTTTTTTTTAACCGTATATATATTTGTCTCTCAGCTGTCATATTTATTCCGATCTTCAAATTATATTGTGCTAGATTTTCACTGTCGGGCAAATGCAGAGGATGCACATAGTAATTGAGAATACACATCTCTGTCGAGAAACTAACAATGGTGAAGGCATCCATGGCCTCTGGGATAAAAACTGGGGTCTACAAAGATTTATTGTAGTTGTAGAGCCTGTGGTCAGTTAATTTCAAATGACGTCTCGAGGATCTTCTTAAAATTATATTAGCAACTGAACCTGGTTCCGCACAGGTCACACTGTGGATCTACGGCCAGACCACGTATCTGGTGTTGTGATAATTTTGTTTATGGGCCACTGTGTGATTGTAATTAAAAATCAGAGGAAAATGTTAGGCAACTGAGTATCATAACTTTCATGCGATTTAATCTATTTAAGCTAAACCCTGCGGGAAAGTTCTTGGCAGTGCATATGTCATCTGTTCCGTATCTTAGCGGTGCTTCGAGTTACACGTTGTGGTAATGATGGGCGCTGGGAGCTACTGCACGTCCTGGGCTGCCAGACTGCAGTGCCGGCTCGTAGTGAGCTACATTTTGCGTGTGACAACTTCCTGGATTTCCCTTCACATCCCTTAAACACTGTACACCAAAGTATTTATTCTATATAATAGAGGGAAACATTCCACGTGGGAAAAATATATCTAAAAACAAAGATGATGTGACTTACCGAACGAAAGCGCTGGCAGGTCGATAGACACACAAACACACACACACACACAATTCAAGCTTTCGCAACAAACTGTTGCCTCATCAGGAAAGAGGGGAAGGAGAGGGAAAGACGAAAGGATGTGGGTTTTAAGGGAGAGGGTAAGGAGTCATTCCAATCCCGGGAGCGGAAAGACTTACCTTAGGGGGAAAAAAGGACAGGTATACATTCGCGCACACACACACATATCCATCCACACATATACAGACACAAGAAGAGTCTGTGTCTGTATATGTCTGTATATGTGTGGATGGATATGTGTGTGTGTGCGAGTGTATACCTGTCCTTTTTTCTCCCTAAGGTAAGTCTTTCCGCTCCCGGGATTGGAATGACTCCTTACCCTCTCCCTTAAAACCCACATCCTTTCGTCTTTCCCTCTCCTTCCCCTCTTTCCTGATGAGGCAACAGTTTGTTGCGAAAGCTTCTCGTGCCAGGCTGCTGCTGCACTAGGCTGGCCTTCTACCAACCTGCTGTGTCCTCAAACCTTCCTTGCTGTCAGTCAGTCAGTCATTGAAAATCATATCAGGAAATCTGTGGTAGCTTCTGATATTACTGATATTAGCCTTAACATGCAGACAGAAACAGTGATGGAGGGCTTTAACCCCATATCATCTCTATCTCTCTCTGAACCATTGTGAAGTGCAAGGGAGAGGGTACTCTGTGCGTGCTGTAATTAATCTTACCCTCACAATTCCTATGTGAGCGATAGGTACAGGGCTGTTGTATATCCTTAGTCATTGTTTAAAGCCAGTTTTTGACACTGTGTTAGTATAGTTTCTCCAAATAGTTTCCATTTATCCTCAAGAGTCTGCCAGTTGGAGTTTTTTAACATCTCAGTGACACACTCTCACAGGTCAGACAAACGTGTGACCGTTCGTGCTGTCCTTCTCTGTACACATTCAATATCCCTGTTAGTCCTATTTGGTGTGGGTTGTACACACTTGAGCAGTATTCTAGAACAGGTTGCACAAGTGATTTCTAAGCAATCTCGTACATAGCCTAACTGCATTTTCCTAGTATTCTATGACTAAACCAAAGTATACTACCTTCTTTATCCGTGACTGAGCCTATACGACTGTTCTGCTTTGTGTCCCCACTACAACCAAGTATTTGTATGTGTTCACAGATTCTGACTGTGAGTCTTTCACACTGTAGTCATAAGATACTCTGTTTTTTAGTTTTGTGAAGTGAACGATCTTATACACTCCTGGAAATGGAAAAAAGAACACATTGACACCGGTGTGTCAGACCCACCATACTTGCTCCGGACACTGCGAGAGGGCTGTACAAGCAATGATCACATGCACGGCACAGCGGATACACCAGGAACCGCGGTGTTGGCCGTCGAATGGCGCTAGCTGCGCAGCATTTGTGCACCGCCGCCGTCAGTGTCAGCCAGTTTGCCGTGGCATACGGAGCTCCATCGAAGTCTTTAACACTGGTAGCATGCCGCGACAGCGTGGACGTGAACCGTATGTGCAGTTGACGGACTTTGAGTGAGGGCGTATAGTGGGCATGCGGGAGGCCGGCTGGACGTACTGCCGAATTGCTCAACACGTGGGGCGTGAGGTCTCCACAGTACATCGATGTTGTCGCCAGTGGTCGGCGGAAGGTGCACGTGCCCGTCGACCTGGGACCGGACCGCAGCGACGCACGGATGCACGCCAAGACCGTAGGATCCTACGCAGTGCCGTAGGGGACCGCACCGCCACTTCCCAGCAAATTAGGGACACTGTTGCTCCTGGGGTATCGGCGAGGACCATTCGCAACCGTCTCCATGAAGCTGGGCTACGGTCCCGCACACCGTTAGGCCGTCTTCCGCTCACGCCCCAACATCGTGCAGCCCGCCTCCAGTGGTGTCGCGACAGGCGTGAATGGAGGGACGAATGGAGACGTGTCGTCTTCAGCGATGAGAGTCGCTTCTGCCTTGGTGCCAATGATGGTCGTATGCGTGTTTGGTGCCGTGCAGGTGAGCGCCACAATCAGGACTGCATACGACCGAGGCACACAGGGCCAACACCCGGCATCATGGTGTGGGGAGCGATCTCCTACACTGGCCGTACACCACTGGTGATCGTCGAGGGGACACTGAATAGTGCACGGTACATCCAAACCGTCATCGAACCCATCGTTCTACCATTCCTAGACCGGCAAGGGAACTTGCTGTTCCAACAGGACAATGCACGTCCGCATGTATCCCGTGCCACCCAACGTGCTCTAGAAGGTGTAAGTCAACTACCCTGGCCAGCAAGATCTCCGGATCTGTCCCCCATTGAGCATGTTTGGGACTGGATGAAGCGTCGTCTCACGCGGTCTGCACGTCCAGCACGAACGCTGGTCCAACTGAGGCGCCAGGTGGAAATGGCATGGCAAGCCGTTCCACAGGACTACATCCAGCATCTCTACGATCGTCTCCATGGGAGAATAGCAGCCTGCATTGCTGCGAAAGGTGGATATACACTGTACTAGTGCCGACATTGTGCATGCTCTGTTGCCTGTGTCTATGTGCCTGTGGTTCTGTCAGTGTGATCATGTGATGTATCTGACCCCAGGAATGTGTCAATAAAGTTTCCCATTCCTGGGACAATGAATTCACGGTGTTCTTATTTCAATTTCCAGGAGTGTATTTTTGAACATTAAAGCAGGCAGCTAGTCATTGCACCACTTGGAAATCTTATCAGTCCGACGGAATATTTGTACACCTTTGTTCAGAATGTATTTCATTGTAGGTAACTGCATCATCTGCGAAAAGTCTGCATTCGCTATTAATATTGTCTGCGAGGTCATTAATGTACGCGTGAACAGCAAGTGGCCTAACACAACTCCCTGAGGTACACCCAAAGTTACTTCTTCCTATGTCGGTGACTCTCCATCCTCGATAGCATCCTGCATCCTCCGTACCGAGAAATCCTCGATCCAATATTATTGGCAAGAATACACGAGCAGAGAAATTTAGAACTTCATCCACGCTGATCGCATCGGTATCTAGCAGGCCCTGCCCTCAGCCGGAATAGCAGAACTGAGTGGCAGTGTGTGGTCCGATGCCCTGCAGCAGAGGGGATTCAGTGACGCAATTGATGTGCCAGACGCAGTGCCACTGACCCGTCTGATAGCCCGTGTGATCAAACATCTGATAATAAGCACAGGAGTGGTACTGGGGCAAACGCTTTCCAGAAATAGGGAAATACTGCGTATATGTCGAGGATATTGGATAGTAGTTTTGTGGAGCACTCGTACTACCCTTCTTGTAGGCACCATTGATGCTAATCTCTCTTTCACTCAACTTTTCAGTGGTACGGAGATTAAATTGGGCCAATACTCCTGCGTTTTCCTTTGTAAAGGAACATTTGAAAACTAGAATTGACACTAATTATTATTTCTGGTGTCACACTCTGTACATATTTCACCGGTAGATTCGATTATACAGTCTCTCTCGTTATTTTTCGTCACTCTTCTACATTCCTACATAGTCAGGAATATCCTTTTCCCTCATTAAGTCACATTGTGTGAACCTAAGCATTAATTGTACACTCCTTTAGTCTTCTTCCATTCGGTGTGGACCCCATTATACTCTTCAGAAGCTTTTGTTCTTGCATTCTTTTGATGTGCCCAGATGTGTCAACAACTGAATTTTGAACTTTTATTCTGTCTCTGACTACTTTTTCTTGTCTTTTCCATCCTTAGATCATTGCTGGGTGTCTCCAGAAATATATATTTGCAACGAGGAATTTTGGATTTGGATGCCATTCCTTTGTCCTAACTTCTGAAACGTGCATAAAAATACATTTTTCTAGTGTTTAGTATCATTTCTTATGTAGTTAATCCTGAAAATTCCATTTAATAGAGAGATAGTCATCTTTCTTTATCTTGACCTAATTTCTTTGATATTTCCCGTTATTTGCAGTTTACAGTCCTTAGTATTCATACTTGCTAATAGCTGTTGTTCCCAGTGCTTTTTCCAATAATAAATCTTCATTTATAGCACTAGTGACCATTTATTTCATTTTCCTTATGTTTACATTTAGGTATCTGAAGTTGCCTGGTAATCTGCAAATTGTAATGAGTTCGCTGTATTATTTAGTTAGATCCCAATATTTTTACATTTTTTTCTGTCAAATTTTGTGGTCTAGATGTAAAGTGCAAGCCTAGAGACGATAATCCTGGTCAAACACAGACATTCTTCATTTGCCTTTACTCGAGCTTTCACCTCTCAAAGATGTGAAGGTACGCCAGGAGCAACAGTGATTTGGATTCTACGTTAGAATGTATGTTTCATCTTCTTAGGAGGATTACCAGGTGAGGTTAAGCGTGTGATTGTCACCAAACTGGCATCCAATTGAAAGAACTTGGAAACAAAGAGGACCTCCCAGGAAATCATGGCATATGGATTTACTTCTACATTTTTTTCGTTCCACTCCTCTATAGTTTAGCCCGTGTATATTTTATAATGGCTCTAAACTTTGATAACTCATTTTGATTTATTCATTTAACTTAAAATACATAGGTTGGGTTTTTTTTTTTCTCCACCTTGTATCGAAACAGGTTCAATGTGACTTCCATTGGATATTCGTCACATGTCTAGATCCCCAAGCCTACATACGATCTCCACTTGTCTCTTTTTCATTTCCACTGTCTCCTCTCTCTTTGGCTCCCTCTGTCATCCAATTCTGTTTCTCTTTCACTGTCACTTTCTCTCCCACCATTAGTGTCTCCTTCCTCTTCTGTCACTGGTCTCTGCTATTCTCTTTCAGCACAAAAAAAATGTGTATATGTTCACAGGCCAAAATTTTTGGCGAGGAAAAAAGAATGAAGATTAAGGCAGCTGGTTCCCCACTTTTCTATCTTTTAAAGAGGAACATATGTGCCTTTTTTGTGCTCTGGCAGGAGCATTTTTCAGCTGGTTCCATACTTTTCCGCGTTACAGCAGGACATGCTGCTTATATAAAACAAATTATATAGGTCAGTAAAGTTTTGATGGTTTGTTTATATACTTTGACATGTTTACATTCTCTGAGATATATAAACAACAAATGAGTACACACAATAGTCACCCATCCAATTCAAGGTCACTTTGCTCTACTTAACATAAAAATCTTTAAGATTTTTTACCTTGCACTATTGCCGGCCGCGGTGGTCTCGCAGTTCTAGGCGCTCAGTCCGGAACCGCGCGACTGCTACGGTCGCAGGTTCGAATCCTGCCTCGGGCATGGATGTGTGTGCTGTCCTTACGTTAGTTAGGTTTAAGTAGTTCTAAGTTCTAGGGGACTGATGACCACAGATGTTAAGTCCCATAGTGCTCAGAGCCATTTGAACCCTGCACTACAGTATACCAAAAAATATGGTGTTTGATTTGCAACTATGGAGAATTTTGACAAAGTAATGTTTTCTAAAGTGCTTGCACCACCAAGTGACACAATCAGGTAATGTCTACTGCAAGATAACATGTATAGATATGAAATCTCATTACACAGAGACAGCACATCGTAGTTTACTGGTATTGGTGGAAAAAAAGCATAGTTTGGTGACCTCAACCCCTTTCACTAAGTCAGTTGAAACTATATTTACACCTCATGCTGGATATTTCATGCATAAGTACGGTAACTTTGAATCTGTCAGTCTCTGAAACAAATAATGATATTGAAAAAAGCTTTGAAGTTCCGTGAGAATATCATCGTAAGAAAATACAATAAAAATTTTGATGATCTACCATAATTAGAAATTAAAGACTCTGTCATTCCCACAGTTGGTAAATATGGTACCCAAAAATCATGGTTTTCTCAGGAGCTGCCCATGGACAAATGGTGTTTTTTATAAGTCATCTAAGACCCACCTTAGACCACATGTAATGCAAAAGAACCATCCTATTTGCTCAGTCTTCCTGGGTTGGAGGGAATGTGTAATGTGTAGATTGTGACACTGTCCTATAGGATAGCTACAGCATGCTGCTTCTTCCAATAGATATGTGAATGGTCACTAGGCCAAGGACTATCCAAAACACTTAGCCCTTTATCTCATTGATCAGTAGAACCCAAGAAATGACCCCTTGAAAAATCACATTTCCACACGCAGCTTTTTGGAACATGTTGGTACTGTGCACAGAGTGATATTAAGAGTTCTAAAGACAGTTAGATCTTCAGCCTCCATTGTTTTGTATTCTTGTTGTAAGAAAGGTTTAGTAATTGTTCTGTAAAGCCTACTTCTGGTACTGGTAACATAATTTTAGTAAAAGTCTTCATTTCTTGAGTGGTACTGAAAGACTCCTATTTTCTAGCCATTTGATGTCTAAATAGTTCATAAGAATGTATCCAGGATCTGAGTTGCATTAGGGGGCTGGGCTAGTTGGTTTGGAGCCAAAGTGCAAAATTTGTATGCTGTGTAAGGTCCAACATTGGAGAAGAAAAACTTACAAACAGAAAACATCCCAGAAAAAGAGCTGTAATTGCTTCGGTAAATCAGTAGATAACATGTTACAGAAAAGTGACTTCGTAGACTGGCACAAGTTTTAAACGTTATTTCAGTTTGGTTAAATAGTCCTGAAAAACATTTGAAGTCATCCGCTTATGAGGATTGCATTGCTTCTTGGTGTACTGCTCGCACAGAACTAACCCACATTTCTCTTTCCCCTAAAGAAAGTGTAGACTGTAGTGTCTTGAAGATTTGTGTGTTATAAATCCAATTCCTCGAAGTTTTTGTGTTGGTGCTGAACAGTTACTGTTTTTTTTTTTTTTTTGTCCTGACTGTGACTATGTGTTTTCCCACTCCTCATGTACATACCTGCCTCTCTGCTTTACTTTCATCAGCTGTGTTAATGATATGAGTGTTTATTGAAATTGAACTTTTCTTTGTTTTTGTACTTGTGATTTTTGAAACCGCAAGTGAATTTTTTTTGTTTAGTAGCTATTAGGAGACACGCAAGTTGCTATAGTGTGTAGTAATTTAATATTTTGGTGAGAGTCATTCACATATTGCCCATTAGAGCCCACTTTGGAGATATTCTTCAGGAATGACAAATGGAGGGAAGATAAACAGCTGGTACAAACCACTGTTCTAGGCTAACAGTTTACTACTACTACTAATGATTGTCTCCTGAACATGTGGTAATCAATGTCATTCCTTCCTTTCGTTAGGTACTAACAGAATATATCGCAGATGGCCTTTTAATGCATACGCAGAACAAACATTACTTTAAAAAGGCTACAGTTTTTCCAGTTGTAGTGTAAAGTTGGTGCTAATCCATGGCACATTCCATCTTTAGGTTGTTGCCAAGAAGCATTCTGAAATTTATTTTACAATAACAATCTCCATAATTTTTTTACACCTGTGTCACAACTGTGGGTATCTTTACTTCATTAGCTAGAAATGTTGATCGTAAGGTGTCATTATACCTCAATGTGCCGGTGTGCCCCACTCTTCTTTGTCATGATAAAGTTTGACTGCACCTTTGAAACCTGTTGAGGGTTACAGTTAAGCTTTTACTAAACAGTCACAGTTCTTAATTGTACTACATAACACTTTTTCATGAATTCAGAGTTTGAGGAAAAGGGCATTGTTAGGAGTTATTTTTCGATGAGCAAGTGTACCACAGCCTGCAAATTTATATGAGAATGATAGTCCCAAAGGGATGATTGAAATGAAAAGGTAAAAGTGTAATCAGCCCAAAAGGTCGAATTGATCACCACAATGCTTTACTTCGCACAGTTTTATTGGAAGTGGTATGCCTTGTCTTTGTCTGATCTTGATGTACAAGGGGAGGTTCCCAGCGATGGGATTGACTTTTTGAAACCATCTATACAGTGAAGTACATTAAGGTCCCAGGCATCACACCCTGCAAATCTTTATCGATACGTCTTTGATCATTGTTTTTATTCAGTTAATTGCTATAAGTGTAGTTTTTTAGTTGCTGTTCCTTTGTCACAGTATTTTAATCACTGTATTTATTTTAATCACTGTATTAACTTTCTCAGTTGCTCTCAAGTTTTCTTCCTAAATTTTTTTCACTTGGAATTTTTTGCATGTGATTTTAATTATTTCAGTGTATTAACATTGATTTAATTTCTTCCATTTCATCAGCCTGCATTTGCGTCCTTGTTATTGCATCCATATTTTCTTTTTTAACTGAAAACCAGCACTTTCAAATGTTTAAAGAACACGATAGATAAATAAAAATAATTAAATGCACAGGCACAGATATACCAACTTCAAAAAGAATAATCAGAAGAAAAAATGAGAGCAATTAAAAAAGTTAATACAGTGATAAAAATGATGACCAAGGAATAGATATTAAAAAAATACATTTAAACTCACTAACAGAATACAAATAAAGATCAAAGTCATTTTGATAAAGATTTAAAAATAAAAAAAGTTCAAAGCACTTGAAATTTGAACCTACAACCTCCTGCATATGACTCTTGTACCATAACCATTATGCTTAGCAACCAGTCTCTAGTCATGAAGCATCACACACAATTTTGGAATTTTTTCTTTGTTGATTACTCACAAATGAGGGCCCACCAGAGAGTGAATGGTTGCAGTGTGTCATACCTGGGACTTTACCCTACAATATCTTATAGATGGTTCAAAAAAGTAGTGACCTCTCCTTGTTAGCCAGTTATATGGGGACCTACAATTTTTACACACAGTCTGAACTAAGATTGCATCTAGGAATTGTTTACATTGGTGAAGGCGAAAGAAATGACGAAGGTGAAAGAAATGATGATTAAGAATGACTAGGGATTGAACCCGTGACCTTTGTATCTGTAGTCTGGCACTGAACCACTAAACCAACGAACCACCATATGAGTGGAAGGAAGCCAGATGTACTGAAAAACTCACCTGTAGTGTAACCAGAGGCCTCTGTTAGTTTGGAATGTGACAAATTTCTTGTGAGCAGGCGAAGCCATCTAGTCTCAACATGAAAACACAACTGTCATAATCTACGCCTACATACATATTCGACAAGCCATAGTGTAGTGGTGGGTACCGTGTACCACTATGTCATTTTGTTTCCTGTTCCACTCACAGTTAGTCCACATGCCTACATATGAGCCCTAACATCTGGTATATTACCTTAGTGGTCCGTATGCTAAATATATGTTGGCGACAGTAGAACCATTTGGCAGTCAGCTTCTCAATGCCAGTTCTCTAAAGTTTCTCAATAGTAGCCTATTGCTCAAAAACATCATCATCTTCCCTCCAGGGATTCCCATTGGAGTACCTGAAGCATCTTCATAACACTTGCATGCTGTTCAGATCTATCAGTCACAAATCTTACAATAATAGGTAGGTGTGCAGTAGAGCCCAGAATAAATGTTTGTCATTCCTTTGTATGTCTTATATTTCAATTTTACCAAAAAATTCACACAGTCTGTTCAAATTCTGACCTAATACAACAAAAGTACCAGGTAACTTAATGTACAAACCATAGGAAATTATGAATGAGCTTGTAATTGGTTACTGTCAACTGACTCAAAATTGGTCATACTCAGTTCCTGTCATTCGTCGCTCACGTCATTACCAATATCCTTGTGCAGTGCAACTGCAGCAGGCACTGCAGATGGGCTCTGACTATTTCTTGGAGGATATATTAACTTGTAATTAGGTGATAGTATGTATTACTTTCAAGAGAGAACAACACACAAACATGAAAATAAATTCCACATCGTTAAGCAGACCAGCTATCCTGTACCAAACATCATCTATTTAATCTGATTTCTAACTTGTAGCTTCCTCCCATTTCGTGAAAATCCTCTAGAATGTTACACATAACGGATTGTTGTAAACTCTTGTTTACAGTGGAGTGAATGGAAGTGAATACAAGTGAATGAGCATGTGCAGACAATTTGCCAGTGTCAACTACCATTAACTCGTGTCTGTGAACAAGTGTAAACACAGAGGGGGTTGGAAGAAAATACAGTGGAATAAGTGTAGCACGAGAACATTGCAATTTTTTTTGCACAAGTAATTGGCACAGAGGACACAATGCCATATACACTGAGGTTATGAAAGTGGATTTATGTTGGACAATCTGGGTGGCCAATAATTCACTCGAATTACCTAGAATGTCCTTCAAACTATCTGTGGTCTGGTGACATGGCGCATTATCGTCCCTAAAAATTCCATTGTTGTTTGGGAACATGAAGTCCATGAATGGCAGAAAATGATCTCCAAGTAGCCAAACATAACCATTTCCAGTCAGTGATCGGTTCAGTTGGACCAGAGGACTCGGTCCATTCCATGTAAATACAGGACACAACATTATGCAGCCACCACCAGCTTGCACAGTCCTGTCGACAATATAGGTTCACGACTGTGGGGTCAGCAACACACTCAAATGCTACCACCAGCTCTTACCAACTGAAATCTGAACTCCTCTCACCAGACCATGGTTCTAGTCTTCTAGGGTACAACCAATATTGTTACTAGCCCAGATCAGATCCCCATTACTGGTCTGCTGCCTCAGTCCATTAACACACAATTTCGCCGTACTGTCCTAACGTGTATGTTCGTCGTACGTCCCGCGTTGATTTTTGCTGTTATTTCGTACAGTGTTGCTTGTCTGTTATTACTGACAAGGGAACCTCCCCATCGCACCCCCCTCAGATTTAGTTATAAGTTGGCACAGTGGATAGGCCTTGAAAAACTGAACACAGATCAATTGAGAAAACAGGAAGAAGTTGTGTGGAACTGTGAAAAAATAAGCAAAATATACAAACTGAGTAGTTCATGGGAAGATAAGCAACATCAAGGACACTGGGACCGCAGGAGCGCCGTGGTCTCGAGGTAACGTGAGCAGCTGCGGAACGAAAGGTCCGTGGCTCAAATCTTCCATCGAGTGAAAACTTAATTTTTTTTTCAGTTTATGTGACAAACTGTTATGTTTTCATCGCTTTTTTGGGAGTGATTATCACATCCACAAGATAACCTAAATCGGGCAAGGTAGAAGAATCTTTTTACCCATTCGCCAAGTGTACAAGTTAGGTGGGTCGACAACATATTCCTGTCATGTGACGCACATGCCGTCACCAGTGTCATATAGAATATATCAGATGTGTTTTCCTGTGGAGGAATCGGTTGACCTATGACCTTGCGATCAAATGTTTTCGGTTCCGATTGGAGAGGCACGTCCTTTCGTCTACTAATCGCACGGTTTTGCGATGCGGTCGCAAAACACAGACACTAAACTTATTACAGTGAACAGAGACGTCAATGAATGAACGGATAGATAATAACTATGCAAAAATAAAGAAAGTAAAATTTTCACTCATGGGAAGACTTGAACCAAGGACCTCTCCTTCTGCAGCTACTCACGCTACCACCGGACCGCGGCGCTCCTGTGCTCACATTATCCTTGATGTTGCCTATGTGGCCCATGGACTACTCAGTTTGTATATTTTGCTTATTTTTTCACAGTTCCACACAACTTCTTCCTGTTTTCTCAATTGATCTGTGTCCAGTTTATCAAGGCCTATCCACTGTGCCAAGTTATAACTAAATCTGAGGGGGGTGCGATGGGGAGGTTCCCTTGTGAGAACTCTGTGCAAATGTCACTGCTCTTAGTTGTTAAGTGATGGCTGTCAACCACTGTGTTATCTGGTGAGAGGTAATGCCCAAAATTTGGTATTCTTGACACTGCACATCTTGAATTATTGAATTCCCTAACAATTTCTGAAGAGGAATGTCCCACGCATCTAGCTCAATGTACCATTCTGCATTCAAAGTGTTACGGCTTCTGCACCACTTGTTAGCAGCAGACACAGTAGCTGCGCCAAAGACTGAGACGGCGTGGAGTTTTACAATTATTTATTGAACATTATTTACAATTTCTCCTTCGTGTTGTTGCTGCCCAGCCCTGTGGATCCCTCCGCCTGGCTGCTGCTGTGTAGATTCTCCGACAATACGCGCAACGTGTGCCACTGATCGTACTCGGGAGCCTCCGGCCACCAATGCTCTGCTGAAGCCAGGATGCCCTGTGGTTGAGATGAACTCGTTGTTGCGAGGTCAGATGCCGACGCCTGCTGCACCGGTGGCTGAGGTCCCGTCACGGACGGACCATGTGCTGTGGCGCCGGGTTGCTGTGAAGTCCGGACGTCAGTCCCTGGCAGCGCCTGTGACCCAGACCGCCCTGCGGCCGGTCCTGCTGGAAGTTCTCGCTGTAGTTTGTCAGCTGTGGTGCCGACCAAACTCGGGCTGACCTCCAGAGCTGAAGCTGACATCTGGTGGCGAACGCATGACTCCTGCGAGCGGGAACAGACTTCCGGAATCGTCACATACGAAGATTGAACATGTCCGTCCTCCAATCCGAACTGCTTCCTAATGGCTTCTGTATGTTGCTGCCTGTGCTCCACTATTTATATCCGGTAGGAGGACTTTTTTACCCTCGGTGGTAGCTTTTTGTTATTACTCCCGGAGTATATTGCAGCGTAACTTAGTGTGCTGGCCTCACTTCCCACAGCTCTCGGTCTGTCTGCGTCCTTGCGTCAGCCGGTTGGTAGACTGCTGCTGTCGGCAAGCTATATGTGCCTGCCTACTTCGCAACACCTCGGTCACCCGCGTGCCTCTGTTTTGCCATTCTCCACTGTGTGAAGCAACGCTTACTACATGTGGCCGCAACACTGCCTCCTCCCAAAAATTAAATTCGTCCCCAATTTTACCCTATACGTTAACTCTAGTTCTATCCTATATTCTACTTCCTCCCTATATACATCCAGGTTGCCTTGACTCGTGCCCTACTGGTAATCCATTCTACAGGAATGTCACGGAGCAGTCTTGCATTAACATGCTGAATCCTCCGTTTTAGTAAGACATATACCACACCGATAAAAACAATCGACACGGTAATACTACTAGTTGAAATACCAATGGTCACTATGCTACATTTCTGCCTGGTATCGTATTCCTCCACATGCCTTAATAATTTCTGCATTGAAACTTGACCTTTCTCCGAATCTACTAGTTTATCTATTGTTTGCAATAGTGTAGCATCCAAGGTGTCGTTTTTTGTTGTTGTGGTCTTCAGTCCTGAGACTGATTTGAAGCAGCTCTCCATGCTACTCTATCCTGTGCAAGCTTCTTCATCTCCCAGTACCTACTGCAACCGACATCCTTCTGAATCTGCTTAGTGTATTCATCTCTTGGTCTCCCTCTATGATTTTTACCCTCCACGCTGCCCTCCAATACTAAATTGGTGATCCCTTGATGCCTCAGAACATGTCCTACCAACCGATCCCTTATTCTGGTCAAGTTGTGCCACAAACTTCTCTTCTCCCCAATCCTATTCAATACTTTTTCATTAGTTATTTGACCTACCCATCTAATCTTCAGCATTCTTCTGTAGCACCACATTCCAAAAGCTTCTCTTCTCTTCTTGTCCAAACTATTTATCGTTCATGTTTCACTTCCATACATGGCTACACTCCATACAAATACTTTCAGAAACGACTTCCTGACACTTAAATCTATACTCGATGTTAACAAATTTCTCTTCTTCAGAAACGATTCCCTTGCCATTGCCAGTCTACATTTTATATCATTTCTACTTCAACCATCATCAGTTATTTTGCTTCCCAAATAGCAAAACTCATTTACTACTTTAAGTGTCTCATTTCCTAATCTAATACCCTCAACATCACCCGACTTAATTCGACTACATTCCATTATCCTCGTTTTGCTTTTGTTGATGTTCATCTTATATCCTCCCTTCAAGACACCGTCCATTCCGTTCAACTGCTCTTCCAAGTCCTTTGCTGTCTCTGACAGAATTACAATGTCATCGGCGAACCTCAACATTTTTATTTCTTCTCCATGGATTTTAATACCTACTCCGAATTTTTCTTTTGTTTCCTTTACTGCTTGTTCAATATACAGATTGAATAACATCGGGGTTAGGCTACAACCCTGTCTTACTCCCTTCCCAACCACTGCTTCCCTTTCATGTCCCTCGACTCTTATAACTGCCATCTGGTTTCTGTACAAATTGTAAATAGCCTTTCGCTCCCTGTATTTTACCCCTGCCACCTTTAGAATGTGAAAGAGAGTATTCCAATCAACATTGTCAAAAGCTTTCTCTAAGTCTACAAATGATAGAAACGTAGGTTTGCCTTTCCTTAATCTTTCTTCTAACATAAGTCATAAGGTCAGTATTGCCTCACGTGTTCCAGTATTTCGACGGAATCCAAACTGATCTTCCCCGAGGTCGGCTTTTACTAGTTTTTCCATTCGTCTGTAAAGAATTCGTGTTAGTATTTTGCAGCTGTGGCTTATTAAACTGATTGTTCGGTAATTTTCACATCTGTCAACACCTGCTTTCTTTGGGATTGGAATTATTATATTCTTCTTGAAGTCTGAGGGTATTTCGCCTGTTTCATAGATCTTGCTCACCAGATGGTAGAGTTTTGTCAGGACTGGCTCTCCCAAGGCCGTCAGTAGTTCCAATGGAATGTTGTCTACTCCGGAGGCCTTGTTTCAACTCAGGTCTTTCAGTGCTCTGTCAAACTCTTCACGCAGTATCTTATCTCCCATTTCATCTTCATCTACATCCTCTTCCATTTCCATAATATTGTCCACAAGTGCATCGCCCTTGTATAGACCCTCTATATACTCCTTCCACCTTTCTGCTTTCCCTTCCTTACTTAGAACTGGGTTTCCATCTGAGCTCTTGATGTTCATACAAGTGGTGTCTCCAAAGGTGTCTTTAATTTTCCCGTAGGCGTCTTTAATTTTCCTGTAGGCAGTATCTATCTTACCCCTAGTGAGATAAGCCTCTACATCCTTACATTTTTCCTCTAGTGATCCCTGCTTAGCCATTTTGCACTTCCTGTCGATCTCATTTTCGAGACGTTTGTATTCCTTTTTGCCTGCTTCATTTACTGCATTTTTATATTTTCTCCTTTCATCAATTAAATTCAATATTTCTTCTGTTACCCAAGGGTTTCTACTAGCCCTCGTCTTTTTACCTATTTGATCCTCTGCTGCCTTCACTACTTCATCCCTCAAAGCTACCCATTCTTCTTCTACTGTATTTCTTTCCCCCATTCCTGTCAATTGTTCCCTTATGCTCTCCCTGAAACTCTGTACAACTTCTGGTTCTTTCAGTTTATCCAGGTCCCATCTCCTTAAATTCCCACCTTTTTGCATTTTCTTCAGTTTTAATCTACAGGTCATAACCAATAGATTGTGGTCAGAGTCCACGTCTGCCCCTGGAAATGTCTTACAATTTAAAACCTGGTTCCTAAATCTCTGTCTTACCATTATATAATCTATCTGATACCTTTTAGTATCCCCAGGGTTCTTCCATGTATACAACCTTCTATCATGATTCTTAAACCAAGTGTTAGCTATGAATAAGTTGTGCTCTGTGCAAAATTCTACCAGGCGGCTTCCTCTTTCATTTCTTAGCCCCAATCCATATTCACCTACTACGTTTCCTTCTCTCCCTTTTCCTACACTCAAATTCCAATCCCCCATGACTATTAAATTTTCGTCTCCCTTCACTATCTGAATAATTTCTTTTATTTCATCCTACATTTCTTCAATTTCTTCGTCATCTGCAGAGCTAGTTGGCATATAAACTTGTACTACTGTAGTAGGTGTGAGCTTCGTATCTATCTTGGCCACAATAATGCGTTCACTATGCTGTTTGTAGTAGCTTACCCGCATTCCTATTTTCCTATTCATTATTAAACCTACTCCTGCATTACCCCTATTTGACTTTGTGTTTATAACCCTGTAGTCACCTGACCAGAAGTCTTGTTCCTCCTGCCACCGAACTTCACTAATTCCCACTATATCTAACTTTAACCTATCCATTTCCCTTTTTAAATTTTCTAACCTACCTGCCCGATTACGGGATCTGACATTCCACGCTCCGATCCGTAGAACGCCAGTTTTCTTTCTGCTGATAACGACATCCTCTTGAGTAGTCCCCGCCCAGAGATCCGAATGGGGGACTATTTTACCTCCGGAATATTTTACCCAAGAGGACGCCATCATCATTTAATCATACAGTAAAGGTGTCGTTAATATACGTCAAATTTTCTCCCGGAGTGATGCTGAATGACTCATCTTGCCAGTACAATGTCAGATGAGTATCTGTAACCTTGGTGACTCCCGTGACTGTCGCTGGTAAGCTGAAACGATCCCGTACTATTTCACAATTTGTCCTGTTGATTAGCAAACTGCTGTCCCATAGTCCATCTCCGTGGTTGCTGTCCAATTCCCATTGTCATAACACTTGGCTGATATCCCTCCGTAGCGAATACTGAATACAATCAATGCCTCCCAACTTGCTGAAAATGTGGCATAGGCTTCACCATTGTTCTCCAACACTCTGAAGCTTCTGCTTCTGCCCTAAACAACTGGATCTCACACGACCCCTTGCCCGTGAAAACAACGCGTGATGGACAAATGGAAACTGACTCCGTTAGACATCTACTCAACTCTAAACTCGACATAGTAGCATGAGTACCCCCTCCTTAGAAAGTAATAAAACCTCCTGTGTCCTGAACTGTACACCCTTCCCCATGCACTCACATCTGACTGGATAAGGATGCACTGTGTAACAGTGATACTGTCTCCCCACACTATTTACTGGAAATCCAATCGCTATATACATCTTATCTAGATCCGTTGTATCTTAATCCTAGACATACGATAAAAAAGTTACATACTCGCTTCAATTATCGGCACTATGTGCTATAACCCCTCTGGAAACTCTCCCTCTGCCTGCTTCAGGCTCCGTCTGAATTTTTCTGGTGACATCACATCACACTCACCTGCCCGTGCAATGCTTGATGAATGATGAACTGCCTCTTGCAGTTCATCCATCCTCACTCGTGCATCATCAATGCTGTTAACCAGTTCCCACAGCAATTTAGCCATTTCCAGCTACCTTTCCACTATATCCAATTGCGTTAATCCCCGTATCTCTGTTGTGTGTATATCCAATAACTTCCTTATGCTTTCCTTCCTGTCGCGAATAACTGTTAAAGAATTGTTCAAATCCTCAATATCGTCTCTATCCGCTGTTCCAAAAATTGTTTTCAGCAACTTCCCACCTGCATTCAACCAACCCCTCTTTACTCTCTTTCTCCTCCCTGGAATCGTGCTCACGACTTGGCGCAGTTGTTCCCTTATTTCCTTACGTGACCTATCCAAAGCCTCGTACACTTCTTGCATGTCCCGTAATATTCCGTTCTTAGATGTAACCGTTTCCACACTCGATACCACTTCCTGTAGCTGCCGCATCTCATTCCTTACCTGCAGGATGTTGAATGCCGGCCGAAGCGTCCACTCGTGACTCGTTCCTGTCGTTCCAATGCTTTTGTGCTAGCTCATCTAACTCTCTGCCCTACTTCCTTAATGGTTTTCGCAAATTGCCTTACATGCTCGCCCTCCGCTCCCAGCCTTGGACGAAGCATGTCAGAAGGTGATGGCATCTTCCACCCATACACCACTTCGTACGGCGACAATCCTGTTGACCTATGTACCTTACTATTATATGCACTGGTTACGAATTGCAAGTACACATCCCAGTCGGTGTGTTGACTATTTACATAGTGACTCAACATCTGAGCAATCGTGCGATGCACTCTCTCCGTTCGTCCGTTTGCTTGTGGATGGAATGGACTAGTCCGTAATTTCTTTACCTTCAGTAACTTACACAGTTGCTTCATCAGATCAGACGTGAAATTAGTACCTTGATCCGAGATTAAAGACTGAGGTATGCCATACCTGAGTAACCAATTATTAACTAAAGCTTGTGCCACCATACTTGTTTTCAGATCTGGTAATGCGACCATGACTAAATACCTAGAAAAGTGGTCAATCACTGTTACACATACTTATTCCCTGCTGCACTCCTATTACATGGGCCTAATACGTCAATTCCGATTTGTTGGAAAGGTCTGTCTGCCTCTGGTAATCTTTGAAGCTGAAACTTTTGATGGCTCAAGTCCGCACTCTGTGCGCATGGCACACAATACCTGATGTACTCGTCCACTTCTCGCTATCCGCCTATCCGTAACTCTTCTCCCGCCATGTTCTGAAAGAAAAGGTCATGTGCCTATTGCAAAACTTCAGATCTTACCGCTGCTGGTACGACGACGTGTGGGCCGCATTTCGTCGACCTGAAAAGTAACCCGTCCTGTACTAGGAACTGCGGTTGCTTTCTGAACAATTGGCAGTCACTATCCACGGCTTGTGCCCTTTTCCACTCATCTTCAATCGCCCCTGTTACTTGTAATACTGCCACTTTCCTGCTCAGTGCGTCAGTATTGGCATGTTTCACAACTGGCTTGTGTATTACCTCATAATCGAACTCACTGAGTTTCAGCGCCCATCTCACTAGCCTACTCGCTGGGTCTTTCAAACCTAATAACCATTTCATAGCTGAATGATCAGTCACAACCTTAAACCTTCTACCGTACAGATAACATCGAAAGTACAAAATCCCGTATATTACCGCTAACAATTCCATCTCCGTTGTGGAGTAATTTTGTACCGCCATGTTAAGTTGACGAGATGCGAACGCAATCGGATGTTCTTTGCCATAAATTTCTTGCCCAAGTACAACCCCAAGAGCGTGATTAGACGTGTCAGATTGTATTATAAACTCCTTCGAAAAGTCTGGAAGCTTCAAAACTGGATCTGATGTCAGTATCCATTTCAACTCTTGAAATGCTTTCTCGCACTCTGACGTCCACTGGAAGGTAACACCTTTTCTTAGCAACTTAGTAAGTGGCGTCGCTTTTTCTGCGAACCCCTGATCGAATTTTTGAAAATAGCTCGCAAGACCAATATACGATTGCAGTTGTTTAACCATTTGCAGAACCGGAAAATCTCATACTGCAGAAGTGAGACGAGGATCTGTCCGTACCCCGTCCTGACTGATAACATGCTTGAGACAATTTACCTGTGCTTGCGCAAAATGGCATTTGTCCAAACTTAATGTTACCCGTGCTGCCTCTAATCTTTTAAGCACTTCCTCTAACCATTCCAAATGCTGCTCTATATCTCTTGAAAAATCTATAATGTCATCCAGATACACCGTGCATTTTTCGGTTTCAACCTGCGAAGGACTCCATCCGACAACCTCTGAAATGTTGCTGGAGCGTTTTTTAGTCCAAACGGCGTTATTTTATACTCGAAGTCACCACAATGTGTCGTAAATGCTGTTTTTGGTCTATCCTCCGGACGTACTTCAATATGGTGATAACCGCTTCGCAAATCCATAGTGGAGAAAAATTTACACTGTCCTAGGTTGTCTAACGTTTTTGTGATATTTGGAATCGGATATACGTCCGCCACTGTCCGTTCATTCAATTGTCTACAATCGCAACAAAAGCGAAATTTTTTCGACCCGTCCGGTGTCCTCTTCGGAACTAGGACCACGCTACTAGACCGAGGACTATTACTGTGCTGGATTATCCCATCTTCCAGTTGTTGCTCTACTACTGGTTGTAATTGTTTTGGTAGTCTGTATGGCTTACGATACACCGGAGCATGATTCCCTGTCGGAATACGATGCTGTGTTATCAGTGTAGCATGTAACGTACCCTGTGCTTCAAACAATGCTTTATACTTTAGTAATAATGCTTCCATAACCAAATGATCATTTCCTTTCAAATTATTTACCTTGTCACGAAGTGCAGACGTGCTGACAGTTTGCTTTACATTATAGTCTAGCCTCAAACTATCGATGTCCTCTTGATCCATTAACTCTACTGTGGCTATTACTAATCCCTTTGGCAGATTAACATCATCGTGTCCGAAGTTATCTAAACTCAGCGGAACCATAAACTGCCCATTTATTTCTATTACCCCTGATACGCTCCTACAAATAAAGCAATGCTTTTTGTCTAAAACCTCATTACTCGGTAGTGGCTCTACCGAGAATAACCCCTGCTGTGGCACATCGACATCCACCGGTACCCAGATTAACTTCCCTGTACCTGTTCGTACTTTGTCACACGAAATCACCTTTAATGCACTTGTACGCAGTTTAGTTGGTTTCACCTTAGCTATTGGTGCACCTTGCGACTGAAACATTTGCAACAGCTGTACACATTGAGAACAAGTTCTCATAGAGTTCTAGCGTACGTTGTGAAAGGTCACTTTTGGCGTGATGTTTAATCAGAAAGTCCAACCCAAGTATAGTTGAAAATCCCTGTCCCACAGTTGACAACACCTCCATTTGCTCCCGGAACCACACGTTCCCTATCTTAAACTTCAGCTGTGCTGAAACTTCCTGGCAGATTAAAACTGTGTGCCCGACCGAGACTCGAACTCGGGACCTTTGCCTTTCGCGGGCAAGTGCTCTACCATCTGAGCTACCGAAGCACGACTCACGCCCGGTCCTCACAGCTTTACTTCTGCCAGTATCTCGTCTCCTACCTTCCAAACTTTACAGAAGCTCTCCTGCGTACCTTGCAGAACTAGCACTCCTGAAAGAAAGGATACTGCGGAGACATGGCTTAGCCACAGCCTGGGGGATGTTTCCAGAATGAGATTTTCACTCTGCAGCGGAGTGTGCGCTGATATGAAACTTCCTTTCTTTCAGGAGTGCTAGTTCTGCAATGTACGCAGGAGAGCTTCTGTAAAGTTTGGAAGGTAGGAGACGAGATACTGGCAGAAGTAAAGCTGTGAGGACCGGGCGTGAGTCGTGCTTGGGTAGCTCAGTTGGTAGAGCACTTGCCCGCGAAAGGCAAAGGTCCCGAGTTCGAGTCTCGGTCGGGCACACAGTTTTAATCTGCCAGGAAGTTTCATATCAGCGCACACTCTGCTGCAGAGTGAAAATCTCAATCTTGAGCTGTGCTGTCCCTAGTGCATCTAATTTTTTATCACCTACTGCGTGCAATCTGTATTCAGAGCTTGCAATCCTTTCTTGCCCACGAGGTCCATACTGACAACTGATACATGCGCTCCAGTATCCACTAAAACTCCCACTTATCTTTTATCCAAACCATCAAACTACTATCCGCCTCTTCGTGCACTCTCTGAGTACCTCTTTTCACTGGGAATGCCTCCCGATGGCATTAACCCTTTTCTTGGCTTTACACTGTCGTGCCTTGTGCCCTATTTTCTGACAATTGAAACACTGTGGTTCCCGACATTGTCCCACCTTGCTTCCCACAATGGTAACACTCTTCGGAAGACGAAAAAATTTTCTTGTTGGTGTGACTTCTAGTGGCGCTATCCACTTCCTGCAAATGTGTAGCTACGCCCAATGCTGCTGCTAAGTCACTTGGATTTTCCATCCGTACCTGGCGTGAAAAATCCGGCGAGACCCCTCGCAAAAATGCATCTAACGCTCTATTCTCTGCTTTTTTCAATAGAACTTCATTGGCACTTGCATCTTGCGTTAACTCTTACGTGTGCGCATTCGTTCTCCTAATTCTGTCTGAAAATTCTTCTATTGTTTCACCCGTTTTTTGCATCATCCTCCCCAATTTTTCTCTAAAATATCTGGCACTGTTTTGTTTCCTAAACCTTTGCAATAATCCCTCAGCCAACTCTGTGAACATAGTAACATCCTGTAATCTTTCGTGGCATGCCACGTAAGTCTTTGCATCACCTACTAACCGTAACCTCGCCATTTGCAAACACATTTCATCTGACAAGCCACACAGTCTAGCCGTACTACATATGTCACCAATGAAAACATTCACATCCTCTGATGTTTTACCCAAGAAGGGAAGTATCAAGTTAGCCGCTGAACAATCTGCCACACCGGAAAAGACAGTACCCTTGCATTCTACACTATCACTTCCCGAGCCTGATTGAGTATTTTGCAGCAATTGTTGCTCCATCCTCTGCATGTGCTGCTTTTGCAACTTATTTTCTTCAATCAGTTTCTTAACTTGCTCTGTCATTGCGATTACGGCGTCACTTTTCCCAGTAGCACGTGTGTCTGGCATTTTCCGTGTGGTATACCTCACCTCACAAAAATGTAATTGTATTACCCAGAAACAAGTTAATTCCTAGCATGTCTAATGGCAAGCTATCTAGACTTACCACATTGCCCTGTTACATGACCATAGAAGCCACACACATCACATGTACTTGGTACAAATTTATTGCAAGGAGCAACGTGACCTGTTAATCCACACACTACACATTTAGATGGTGCTAAGGTAACGTGACTATCATTCCCACTAAACTGCGATAAGTCTACAGGGCTGCTAGGCCTTTCAAATGATACTCTCACATCCCTTAACGTTACCCTCGACATGTCTAGCTACACAGAAAACAGAGAGAGAAGGCAGTTGCTGGACTCACCCTATTCGGTGTTTCTCGGTTGCTCCGCACGGTGCTAGTCAAAGTCGCGTAGGTGCGCCTGACACCACTTGTTAGCAGCAGACACAGTGGCTGCACCAAAGACTGAGATGGCGTGGAGTTTTACAGTTATTTATTGAGCTTTCTTTACAATTTCTCCCTCATTGTTGCTGCCCAGCCCTGCGGATCCTTCTGTTTGGCTGCTGCTGTGTAGATTCCCCGACAATGCGTGCAACGTGCGCCACTGATCGTACTCGGGAGCCTCCGGCCACCAGTGCTCCACTGAAGCCGGGATGCCCTGTGGTCGAGATGAACTCGTCGCCGCGAGGTCAGCTGCCGACACCTCCTGCGCCGGGTGCTGGGAAGCAGTCAGTCCCCCGATTTCCGCGAGGTCCCTTCACGGACGGACCACGCGCCGTGTGGCCGGGTTGCCGTGAAGTCCGGACGTCAGTCCCCTGCGGCGCCTGTGACCGAGACCGTGCTGTGGCCGGTCCTGCTGGAAGTTCTCACTGTAGTTTGTCAGCGACGTGCTGACCGAACTCGGGCCGACCTCCGGAGCTGAAGTTGACACCTGGCGGCGAACGGATGACTCCTGCGAGCTGGAACAGACTTCCGGAATCGTCACATACGAAGATCGAACATTCGGACACGGACCGTGTCCGTCCTCAGATCCGAACTGCTTCCTAATGGCTTCCGTCTGTTGCTGCCCGCGCTCCACTGTTTATATCCGGCAAGAGGATGTTTTTTTACCCTCAGTGGTAGCTTTTTGTTATTACTCCCGCAGTATATTGCAGCGTAACTTAGCGTGCTGGCCTCACTTTCCTTTACTCGGCACTCTCCAGGCTTCGCTCGGCGCTCGGTCTGTGCACGTCCTTGCATCTGCCGGTTGGTAGACTGATGCTGTCAGCAAGCTATCTGTGCTCGCCTACTTCACAACGCATCGGTCGCCAGCGTGCCTCTGTTTTGCCATTCTCCACTGCGCGAAGCAACGCTTACTACATGTGGGCGGAACAAAAGTATGTTAGTTCCCATCGTGCAGCCATAATCACATTGGAAACCTATTCACATCAATTGTCTGAGTACAAATGACAGCTCCGCCCGTGAACTGTTCTTTCGTACCTTGTGTACACAATATCTCTGCGATATGTATACGTGCATATTGCTATTGCATGTATTTTGTCACCTAGAGCCAGGATGCAAAACTGATGTACAGAGAGCATTGTATCGCATGGTGAGTCCACTGTTTTTGACGGAGAGAGCAAATAAATGTAGGGAAAGAACAACATAGGCATCTGAATTTGTGAGTGAATGTGAAATCAATGAATGCGTGCAGGTAGTTCACTTTAGCACTGAATTGCAGCTCCAGCTTTCCTTAGTATTAGGTAGTTTGTTAAAGGGCAGATAGCATGATCCCGGGTGAACCATTCATCATTAAAACTCTGTAACATGACAGGGACGTAACATGACAGCGAAGTCCAGAGGGGAATGATGGAAAGTTATTGAGGAGGCCGCCCGTCCTGGTATGTAGTGCCAGTGGAAGGAGAACACGTCAGTGATAACATCAGCCATGTAATTTACAGTTACCACAAAAGTAAGCAATGGGAACAACTGGGTCATTTGTATATTTTTAATTTTAATTACCGTATTTACTCGAATTTAAGCCGCACTCGAATCTAAGCCGCACCTGAAAAATGATACTCGAAATCAAGGAAAAAAAAAATTTCCCGAATCTAAGCCGCACCTGAAATCTGAGACTCGAAATTCAAGGGAGAGAAAAGTTTTAGGCCGCACTTCCAAATCGAAACAAAGTTGGTCCATTGTAATATGAGACACAATTTAGGTTAAATGAATGACGATACAGCCGTAGTAGTTTGGTTCGAGTCGTAAGCTTAGCAGTTGAGCTTTACCAGGTAGCCGTTGTTATGCGTCAGGCGCTCAGTCCGTATTTATACGGGTACCCTTCCTTTTTCACGTGCTTCGTCTGGTTTGAATTGATTGCTTATTTTTCTTTGATCTGACAAGTGCAGTTCTCTTTGTTATAGGTGTTTCCGTCACTCAGAGCTGAAAATGTATTACTGTACTGTGTCATGCATTGTTTGTCGCATTCTGAAAATGAGGGTTTACGGCCTGTTGCCGCTCGCGGCATGGCTTGCTTTTGTGCACGCTACCGCCGCTTACAATTAAAAAAAAAAAAACAAAGAGAGGAATCGTCTCATTAGCGAAACAATGGCAAGAGACTGCTATTCGTTGCTTCTTACACTGCTGCTTTCTTTGATAATGATCAACAAGAACCAAATAATAGACTGCGTATGATAGAAGATGTTCTGAACGAGAATTTAGCAAAAATTTTTTCCATTTGAAAATCTTTGCAGACACCTCTTTAGTACATTACATTATGCACAGAAATTAGAGTCATCTTAGATTTAAAAATCTAATCAATTGCCGTGCTTCATTTCTGACTGTATCACTATTAGGCATAAGAATAATACGAATATAAACATGACATGGTATGTATATTCTTCCGCGTCTGCTGTTGTCTCACTCTAGTTTCGTAGTTTATTAGGCGGACAGGATTTAAATGAGATAGCAGCAAACACGAAAGAATACATGGCAAAATGTTTATATTCATATTATTCTTATGGTGAAGAGAATACTGCATGTGATTCACAATTCATAAAAGTTCCTATTAGCAACCATTTCTTCTCACAGTTAGGAAAAAATTCAGAAAGCAGAGCTGGCCATATTGACAAATATCCCAAACAGTCTTGCCAGTCGGATTTTTGTAGTACATTGAAATGCTGCTACGTTCGAAGAGGAACAATACGGAATTTGTATTTACTTTGTTGGATAATGTATGAAAATGCAGTGGTCGAAACTCGGGGCGGAGAAAAAAAATCTCGTCTTCCACCTTTTTTTTTTATTTATTTACTGACGCAGAGGTTTTGGCGCTAGTATTTGTCTTTGTGCCTGCGAAGCATGCCTGCGTAGCGCTACATATATTCGACGACAGAAGTTAGTTGTGGCGGCACCTACCAACATTTTTCAGAACTTCCGCTTACTTTGCACTCGATTCTAAGCTGCAGGCGGTTTTTTGGATTACAAAAACCGGAAAAAAAGTGTGGCTTAGATTCGAGTAAATACGGTACTATAACAGGTACATTATGTTTCATATTTCTTTTACTTCGGCGTTTTTGCTGGGTGTCTCTTGGATCCCAGAAGCTCGTATGACATTAGTGTACTTCCGTTAGCAACACTACATTCTCTTCACACGACTCCATCGCTCACTAACTAATGTCAATAGCAGTAGTATTCAAAATAAGCTTTCTGTAATGTTAGTGCCAAAGCAGAGAGGATGCGAACTTTTTTGATGCTTCACTAAAAGATTGAGAGCCATGAGCGAACACTAGTGCTTACTAACTGAATATGACTGAAAGCAGTTTTCCTCCATTCACCTATTGTTTATACCAGAGAGAATTATCATTTGTTGATACTTGTTTGCTCGTATTCGTTCCATTACAAATTGGCTTAAAAGTGTGCCACATTTGAACTGATTATTGTTCGTAGGCTGACAAAGGGCACTGAACAGTGTGACATGAGACCTGACTTCCATTTTAAGAGACAGTTGGATGAGTTTAGCAAAGACATAAAAATTGTATGAGGAACAGCAGTTTGCCCTTAATTGGGGGGGGGGGGGGGCAGCAGACTTTAATGTTTGAGTGACTGGTGCCTTCCAGTTTTTTTTCTCCTTTCTATTAGTAGTCAGGCAGTCACATGTATCTGAGGAAAAGTTTAGTATATTTAACTATTTAATCTTCATTTTGTGAATCAGTATACTTTCCCAATTCTATTTAACTGTGGCAAGATTTGCATGAGCATGGGTGGTGACATGCATGTTTTATTCCTTGTTGTAATATACATATGAATTATTTTAAAATATAAGCAAGCTTTATTGTTTTAAAAGTATCCTCTGAGGTATATCAGATTAATTCATCAAATATTATTTTCAGCAGTAACATAACTTTTAGCACAGTCTAGAAAGCTGATAACAACTAAATTCAATATTGTAAGTGTTCTGTTATTAAGTGTCGTACTTGGTCAGTTAAATTTTGCGAGTGGTTACCCATATAAATCTGTTTAAAATTCTTTGACTGAATAGTAGTTTTTACAATATACGGATGTATTTCTACTTGATATGTTAGGTATAACACAAGTGTAATATTCCAAGACTCAAAAAATAATATAATACTGTAAAGTCCAGCGTGCTTGGGACTGATCCACTGCCAAATTACTGAAAGTGCTGGACTATTAGCAGTACACTTCACTACTGCTATAGGCTAAGCCATACAGTGAACAAAACTGTAATGTGGTGTTTTGCAGTAAAATGTTGATTAGCAGAATCATTAGGTTAATAACTTAAGCTCAAAATTAATTCAGTACCAAATATTTATTCAACACATACAGTTTATTTACATGCTTTATACAGTATTTTACTTTGATTTAAAATAATCTCAAATATTCCCCCCACTCAAGACCGTTGTCGCTAATGTAAAAAGTTACTTCTAATGATATATAAATAAGTTCAGAGGCATTGTAACTAGCATTACACAAAGCAAAAGTGTTGAATTTATGTAGGTACTCTGCAGCTTCTGGCCAGCCAGTTTTCTCAGTTTTCTCCTTTCTTTGATTTCCACGTCTGAGTGTATTGAGGTTTACTACACTTCGAATAATGTCCCCATTGGTTAGCTCCAGTTCAATAGGTTCATTGCATCCAATTGAATCTACTCCACGAGTTCCCCTTCGGGCACCTCCTCCGAAGGGTTGGTGTCGGTTACACTTCTTACAGCATCCAAAACTTCAGGTACTGATTCAGTATTTTGTCCCCCCCACCCCCACCTCCGTGATGAATCAAATGTAAGATCTGCAGTTGTCCAAAGATCTCCCCCACACTGTTGTAAAATACCTTTTTGTACTTGAGCCCAAGACAGTATGACAGCATAGATGGATAGCATCTTGTTCATAAGACTTTTTTTGAAAATCAGTTAAATCGCACTCGTAATGTAACAGACTGTGAACAGAAGATCTCCTATAAAAGCATTTCAAGTTCTGGATTATCCCTTGAACCACTGGTTGAATCATTGATGTAAAATTAGGTGGGAGAAGTGGAGCAAATATGTTTCCATAAACGAACTCTGCTACTGGCGGACGTGCTTTATAGTTTTCCGAAAGAACATTGGCTTAGCTGTCACCTGGTAGTATAAGGATTGATTATCATAATGAACAGGCAATCTCATAGCATTCTTAAATGCCTGATGTTTTACAGATTTACCACTTGGAAGCTTCCAGAAACATTAGCGCAAAGTATAACTGTCAGTCTTTGTTCAGCTGCCTTTTCAACTCCTCCAGCTGGAGTAGATGTTGATAAGTAGCACCACTGTAGGCCCGTTTTGTCGGCATTGTAAATCTGATCTGCTACTTTATTATCTGTGATTATTTCTTCAAACTTTTCATTATATTTAACAATGGAAAATCCAGGATGGAATGTAGTTACTACTCACCATATGTCAAAGATGCTGAATTGCAGTAGGCACAATCAAAAGTCTGTTGGAAAGTGAGCTTTTGGCCAACAAGACCTTTGTCGAAAACACACACCACACACGCAGACAGAGACAGAGAGAGAGAGACGACTTAGTGTCTGATAGCTGAAGCCAGACTGCGAGCAGCAGTGCAGAGCATACTACACTGAAATATTTGTACAGTTCGCTTTCTGACTGTTCAGTTCTGTTTTCTGTAATGTTCGTCAGTTTATATTCCAGACAGTTGGATGCCCCATTAACGGAAATCTACTGTACTTCAAATTCCAAAGAAGGCAGTTGCAGACACTTGTCAACATTACAGGACCATCAGTTTAATAAGTAATGGATCCAAAGTAGCTGACCTGAATTATTTACAGAAGAATGCAAAAACTTGTAGAAATTGACATCGGTTTGAGTTCTGGAGAAACATAGGAAGACGAGGGACGATACTGACTCTATGACTCATCTTATAACACGTAGGCATTGGGCAGAAATACGGAAACACTGACGCTCGAAGCGAAGCGTGCCAGTTGCGCAATTGTATTTGACTATCGACAGCACGTGTGCAGTGTCCTCATTACGTTGCAGGTGTCAGCCGTGGTGAGAACAGAGTTGTGTGTAGTTGTCAGTGCATTAGGCTGGAGATAAGTGAATTCGTACATAGATCAGTTGTCGGTGCTCGTATGATGGGTGCTTCCAGAATCGAGGGGCCGAAGTATTTAGTGTTTAGAGAGGCACAGTTTTGAAGATTTATACTGCATAGCGGGAAAGGAGAAAAACATCATCCGCTACATCACGACACGTGCTTAAGTGATCGTGACACAGTCACTAAAGAGGAATGTGACAAAAAATAAGATGACAGCGGCAGAAGTCTCGTTCTCCAATTGTGGAGGTGTGTTCCGAGACGTCACGGCCCCTTTTGATACAGCTCACATTGTCCAGTATTGGGTCTGTGAGTGCAAAGACGAATTATCGCATCTCCCGTGCCCACCTCGGTCGTACGATCTCGCTATTGAGTCTTTGTGGTGTACCTCGGAGAGAAGGTTGCGTGATCGCTGTCCAGCTCCGTCGTCGTTACCTGAACGTTCCACAATTTGGCAAGAAGAATGGTATAATATTACCTTGAAAACTACACGGGGCCTGTGTTTATCCATTCAGAGGTGACTGGAAGTTGTTTTGAATGTCTACAGGTTTTCTACACCGTGTTGTGGTGTGTTGCATTTTTAGTGTTTCCATGTTCTGTGCACGAATAGGCTGAATGAAGGCAAATATGCATTTATACCATTTGCAGATTCAGAGGAAGCTTTTGATGGTGTGGACTGGATTAAACACTTCAAATTTGTAAATATAGCGTCGATACAATCCACATTGTGAAAGTTTACTGACAACCTGTAGAGGAACCCGTCTGCAGTTATGAGTGGAAGGATGTGGAACGGAAGCAATAGTAGGGGGTGAGACAGGGTTGTATTCTTTCCCCAATGTTGTTCAGTCCACGTACTGAGCAAGCCATTCGGGAAACTTATGAGAAATCTGGTAAGAGAATTAAACTTCAGGGTGTAGAAATATGAGGAGCATTCATTAACACTTTTTCCTTGGCCAATTTCAGTTGAAAAAAATGTGGAATTTTTTTGGGCACATTGTGTCATGAAGTTCAGATAGGTGGCAGTTCTATACACAGCCTTCAAAGTGGCACCTGTAACGGAGGTGCTTTCCGAGCAGAGCTGTCATAACTTTCTTTCGTCAGAAAACCAGGTGTTCGTAGGCACTTGCCAAACGTCTACAGAGATCTGGCTGGAAACAAAAGCACAGTGAGTCATTGGACAAGGTGTGTCATCACTGCAACACAGTCGTACATACCTGTCTGATCTCCTGCATGCCGGCGGCCACACACATTTGTGACTCCTGCAGTGTTGGAATATGCGGACACTCTCATTTGAGGAGGTTATTGACGGATCACAATTGAACATCTCGCTGCACGACTGGATGTTTCTGTTCGTAGTGTTGACACAGCTGTCCACCAGTTGGGTTACTCAGGTGTATGCATCTGCTGGGTTCCTCACTACCTAACAGAAGGCCATAGAGACCAATGAAGGGCTGTCTGGGTGCAGTTGCTTGTGCGTTGTGAGGCTGTGTGTGTGTCAGTGTTTTCTCGATCATCACAGGTGATGAAGCAGGGGCTCATCACTTCGAACCAGGAACAAAACAGAGTGGTGCCGCACCACGTCTCCTGTGAAAAATAAGTTTGAAGCCACATGCTCAGCTAGTAAAGTCATGATGATGGTCTTCTGGGACTCTTGGGGGGGGGGGGGGGGGGTTGTCCTCCCTCGTTGTTCAACAATCGGTTTTGAAGTGTATTGTGCTACCCTACAGAAATTGAAGAAAAGACTTCAGTGTGTTGAATGTATCAGTATTACGAAAAGGAAAGTTGCTACCCACCATATAGCAGAGATGCTGAGTCACAGACAGGCACAACAAAAGTACTGTCACAAATAAAGCTTTCCTCCAGTAAGGCCTTCGTCAAAAATACACACGCACACGCAAACGCAACTCGTACTCGGAGGACTGCAGTCTCGGGCAACTGAAGCCACATTCCTTCAGTTACCTGAGAGTGCAGTCGTGTTTGTGTTTGTGTGTGGGCGCTCACGTGTGCGTTGTCTATTTTTACCAAAGGACAAAAACTTTATTTGCTGCTGCTCAGCATCTCCACTATATTGTGAATAGTAACTTTCCTTCTCATAATATTGTTACAAACGAACTTCTCCTTGTCCATGACAACACAAGGCCCTACACAAGTCTGCACACCCGAAAGGATCTCGCAGAACTTCATTGGACTCTTCTTCGTCATCCCTCCTACAGCACGGATTTCGCACTTCGTGACTTCCGTCTGTGTGACTTAATGAAGAATGCACTCCACCGGGAGCAGTCTGTGGATGATGAGGAAATTGGTGCTGCAGAAAGACATCGGATCTGACATCGACTAGTAGAGTGGTGCTATGCAGGCATATCGGGCCCTCACAGTAAGATGATGTAAGCCCATTGAACTGAACGAAGATCATAACGAAATAATAAGGAACCAGTTGGATATAAGAAATTTAATTTATTTATTGGTTTCGGGCACTTAGTGCCCTTCCTCAGAAGGTCATACCTATCACATTATTTGTGAGTGCCAACAATAAGATGTATACAGCAAAATGCCACGGTCATATGGTCTGTACAAAATTAGTATAAAGAAGTGAAACATCGAGTGCAGACATCGTGACAGAACAGGAGCTGTTCTGCTATTAGCTCCTGTTCTCTCATGATGCCTGCACTTGATGTTTCACTTCTTTATACTGATTTTGTACAGACACCTTGAACCACACGACCATGGCATTTTGCTGTATGCATATTATTGTTGACACTTGCAAATAGTCCAATAGGTACACTATGTGATCAGAAGTATCTGGATTGTGGTGCCACCTACTGCCAGGTACTCCATATCAGTGACCTCGGTAGTCATTAGACATCGTGAGAGAGCAGAATGAGGTGCTCCGTGGAACTCGAGGACTTTGAACGTGGTCAGGTGATTGGATGTCGCTTGTCATACGTTTGTACGCGAGATTTCCACACTCCTAACCATCCCTACTTCCAGTGTTTCCAATGTGATAGTGAAGCGGAACTGTGAAGGGACTCGTACAGCACAAAAGCGTACAGGCTGACCTCATCTGTTGACTGACAGAACGCCGACATTTGACCATCACACAGAAATTCCAAACTGCATCAGGACCCACTGCAAGCACTATGACAGTTAGGCGGGAGGTGAGAAAACGTGGATTTCATGATCGAACAGCCACACGTCGTGCCCGTAAATGCCAAACGATGCCTCACACGGTGTAAAGAGCGTAAACATTGGACGATTGAACATTGGAAAAACATTGTGTGGAGTGACGAATCACGGACACAACGTGGCGAACTGATAACAGGGTGTGGGTATGGCAAATGCTCTGGGAACGTCATCTGCCAGCGTGTGTAGGCCTAACAGTAAAATTCGGAGGCGGTTGTGTTATGGTGTGATCGTGTTTTGCGTGGCACTATCACAGCATAGGCCTGCTACATTGACGTTTCCAGCACCTTCTTGCTTCCCGCTATTGAAGAGCAATTTGGGGATGGCGATGGTATCTTTTAACACGATCGAGCACCTGTTCATAATGCACGGCTTGTGGCGGAGTGGTTAAACGGCAATAACATCCCTGTAATGGACTGGCCTCCACAGAGCCATGACCTGAATCCTATAGAACACCTTTAGGATGTTTTGGAATGCCGACTTGGTGCCAGGCCTCGCCTACCGACATCGATACCTCTCCTCAGTGCAGGACTCCGTGGAGAATGGGCTGCCATTCCGGAAGAAACCTTCCAACACCTGATTGAACGTATGCCTGCGAGATTGGAAGCTGTCATCAAGGCCAAGGGTGGGCCAACACCATATTGAATTGCAGCATTACTGATGGAGGGCGCCACAAACTTATACGTCATTTTCAGCCAGCTGTCCGGATACTTTTGATCACATAGTGTATTACCTTCATCTACATCTACATCTACATTTATACTCCGCAAGCCACCCAACGGTGTGTGGCGGAGGGCACTTCACGTGCCACTGTCATTACCTCCCTTTCCTGTTCCAGTCGCGTATGGTTCGCGGGAAGAACGACTGTCTGAAAGCCTCCGTGCGCGCTCGAATCTCTCTAATTTTACATTCGTGATCTCCTCGGGAGGTATAAGTAGGGGGAAGCAATATATTCGATACCTCATCCAGAAACGCACCCTCTCGAAACCTGGCGAGTAGGCTACACCGCGATGCAGAGCGCCTCTCCTGCAGAGTCTGCCACTTGAGTCTGCCACTTGAGTTTGCTAAACATCTCCGTAACGCTATCACGCTTACCAAATAACCCTGTGACGAAACGCGCCGCTCTTCTTTCTGAAGAAGAGCATTAACTTCCCGAAACTGGTAAAGAAATTAAATTTCTTTTATGCAACTGGTTGCCTATTACTTATTTATATATGACTACAGTTTCTGAGGATGGGCAAAATACTAAACGAAGGTTATTAAAAATAGGATTTTGTAGCCATAAGAGTGGGGAATAACATGTTGTATTGCAATCCTGAATAAAACGAATCTTTCAGAAAAAATGTGTTGCATTACTTATTAATGTCTCTCATAAAAACTTTGCAGTTTGCTGATGACATTGTAAGTCTGTCAGACGGCAAATGACATGGAAGAGCAGTTGATACAAAAAGTGCCGTAAAACGAGGTTTTAAGATGAACATAAACAAATATTAAACATGGTAATTAAATTATTCCAATTAAGTTAGGCAATGTTTTGTTATTTACATGGCAAAAAATTGAGGATGGCTAAAGTGTAGAGGAGCATTGTTGAGAACATTTAGAGAACCAGCATTTGAAGCTGCCTCCAGAACAATTCTGCTGCTGCCAATGTACATTTTGCATAAGGACTACAAAAATAATTAGAAAGGAAATGGAAATAATTGAGTGGGCATAAGAAGATCCCTGACGACTGGCAGCACTATTGCCAGCATTTAATTGTAGGCCGCAAACTCCTGCAGATGAAAGCAATAGCTGTCTATAGACCTGTGACAACACTGAGGTGTTGCTGTAGGGATGTTTACAAACTTGGGTCACACAACTGGGTGAGTTAGGTGTGCACAGCTGCCACACCCACCCTATTGCAACTGCCAGGGACCTTCTTACTCCAACTTGACTGTAGTGGCCAGTCAAAGTACCTGCACTGCACACCATGCAGTCTCTTGCGGACTATGTATGTAGATGCAGATGTGAATATAAAATGCAAAGTGGCAATAGCAAGAATCGCATTGCTGAGGGAGAGAAATCTGTTAAACAAAAAGGAAATCCACAATTGTAGCATTCAGAAGCTTCGAAAGACCAGTTGATAGTGATGACTGGAATGCACTTCTCGTATTCTGAAGGTATGGGGATAAAGGACTTTCTAAAACTAGTAGTATAACTATACCCCAGTGATAAGAGGTGAAGGACACAAAAATATGAGTTGAGAGTGAGTGTGTGTTGCAGCCTATTCCCAATGTTATTCAGTCTGTACCTTCCCCAGACTGTGAAGGAATCAAAGGAGGTTTCCAGAATGAGATTTTCACTCTGCAGCGGAGTGTGCGCTGATATGAAACTTCCTGGCAGATTAAAACTTTGTGCCCGACCGAGTGACTTTCTAAAGGGGCTCCGCTGAGGTGGTCACCCGGCGAGGATGGCCCTGCAGCACCGAATAGGTGCGCTGGCAAGCGCGACATCGGCACCTCCCATCCGTCGTCAACTGCAGGTTGTGTAGAGTCTTGACGTGTCCCATGTTGCGTTGTATTATCATTTGTGTTATGTTGGTTATCTTCGGCCTGTTGCAGACCACGGGTAGCATTTTCATATCCTTGTCGTGTGAATCCCAAAGCGGGACGGAGATTGTACGCCATCCTGCAAGGTCCAAAAGATAATACACTCCTGGAAATGGAAAAAAGAACACATTGACACCGGTGTGTCAGACCCACCATACTTGCTCCGGACACTGCGAGAGGGCTGTACAAGCAATGATCACACGCACGGCACAGCGGACACACCAGGAACCGCGGTGTTGGCCGTCGAATGGCGCTAGCTGCGCAGCATTTGTGCACCGCCGCCGACAGTGTCAGCCAGTTTGCCGTGGCATACGGAGCTCCATCGCAGTCTTTAACACTGGTAGCATGCCGCGACAGCGTGGACGTGAACCGTATGTGCAGTTGACGGACTTTGAGCGAGGGCGTATAGTGGGCATGCGGGAGGCCTGGTGGACGTACCGCCGAATTGCTCAACACGTGGGGCGTGAGGTCTCCACAGTACATTGATGTTGTCGCCAGTGGTCGGCGGAAGGTGCACGTGCCCGTCGACCTGGGACCGGACCGCAGCGACGCACGGATGCACGCCAAGACCGTAGGATCCTACGCAGTGCCGTAGGGGACCGCACCGCCACTTCCCAGCAAATTAGGGACACTGTTGCTCCTGGGGTATCGGCGAGGACCATTCGCAACCGTCTCCATGAAGCTGGGCTATGGTCCCGCACACCGTTAGGCCGTCTTCCGCTCACGCCCCAACATCTTGCAGCCCGCCTCCAGTGGTGTCGCGACAGGCGTGAATGGAGGGACGAATGGAGACGTGTCGTCTTCAGCGATGAGAGTCGCATCTGCCTTGGTGCCAATGATGGTCGTATGCGTGTTTGGCGCCGTGCAGGTGAGCGCCACAATCAGGACTGCATACGACCGAGGCACACAGGGCCAACACCCGGCATCATGGTGTGGGGAGTGATCTCCTACATTGGCCGTACACCACTGGTGATCGTCGAGGGGACACTGAATAGTGCACCGTACATCCAAACCGTCATCGAACCCATCGTTCTACCATTCCTAGACCGGCCAGGGAACTTGCTGTTCCAACAGGACAATGCACGTCCGCATGTATCCCGTGCCACCCAACGTGCTCTAGAAGGTGTAAGTCAACTACCCTGGCCAGCAAGATCTCCGGATCTGTCCCCCATTGAGCATGTTTGGGACTGGATGAAGCGTCGTCTCACGTGGTCTGCACGTCCAGCACGAACGCTGGTCCAACTGAGGCGCCAGGTGGAAATGGCATGGCAAGCCGTTCCACAGGACTACATCCAGCATCTCTACGATCGTCTCCATGGGAGAATAGCAGCCTGCATTGCTGCGAAAGGTGGATATACACTGTACTAGTGCCGACATTGTGCATGCTCTGTTGCCTGTGTCTATGTGCCTGTGGTTCTGTCAGTGTGATCATGTGATGTATCTGACTCCAGGAATGTGTCAATAAAGTTTCCCCTTCCTGGGACAATGAATTCACGGTGTTCTTATTTCAATTTCCAGGAGTGTATAACCTAGAAAGCCGTTGTGCACGATAATGCAAACAGAGTTCATATATACAAGTACAATGCCAATTTTGTTTTTGGTCTTTCAACTTGTGCACAAGCCTATATTTTTGCCTACCCAGATTAGGAGACCTCACTGGACGTGAGGCCATTTTCTAGGATGGCCTACGGCTGTGTGTCTGAGAAGGACTGTGTGGCTACTATTGAGCTTCTAATATGTATACCACAGAGGTCTGTACCTCCCCTGTCTAAAATCAAAGTATCTATTAGCACATCTTATACCATTTGGCATGAAAACGAATTCCCTATACGCTTCCCTGAACTGTTGTATCAACTGTTGTAAATTAGGTTTATAAAACCAGAGTTCTTCCAAAACAATGACTGCAGTGCTGTAATTAATCTTGTTGCCGTAGAATGTTATGGCAAGCTCGTCGATTCTCTGCTGCGTAGTCGGAACGAGGAACGCCAACCTTAGATCATCGGGGTAATTCCTCATGTTTCTCAATAGCTCCCATCTTTCCGTATTCAAATTGTATTGTATCAGCCTGTGTATACTCAGTCCTCCATTTACACATCCGACCAAATATAGGCCTAGTCAGTAGAGTCCGACGGCGAGTCCACCGCCTCGGTCGGGCACGGCGAAACCGGGTCATCATCCTCATCCGACGATAAGCATATAACTTCCGTTTCGGCCTCCATATCCGACGGGTCCGACGCAACTTCCTCCTTTACATTCAAACAATGCATTATATGACAATCTGCGTGCACTACCGTTAATCTGCTAATTAACACTTCATCACCAATATTAAAATCGTTGGATACGAAAATAACAAGTCCACGATGCTTTATTACAAGCAATAAACTTTATTCAGAACGTGACAGTTCCCTTTCTCTTACAAAATGTCATGTATACACGGTTACGAACAACATAGGTTACATATTTCCCCTCACTTTGTATAACATCATCTTTTGCTGGTTCATTGCCAGCAATTTGTACACCAATATAAAATGGATTAACACCTTGAATAACACTATGAAATTAGTGATGAATTTAAATTCTTTGCTAATAAATATGCTGGTGTTATTATTAACAAAATTGTTACTTACGTGTATAGAATAAATGTTAGGGTGGAAAGCCTAACATTGGACGATAGGGCAAATAAAAAAATATTTGAGGACCATGGGGCTCTTGAAAAAGTAAGGATTGCATGTACTAACAAGCAATGTCGGGCACACAGTTTTAATCTGCCAGGAAGTTTCGATCAAAGGAGGTATTTGGAATATAGTTTTAAGGGTAAGGGAGTTGAAGTAAAAACTTGCGTTTACAGATGGCAAAGTGAAGAGTAGAAAGCTAGATTAACTAACGAAGCACTGAATCAGATATGGAAAAAAAGAAAATTATGGTAAAAACTGACTAAAAGAAGGAATCAGTTGATTAGAAATATCCCAAGCAATTAGAAATTGTCTGTTTGGTAAAGGAGTGAAGTGTGCTGACCAACTCAATTATTGTGTGTGGTTAATTTAGTGTAAATACATAGGGATTATACTTTATTAAATCCAAAGATACATTCATTTTCGCAGCAAATATACAAGGTGTGATCAAGAAGTAACTGGAATTTTGTTAATTTCAGAGGCTTTATACATCCAGTTTTCAAATTTTTTTCATTGTTTTGGTACAAACATTCCGATACATGTCTGCATTTACAGCTGTTTTGAATATATAGTTTGTTGTTGACACTTGAAAAGGTTATCCAAGTTTTTGAGTGATTGGCAAATTTTTACTTTCAAAAAAGATTAAAGTATTTGCATTAAATTTTGCTTGAAAAATGGAATAAAGTGTAGTACTGCATTCAAAATGTTGACTGGCTTTTAGCAAATCTACTATGCGTAATACAACAGTTTACGAGTGGTGCAAACATTACAAAGAGAGTCGAGAAGATATTGAAGATGATGACTCTCCTGGATGCCCCAGAACATCAATTGTTGATGAAAATGTGGAAGAAGTAGAGAAAATGGTTGTGATAAAAATCGCTGAATCACCACTAGAGAGGTTGCTGATGATGTTGACGTTTCATTTGGCTCATATCAAGCAATATTTTAGGATGTTTTGGACATGAAACTTGCAGCAACAAAGTTTGTTCTGGAATTGTTGAATTTTGACAAAGCGGCATTGCATAGATGTTGCTCATGAATTGCTGAATGAAGTCTAGTGCTGGCAAACGTGGATTACATTTGGGGAGGATTGCTTTGAAGGGAAAAAGTTGATATTGATGAATAAATAAAGATTCTGTAAGAAAAACAAATTGCTGTTACTTTTTGATCATGTCTCATAAAGTAGTATCCCTTACTATGAAACATGTCCCAAATTTTTAGTTGTTGCAGTGATGAAATGTGACGGCAGTATGCTTTAAAACACAATGGATTTACAAGCCTTACATTGGTATTGCATGCCTGATTGTTGCATAATGTACTCCAGGAAGATGTGTGCAGCTTCGGCATTAGCAGTGTGAAATATCTTCATTTTGTCTCTTCCTGTGTGCTCTTCATCACTTTCATCATAATTTTTCTGTATGCTTCCGATTACCTCTTCATCTGTTAAAGTTTAGTCATAAATAATTGTTCATCCAACTCAGCAGCAATGACTTTCTGCAAAGAACCCTAGTTCAACTTACCTCTAATTTTAAGTTTCTGCTTGAAGTTTAGCACGACCTGTTTCCTTTTAGGAGCTGTGATACTGGACTGTAATGGGTATAGCATTGTTTAGCATTGCAATTAACTAACAACATTGTTGCACATGATAATTAGTTATTGTATACTTCATTTCTGCTTGAGTGGCTGCAGACAGGATGTGGCCAGATTACTGAGAGACTGGACTGCAGAGAGCCGGAGTAGTGAGAAGTTAGTGTAATAACTTCTGTGTAGTCATGCTTAATTGTAACTTTGCTGTTTCCTTACTATTATCTTCCCAGTAATGAAAGAGATCCTTGTGAAATGCCATCAACCACCTCACTACTGAGTGCAGATTTTGTGAATGGAAAGTTATACTAGTGGTCAAATCATTGTTGTGGAACAAAGTACAACTAAAATACTAGTTTTCATGATTCTGCTATTTTTGTGGAATTTAAAAAACAAATCTCTTTTGTGAAACAGAGGTACATTTTGCCTTGACCACACAAATGTAGAACCCTTACATCCAGGCAACCTACATCTGCAATGACTTTCCTGGGTTTTATTCACCATCTCAGGTAAATGCATCACATTCCTCCTCCTCTTCCTCTTCTACTCGCTTCTTCCTCTTGCATTCTGTCTTACGAATGTGAAAGTATAGGTCATTACTGAATAGCATATGTTTTGCCAGGCTGTGTGACTGGGGAAACATATTCAAAGGGAGAGCCACTTGTGAAATGGCACATCATATACTAGCTGCTATATGAACACTGGGTACAGACGCTGGAACTAATTCTACAATACATCCAAATTTCTCGGCACCCACCTGACCTTAATTTATGTTGATTTCTTCTGTGTGACCTATTTTCCACCTGTAATCTCTAGGGTTTTCAAATCTTGTCTGGTACAGTCCCCAGTAATCAGCCTTTCTTTCTCATCCTGTCCGGTATGTCTCCTCTGCCCCAGGGTTTTCAGTGACTTTCCCGAAATCTCCCCATTTCAAACCCTCAACAGTCTTCATCCCTCTTCCTTCCCATTGAATTCTTCTGCTAGGAGGCGGAACCACTTGCTCCAAAAGCTTGTAAATTTAAATAACCTTGTGTGTGTGTGTGTGTGTGTGTGTGTGTGTGTGTGTGTGTGTGTGTGTGTCGTCCTGCCACCATTATATGAGTAGATTTTTTATCTATCCAGTTACATTATATTTTCAAAAATTGATTTTTTTTCACTAATGTAAATACTGACTCCTATTTATAGTACGTTAGTACTATTAGTACTAGTCATGCAGCTTTCTATGGTTTTTAAAATGGTTTACAGTTATCTACCTTACACAATATTCTTTCTGTTTGCTTCTACTGAAAAAACACACTATTTATGTTTGGTGCACTGCTGCAGAAGATAATTCCGTAAGGCAACAGGGAGTGAAAATATGCAAAATAACCCAGAACTCTTGTCTTTATGTCTAATGGTAGATGCTTCTAAGGGCTTAATATTGAATTGAGCTTCTTGATCAGATGATCCATGTGTTGAGCCCATTTTAACTTGTTATCCAACTGGATCCTCAAGAAGTTTCACACACTATGTTTCATGTAATTTGTGACCATTAACATCTATTTTTGGTGCCAATATGTCACTACTGTTTTTCTGACATTACATAGTATGAGTCTTTGTTAGAGTAAGGGTTAAACTGTTAGCTGTGAGGCCTTTAGGTGTCTTCAGCTATCATCTGAGCTGTATCTGGTAAGGCTGAGTCTAAGCCCTTAATTAGTATGCTTGTGTAATCAGCAAACATAACAGTTTCTGAACCACTCTGTCGTCATGGGAAGATTATTTGTGTAGTTAAGAAAAATAGATGGCGCAGTACCGATCCTTGTGCCAGCCCACATGCTGCTTCTTGCTGTTATTTTAGGGCTGATGATCAGACAGCCATCTTCTAACAATTTTTACAATTGGAGATTAGTAGTGTGTGTTATGTTTATACTAAGCACATGCTGTATAACCACCACATCTGAGGTGTGTCAGTGCATGCCAATTTATTGCATTTATATCATCTGTCAGATTGTGGGCCCGTAGAGTTAAAACATGATAGTCAAACTGATAAAATGAATTGCCGCTGAATAGGCATGAGACACAAAATTTTGCCTTTGTTAACAGTACACTCAGTCGAAAACAACCATCGTGATCCCCTGTTGTAGAATTCTGACGAAGATAGCTACCTAGTTGTAGTAAGCAAAATATAGAGGCGAGAAGTCATTCATCTGAAATATCAATGAAGCATTTGTTCTTTCTTTTTTTTTTTTAATATAGGTTTGGCATTGAAAAATATTGGTTTTGGCAGTGTTTGTGGCATTTGGTAGCCTGATGCCATTCCTGACAATACCAGGAAGGACTCTGAGCACCCATCTGTCTGCTTCCAGTTTCTCTCTTTTTCAAGTGGGACAATGTTTTCTAAATGTTTGCACAGTGTGTGTCTGGGAGGGGCAGTGGGTACCAGCCTGAGCACCGCAGAATGTCACTCAGTGTCCCAGTTGACTGTGGGTGTACACCGTGCAAGTCTCAGCTGTGTGTGGTACAACGTCAGCAGTGAGTGACACGTGGCGACTCTATATCTCCGCCCATATTCCAGTAATCTGTTTCTGACAGTTGGTCATGACATTCTGCCTGTAACGTCTGTTGTCATCCATTTATTCGTCAGAGCCAGTGGAACAAGCCTGCGATCTTCCTGGTGTAGTTCTTCTGGAAGGACATATCCCTACTATTCTTATCATACTGTTGTCCATCTCATCACCAGTCATTCTGTCATCATTGCGCTATGCCAGTAGTCTCTGCAGTCTCTTGGTATGATGCTCCTGTGTCTCTTGGGCAAACAATTTGCGAAGTCCAAAACGTAGCAATAAGCTGCATCTTGTGCACATCATCTCGGAATGCTATGTTCCGACATCCGGTACCCAATTTACTCACACTGACCTTCATCTGTAGGAATGCATCTTCTTCTGTGGTGAAAAGAGTCATTCATAAGGATGAAACTGTAATCAGTGTATCCTGTTGTTGTTGTTGTTGTTGTGGTCTTCAGTCCTGAGACTGGTTTGATGCAGCTCTCCATGCTACTCTATCCTGTGCAAGCTTCTTCATCTCCCAGTACCTACTGCAACCTACATCCTTCACAATCTGTATAGTGTATTCATCTCTTGGTCTCCCTCTACGATTTTTACCCTCCACGCTGTCCTCCAATGCTAAATTTGTCATCCCTTGGTGCCTCGGAACATGTCCTGCCAACCGATCCCTTCTAGTCAGGTTGTGCCACAAACTCCTCTTCTCCCCAATTCTATTCAATACTTCCTCATTAGTTACGTGATCTACCCATCTAATCTTCAGCATTCTTCTGTAGCACATTTCGAAAGCTTCTATTCTCTTCTTGTCTAAACTATTTATCGTCCACGTTTCACTTCCATACATGGCTACACTCCATACGAATACTTTCAGAAATGACTTCCTGACATTTAAATCTATACCCAATGTTAACAAATTTCTCTTCTTGAGAAACGCTTTCCTTGCCATTGCCAGTCTACATTTTATATCCTCTCTACTTCGACCATCATCAGTTATTTTGCTCCCTAAATAGCAAAACTCCTTTACTGCTTTAAGTGTCTCATTTCCTAATCTAATTCCCTCAGCATCACCTGACTTAATTCGACTACATTCCATTATCCTCGTTTTGTTTTTGTTGATGTTCATCTTATACCCTCCTTTCAAGACACTGTCCATTCCGTTCAACTGCTCTTCCAAGTCCTTTGCTGTCTCTGACAGAATTACAATGTCATCGGCGATCCTCAAAGTTTTTTTTTTCTTCTCCATGGATTTTAATACCTACTCCGAACTTTTCTTTTGTTTCCTTTACTGCTTGCTCAATCCTACAGGCATGTAAATATTTGAGTATCAGTTTGGTAGCCTTCAGTCAGGAAGTTCATGAGAGAATGTTATCCATTACCTTTGGTGTGTAATGCCATACCAAATAACAGAGTGAAAGCATGCAAAGTAAACAACTTTTGTGTTTTAGTGTCAGAGGCAGTAGAGATTATTATTATGGAAAAAATATTAGCATTCAATTTTGCACAATATTCTGTATGTGGTACTTCCATGAGAGCTTTTAATCTGTCTTTGGTTTAATTTTTTTAATTTTAAGTTATTTTTCTATTTTGTTTCCATCTTCTGACTGGTTTGATGCAGCCCACCACAATGTCCTATCATGTGCCACTTTCTTCATCATAAGAGTAGCTCTTACACCCAGTGTCATTTGAGTATATTCCACTCTTCGTCTTCCCTTACACTTTTTACTGCCTGTAGCTTCTTCTAGTACCATGGAAGATATTCTTCTGATGTCTCAGGATATGTTCTTCTTTTTGTCCTACATATAACCTTCATCGTTGATTCTGCGGTGAACCATCTCATCTGTCCACACTCCTAGATGTGAGTAGGCCGTCCAACAGATTCCATGCTCAACAAAAATGGTTATTTCTTATTGTTATTGACCAAATTTGAAAATTTTAAATGCTTCCATCATCTAATCATTAGGAGGGTTAACCTCATGCTAAAGGTGTAACACAATAAGGCAAGTGTTAAAGATAGACGCAGCGTGACTCATGATGCACAAATAACCCAAGCTATGTTCATCCAGTATTTCAGAATGAGAGCACTTAGCAACTTCCAACAAAGTTTATTACACATAATTTCAAAGCTTTATGAAGCCTTTTCCTTGCTGATCCCATCCACTCCCCCGCCCCCTTCCCCCCCCCCCCCCCCCCCCACACACACACACACACAGTGGTGAAAGGAACTAAGTTGATTGTTTCCAACATTTTCACTGTTTGTGCAGTAAAACTACTGCATCAGACATGACATTATAATATATGAGGGTCATTCAATAATTAAAGAAGCAAATTGGTCTCGAAGAAAAAACTGTTAGTAGGGCAAGTTTGGTACTTGTGTAGCTTTAAGCTGACATCACTGGAATGAGCCCTGATCAACTGATGTATCAACATTGTTTTGTTTATAACCTCAAAAGATGGCGAGTCTGCTTCAGACGTCCACATTAGTTGAACAACGTTCTGTTATTTGTTTTTTACTTTCTGAAGGCGAGAAACCTGTGAATATATACTGTAGAATGTCTAAAGTTTATGGTGAAGGTTGTATGAATTGTGCAAATTTTTACAAGTGGGTTGAGCAGTTCAATAGTGGTCGTGACTCAGTGTTGAAGAACACCATTCTGGCCAAACAGTTGCAGTTTTAACTCCCTCACTTGAAAGTCAAATTGATGACATTATTCAGCTGGCCACCGTGTGACTGAGGAAATGATTGTTGATAAGGTTCAAGTTAGTACTGGTACAGTTCATAACATTATCTGTACCAAGCTGAAGTACTGTAAAGCATGTGCAAGATGGATCCCAAAGGAGTTGACACATTTGCTCAAGAAAACAAGGATGTGTGTGCACAGAGCTAAAGGAACATTGTGCAAGAAAATGTGAACACTTCAACAAAATTTTAACTTGTGATGAAACTTAGGTTCACTATTATGAGCCAGAAAATCAAAAAGACACAGCACTGAGTGGAAGCACACCAACTGACCTGTCAAGAGAAGTCATGTTGACGGTGTTTTGGGATGCTGAAAGTCCAGTTTTTTGTGATTATCTCAAAGAGCAATGTACTATGAACAGTCAATACTACTTGGATTTGCTTTTAAACAAGGTGGAGCCAGCTGTGAGTGATAGATATCATTTATGTCAGAAGAGAGGTGTGATTCTCCAGCAGACAACACAGATCCTCATATTGCTCAACTAACCCATGAAGCCATCAAAAAAATGGGTTGGGCAGTACTGCCCCATCCCCCTTACAGTCCTGATTTAGCACATAGTGATTTCCATTTGTTTGGTGCACTGAAGGAGGCATTACTTGGGAAGAGGTTCCAGGTTGACGATGATGTGGAAAAGTTTGTGGGAAATTGGTTCAAACATTAAGATAAAGTGTTCTTTGCAGTTGGAGTAAAAAAGGCTTGTAACCCATTGGAACAAGTGCATAAATGTTCAAAGGGATTATGTTGAAAAGAAGAAAAAGTATTGTTTTGTAAATTAAATGCTTTTTTTCTCCAGGCCAATTTCTCTCTTTAATTATTGAATGACCCTCGTATTACTTCTTACTGCTAACTCTGTTTGCAACACATTTTGCCGACAGCATCCACATGCCTGCAAAATTGTAGTATGACACATAGTTTAGAAAAAAAAAAAAATTGACGTGTGTGAATAACTAGTTGCTGTAAATGGAGCACAAATTACCCAGACTATACTTACCCAGTGTTGGATTATGAGAGCACTTAGTAACTTCAAACAATCTTGAAACATATTTTCAAACCTTTTCTTAACTGTTTCTCACATACATTCCTAACATTAAGTATTTGAAATGTTAACTCATTTGTAATTAGAAGTTTGAAACTGTTTGTTTTAAACGTGAGAGTTCAGTGCTTTGGAGAATCAGTGGTTTACTGGCCTTGTATTATCGGTCCACCAATTTTCAGCATTCTTCTCGAACACCACTTCTTAAACTCTTTCTTTTTTTTCTGGTTTGCCTCCACAGTCCACAATTCACTTCCACACAATGTTGTGTTGCAGTGTATATCCATAGAAATTTCTACTTCAAATTAAGGTCAGTATTTTATTATATTAGACTTCTTTTTAATGAAGAATGCCCTCTCTACCTGTGTTCATCCGTTTGTTATATCATCATTACTTGTACTAACATGCGTTATTTTGCATCTGAGGTAGCAGGACTTCTTCACTTGCTCTGCTTCGTGGTCCCCCAATTTTGATGTTAAGTTTATTGCTAAAATTGTTTCCGCTGCTCCTCCATTAGTCCTAATTTTTTCCATTTTCTCTCAATCGGTATTCTGTCCTCACTAGACAGTACATCCCAAACATCCACTCTTCAGCACATTCGGTATATTCCATGGTGAAATTCTATCACTTGGCTGTGACTGTCCTTCATATTATGATAGAGCCACAGTTTCCTCCTTCATGATGCTCTAAAGTAATTAATTGTGTTAACTGTTGCAGTGGCAGATTTTAGAAAAAATAAAATAAAAATAATTAGACTTAACAAGCAGGTTGTCTCAATGAAACTAAGGAGTAAGCTGTTGAAATGAGATTGAGTGCAGAACAAGAACAAGTAACGAAAACTGTGGGACAGACTGTGAACAGTGTTTCAGAGTAGATCTGAAAATTATTCCTCCTCCTCAAAATATTGCAAGCCTCTCCCCAGTTTGCTGCGATACTCACTGAAGGTGGTCATCCGTGGTAATGCAGAATAGTCATTCTTCCTGAATACAGCAGAATGCTACAAATTTTTGGGTGTAAATATTGAAGAAAACCTGAATCAGAAGCATATTACTGAGCTGCTCAAACATTGAAGTTCCACTACTGTTGCTCATCGTGTAATCGCTGATCTTGGAAACAAAAATATCGGCCTCTTCACATATTTTGCATATTTTCACTCAGTGTCTTACGGAATGATTTACTGTGATAACTCCAGGCCCTGATGGAATTCTTGTCACATTCTATACTGAATTTGCAGCTGAGTTAGCCCCTCACCTAAGCATAACCTATCGTAGATCACGGGAATAAAATACTGTGCCCAGTTCTTGGAAAAAGGCACAGGTCACACCCACCTACAAGAAAGGTAATACATATGATCCACAAAACTACCAACCAATATCCTTAACATCAACTTGTTGTAGAATCTTAGAACATATTCTGAGCTCAAACATAATGAGGTATCTTAAACAGAATGACCACCTCAATGCCAACCAGCATGGATTTCGAAAACATCGATCATGGGAAACCCAACTCTCGCTTTCCTCACATCACGTATTGAAAGCTTTGGAGCAAGGCAACCATGGAGATACAATGTTTCTGGATTTTCCAAAAGAATTTGACTTACAAGGGAACCTCCCCATCGCACCCTCCTCAGATTTAGTTATAAGTTGGCAGAGTGGATATGCCTTGAAAAACTGAACACAGATCAATCGAGAAAACAGGAAGAAGTTGTGTGGAACTATGAAAAAAATAAGCAAAATATGCAAAATGAGTAGTCCATGTGGAAGATATGCAACTTCAAGTGTGATGCGCAGGCAGGAGCGCTGTGGTCCTGTGCGAGTGAAAATTTTAATTTTTTGGTTTGAGACAATTATTATCTGTCCGTCCGATGCTATCAATTTTTTGGGAGTGATAATCACATTCACAAGAAAACCTAAATCGGGCAAGGTAGAAGAATCTTTTTACCCATTCGCCAAGTGTACAAGTTAGGTGTGTCGACAACATATTCCTGTCATGTGACGCACATGCCGTCACCAGTATCATATAGAAAATATCAGACGTGTTTTCCTGTGGAGGAATCGGTTGACCTATGACCTTGCGATCAAATGTTTCGGTTCCCATCGGAGAGGCACGTCCTTTCGGCTACTAATCGCACAGATTTGCGATGCGGTCGTAAAACAGACACACAACTTATTACAGTGCACAGAGACGCAATGAACGAACGGACTGATCATAACTTAGCGAAAATAAAGAAAGTAAATTTTTCACTCAAGGGAGGACTTGAACCAAGGACCTCTCATTCCGCAGCTGCTCACGCTAACCACGGGACCACGGCGCTCCTGAACTCCTATTGTCCTTGTTGTTGCCTATGTTGCGCAAGGGCTACCCAGTTTGTATATTTTGCTTATTTTTTTCGTAGTTCCACACAACTTCTTCCTGTTTTCTCGATTGATCTGTGTTCAGTTTTTCAAGGCCTATCCACTGTTCCAACTTATAACTAAATCTGAGGGGGGTGCGATGGGGAGGTTCCCTTGTTAGTACCGCACCTGCCCTTACTGTCAAAAGTACGATCACATGGGGTATCAAGTGAAATCTGTGACCGGGTTGAGGACATTTTCGTAGGAAGGACACTGCATATTATCTTGGAAGGAGAGTCTCAGATGTAGCAGTAAGTTAGGGTGTACCCGAAGGAAGTGCGTCATGTTGTATGTTAATGATCTTGCAGACAATATTTATAGTAAAATCAGGCTTTTTGCAGATCATGCAGTTTTCTATAATGAAATACTATCTAAGAGAAGCTGTATAAATATTCGATCAGCTCTTCATCGGATTTCAATGTGGTGCAGAGATAGGCAACTTGCTCTAAATGTTCATAAATGTAAAATTGTGTATTCACAAAACAAAAAAATGAAGCAATCTATAACTTTAATATCAATGAGTCACAGTTGGAATCGAATGGGAATCTGTCAACTCATACAAATACCTGGGTGTAACACTTTGTAGGGATATGAAATGGAATGATCACAAAGGCTCAGTCGTGGATAAATCAGGTGGTAGACTTCGGTTTACTGGTAGAGTACAGGGGAAGTGCAGTCAGTCTGCAAAGGAGATTGCTTACAAATTACGTGTGCGAGCGGTTCTAGAGTATTGCTCAAGTGTATGGGACCCATACAAGATAGGACTAATGGGGGATACGGAATGTATACAGAAAAGGGCAGTATGAATAGTCACAGGTTTGTGTAATCCGTGGGAGAGTGTCACAGAGATATGAAGGAACTGAACTGACAGACTCTTGAAGACAGATGTAAACTGTCCCGAGAAAGTCTGTTAACAAAGTTTCAAGAACCGGCTTTAAATGATTACTCTGGGGATATACTGCAACCCCCTACATGTTGCTCACATAGGGATTGTGCGGATAAGATTAGAATAATTACTGCACCCACAGAGGCATTCAAACATTCTCTCTGCGCTGCGTACATGAGCGGAACAGGAAGAAACCCTAATAACTGATACAATGGGACATACCTTCTGCCATGCACATCACTGAATTTTGGACAGTATAGATGAAGACTAAAAAAAATTGGGCAGTAAGAATATTACGTGATATTCGGCCATGAATGTCGTGTAGGTACCTCTTTTAAGGAGCTAGGCATTTTAACTTTGCTGTCACAATACATATATTTGCTAACGCAATTCATGATAAATAATCCATTATAGGTTGAGAAGAACAGTGATGTCCATAACTAAAACACTAGAGGCGAAAAATGAACTTCATTGTCCATTAGCTGTCAGTGGTTAAGGAAGGAGCTCAGTATGTGAAAAGAAAAATTTTGATTATTTGCTCAGTAACATAGTCTCAGACAGGTAGCAAAGCAAGTTTTAAATATGAATTAGAATCATTTCTCCTGGACAACTCGCTCCACTCCATTGGTGAATTTCTACTTAAAAACTGGTAGCCAGTAAAAGAACTTGGTAAAAGAATCCTCCAGATGATCCATGGAACATGTAATTAACTAACACAATGTGACTCCATTCATCAACAGTCTGTTTCCCAGTCATGACACCACTCCAAATGCAGCCATTTGTGTTGGAGGGTTAACAGCAGCCTATGTATGGGTCAATAATTCTGTAGTCTGACCGCTGCTAGCCTCTGATCGATGGTGCGGGGTAACACAGAATGTTGCAGGGAGTCTATTACTTGTTCTCAGATGCTAGGTGTAGGTGTGAAGGAGTTACGCTGTGCTCGGTGCACGATACGGCGATCCTCTTTTGTGACGGTCAGATGTGACTGAGCAGATCTTGACGATGCAAGCCTGCTCTCGTGTTTCCGTGCAGTCCGACATCGTGCCACTGTCACATTGAATGCCCCACAAATCAGATGCACAATTCGTCCAGCTGGGCAAATGGTGACCCACAGTGAGGCCCGTTTCACCCTCTGACAGCTGCTGATAATGCTGTCTCGTGTGAGCACGTAGCATCTCTCTGTCCTCCTCAGTGATGACTCACTGATGGTGTTCATGCCCCTCATATACCCTGCCAGACTTGGCAACAACACTAAACTTGAACCAACACTGATGCACTATGGTGCTCACTCCACCTTTCACAGAGAATTGCAATTCTACTCAGGTACACGTGCCCTATCACAATGAGAAGATAAAGAGATAAAGTACAGGGTTATTACAAATGATTGAAGCGATTTCACAGCTCTACAATAACTTTATTATTTGAGATATTTTCACAGTGCTTTGCACACACATACAAAAACTCAAAAAGTTTTTTTAGGCATTCACAAATCTTCGATATGTGCCCCTTCAGTGATTCGGCAGACATCAAGCCGATAATCAAGTTCCTCCCACACTCGGCGCAGCATGTCCCCATCGATGAGTTCGAAAGCGTTGTTGATGCGAGCTCGCAGTTCTGGCACGTTTCTTGGTAGAGGAGGTTTAGACACTGAATCTTTCACATAACCCCACAGAAAGAAATCGCATGGGGTTAAGTCGGGAGAGCGTGGAGGCCATAAAACGAATTGCTGATTATGATCTCCACCACGACCGATCCATCGGTTTTCCAATCTCCTGTTTAAGAAATGCCGAACATCGTGATGGAAGTGCAGTGGAGCACCATCCTGTTGAAAGATGAAGTCGGCGCTGTGGGTCTCCAGTTGTGGCATGAGCCAATTTTCCAGCATGTCCAGATACACGTGTCCTGTAACGTTTTTTTCGCAGAAGAAAAAGGGGCCGTAAACTTTAAACCGTGAGATTGCACAAAACACGTTAACTTTTGGTGAATTGAGAATTTGCTGCACGAATGCGTGAGGATTCTCTACCGCCCAGATTCGCACATTGTGTCTGTTCACTTCACCATTAAGAAAAAATGTTGCTTCATCACTGAAAACAAGTTTCGGACTGAACGCATCCTCTTCCGTGAGCTGTTGCAACCGCGCCGAAAATTCAAAGCGTTTGACTTTGTCATCGGGTGTCAGGGCTTGTAGCAATTGTAAACGGTAAGGCTTCTGCTTCAGCCTTTTCCGTAAGATTTTCCAAACAGTCGGCTGTGGTACGTTTAGCTCCCTGCTTGCTTTATTCGTCGACTTCCGCGGGCTACATGTGAAACTTGTCCGCACGCGTTCAACCGTTTCTTCGCTCACTGCGGGCCAACCCGTCGATTTCCCCTTACAGAGGCATCCAGAAGCTTTAAACTGCGCATACCATCGCCGAATGGAGTTAGCAGTTGGTGGATCTTTGTTGAACTTCATCCTGAAGTGTCGTTGCACTGTTATGACTGATGTGAGTGCATTTCAAGCACGACATACGCTTTCTCGGCTCCTGTCGCCATTTTGTCTCACTGCGCTCTCGAGTGCTCTGGCGGCAGAAACCTGAAGTGCGGCTTCAGCCGGACAAAACTTTGAGTTTTTCTACGTATCTGTGGTGTGTCCTGATCATATGTCAATGAATGGAGCTACAGTGAATTTATGAAATCGCTTCAATCATTTGTAATAGCCCTGTATATGAGGATACTGAATGTGTAATTCTGTACGTAAAGAGAGATGAAAATCTTAGTCGTGGGGATTGGAATGCAGTTCTAGGGGAAGGAGTAGAAGAAAGGGTTGTGGGAGAATATAGTCTTGGTAGTAAGAATGCAAGAGCAGAAAGACTAATTGAGTTCTGCAATAAATTTCAGATGATAATAGTGAATACTCTCTTCAAGAATCACGAGTTGAGGAGGTATACATGAAAAAGGCCGAGGGACATGGAAGATTTCAGTTAGAGTAATCACTGTCAAGCAGAGATCCAATCAAATATTAGAGTGTAAGGCATACTCAGGAGCAAATATAGAATCAGATCACAATTTAGTAATGATGAAGAGTAAGCTGAAGTTTATGAGACAGTCAGTAAGAAGCAATTTGCAAAGAAGTGGGATACAGAATTACTGATGAAGGTCTCTGAGGCTATAGATGCTGTGATAATGGATAACTCAGTAGTCGGTTCAGTTGAAGAGAAATGGACATCTCTAAAAAAGACAGTCTCAAAAATTGGAATGAAAAATATAGGTTCAAGGAAAGTAACTTTGAGGAAACCTTGGGCACCAGAAGAAATATTTCAGTTGATTGAAAAAAGAAGGAAATACAAAAGTGTTCAGGGCAAATTCATGAATATTGAGATACAAGTCACTTAGGGATGAAATAAATAGGAATTGCTGGGAAACTAAGGCAGAATAGTTGCATGAAAACTTTAAGAAATTGAAAAAGTATTTATTGTCGGAAGGACTCAATCGGCATATAGGAACAGCCTTCAGTGAAATTAAAAGCAATGATGGTAACATTGAGAATGCAATGGGAATTCCACAATTAAATGGAGAAGAGAGGATGGATAGGTGGAAAGGCCTCTATGAGGGGGAGAACTTGTCTGATGACATGATAAAAGAAGAAACAGGAATTGATAGGAAGGAGATGGGCATCCAGTCGTAGTCAGAATCTAAAAGAGCTTTGGAGTACTTAAAATCAAATACGGCAGAAGGGATAGGTAACATTCCATCGAAATGTCTAAAATCATTGGTGGATGTGTGGCAACAAAATGACTATTGACATTGGTGTGGAGAATGTACGAGTCTGGTGATATACCATATGACTGTCAGAAAAACATCATCCACACAGTCCCGAAGGTAGCAAGTGCCAACAAGTGTGAGAATTATCCCATCATCAGCTTAACAGCTCATGTATCCAAGTTTCTGGCAAGAATAATATACAGAAGAATGGAAAATAAAATTGAAGATCTGTTAAATGACAGTCACTTTGGCTTTAGGAAAGTTAAAGACACCAGAGAGACAGTTCTGATGTAATGGATGCAAAACTGAAGAAAAATGACACATTCGTATGATTTGTTGACCGGAAAAAAGTGCTCAACAACATAAAATCGTGCAAGATGTTTGTAATCCTGAGAAATGTGGGCGTAAGCTATAGAGAAAGACGGTACTATATTTTATCTACGCGAACCAAGAGGAAGCAATAAAAGTGAGGAGACCAAGAACGATGAGCTTAAATTAGAAAGGGTGTATGAGAGGGATGCAGTCTTCAGCCCATACTGTCCAGTCTGTTCATTGAAGAAGCAGCGACAGAAATAAAAGAAATATTCAACTGCTAGGTTAAAATTCAGAGTGAAATGTTATCATTGATAAGATTTGCTGATGACATTGTTATCCTGAGTGAAAGTGTAGAATAATTACAGGATCTGTTTAATGGAATACAGTTGGTACTAGGTTAAAATTCAGAGTGAAATGTCATCATTGATAAGATTTGCTGATGACATTGTTATCCTGAGTGAAAGTGTAGAATAATTACAGGATCTGTTTAATGGAATACAGTTTGATAGGTACTGAATATGGACAGAGTAAAATGAAGAAAGACAAAAGTAAATAAAAGTAGCAGAAATGCGAACAGCGAGAAACATAACATCACAATTGTGGATCTTGAAGTGGGTGAAATCAAGGAATTCTGCTATCTAGACAGCAAAATTGCTCATGACAGACAGAGAGCTAGGAGGACAGAAAAAGCAGACTAGAACTGGTAAAAAGGGCATTCCTGCCCAAGGGAATTGTACTAGTATCAAACGTAGGCTTTAATTTGAGGAAGAAATTTTTGTGACTGTACATTTGGAGCACAGTAGTGTATGCTAGAAAAACATGGACTGCGGGAAAATCGGAATGTAAGAGAATCAAATCATTTGGGATGTAGTCCTACAGAAGAATGTTGAAAATCAGGTGAAATCAAATAATGGAAACTCCAGGTAGGGATATCAACAATGTGGGAAAAGATAAGATTGCTACTTACCATTAGGAAGACACGTTAAGGTGCGGTCAGGCACAATTAAAATTAGGTGGACTGATAAGGAATGAGAAGGTTCTCTGCAAAATCGGCAAGGAAAGAAATAAATGGAAAACACTGACAAGTAGAATGGATGGGATGGTAAGACATCTGTTAAGACATCAGGGAGGGTAAAAACTGTAGAAAAAGACAGAGATTGAAAACACCCAGCAAATAATTGAGGATGTAGGTTGAAAATGCTACTCTGAGATGAAAAGGTCGACTCTGAAGGGGCATTCGTGGGCAGGCTGTGGCAAACCAATGAGAAAACAATGACAAAAAAAGTTTACATACCCATGAATGGTGTATTTGTATGAAGTTATGTTGACATCCAACAATGTCTTTTCAACACCTCTTTTTTTTCTCGGGCAATGTGGGTATCTGCTCTTCACCCACATTCCATTAACTCCTGCCACCCATCTGCTGCCCCCCCCCCCCCTTTTCTCTTCATTTGCCAGTTCATCAGGCTCACCAGTTATTTTGCCCATATAACGTAATAATCTGTATCAGTAGTCATGTATGTACTGTTTTGGTCTCTATATTATACTTTTGTCTTGAGGTTTATTTGCTCACGTCATTATGCTTGGATCTGTTGTGTGTGTATATATATATATAGTCATAAAAGGTCACATACCTAAAAAAAAAAATTGTTTTTATAGCAACAAAATCTTGCTGTTGTTGTGTGGATTATCTGTTTGATCTTACACGGTTTGAGAATGGCCTAGAAAGCCAAAAAGCGGTTTGCAATGAACTCTAAAATATATATTATTGTGGAACATCAGTATTGTGAATTTCAGTTTTTGTACTCACCTGTAGATGAATAGTGGATAGTGCAGTTTTACGGAAATTAGTCTCATCAGGGTCACCACATTGATTTTATTGTTATTATTTCCAGTTTGTCGCGCTGAAAATTTCCTGCAGTTCAACATTAAATGTGCCCAACTGTATATAATTTGTTTTACATTTTACTGCTACAGGTTATGCTCTGAATATGATCTGTGACTTGGGCTTAAAGAGAGAAGCAAGTTATGAAAAATAAAAGGAAAAATAATTGTAGTGTGATATTTGGCAGAGTTAATTTTAATTAGATTTAATTGAATGTGTGCAAATTGTTTACCCACTCTACCTCTGCATCTACATAGATACTCCACAAGCCACTGTAGGGTGCATGGTGGAGGATAACCTGTGCCACTACTAGTCATTTCCTTTGCTGTTCCACTCGCAGATAGAGCGAGGGAAAAACAACTGTCTAGACACATAACTAATGAGGAAGTATTGAATAGGATTGTGGAGAAGAGAAGTTTGTGGCACAACTTGAGTAGAAGAAGGGATCGGTTGGTAGGACATGTTCTGAGGCATCGAGGGATCAGCAATTTAGTATTGGAGGGCAGCGTGGAGGGTAAAAATCGTAGAGGGAGGCCAAGAGATGAATACACTAAGCAGATTCAGAAGGATGTAGGCTGCAGTAGGTACTGGGAGATGAAAAAGCTTGCACAGGATAGAGTAGCATGGAGAGCTGCATCAAACCAGTCTCAGGACTGAAGACCACAACAACATACACATCCTTATGGGCCCCAATTTCTTGAATGTTATCTTCATGGTCCTTACATGCAGTGTATGTTTGAGGCAGTAGAATCATTTGGTAGTCAGCTTCAAATGCCGGTTCTCTAAATTTTCTCAATAATGTTTCTCGGAAAGAATGTTGCCTTCTCCCTAGGCATTCCCATTTGAGTTCCCAAAGGATCTGCGTAACACACGTGTTGTTCAAACATACCGATAACAAATTTACCAGCCCGCCTCTGAATTGGTTAAATGTCTTCCTTCAATCCGACCAGGTACGAATCCCAAACACTCTAGCAGTGCTCAGGAATAGGTCAGACCAGCGTTCTATATGCGGTCTCCTTTAGAGGTGAACCACTCTTTTCTAAAATTCTCCCACTAAACCGAAGTCGACCATTCCCCTCCCCTACCACAGTCCTCACATATCTGTTCCAGTTCATATCGCTTTGCAACGTTGCAACTAGATATTTAAACGACTTGTTTATGTCAAGCAGGACACTAGTAACACTGTATCCGAACATTACAGTTGTGCACTTCCTAAACATCCACATTAATTTGAATTTTTCTACCTTTAGAGGTAGCCGTTATTCATCACACAAACTAGAAATTTTGTCGAAGTCGTCTTGTATCTTCCTACAGTCTTTCAACTTCGACACATTACTGTACACCACAGCTTCATCAGAAACAACTGCAGACTTCTGCCCAACATTGTCACCAGTTCATTTTGTACGTAGACAACAGCAGCAGCCCTGTCACACTTCCCGGGGCACTCATGATTCTCTGATGAACACTCACCGTAGAGTACAGTGTACTGGGTTCTATTACTCAAGAAGTCTTTGAGCACACTTATTGAGGTGATATTGAGACTTCCTGTCTGTTCTGTGTAAAAGTTTGATGGGATTTCTGCGTTCTCAATATATGCATTGATAATTGTAGCCGTGAGGGTCTTCGTTGCATTTATATTGACTTTTCAAGTTGTACTTTTGAATATGATCTTGATGTTAGTGAAACAAACGTGAAAAATTTTAATAAGTTTCATCGAGTAGGGCAGACAGTCAAGCAGTTTGTCAAATTATTTGGCAGTGTGTAGTTTCGTGTGGTGCGTTTGTCAAACATATACCGTGTCGTAAGAAATTTTGTTTGGCGTCAGATTTGACAAGATGGAAGATAGTGCATGTGTTGTTTTGCCACGCTTCCATAACGAGAAAGAGATTTTATTACAACTTATGTCCCTGTATGGTTAGCTTCCACAGTTGTAGAAACTACAATTAAAGAATAAAAGAGCACTGGAATTTATCGACATGTTAGGTTGAATTTCTTTTATTTCGCTAATGATCACCAAATTTTTTTAGTCTTTACACTACCGGTTTTGGTCAGCAATGACCATCTTCGTATCTGCAGCAAAATATGGGAAATGAAGTACAACTGAAGAGATTACGTCGTAGAACAATAAAATATGCCATATCGGCCAGTTACTTTCAATATAGGGCGTAAGGGGCATTTATAGGCAAGTAGCAAAAATACCATTGGGTTGTACTTAGCAGAAACTGATCATTCCGTAGGGAGTATTGAAGAAGAAGAAGAAGAAAAAATTTCTACAAGACCTTAAAAAGGCCTTGCTCACGATTTATTGGAAGAGCTTGAAATTTTTAGAACCGAAAGGCAGGAGCTGGCAGAAGTGATTTTGGGCTAAGCGATTTCGTATTCATGCCCACTGAGCTTAATTTGACAATGTTGATTGAACGCCTGTCTTGTGTGCATCTTGTCCTGTCGTTATACAGTATAGAGTGCATCACTTTTTGCACCATTTTCTTATATTTTTCGTTTCGCACTCGTGTTTGATTCCCCCTTCTTTATGTGGTAAATATCATTAACAAGATAATCTTCGTGACTGTTAAAATGTTTTATTCTGGTATTTTTCGAACAGCATAATGCAGGCTGCTTGAAGCCCTCTCGCGGTCAAGTTTTTCCGATTTCTCGCCTGTGCTGCATTCTGGCGGCTACGCCAACAGATGACGCTAATGTTTTTCTGTAGTCTTCTGTTTTCATCTTTTTCCGTTTCTTTCCCTAGTTATTCTGTCAACTTTTGTTATTTTATTAGCTCCAGGAGCTTATTCTCGTGTGCGTTATTATTTTTATCCAAAATGACCTCAAGAGCCTCTCAGAATAATTCAGTCACTTGACCATTCGCGTTTAACAATTCTAAATTTAACTTTATTCGTGTTTTTTTAAATATTACACTTTATCACTGTAGTAACTTATTCGTTGGCAAGACACTATGAAATTTACGCACTGTACTCTTCATTTATGCGTACTATACAATTTTATAATTGATGAATAAGTGTAGATGTACAGTAGCGACATCTATCGAGCGTACGGCACGAACAGTAGCGGCAGATATTACAATTCCACTAGCAGTGTGACCTACCTTACACCATATTTGAAAGATGTGCGACGATGATAAGCTGATTTTGTAACGATGCCATTATGGCTTTATTATATTAGAACATGTTATTAAACAGGTATGCCTCGTCATATTTTAAGCGGATGTTTTTACATTCTTGAAAGTAATCATTTTTCGCTATGACACTTTTTTTTGTTGTGAGACTTCATCTGGCCGCTAGTTGTATCTCATCTCCCATATTTTGCTGCAGACGTGAAGATAGTGATTGCTGACCGAAACGGGTCAGATTTGTTGTTATTGGCGGAAATAAAAGAAATTCTACACATCATGGATCACTGTTGTAATCCGCGACCATGTTGCCACTTATCAAAATTTAGGTGTTTCCTCTTTCCCAGCAAACATATTGAGCAAAAAGACGTAAGAAGAAATACACAATTCTCAAATCAGTGCAAGAAATGTTTTACATTGGTAGCTACCTCCACCAGTTTGAAAATACTTCGCGACCCAGATACACTGTGACAACTGTTTCAAAGTAAGGTTAAATTTGACAGACGGGGTTAATATGTCGGAGCGCGCTTGTTTAACAAACCTGTGCGTAGAAAACAGCTAATTCAACGAAGTTTGACTTTTACCAAGACATTAGCTGTCCGTGTAACATGATTCCCGTCGTTTTCATTTGCCGGTCGACAGTAGGGTTGCCAACATGTAAAGCGCAGCATTACGAGACAGCAATGATAAAACCAAATTTTTACGTCGAGCAGCTGTTATTTTATTAAGGGAAAGACATGCACAGTGTAATACTGGTAACCGCAAAACTTACGTTAATCATTTTAATGAAAAATGCTGTTAATTACTTCGAATTAAATACTACAATGTTTATTTGAACACACATTGTTAAAAATTAAGATTTATCATGATACTAAACTCAATTGTTAAAAATTAACATTTATCGTGATACTAATGTCTGACAGAATCTTATTTTAGGCCACAGCTACTTTTCTCATCTTTCCAGATACGCATATATCAGTTTTAACCCACTCGGGAGCTGAATTACATGTTATTACTTCGCTGTTTAACTTGTTCGCACAACAGACGACTGACGTATGTCGTTTACTCGTTGTTCCCGTTGGTTCTGACCAGCAGGATTGGCTCGTTTGAACAAAGCATGCTTCATTGTTGGCATTAGTTTCCAAATATAAAAGTATTCTTTAGTTATACACAGACTATTATTTTAAGTTACTTATTGCCCATGAGACACTGGAGTAGGTTTACGGTCAGTTGTACAAAAGACAATTTTTTATTCTTTGTGAGAGCACTCGGTCGGTTGTACAAAGGACAATTTTTTAATTCTTCGTGGAGGCACTATATCTGCACATGTATTCAGGATACATTTTTAACAATCAGTTTTTTATTTATTCATTCAGTTATCAACTTCTCAACAAATTGAGACCGAGCTATAGTCTAACAACTGGCTCAGGGAAGAATATGTAGTTTCCACACGGTAGGTCGGGGAGGAAGGGAGACAACCCTCACCACTCTTACGCGGGGCTGGCAGCGTACCTCTTTGTTCTACGCTGCTGCGAAAGCAGAACCACCAATCCCTTTTTCTATTGTGTGGAATGTACTGAAACCCCGACATGGACCAGAATTACTCTCTTCATTCATTGCAAAATAAAACGAGCAACGTACAGCACAAAGCAATGTGGAGTACAGAAATCGTTCGCTAACAACTACAGCGCAATAGTTTTTTGAAGTTTGCAGGTGTCGTAAATGTGGTGGTAGTTCAGGCTGACCTGTACCGGTATCATCTTAAGCAACCACACAAAACTACCTTTTCCCCCCCACCAACTGCCGCCATACTGTGTCGCATAAATGGTAGTTGTCCCGGACTTCCAGAATCAGAAGTCGTTAACAGGCCATAGTGAAGGAAATCGCCTTTTCTATATGTGCATCGGCAGACTCTAGTGTAGAATGTTATTTATTGTGAGGACAATTAAAACTGAGCATACATGTTACGCATCCTTAAAGGCGTAAGTTGTCAGTGTGAAAGTAAGAGTTTGAGCCTAGTGGCATACTGTAATATGCAATCGTATTTAAGCACAGATGTGACAGTCTGTGGAAACTTAAAACACTCTTGCCCGCTGTATAATTATTACGGCACACTGTAAAATTATACCAATTGTGCAGAGGGTAACAAAGGGAGACAATGCAGAGGATAATACAGTGAAGGGACTAATTTTTTTTTTGAAAAAAGAAGCTAGTTTTCAGTCTGTTCTTTCAGTCCTTTTACTTACGCAATTTTTGTGTGTTTTCTATTTTTGTCTATGCCTGCTGTTTTTGGTTAACTGACAGTTTTGCTGTATTTAAAGATATTTACTAAGAATTCTACAGAAACTTAAAATATGTAAGTTGCTTTATCAATATGGTGCAGATGTAAACATTAGTGTTTGGTACCAGTCAGTTGGCACAACTTTTATTTGGGTTTCGCATCAGTTGGCTTCGCCAAGTCTCAATCGTATTGTCACCTTCCAACCTAAGCTAGAACTTGGCCTGCATAATGCATCTGTCAGTCACTACAAACAAGATATCGAGGGGAGGGGGGTTCGGTACCACACATTTTCACTTTAAACCATGTGTCATTTATCAATACAGGTACTGTGTTGGATAATCCATTCAGTTGTTTCATTGGTGGCACTTAATACATGGTTGATTTTGAAATTATACAATTTAATATTCAGGTGCGTTAATTGTAGTCTAGCTTCAATGAGGCATTGAGTAAAGTGATCCAAAATGTTGCTCTATGTTTGACATGCAAGAACTGGGATGTTTTATGCATATTGTTGCACGACTGGTTTCTGATGTTGCTATATTTTGGGATCACTTTATGTACTTCAATGTTTTGACAGAGTTGGACTCCCAGGTGAATTATGTTTTCGAAATCAGTTATGTGAATTAGGCCTAAATATGATCAGTAAAGCAGCTATATAGGATTACTGAGCAACTGAATATTATTGATGTACAACCACTTGTTGCACCCAGTGAGTGAGCTGAGGATGTATGCCACAGTCTAATAGTAGCATAGTTAGCTGCTGATGTGATTTGAATGATTTGATTGCACAGATTTTTCTTTGTTGGGAAGGTCTGGAAGGAGGAGCCCTGTACCTAATTATGCCAAATAAGAATCTCTCTGAAACAATAAACAACAAAATTGTGGTATAGGCTAGTCAGATTACCACAAGACATTTAATGAATCTTCGTCATATCTGCAGGTTCAACACAGACATCATCCTGAAGCTATCACCCATATACCATCTGTATGTAAAGTACATATTCACCTTTGGAAGTACCCTGAAAAATGCAGTTTGGTTTCAGTGTGTTTGCACACGATTGAAAGACATCCCATCTCCTAGGGTCACGATTATGTGTTTTGGATTCGTAACCATTAACCACTACTCCTGAATACTACTCACATTTACAAGGGTACCTCAAAAAGTATCACATTACTATGGCAGGCCACGTTGCTTTTATTGAGTACTGCGCTTCACTTCAAAGTGACACAGGTACATGACACTATTTGTCAACATAGTGCCTCTGTAAACAGTGTTGGAAGGTGCTACCAATCATTCAGTTCCTCACTGATAGAAATCAGCTCATTAGTCACGAAGCCATCGGAGAACTACTACAGGAACTTCCACATTTTTGGAAAATCTCTTACACTCCCTCTCCTGCCCCCTGTGAAGATGTTCTTTCAGCTTGCCGAAATAATGGGAACTGCACGGTACAAGACCTGGATTTCCTGCCATCCACATCTTGGTGGCCTTGGTCAAATTGTTGGCACCATTTCACTGTGGCTCGATGTGACAGTGCATTTGGTCCATATACTGCCAGAATTTCAAGAGTGGATCAGTGCACACTTTACACATTTCGCTCAGAAGGGTGATATGTACCACATACTTCAACTTTGGAGTGTTTCCAGCTGCCGTGCTATTTCGCTCGCACATTATGATCCACCTCTTATTTGATCTGCAGTGGAACTCTGCAGGAACCAAGAGACACATACTTTCTTCTGGCAATACGCTACATTTGTTGCACAATGGTTCTAGTGTTGGGTGACACGTGTAAATTACTTTCTGAAGTCCCCACTGAAGACCTTTGCCGTATATTACACTCACCCTGTATTGAAGTTATGCACTGCCGTCTTATTCCTGTTCCGTTTATGGATGGCTTGCAGGAAAAAATGTTCCTGGTACCAATCTGTATATGTCTAAACATGTGTGTTTCTATTCTTGCCGCCATTAAGTGAGATGTGCAGCGGAGGAAGATGTATGTATATCTTGAGTTGTATTTGAACATGTTGTTGTTGTTGTTATTGTTATCATTAGTCCAATGCCTCATTTAATGCAGCTCTTCATGCTGCTCTATCCTGTGCAATCCTCTTCATCTCTGCATAACTACTAAAGCCTACATCCACTAGAAACTGCATACTGTATTCATTTATTGGTCTCCCCGTCTAAAATATCTACACACCCCTCCCCACTCATATGTCTCTCTCTCTCTCTCTCTCTCTCTCTCTCTCTCTCTCTCTCTCTCTCTCTCTAACGTCTCAATGCCTCGTGTGTTGGTCTGTGGGGAAGCACAGTGCCGACTGGTGGGGGAACCGTGACACCTCTGGCTGCGAACCGGGCAGATGCTGTGGGAGGGGGGGAGGGGGGGTGAAAGATTGTATAGGATTGGTACCCATCTGAGATCAGACTCCTGGAATGCCTGAAGATGGCAACAAGTCATTTTGCCAAAATATTGCGCCTTTGAACAACAGCACCTGGCTGAATACCCGAGAAATATTCAATATTTCCTCCTCTTGCTGGTCTGCATTTTATATCCTCTCTACTTTGGCCATCTTCATTTATTTAACTCTCCAAATAACAAAACTCTTTGACTACTACTGTCATTTTTGCTAATCTAATTCCCTCGGTATCACACGGTTTGATTCAATTAAATTCCGTTATTCTGATTTTACTTTTGTTGTTGTTCATCGTATAAGCGGCATTCAAAAAGAAATCAGCCAGAGGCATAATTACAGAAACTAGTACTTGTATGTTCGAAGTATTGACCCTGGCTGTTGAGACACTTGTCCCACTGTGACAAGGCAGTGAATGGCTGTCTCATAAAATTCCCAGTGCTGCGATGTTAACCAGTTCCGCAAGTACAGCTGGACGTAGTCGTCCGAGGTGAATCGTTTGCCCCTCAGAGCTGATGTTCTTCTTTGACCGAGATGTCCCCCTTCTGATTCACTTCCAGCAGCATGGGACAACAGTGAATGGCCAGCGTTACTCGCAAATCGTGACCACCCTTTGCCAAATTATAAAATCAAAACAACCAGGCAATCTCACCCGTGGGGTCGTTCTGCTCTACGACAATGTAAAAAAGTCTCATACGGCCTACAGTCATGGCACTCCTGCATGTATTCAAATGGGAGGTTCTCAGCCACTTTCCATACAGTCCGGACCTCTCTGTGATTTTTCCATTTTTGGTCTCCTTAAAAAGGCTCTGAGGGGGCAAAGATTCACCTTGGAATGACGTCCAGCTGTACGTGTGGAACTGGTTAACATCGCAGCCCCGGAAATTTTATGAGACAGCCATTCACCGCCTTGTGTCACAGTGGGACAAGTGTCTCAACAGCCGGGGCCAATACTTCTAACATACAGGTAATGGTTTCTGTAACTGTGCCTCCAACTAGTTTCTTTCTGAATGCCCCTTATATAATCTTTTTTCAAGACACTGTCTGTTCCACTGAACTAGTCTTCTGAGTCCAGCACATTCTCTGACAGAATTACGATGTCACCAACAAATCTTATGTTGAAACTTCCTGGCAGATTAAAACTGTGTGCCGGACCGACACTCGAACTCGGGACCTTTGCCCGCAAAAGGCAAAGGTCCCGAGTTCGAGTCTCGGTCCGGCACACAGTTTTAATCTGCCAGGAAGTTTCATATCAGCGCACACTCCGCTGCAGAGTGAAAATCTCATCCTGAAATCTTATGTTTTTTGGAATTAAGTAATAAGTAAATTAGCCTGCGAGGATGGTTTCTTAATGTCTTTAGTGCATAATCGATATCAGGACTACCAGCCTAATCTTCAGATGCACCTATTCCTATAGCAAGACTTTCCAAAAATTACATCATGGCAGTGCAATGCAACATAACATTACCCATGTATTACATGTAACAAGTTGTCGAATATCTACTGGCCATGAGATCAGATATAAATTCTTGTACTTAAGTCAGATTATACACAAAATTACAATTAATCATACTCGTAGACCAAATATTGTGATTCAGTAATCGTACCAACTCTTCATCTCAGAGAGCCAATTAAACTCAACATTTTCATTTATTTGTAGGACTTATTCCAGTCTCTGTGTTCTCCTGCAGTGTTTACTCTGTACAGCTCCCTCTAGTACCATCTAAGTTATTCCCTGAGACGTTAACACATGTCCTGTCATCCTGTCACTACTTCTTGTCAAAGCTTTCCTCACATTCTACTCAACATGTAGTCCATCAGATTTTCAACATCCTTATATAGCTCCACATTTCTAATGCTTGAGTTCTCTTCTTTTCCATTTTCCCAAACTGTCCATGGTTCACTGCTGTACCATTAAACGTACTCCAGACCTGTGATATCCTTTTGCTTTGAATTTTAATCCACTCATAAGCCTTTCTTTTATTTCCGCCATTGCTTCCTCGATGTATAGATCAAGGAGTAGGGTTGAAAGACTGCATTCCTGTCTTACACCCTCTTTTGTCGGAATACTTCGTTCTAGGTCTTCCGCGCATACTGTTCCGTCTTGGTTCTTGCACAAATTGTGTATTACCCATCTTTCTCTATTGCTTATACCTATTTTTCTGAAGAATTTCAAACATCTTGTAGCATATTATATTATCAATCACTTTTTCTAGGCTGAAAAAAATCCTACGATTGTGTCTTGATTTTTCTTAAGCCTTGCTTCCGTTATCGACCATGTCAGAACTGCAAATATGGTACTTTTTACCTTTCCTAAAGTCATACTGATCGTCATCTAACAGATTCTCAGTTTACTTTTCCATTCCTTTGTGTGTAATTCTTGTCAGCATTTTCGATGCATGAGCTTGTGCACTTGCATCCCTCCCCCCCTTTTTTACCCTGAAATCTGGAGTACAGAAGTTTTATTTATATATTTAATGGACCACCATGAATTCTCTGGGATACAATGAGTTTTCAGTGTCACCTATGAAATTTAATTCTTATGGCGTGACATGTCTCAAAACTGAACGTTTCATTTATATATATAAAAAAAATGACAGTGTTAAGAGTCTAGTTCCCCCCGGAAAAAATTCTGTGGACACCCATGGTGCAAATGATATTTTTCTGAAAGTATGGTATGTCTCTAGTCTTGCAGATTTTGCATCCCAACTTCAACAGTCATTTGGTTGCCACTTCCCTTGTACCCCCCTCCCCCTACCCACCCACCCCTCCCCAGTGATTTTTGAAATTCTGAATTTGATACATAAGTTTATGGTCAGTTGGCAGTCTTTTCACCAGACAACAATTGTCTGAAAATTTCAAAGCGTTTTGTGACAAGTTTCCAGTGATGACGACTACCTTAAAGTATAGCACACTGAATCTACACCCACACTCTGCAAACTGCTGTGAAATGTTCCATAAAGTTTCGGGCATGCAGCCACATAAATTCAGCTTATGCAGTGATTTGGTCCTCTGGTTTAAAAGGACGGAGCAAGTTCTGGAGCATCAGTCACCTTGGCTCACTATGAAGATGGCTGGACAGTATCCAGCTGAAATATTAGAAGAATAATTTGAAAACATGAAGATGTACGTGCTGTGAAATGCATTACTGAGGGAATTTGTCATTGCGCCAGTTGTTAGAATTTTTTCCCATTTCTTTCATGTGTGGAACAGGGAAAGAATGATTGCTTAAACACCTCTGTGTGTGCTGTAATTAATGTAATCTTATCCCCACGATCCCTACTACTGCAGTTTGTAGGAGTGTGTACTATATTCCTAGTGTCATAATTTAAAGCTGGCTCATAAAACTTTGTAAGTAGGCCTTCTTGGGATAGATTATGTCCGACTTGAAGTATCTGCCAGTTTCAGCATCTGTGTAGTTCTCTCCCAGTGCTCCAATGAGCCTGTGACCAATCAAGCTGCCCTTCTGTGTGTATGTTCAATATTCTTTGTTATGGGTCTCACACATTTCAATAATATTATAGGGCAGGTCACACGAGTGTTTTCTAAGCAGACTTCGTTGTAGACTGGTTTCATTTCCCTAGTGTTCTACCAGTGAACTGACGTGCTACCTGCTTTATCCATGGCTAAGCCAATGTGATCATTCCGTTTTGTATCGCTACAAACTGTTACACCCAGATATTTGTAGAAGTTGGTCGATTCCTATTTTAGTGTTTTATGGACTTCACAGTTTTTGAACGTTTAAAGCAAGTTGCCCATCTTTGCACTACTTTGAAATCATGTTAGATACTACCTTCACTTGTGATTTTTGCATCTTCTAAGACAAACATACACAGTTCTATTTGCTATGAAGACTTCCTGTTCTGTTTTTCAGTAAGCACATAAATTGTTTAATGTATGTTGATTTGGAATCAAATGTGAGGCACTTCAGAAGGGGGAAAAAGGCCTCCAATATCTTTGGACCTCTCATATCTGCTGCCTTCTGGATCTTGTGAAAAGAGAGCACTAACTGGGCATTACATTGTTGGCACTTGCGGACACCTATGTAGATGTTGTTCAGTCCCCAAAAACAAAAGTGTTCTGTAGTTCTTCAATAAATTGATTTAGAACTGTAGTTCTGTCCATTGTTCCATCTAGCTACTGTTATTTCTCAGGATCCAACAATTTTTGTGTACAAAAACTGAAAAATAACTCGCATTTCAGTCAGCAAGGTGGTAATTCTTTAGAACTTTATGAATATTATGAACTGTGTTGGGCAAACTTGTTCACCCTAATGAACACACAAAATTAGTGACCAGCCAGCATAAACAATCTCTTTAGTATCTATGCACAAATGTTTTTAACTTTCTGTATAACACTCAATGGTGACTGATAATATTAAATCCTGTTCTCTTTGGTGCTCTTGTTGCTTATTCGCTGTCAATGCTTGACCGCATTTCTTTTTCAGCTGTGGTCCCTGCATTTATTTTCCCATCCCCATTGTGTTCAAAGTCAGAGTCAGGACAGACAAAGAGAATCCTCCTTATTGGCCAGAAGAGCTGACTGTTATATTTACTTTTATATTTTTGTGACTTATTTCACCTATACGCACTGCATTTACTATTTCTTTACAGCCCTATTATGATACAGTGGCAGTGATGGTTCAACACGATGTCCGATATTTTCGCTGTAGTAAGTTATGTACATAAGAATTAAAAAAAAAAAAAAGTCTCTGCCATGTGCAAAATTCAGTTACTTCTTTATTTACTTATACATCCTTTGACAGCTGTGTATCATCTTTTGTTCTGGAGTGGGTAGAACAGTCAGTGAAGGGCTTCTGTACACAAGTTTATTCAATAGAGCAGGGTGTCCCCATGTAACCTTCATGATTTACAAATGAAAAAATGTTAGACATAGATACCTGCAGTTTGTTTTGTATTGTGTATAGTAAGTCAAAAAAATTTTTGTACAAAAAAATGATACACTTCTACATGGGCTCTTTTTGTAACCCATAACGTATCTAGACAATGCTGTGTGTCAACCTGTATATACACAAACATTCTGGAGTGACAGACTATTGTATCCACAGCTCTTCTGTGGATATGTCCAATGTAGTGTACAGATGAGACGCACACAATGTCATTCACATATCCAAACAGGAGGAAATCCAGAGGGATTACGTTTTGAGATAGCGGTGGCCGTCATGTCCTACCCGTCACTGTGGAGATATTCGGTCCAGAATGTCACAGACTTGAAAACTCCAGTTCAGTGGTTCAGCATTCTGCTGGAAGATAGCTTTTGGCTGAAGGGGAAGAAGTAGAGGGACAGACAGAAAATTGCCCAGATATTTTCAAATAATTGCGTTCTGTTACTGTCTGCTAGGTGAAGAAAAATTGTCCAACTATGCTGTCTTTCATCAGCATGCATCATACACTGACTTTTCACTGCCCCTGAAATGTTCCCAAAAATGTGGGGGTTTGTGAACCTCAGACGCAAATGTCGGGCCGGTTAACCTTCCCACATCAGTTGAAGGTTGCTTCACTCAGTGGTTCACAACCCCAACACCAGAAATAGAAATAATATCCATATAAACCAGCATCTTCCTCTAGGGTTCGGAATGGAGTTTTATATTCTGGTACTAAAGTCTATAACAGGTTGCCAGTCAACATATGACAGGAAACTGAAATATCCCCTTATATTTAAACACAAAAAAAGAATAATCATTAGCCACTCCTACAGTATACCGAATGAAAGTTCTGCCTAACTCTTAATATTTCTATTGGGCAGATTTTGCCATTACACAGACAGCTAATAGTGGTCTATGTAAAATTAAAATGCTTTGTCTGAAGTATTAGTTAGAACACAGATAAGCGGTATAAGAGCAGTGATCTTTGAATGTAGCTGTCTCCTATCATACATACATGTGAAGTACAGTGTGTCCATAAAATAATGTCTGTTATAACAGTCAAATTTAGACTATTTGCAACAAATTGTACATGAGACCGATAATTGAGCTCTTCTAGTTGTACAGCACACATTCAACCTGAAATGCAATTCTTCCCTAGCATTGGTTAACAAGTCCGGAGTAATGACAGCAATAGCTTCTTCAGTTCTATATCTCAACTCTGGCAAATCATTAAGTAGTGGTGGAGCATAGACATTCTTTTGTGAAGCCTCGAAGAGGAAAAGAATCACATGGTGTGTAGTCAGGTGAACGCAGAGCCCAGCAGAAAGGAGCTCTGTGTCGTACTTACCATTACAACCGGTGCAGTGGTCACAGACTTCGATATTCGACCACTCTCGTAGAGAGAGATGTCAATGGGGAGGAGCTCCATCTTGGTGCCAAATAAAGTTCTCATGTTCACCTTCTAATAGGGGAGAGAGCCATTGTTGCAACATAGCCTGATAAGCCACCACTATTAATGTAGCTTCAGAAGTTGCAGATGATAATCTGTTCTCCAGATATGAACATTGTGGGTGTTCCCCTTTCCACTTAGATAAGTTGCCTCAGCACTGAGCACCACATCTTCCCGCCGCAGCTTGTCACTTACCGTATTTACTCGAATCTAAGCCGCACTCGAATCTAAGCCGCACCTGAAAAATGAGACTCGAAATAAAGGAAAAAAAGTTTCCCGAATCTAAGCCGCACCTGAAATTTGAGACTCGAAATTCAAGGGGAGAGAAAAGTTTTAGGCCGCACCTCCAAATCGAAACAAAGTTGGTCCATTGTCATATGAGACACAATTTAGGTCGAATGAATGACGATACAGCTACAGTAGTTTGGTTCGAGTCGTAAGTTTAGCAGTTAAGCTTTATCAGGTAGCCATTGCTATGCGTCACGAGTACCCTTCCTTTTTCACGTGCTTCGTCTAGTTTGAATCGATTGCTTATTTTGCTTCGATCTGATAAGTGCCGTTTTCTTTGTTATAGGTGTATATGTCACTCTAAGCTGAAAATGCATTACTGTACTGTGTGTCATGCATTGTTCGTCGCATTCTGATAGTGCGTGTTTACGGCCTGTCGCCGCTAGCGGCATGGCTTGCTTTTGTACGCCCTACCACAGCTTACAAGAAAAAGAAAGAGAGGAATTGTTTCCATTAGCGAAACAATGGCAAAAGACTGCTATTTGTTGTTACTTACATGGTGCTTTCTTTGATAATGATCAACAAGAACCAAATAATAGACTGCGTATGATAGAACATGTTCTGAACGAGAGTTAGGCGAAAATTTTTCTCCGTTTGAAAATCTTTGCGGCCGCTTCTTTAGTACATCAAATTCTGCACAGAAATTAGTCATCTTAGATTTATAAATATAGTCAGTTGCCGTGCTTCATTTCTGACTGTATCACTACTAGGCATAAGAATAATACGAATATAAACATGACACGATACGTATATTCTTCCGCGTTTGCTGTTGTCTCACTCTAGTTTCGTAGTTTATTGGGCAGACAGGATTTAAATGAGATAGCAGCAAACACGAAAGAATACATGGCAAAATGTTTATATTCGTATTATTCTTATGGTGAAGAGAATACTGCATCTGATTCACATTTCATCAGGTTCCTACTAGCAACCATCTCTTCTCACAGGTAGGACCACCGAGCGAGGTGGCGCAGTGGTTAGCACACTGGACTCGCATTCGGAAGGACGACGGTTCAATCCCGTCTCCGGCCATCCTGATTTAGGTTTTCCATGATTTCCCTAAATCGCTTCAGGCAAATGCCGGGATGGATCCTTTGAAAGGGCACGGCCGATTTCCTTCCCCATCCTTCCCTAACCCGAGCTTGCGCTCCGTCTCTAATGACCTCATTGTCGACGGGACGATAAACACTAAATCTCCTCCTCCTGACAGGTAGGAAAAAATTCCGAACTTAGAATTGGCCATATCGACAAACATCCCAAACAGTCTTGCCAGTCGGATTTTCGCTATACATTGAAATTCTGCTACATTCGAAGATGAACAATACGGAATTTGTATTTACTTCGTTGGATAATGTATGAATATGCAGTGGTCGAAACTCGGGGCGGAGAAAAAAAGGCTCATCTTCCACCTTTTTTTTTTTTTTTTTTTTAATTTATTTACTGACGCAGAGGTTTCGGCGCCAGTATTTATCTTTGTGCCTACAAAGCATGCCTCTGTCGCGCCACATATATTCGACGGCAGAAGTTAGTTGTGGCGGCACCTACCAACATTTTTCAGAACTTCCGCTTGCTTTGCACTCGATTCTAAGCCGCAGGCAGTTTTTCGGATTACAAAAAATGGAAAAAAAGTGCGGCTTAGATTCGAGTAAATACGGTAATATACAACATAGTCATCTGGCTTCAAAGTGTATACCAGTGGTAACCAGTATGGATGCATGTGAAAACACTTTCTTAAAACTGTCCACACTGTCATCTTTGGCAACTGAATTTCAAGACTAGCTTTCAGTAAGATGCTCTGACACGATCAACATCCTCTTCAGACACTTTTAGTTGTCCTGTGCTTTTCCGGTTACATGCATTCGGTCATTTGGAATTGACTATACGACTGATAAATGTTTTTACCTGGTGGGGGTCACAATTTAAACAAAATGCACATTGAACTGAAATTAGATTGCCTCTTAGCAAACTGCAGAACACAAAATGTGTTATGCTTGGCAATCTCCATTTTGTTAGTGTGGTGCTGCAAGTGGGAAAGTGAAAATCAGTATTCATAGAAGCACTTATTTATAACTGTTTGAGTTACTCCTTAACTGTGACCTTGAATCAACAGTTTACAATGCTTACAAGTGATACTATTGTCATTTGTAACTGGGATATTCTTTTGTGGACATCCTATATTCTGAAGTATTTCCCATAAATACTAGCCCCTGTCCTTCATTTGCATATCCCTTTCAGTGCTCTGACTACAGTATACACACACCTTACATCCTGCTGATGCACCTGTAAGACCTTCCCTCTTCTCTACTTCCTCCCTCCCCCACCCCCACACAGCCACCCAACACTGCACCCAGCAGCTCTATACTGTCCCCAGCTCACCTCTGCACTTTCCCACAGATGGCACTAGCATCTTCCCCCAGCCCTACCCTACTGTCTCTCACCATTCCCACCCCATACTGCCTCCTCAACCCCACACACACCCTAGCAGTTTGTTAATCATGTCAGATGCAGTCTAAGTTATATCCTAGTGAAATTTTCCCTGGAAGCTTAAATATTTCGATTATTTTTCTCATTGTGCTTCTCTGCGACTCAATGCCAGTAACAGCTTTCTCTGCCTATTGATGTATAACCTGACTCATTCCGCATTCTTGAAAGATTTTTCTTAGTGATGACATTTACGGAACAAGACGTGAAAGAATGAAAAATACCAATGAATTTTTTTTTGATAGGTTCCACCTTAAGCAAACACAATTCTTTTTTCTTTCTTACTCACACACATTTTGTTGAAGTTACAGCAACAGTTGGTTTTTTATTTGCTCCTGTCAGGTTAATTTCTTTGAAATTAACAAGAAAAACGTTAGGTTGCAGTGAGTAGCAATCTGGCCTTTTCATAATACTGTTTTTAACAAGAAAAAATTGCTTTTCGCTGTCTGTACACACAAAATGTCAGTTTTCAAGTGAAGTATTCACAAATTGAAACAGAATTTTCTTGTACCTTGTCAACCCATCCTGTAGTGTCTGTAATTTTCTGTACTTTGCAGTATGTCACCTGCAACAGTAGAGAATATGCACACGCGTGCATGTGTGTATGCGTGTGCGTGCTTTTTGGTCACTTGATCGTTCTTGGAGAGCAGAGAACAGAGTTCAGTTGCAGAGGTCTGTACATCTGTTTATTATTTCTTTTCCTTCTACTGTGGTTTTTCATATTTAGTAGTTTTCTTAACACAGAATAAAATAATGTAAACCATAACAGTTTAACATTCCAGGCTAAGTTTTGTATATAAATTTCTCTGCTGTGGCGGATTGCGAACTGGAATAGGATGACAGTTACACTGCAGAGTGCAGAAACCAACTGTGTGCCAACAAAATATAAAAAGTTTTCTATTTCAGTTTGTGAATACCTTACTTAAAAACTTAAATTCTGTATGTACTGACAGTAAAAAGCAGTTCTTTCCTGTTAATCTCATACGAAGAAGAAGAAAAAAAACAAAACCACTGCTGCTGTAACTTAAGTGAAACATGTCTGGGTATAGAAGAAGAAGAAGAAGAAGAAGAAGAAAATTGTTTGCTCTTGATGAAACCTATCCAAAAACAAATTTCTTTGTTAGTAAACACAGACACGAGGGTGAGCTTCAACCTCACGTTGAAAACTACCAAGCTGCCCTGCTATTTCGAGTTCCCCTGTTAACACACTGGGTCAATCAATTCAAAATTCAGAGGTAGGCAAGGGGCATACCATTTCAATTGAGTAAAGCCCTGCTGTGTTGAAAACAACCTTAGGACAGCTTTGCATTACCTTAAGAGTCTTATGATGAACTCTTGTAAAGTGTAGTAGTAAAACATTTATTAAAAGTTTCATTGCAGACACTCCTAAAATGTAGTCATGTAACATTGCATTGGGACAGCTACTGCACTCTTTCTTGTCTTTTCTTAATGGCCCTCCTCAAAAACTCTCAAATAATGAATATTGGAAAAATGAAGAAGAAGAAGAAGAACTAAGGGCTGCTTCAATATGTCCAATATTCTTCTGAGAAAAATTAATAATAAGAACTGTACATGATCTTATAAGCATTTTTACTATGCCAATGTAGATTTTGAAGTCGGAGCTTCATCATGAGACCTTCCTGTTGTTATGCAAGGACCTTCATTTTGTCGCCAATATGCCAAGACGTATATCGATAAATTTTCCTGATTTCTTTTGTTCGAAACATTGCATTGAAGTAACTCCCTCGTGTTCAACGTACGCAGTTTGAAAACTGTGTATGTTGAGTGTGTGGGAGTTGCTTCATTTTGAGGTTTGAAACAGGAGAAATAACAAAATTCCCATACTGATTTTTAATTGCCTATTAGATTACAATGTGTACAACTTTGCTTCTGCCATTTTTTTCCCCAACATTTGAGGCTTTAATGAAACAAATTGGTTACACATGTATCATTCAAAGTATTTTCCGTCACTAGCCACTACTTTAACCCATCTTTCGGGCAGTGTACGAATACCGTGTCGAAAAAATTGTTCATCTTTTGAAGCGATCCACAAATCGATCCAATTTGTGACTTCTTCATGAGATCGGAAGTGTTGGTCAGCCAGGCCGTGCGCCACTGATCTAAACAGGTGATACTCAGAGGGAGCAATGTCTGGAGAATACGGCAGGTGGGGTAAGACTTGCCATTTTAAAATTTCGAAGTATGTTGTGAACTCTTTTTGCAACACGGGGTCGAGTGTTAATGTGTTGCAAAATCACTTTATCGTGCCTCTCGCTGTATTGCGACCATTTGTCTTTTAATGCTCTGCTCAAACGCATTAATTGTGTTTGATAACAAGCACCTGTGATTGTTTCACTCGGTTTCAACACCTCACAGTACATGTCGCCGAGCTGGTCCCACCAAATGCAGAGTATAATCCTGGAACCGTGAATATTCGGTTTGACCGGCGATGTGGAAGCATGGCCAGGATATCCCCATGATTTTTTGCATTTAGGTTTATCGTAATGAACCCACGTTTCATCTCTGGTCACAATGAGATGCAGAAATCCCTTCCGTTTTTGCCTCTGAAGCAACTGTTCACAAAAACACAAGTGCCGTTCAACGTCTCTTGGTTTCAGCTCACACGGAACCCAAGTTCCTTCTTTCTGAATCGTACCCATAGCCTTGAGACTTTCTGAAATGGCCTGCTATGTCACTCCCACTAATCGTGCCAATCCTCCTCGGGTTTGACACGAGTCTTCTCTCGGCAATGTCTCCCATTCTGCATCTTCGAAAACTTTCTCTCTTCCACCACTATGCCGGTCTACGACATTGAAGTCACCGTTCTTGAAGCACTGAAACCACTCACGACACGTTCTTTCACTAATAGCATCCTTACCATACGTACTTGAGAGCATTCGATGAGACTCAGCCGCTGCTTTCTTCATATTGAAACAAAACAGTAACACCTCCCGCAAATAACGAGAATTAAGCTCGTAAACTGACATTTTCAATCGAGAACAACTTTATGACTTGGCTACAAATCAACTAATGAAACTTCCTGGCAGATTAAAACTGTGTGCCCGACCGAGACTCGAACTCGGGACCTTTGCCTTTTGCGGGCAAGTGCTCTACCATCTGAGCTACCGAAGCACGACTCACGCCCGGTACTCACAGCTTTACTTCTGCCAGTATCTCGTCTCCTACCTTCCAAACTTTACAGAAGCTCTCCTGCGAACCTTGCAGAACTAGCACTCCTGAAAGAAAGGATATTGCGGAGACATGGCTTAGCCACAGCCTGGGGGAGGTTTCCAGAATGAGATTTTCACTCTGCAGTTTTGGAAGGTAGGAGACGAGATACTGGCAGAAGTAAAGCTGTGAGTACTGGGCGTGAGTCGTGCTTCGGTAGCTCAGACGGTAGAGCGCTTGCCCGCGAAAGGCAAAGGTCCCGAGTTCGATTCTCGGTTGGGCACACAGTTTTAATCTGCCAGGAAGTTTCATATCGGCGCACACTCCGCTGCGGGGGCGAAGATCTCATTCTGGAAATCAACTAATGTTTGAATGAGGTTACGATGACTGAGGTCCGAGCTAACTGCCTGACGTCTGCTATCTGTTTCTTTGAACCGCTGCTTACCATTGGTTACCTATTGGCAAACAGCAGTAGCAAAGTTGTACCTCTTGTATTACTTTAAGAGTTTATAGAGTGTAATTGCATATGTCGTGAATAGTGTGCAGTGGTTTGAAACAGAACTGAGTTGGATCGTTCGTCTTGCAGACAGTAGGACTGCCCCGCCATGTCTTGCCGCCACGTCAACTCCGGCGGCTACCGGTGCTCGCGGGCGTCCCTCCCGGCACACCGCGGCTACTGCCGCCAGCACGCGTCCCTGCTCCACCTCCCGCCGCCGGTACCCGCCCCGTCGCAACCGTCCCGCCGGGGCGGCAGGGGGGGCGGAGCCGGCAGACCGGTGGCGACACCTGCGGCCGTGACTGTGACTGTGCCTGTGCCGCACGGTGCACCCGAGGCGAGGCGACGGAGCTCTTCCGTCGGGCGCACGCCGACCGTCGAACAACTTCTCGCCCGCATAGACCGGCTCCGTGCTTCCTCTCCGAGTGCAGAGTCGGCGTGGTCGGAAGATAGCGACCACGAGACGCCGACACTCGGATCGTCACGGCAGTATGCCGGTAGTGGTAAGTCCGTTGTGGTGGCCTCAGTGTGATGGAACATTTCAGTTGTGTAGTTGTCTTTCACAGACTTGTCATGAACGGGAGTGACCTTTCTGACACAAACAAACACAAACATACACACAAAATTCAAGCTTTCGCAACAAACTGTTGCCTCATAAGGAAAGAGGGAAGGAGAGGGAAAGACAAAAGGATGTGGGTTTTAGGGGAGAGGGTAAGGAGTCATTCCAATCCCGCGAGCGGAAAGACTTACCCTAGGGGGAAAAAAGGACGGGTATACACTCGCACACACACACACATATCCATCCGCACATACACAGACACAAGCAGACATATTTAAAGACAAAGAGTTTGGGCAGAGATCTCAGTCGAGGCGGAAGTGAAGAGGCAAAGATGATGTTGAATGACAGGTGAGGTATGAGTGGCGGCAACTTGAAATTAACGGAGATTGAGGCCTGGTGGGTAACGGGAAGAGAGGATATATTGAAGAGCAAGTTCCCATCTCCAGAGTTCGGATAGGTTGGTGTTAGTGGGAAGTATTCAGATAACCCGGACGGTGTAACACTGTGCCAAGATGTGCTGGCCGTGCACCGAGGCACGTTTAGCCACAGGGTGATCCTCATTACCAACAAACACTGCCTGTCTGTGTCCATTCATGCGAATGGACAGTTTGTTGCTGGTCATTCCCACATAGAATGCATCACAGTGTAGGCAGGTCAGTTGGTAAATCACGTGGGTGCTTTCACATGTGGCTCAGCCTTTGATAGTGTACACCTTCCGGGTTACAGGACTGGAGTAGGTGGTGGTGGGAGGGTGCATGGGACAGGTTTTACACTGGGGGCGGTTACAAGGGTAGGAGCCAGAGGGTAGGGAAGGTGGTTTACTTCCTTTCACGCCGATCACCTGCCACCCTACCTAAAACCTCTTTCCTCATTACCTTAGCCAGCTTCATCCTGACCCACAACTTCTTCACTTTTGAAGGCCAGACATACCAACAATTAAAGGGAACAGCCATGGGTACCAGGATGGCCTCTTCGTACGCCAACCTTTTCATGGGTCGCTTAGAGGAAGCCTTCTTTGTTACCCAGGCCTGCCAACCCAAAGTTTGGTACAGATTTATTGATGACATCTTCATGATCTGGACTCACAGTGAAGAAGAACTCCAGAATTTCCTCTCCAACCTCAACTCCTTTGGTTCCATCAGATTCACCTGGTCCTACTCCAAATCCCATGCCACTTTCCTTGATGTTGACCTCCACCTGTCCAATGGCCAGCTTCACACGTCCGTCCACATCAAACCCACCAACAAGCAACAGTACCTCCATTACGACAGCTGCCACCCATTCCACATCAAACGGTCCCTTCCCTACAGCCTAGGTCTTCGTGGCAAACGAATCTGCTCCAGTCCGGAATCCCTGAAGCATTACACCAACAACCTGACAACAGCTTTCGCATCCCGCAACTACCCTCCCGACGTGGTACAGAAACAAATAACCAGAGCCACTTCCTCATCCTCTCAAACCCAGAACCTCCCACAGAAGAACCACAAAAGTGCCCCACTTGTGACAGGATACTTTCCGGGACTGGATCAGATTCTGAATGTGGCTCTCCAGCAGGGAGACGACTTCCTCAAATCCTGTCCTGAAATGAGATCCATCCTTCATGAAATCCTCCCCACTCCACCAAGAGTGTCTTTCCGCCGTCCACCTAACCTTCGTAACCTCTTAGTTCATCCCAATGAAATCCCCAAACCACCTTCCCTACCCTCTGGCTCCTACCCTTGTAACCGCCCCCGGTGTAAAACCTGTCCCATGCACCCTCCCACCACCACCTACTCCAGTCCTGTAACCCGGAAGGTGTACACGATCAAAGGCAGAGCCACGTGTGAAAGCACCCACGTGATCTACCAACTGACCTGCCTACACTGTGACGCATTCTATGTGGGAATGACCAGCAACAAACTGTCCATTCGCATGAATGGACACAGGCAGACAGTGTTTGTTGGTAATGAGGATCACCCTGTGGCTAAACATGCCTCGGTGCACGGCCAGCACATCTCGGCACAGTGTTACACCGTCCGGGTTATCTGGATACTTCCCACCAACACCAACCTATCCGAACTCCGGAGATGGGAACTTGCTCTTCAACATATCCTCTCTTCCCGTTACCCACCAGGCCTCAATCTCCGCTAATTTCAAGTTGCCGCCACTCATACCTCACCTGTCATTCAACATCATCTTTGCCTCTTCACTTCTGCCTCGACTGACATCTCTGCCCAAACTCTTTGTCTTTAAATATGTCTGCTTGTGTCTGTATATGTGTGGATGGATATGTGTGTGTGTGTGTGTGTGCGCGAGTGTATAGCCGTCCTTTTTTCCCCCTAAGGTAAGTCTTTCCACTCCCGGGATTGGAATGACTCCTTACCCTCTCCCCTAAAACCCACATCCTTTTGTCTTTCCCTCTCCTTCCCTCTTTCCTTATGAGGCAACAGTTTGTTGCGAAAGCTTGAATTTTGTGTGTATGTTTGTGTTTGTTTGTGTGTCTATCGACCTGCCAGTGCTTTCGTTCGGTGGGAACATTTCACAATGGCTTCATCGGTTTTGAACAGCCAGTGCTCATCCTCCAACTGTCAGTAGTTAAAAATAGGAAAGAAAGATTCATTCCATAATTTACGATATCTGCCATGCAGATATCTACATAATGATAGAAAAGAATAAAATGATACCTAAAGGCACACGTTACAAGTGTTTTCTGTTGCACTGTCAATACTGCTGAAAGCTATCGTAGCTAGAGGTCCAGGTTTCTTAGGTAGAGTGAAATCCTCCGGCTGCCTATTGATACACATCAATACCTGTGGAAGGAATTTCTGGCAGGCAGATTTTGTAGGTACACTCATTAGAGTAATGAGATAATGTATTTAAATCATTGTATGCCTATTGTAGACGATGTGGGTGTGCTGTGGTAGAAGATGGCGGGTCGGGATGAGTCGGAAACCATTCAAAGGCAGCGCAATCCATTTTTTACTCAGAGCTCGGGCCGACATTTGGCAATGTCGTAACGTCAGGCTCGACCCACAGACCCGGAGACGAAGTGTCGTAGTAATCGTCAGCAGCTGCTGTATTTAGGGTGGCCCAGACGTGGTGTAACCTTGCATAATAGAAATCCCCTGCTGGTAGTGAGCTACGTCAGGGCCGATGTAGCAAGCTGGCGCGGCCCGCCAAGTACGAGACGGTCGGTTCGTGGAGACTGGTGCTGCTGGCGCCGTAGGCCCTCGGCCCTCCGGGCAGTGGCCGGACACCTGACACTTGGTCGCGTCAAGATGACAGTCGAGTAGAGAGGCCCGAGGGCAGAAGCCGGCCCTGTGGCAGGCGTCGACATGACGGCTCACTGATTCGGTGACTTGCCCGGGCCTACAGCCAGTTTTTATAAGCACAGAATTGGGTTTGTTGTGGTGTTGCCACTGCAAATGTCAGTTATGGTTTGTGCCAAAGTGTCCCTGGCTTCAGTTAACTAGCTGGGTGCTGAGTGGCAGGTGGGTGACTGCAGCCAGCAGAGGCCATGGCACAATGCAGTTTGAGTGTATTGATGCAAGTAGCCCTTTTTATGGTGTCGAGCTCTCTTGCCATTCCACCCACACCATTGTGCCCTCTCTGCCTCGTTAGAAATGCTGAATCTGAAGTGTTTTAATTTTATTTACTTATTTATTTATTGTAAAAAAGATGTTTAGCAAACCATATGCATTTCTCTCTCTCTCTCTCTCTCTCTCTCTCTCTCTCTCTCTCTGTGTGTGTGTGTGTGTGTGTGTGTGTGTGTGTGTGTGTGTGTGTGTGTGTGTGTGTTTTTGTTTGTTTCCACATCTTTTTGTAAACCACCAAACAGATTTCAACCAGACTTATTACATATATATCTTACTGTCAGACAAAAATTACTGTGGAGGTAAGAACCACTGTCCTATCTTAGTTCTGGAGATATAGTATCATAAACACTGAGATGCCTGAAAAATGCTGGATCATGTGTGAAGTTTTAATATAGTTATTCTTTACTACTGAGACATTCCTGCAGTCTAGTCAACTTGGGGAAATCCCCGACACCTTGACAGTGCTTTTGGTAGAATTTCAACTGTGAAATGCAAATGGCCATAGGTAAAACTAAAGCAGTCTATAGCGATGTTTACAAAATAATGACGTAGAGAGACGAAGCAGCTACACCCAGCGTACAGAAACTGTCCACGATACTGTTATTTATACTACTTCTTCTGTATTTATACATTTGTATATTATGCATATTTCTTTGTAGGAATGTTCCATAAGTTCAATTGTGTTTTCACAAAAACAGGGAAATGAAACTTTTTTTGGTATTACGCTACAAAACACTTCATTTTTTTGTTTTCATTTATAATGAAAATTGGCAAAATGAATACCAGGGCAGTGCCGCATTTTTCAGCCAGTGTAACTAAAAAATCTGCTGAAGTAGGTGTCAGTTGTGGTTCGCGTATACTGCTCAGTTGAATGGAATTGGTGCAGTAGGATGACTTGACATTGAGACGAGACTGAGTGCCAGAAAGGAAATGTGTTTTGACATGCCCATGATGACAATGCATATGAAGTTGCCCAGTTTGTTAGTGTCTCTTGTCAATGACAGTTGGTCTCAAATCTGACATTTCGTGTCGGTGAATGCAGGTCCATCTCTACCAGTTCCTGAGCAATCATTGTGAGGGGAACTGCAATCAGTGGACATTTGAAGTTACGCACCTTGGAAAAGGCCATTGCTTACAGTAGTGCACAAAGATTCATATCTCCAGTTGTAACCCATCATGTTGCGAACCCTCCCAAGACTGACTTATGATGTGACGAGTGTGCGGGTGGGTGTTGAGAAGTCATCGATGAGTATGAAATCGAGTGACAGATTCAGGACATACCGATGAGGAACAAACAGCTGCTCTATCGATAATTTGTATATCTATTTTATTTTGATGTATCTGAAGATTCAACTGTGAATTGAAGCACCTAAATAGTTACAGAAATGAAAGAAATCGTGAAATAGTAATTCCATAAAGATTTCGGCTGCTGTCATTTTGAGAGGATTAATAAATTGTTAAATATGGTGGTGGCTGTTACAAAGATTTGAGTTTAAACAGATGTCTTCTCGGTCTCGTGGTGCACGCAAACACAGAAAAGCCTCTGCCCCAAAAGCCGAGGTTGAGTCAGGTTATGAAACCTCTGGTGTAAATAGGAAGCAGTGAGTTCTGTGGCCCAACAGATGATAGCTAACGACTTCACCGTGCAACAAGTTGGCACCAGAACTAATTTTTTCAGCTGTAGGCAGACTAGCGTGAGGTACTGACAGTGGACGAAACCAAAGAGCATCGCAAGTCCAGGCCATACGGGAATGTCTTCTTGAAAGGTCCACCAGCTGCTGTCTCGTTCGTGACAGCCAATCGCCCACAGGTACATTCAGACATGCAGTGGTAAAGCTTAATGGCTCATTACTTTGGGCACAGTCTAGTAACGATACTCAGTTTTGATCGCCGTTTCGGTCATTTGGCGATTGCAAGTGTTTAGTGATGTGAGAGCAGCAGTGCCGACCAGACATGCAGTACGGTCCACAGAAGTCTGACACCCCCCACCCCCCTTCCACCCGTTTGTTGCCAAAACCTAGTTCTCGTGATTCAGGATTTTCTCCATGAAGTGTTTTCTCAGTTAACTTTGTGTAGTTATAGGAGAATGCTGGTTCCATATGTTCTTCTCTGAATCTGTCTGTGTCAGTGGAGGTTGCCCTAAGCTAAGATTACATTGTTCTGTGCCTATTTTAGAACATATCTCTTTGTGCTGGCTCATAAATCATTTATTTGTGTTAAGATTTCTTACACTTTCCCCCCATATCCATTCACATCAGTGGCTCTGTGCAAGTAAGGTCATAGTACATTCCTTCGAATGATCTGATACTGGGTATAATAATATGAGATACCAGTGGCCTGTCAGTATTTATCCCACCTGTTAACTGGGACAAGCACTGTGCATTGCGGCTGCCTGGTGCACAAAAACTGTGGTAGTTAGTTTAGTTGAGGTATTGCAAGTTATCCAATCAACAGAGAAACTGGAGAGTAGTTGAAAGGGGCATGTAGTGCAGTCCAGAAAATTACAATTTCTGCCCCTTGAATGCACCAAAAGTCAGTCAAACATTTAACCCTTAGTGTGTAGTGTGTAGCTCTTGCTGGCAGTGGTTCTGTGATTTTCTGGCATTGTTTTTTGTTCCAGGACTTGGGCACACTCATTCAGGTTACCATCAACATGAACTACGATGTTTATTTTTGTGGTGTCACCACCAGACATCACACTTGCTAGGTGGTAGCCTTTAAATCGGCCGCACTCCGTTAGTATACGTCGCACCCGCGTGTCACCACTGTCAGTGATTGCCGATCGAGCGCCTCCACACGGCAGGTCTAGTCTAGAGAGACTCCCTAGCACCAGTTGTACAGCCGACTTTGCTAGTGATGGTTCACTGTCTACATACGCTCTCATTTGCAGAGACGACAGTTTAGCACAGCCTTCAGCTACGTCATTTGCTACGACCTAGCAAGGCGCCATATTCAGTTACTATAAGAAATTACTTCAAGAATGTATTCTGAACAGACAATATTGTGAACCATGTACCGTCAAGAGTGACGTTAATCATTAATGGATTAAAGTTAAGTATCAAACTAATTATGTCCGCTTTCTGAGTTCTCATTCCTTGTCATGTTCCAGGCCTCACGTCAGTAAGCTAAAACGCGTGCATTTCGGCCTCCACTCGTAACACGGTGTTGGCTCTTCTGCTAACACAACAATTTTAACATTCTCGGTGCTCTAGTGTTCCCTTTTCTTCTATGACTCCTTAATGAGTTTGCTTGTCAACATTCTTGTGTTCCAAGACGACAACTGTGTTCACAGGGCTGCAAACAAACATTCCTAATTTGATGAAGTTGGCACCATATCGTACCGGTCGGTCCGCTAAGGAGTCATATATTAGTAAAATGTCAGGGACTGTTCGGAACTGCATGTAACACACAGCAATCGACATCCCTGTAATTTGGTAGCTCTATCGGATCTGCTTATCGGTGAGTGGTTTCAGCTGGATACCGCATGCCTGAAAACATTTACGGATGCTTCTCGTCTCCAAATTGATACCGTTGCTGACACAAGCGGCCGTGTTATGCAGTATTTAGTGTTACGTCTTCTGGGGGTGACTAATTTCTTGCCTAGTGCTCTTAGATCCTAGTACTGGATCAGGTAAAAGACCACACTTCGAGCAGTGACTATGCAAAGTAGTGTGGATAGATAAAAATGGCACTCTCCAAGCAGTGGCAGGGAAAACAAATAAAAGATGTGGAAACACAAGAGTTTTCAGTGCCAGTGGCCCCTTCTAGCAGAAGGGTTGAAGTGAAAGGAAGAGGGATGAAAGACAAGGACTCGTGAGGAAGAGCTGGTGAAAGATTACCCGGAACTCCAGGTCAGGGGAGTTTACATCTCGTAGAATGAGGCTCCCCTGACCCGGGATTCTGCGTGACTTTTCTGCAACTCTTCCTGTTTCCTAAACTTCGCCAGTCTTTTCCTTCGTCCTTCTTCCTTTCCCTTCAGCCCTTCTGCCAATAGGAGCCACTGGCTCTGAAAGCATGCACGTTTCCACATCCGTTATGTGTACTCGGTGAGTACTAATAATAAAACTGTAAAACCATCCTTACTGCCTATCTGAACACACTACTCTCAAAAACTGCTGGACAAGTTTTCATGGGGTTTTCGCAGGTAATTTGAGCATATTTCAGGGCAACATGTAGGCTTTACCAAAATCACACCACGCAAAAAAATCTTAATTTAAATTTGTAGGAGTCTGTGCTCAGCATAGTGGTTTGTGTGTTTACCTTAGTGACAGCATAGTACACCAATGAACCAATAGATGATAGTGTTAGTTTCATAATAGGCCATGTCGAAGAACCAGTAGGTGGCAGTAGTAGTAGTAGTAGTAGTAGTAGTAGTAGTATGTGTATTTTCTGAAGTTTACATCAATGACAGAATTAAGCACGTCAGTCTTATCATTACAAATACAAGCTAACATTGACTTGACGTGGCTAGGATATACAGATTTACTAATTTTGGTTTTGTGTATTAAAACTTACCAAAACCATTTGCTTCTTTCAATTGGTTTCATTGATATTTGACTTCTTGGCCAGAAAAAACTGTTTTTTACAAGTAGATTCCATATGGGTTCCATTTTTACCAATTGAAATATGGAGCCCAGAGACACAATGCAAATGCTTCCATTGCAAATTGTGAAGAATGTGGGACCCCACATCTTGTGAAAAGCGCACTCCAATCATTTTAGCTGAAAGAACATACTCAAAGCATTCTGCTAGCTACTTATGACAAATATAATCAAGTGAACAACTTGGAAATAAAAGGTGAACAGTAAATATTCTGCAAGATAGCAAATATTCATTTGGAGCAGAAAGTTCATAGAGGTGTTGCACTATTTTGAATGATAATTGAGCCCTGTATGTGTTTATTGCTATTGTCAAAGAAGTTTTGTTATTTATTTCTGTGTTTTTTCTTTTCTTTTTCCTGGTGGAAATGTCCTTCAAAGCATTTCTGTCAAATCAATGCATTTCACATAGTTTACAATATGTACAACACAGTTTGTGGTACATTTTATGCAGTTTTTGATACATTTTGTGCAGTTAGTACATTCTGTTCAATTTACCATAGATTCTACACAATCTGAAACTAAATTTTGCAAAGTCCAAGAGACATTTCATGCAGTCTACAATACATTTTCCACAGTTGCATATAAATTTTAAACAGTTTACTTTATTCCTTAAAAAAATTCACAGTCAGCTTATTGACACTTTCGTACTTTCGAGGGAGTGTGTAATTTTGCTTATCTTTAGTTGATTGTGAAGATGAGGCAACGAGTAAATAGCAAGCAATGGATAAACACTACACCCACATGACACAGTCTTGGCAATCTGAAGGGTGCACTTTTCATTCTTTCGTGGGACTGAATTTTGTTCCAGTTGTAATCAGTAGTCAGCTGGCCAGTAGGTGAAAGAATAAATAAATATGTGGATCCAAAGACATTACACGTAAAGATACAGGAGTTTCATAACGCGTTTTGTAGCCAGAGTTTTAGATTAGGTTGGAAAGTGACTGTTCAGTTTTGAGGGAGTGAAGTCCAAAAATAAGAGTATGAAGCCAAATGTGAATACAAAATTCTGGGTGTGATGGTAGATGGATATGTAATGTAGCCCTACGTCTACATTAGATTTCAAAGTTATAAGAATTACTTGCTGTGAGCAAAGTGGGCAATGTGAATCAACTGAAAATATATGGTGCTAGAATCGTGCCAACTAAAAATTAATTTCGGTGTCCATGCTCTGTGTTAAGTAATTTTCTATGTATTCCATCATGTTTTGGGATTGCATTTGTACAGCAATACTTCGTTGACCAAAATTTTGGCTCTTAATCGTACAACCATCTTCAGTGAGGGCTGCTAATCATACAACTAGCTTCAATATGAGTCAGTTACTAAGGTCTGAGCGTATTACATGAGCATACTCATATGCAGAAATGCTAAAATCACATTGTTCGTAGATGTGCTATGGACTTGAAGGAGCATGCATCACAAAAAAGGCAATTGGCACAATAGCACCAGAAATGAAACTTTGTGTCTTAAGATGAAAATTTAGTGAGCTCTGAGTCAGCAAATCTGCAGTGTATACAAATTAGATGGATAATTTTTAAAACAGTTGTCAGTTGTTGAAATGCCAGGCAGCAAAGACTGAAAGCAATAAAACATGAAAAAAGTGCTTTCCGTAAATTTCCGAGATGGAAGTCCTTTTTTGTGTGGAACAAGTTGTCTGACAGCTACATTTCCACAGCTTCACTTGACCATTGGATCCCAACAAGATGACACCGTGACCAGTATCTTGACTTTGTTGTAATCCACAGAACAGTCAGGAGAAATATAGTATTTAGCTATTGCGGTTTTCTTGGGCTGTAGAAGACGAATGTGTTGTTGGTGTTCAGTGGAATCTTCTTTTACAGTGCATATGGTTCATCCTATACAGTTTGTTGACAAAAAGCATCATACATTCCTATAGGAGGTAGCATTGTTCAAAACTAGAAGAAAGTTCCTGTAATGATATGTCTGGAAACACACACCTGTTGGGTATGTGGGCCAGTCCATCCTCTCATTGCCATCCATATGTTACATAGTAGCAGACACTATAGGGAGTGCTGCATGTAATATCTATGAATCCTGACATATCCTGGAGTCCTCTGAATCGTGCAGTCTTCCGTACACACCTGGCTTCATTCTTATTGCGTCTCTTGTACATTGGTCACACACTCTTGCATCATGTGCACTTTATTGATAGGCTAGGCATACACTGATGCCTTGAAATGTCCCCACAGCCAGAAATCTAACGGATTCAGATCTGGTGAACAGGGAGGCCGTGCTACCAGACCACCATGAGTGATGCATCACCTATAAAACGTTATAATGTGGTCACAAGATTTGTAGAAAATGGGGTGGACCCATTGTCCTTCTGCAAGGGTAACACTCACCATTTGTGTAATAATTCACCATGCAGAAATTGATGATAAACAGCACCTGTTAATTTATATAATAAAGTGTATGGCCCTAAAAGTCTGTTGCTCACATTTCCTATTCATACATCAATACTGAAACAAACGTGATGTCTCACGTTCACTGTTGCTCGAGGATTTGCATCTGCCCACTTCTGCTTATTGGGGTAATTTACTAGGCCATCTCTTGTGAATTCTGCCTCATTTGTAAGTAAAATGCAGGCTATGAAACGTGGATTTTCAGCCCATATCTCAGTAGGTACTGATTTCTGTACATATAATTATTAGGAGAAATGTTGGAACACGTGAGGCAATACTGACCTTATGCCTTATCTTAGAAGCTAGATTAAGGAAAGGCAAACCTACATTTCTAGCATTTGTAGACTTAGAGAAAGCTTTTGACAATGTTAACTGGAATACTCTCTTTCAAATTCTAAAGGTGGCAGGGGTAAAATACAGGGAGCGAAAGGCTATTTACAATTTGTACAGAAACCAGATGGCAGTTATAAGAGTCGAGGGGCATGAAAGGGAGGCAGTGGTAGGGAAGGGAGTGAGACAGGGTTGTAGCCTATCCCCAATGTCATTCAATCTGTATATTGAGCAAGCAGTAAAGGAAACAAAAGAAAAATTTGGAGTAGGTATTAAAATCCATGGAGAAGAAATAAAAACTTTAAGGTTCGCCGATGACATTGTAATTCCGTCAGAGACAGCAAAGGACTTGGAAGAGCAGTTGAACGGAATGGACAGTGTCTTGAAAGGAGGATATATGATGAACATCAACAAAAGCAAAACGAGGATAATGGAATGTAGTCGAATGAAGTCGGGTGATGCAGAGGGTATTAGATTAGGAAATGAGACGCTTAAAGTAGTAAAGGAGTTTTGCTATTTGGGGAGCAAAATAACTGATGATGGTTGAAGTAGAGAGAATATAAAATGTAGACTGGCAATGGCAAGGAAAGCATTTCTGAAGAAGAGGAATTTGTTAACATCGAGTATAGATTTAAGTGTCAGGAAGTCATTTCTGAAAGTATTTGTATGGAGTGTAGCCATGTATGGAAGTGATACATGGACGATAAATAGTTTGGACAAGAAGAGAATAGAAGCTTTCGAAATGTGGTGCTACAGAAGAATGCTGAAGATTCGATGGGTAGATCACATAACTAATGAGGAGGTATTGACTAGAATTGGGGAGAAGAGGAGATGTGGCACAACTTGACTAGAAGAAGGGATCGGTTGGTAGAGCATGTTCTGATGCATCAAGGGATCATGAATTTAGCATTGGAGGGCAGCGTGGAGGGTAAAAATCGTACAGGGAGACCAAGAGATGAATACACTAAGCAGATTCAGAAGGATGTAGGTTGTAGTAGGTACTGGGAGATGAAGAAGCTTGCACAGGATAGAATAGCATGGAGAGTGTAGTGTGCCCTTCTCCTCGGGGTTCTGCCGTGAAAAATAGAAAATCTGATTGGGTTTGGAATTTTGGTGGTTTCAGTTACGTATAAGGCGGACTTCGTATTATTGATTGAGATCGTGTTTGACCGTGAATGGCAGACCGGGTCGGCAACACGACAAAAAGCGACTGTACGGAAATAGCATCAGAAACTAATTGAAATTTACCTTATAATCTTGTTAGATACGCATTATTAATTACAATGTAGTCTTCATGGCTGTCCTCCTAATTTCTCTTGTAGGACGACCCGTCTTTCACTTTTCTCCGTCTGTTGAAAACTTCTTCAAGTTGTCACTGTCATGATCAATTTACAAATTTGATGATAACCACCTCGAATCACTATTGAAACAACCTCGCTTTGTAATGTAATTTTAATTTCCACCCAAAAGCGCATTCAACACATCGCCGAAAAATACACGTCTTTCGTATGAAGACAAGAGAGAGAGTGTGTAATCAATTAGTTGTTAAAAACAAAAACCTACGCAAAAGTAAAAAGACGAACAAAATTATTTATAAAAATCGGTCGCTGACGCAGCGCTCTTCTGCGTGCGCGATCGTAAATTATATCTTTGTATTGGCGGAGGCGCGGTAGTCAAAGTACCATTACAATGCCTCCTCTACTGACACGCTCCGCAAGCGAGCATGGCAGTATAGAAAATTTATATATATATATATGCGAAAATAAGAAATTTACATATTACAAAAAATATTTCTGAGCACAATGCTCTTTGCATATCAGTCTTTGTATACAGTCCTTTTGGTGTGTATCTTCTTTAGGAGTCGTAACATTAATGTCTTTGATTGCAGCGTATTATCGTTGCTTAGCACAGCGTTTGAATTCAGTTCACATGATTCGAGTTTACAATGGAATTAATTCGAACGATAAATGTTTCTATTATACAGGGTGATTCAAAAAGAATACCACAACTTTAGGAATTTAAAACTCTGCAACGACAAAAGGCAGAGCTAAGCACTATCTGTCGGCGAATTAAGGGAGCTATAAAGTTTCATTTAGTTGTACATTTGTTCGCTTGAGGCGCTGTTGACTAGGCGTCAGCGTCAGTTGATGCTAAGATGGCGACCGCTCAACAGAAAACTTTTTGTGTTATTGAGTACGGCAGAAGTGAATCGACGACAGTTGTTCAGCATGCATTTCGAACGAAGTATGGTGTTAAACCTCCTGATAGGTGGTGTATTAAACGTTGGTATAAACAGTTTACAGAGAATGGGTGTTTGTCCAAAGGGAAAAGTTCTGGACGGCCGAGAACGAGTGATGAAAATGTAGCACGCATCCAGCAAGCATTTGTTCGCAGCCCAGGAAAATCGACTCGCAGAGCCAGCAGAGAGCTGCAAATTCCACAATCAACTGTATGGAGAGTCCTACGAAAAAGGTTAGTTATGAAACCTGAACGTCAACCACCCGAGGCGATGGATAGGCCGCCAGGCAGCCCGTGACAGAGCACTTCATCGCTGGCCTCCAAGAAGCCCTGATCTTACCCCCTGCGATTTTTTCTTATGTGGGTATGTTAAGGATATGGTGTTTCGGCCACCTCTCCCAGCCACCAACTGTTACGCCTGATATGCTACATAGAGTGTGGAACGAGTTGGAGTATCGGGTTGATATTGCTCATGTGTATGGAGGGGCCATATTGAACATCTCTGAACTTCTTTTTGAGTGAAAAAAAACCTTTTTAAATACTCTTTGTAATGATGTATAACAGAAGGTTATATTATGTTTCTTTCATTAAATACACATTTTTAAAGTTGTGGTATTCTTTTTGAATCACCCTGTATTGCTCCAATGTCTTTAAACGTAGTATCGGATTCTGAGTGTGTGTGTACTGCCTGGATCTCTTGCGTGTGGGTTGAAGAAAATCCAAAGTTTGTTCAATGTGTCAACACGAAATTGTGGTCTCCTGGAGTTGAATTTTGGTGGCGTCTACCGGGGTATAAATGGTCAATGAGGGCACAGGAAACACCTCACTGCCTACGACAGGTGATGAGCTTGTCTTTTACACCAACTTGAAGACCTGCCGGCTTCCACTACACCATACACTTCAAGGCATATTGACACTACGTAAATATTTCTTGACCAGTGTTCCATCACGTTGTTTTCTTCTTTGCATTTTCAGTTCCATTTATATGAATCATGTGCTACATGCACAAGTCCTTCGCAGTTCATTAACATCTCCTTAATATACATTTCTTGATATAGTAAGTACATAAATATACAAATATTTACAATTAATCATTACATGAGGTAGTCACATTGTTGTCATATAGTACATGTACAGAATTAAATGATAAATATAGTAAATTTTTATGTTATATTCAATATCATTGTGCTGACATGTGAATTACATTACATTCAGATGGAAATATACATTTTATTTGTTAGCTCTTTTTTTTTTTTTTACAACATTTGAAGATAATTGTGGCAACTTGCTAGAATATTCAACTTAAAATTCATCTTGCCTCCTGGGATGAAATTTACACATATTTCAAGCTTCAAGACAGCCCTCTGTAGGAGGATAGGTTCATGGGATGGTTGCTAACTACTTCATAAATACTAGTAAAGTCATCTCCTACAGTGGACTACACAAAATAAAATACGATAAATAAAATACATTTAACTTATTATAATATAAAAGTTCCTATACCTAATACCGTTTCCAAGTGTGGTGTCCCCACCATTGCTGTTTCTAAGAGTGGTACCTCTCTATTACCGTTTCTAAGAGCGGTGCCCCTCTAAATATCTTAGGATCCTACAAGTATGTACATCAGTGTGGTAAGTGTGTGTGTGTGTGTGTGTGTGTGTGTGTGTGTGTGTGTGTGTGTGTGTGTGTGTGTGTGTGTCATATATATATATTTCCTACGTGGAATGTTTCCCAGAGGGAAAGTTCCCACTTGCCCTTCAGCATATCCTCTCTTCTCGCTATCCGCCAGGCCTCAATCTCCGCTAATTTCTAATTTCTATTTGCCGCCGCTCGTACCTCACCTGTCTTTCAACATCACCTTTGCCTCTGTACTTCCGCCTCGACTGACATCTCTGCCCAAACTCTTTGCCTTTACAAATGTCTGCTTGTGTCTGTGTATATGCGGATGGATATGTGTGTGTGTGCGAGTGTATACCCGTCTTTTTTTCCCCCTAAGGTAAGTCTTTCCGCTCCCGGGATTGGAATGACTCCTTACCCTCTCCCTTAAAACCCACTTCCTTTCATCTTTCCCTCTCCTTCCCTCTTTCTTGACGAAGCAACCGTTTGTTGCGAAAGCTAGAATTTTGTGTGTATGTTTGTGTTTGTTTGTGTGTCTATCGACCTGCCAGGGCTTTTGTTTGGTAAGTCTCATCATCTTTCTTTTTAGATATATTTTATCCACGATGTCACTTCCTTATACACAGATATTCCGCACGTCCAGGGCCTCGCTGCGATGGAGCACTTCCTTTCATGCCGATCACCTGCCACCCTACCTAAAACCTCTTTCCTCATCACCTTAGCCAGCTTCATCCTGACCCACAACTTCTTCACTTTTGAAGGCCAGACATACCAACAATTAAAGGGAACAGCCATGGGTACCAGGATGGCCCCCTCGTACGCCAACCTATTCATGGGTCGCTTAGAGGAAGCCTTCTTAGTTACCCAGGCCTGCCAACCCAAAGTTTGGTACAGATTTATTGATGACATCTTCATGATCTGGACTCACAGTGAAGAAGAACTTCAGAATTTCCTCTCCAACCTCAACTCCTTTGGTTCCATCAGATTAACCTGGTCCTACTCCAAATCCCATGCCACTTTCCTTGATGTTGACCTCCACCTGTCCAATGGCCAGCTTCACACGTCCGTCCACATCAAACCCACCAACAAGCAACAGTACCTGCATTATGACAGCTGCCACCGATTCCACATCAAACGGTCCCTTCCCTACAGCCTAGGTCTTCGTGGCAAATGAATCTGCTCCAGTCCGGAATCCCTGAACCATTACACCAACAACCTGACAACAGCTTTCGCATCTCGCAACTACCCTCCCGACCTGGTACAGAAGCAAATAACCAGAGCCACTTCCTCATCCCCTCGAACCCAGAATCCCCCACAGAAGAACCACAAAAGTGCCCCACTTGTGACAGGATACTTTCCGGGACTGGACCAGACTCTGAATGTGGCTCTCCAGCAGGGATACGACTTCCTCAAATCCTGCCCTGAAATGAGATCTATCCTTCATGAAATCCTCCCCACTCCACCAAGAGTGTCTTTCCGCCGTCCACCTAACCTTCGTAACCTCTTAGTTCATCCCAATGAAATCCCCAAACCACCTTCCCTACCCTCTGGCTCCTATCCTTGTAACCGCCCCCGGTGTAAAACCTGTCCCATGCACCCTCCCACCACCACCTACTCCAGTCCTGTAACCCGGAAGGTGTACACTATCAAAGGCTGAGCCACATGTGAAAGCACCCACGTGATTTACCAACTGACCTGCCTACACTGTGATGCATTCTATGTGGGAATGACCAGCAACAAACTGTCCATTCGCATGAATGGACACAGACAGGCAGTGTTTGTTGGTAATGAGGATCACCCTGTGGCTAAACGTGCCTCGGTGCACGGCCAGCACATCTTGGCACAGTGTTACACCGTCCGGGTTATCTGAATACTTCCCACTAACACCAACCTATCCGAACTCTGGAGATGGGAACTTGCTCTTCAATATATCCTCTCTTCCCGTTACCCACCAGGCCTCAATCTCCGTTAATTTCAAGTTGCCGCCACTCATACCTCACCTGTCATTCAACATCATCTTTGCCTCTTCACTTCCGCCTCGACTGAGATCTCTGCCCAAACTCTTTGTCTTTAAATATGTCTGCTTGTGTCTGTGTATGTGCGGATGGATATGTGTGTGTGTGCGAGTGTATACCCGTCCTTTTTTCCCCCTAGGGTAAGTCTTTCCGCTCCCGGGATTGGAATGACTCCTTACACTCTCCCTTAAAACCCACATCCTTTCGTCTTTCCCTCTTTCCTGATGAGGCAACAGTTTGTTGCGAAAGCTTGAATTTTGTGTGTGTGTTTGTGTTTGTTTGTGTGTCTATCGACCTGCCAGCGCTTTCGTTCGGTAAGTCACATCATCTTGAGATGATGTGACTTACCAAATGAAAGTGCTGGCAGGTCGACAGACACACAAACAAACACAAACATACACACAAAATTCAAGCGTTCGCAACAAACTGTTGCCTCATCAGGAAAGAGGGAAGGATATATATATATCTCAAGTCAATCATGTTCCTATAAAGTTTGTGTAGTTCATCTCCTTCCTTTCATGAGTATCAAGCAATATAAATAAATGTTTTACTTAATAAATAAATAAATAAATCTTCTTAGCTAATTGCTGCTGCGTTCCATGCTGTATATCCATTCTGTATTTACCTTGTGGTACCTGTAAAATTCTATTCATAAATAAATATGTGTGTATGTCTCTCCATACTGTCAGATAATCACGATTTATATAATGTAAAATATTTCATCAACATGTATAAATTTTTCTAAGGGAGGGATGAGAGTATGAGCCGCAACAGAGGAATGACGTTTCGTTTTCTCCTTATTCTCCTTTCTATTTGATGGTGCATTATTTCAGTTCAGTAGATGAGCTTTAATTATGTCATTAGATGACTGCTAAATATGTTCTGTTAAATAATTCTTCCAATCTGAAGTGTCAAGCCTACATAACTCCAAAAATTTCATTACAAGTTCCCATTAGATTAGTGTTAAAGTGTTATAGATTTAAATCTTCTGGTATATTTCCAACAGTGGCTGCTGTAAATTATTCTTTCCACATAAATCTATACTTTCACCTTTAGTTATGAGAATATATAAGACATCACATAAGTTATTATCTCAGGCATACCAATCTTTCAATAAATAATATTCTTTCCACTACTTTCATTCTTTGATATCTATGATTTCGGTTCCTTCTTCTGTTGTTGTTATTTTGAATATAACTGTTATTGTTCTGATTGTAATTACTGTTCGGATAACCATTATAGTAATAATTACTGTTTCCTTGCCAATGCTGCGAGTTGTTTCTCCTAATATTGAATGGATTTGTCCCAGTGTAGTGCGAATTGTTTCTTTGAGAGTTTTGTAGTGGTGTCGGAGGCGGATTCCAATAGCCTCTGTCATTTCTGTTGTGCGTACGCGAATTGCTTGGATGGATCGGATACAATTGATTGAAATTCCTGATCTCATCTCTGTAAACAACATCTATCTCATCAACATAACTGAAAAAATTCTTTATGTTGTCCTCGGACACTCCTATTAATTTATCACGGTAAGGAAATGGTAAGTGGCTTTTAAGTGTTCTAATTACGTCTGGTAAATCTGCTGGTTTTGTCCAATATAATGTTTTGTCTAGGTAGCGTTCGAAGTATTGACGTAAAGTCTCTTTCTTTGGGTTGTAAATTTCTGGATTGTATACTTCTCGTTTTAAACTTTGCTGTTCTGCGATCGACCAGAATTCCTCAAGAAATGCTTGTTCAAACTGTTCAAATGTTAAACATCGTCTTTTCATTGCTGCTCCCCACTTAACTGCTCTTCCACGTAACAAATTTGTAACATATCGAATTTTATCAGCTTCTATCCAATGTCTCGGGAAAATACCATCAAAAGAGCGGATGAAAACAATCGGATGCACTTTGTATTTCTCATCACATGAAAATGTCTGAAAGTATCCATGTCGTACTAATGTTTCATCAGCTACTTCCGATGGTATTATGGGTCCTGCATTTTGTGTCAAACTGTGCATAGTATGTGGTGATGTCTGATAATAATTTTGATCTTGTGGTAGCACTGAAAATGGTTCATTGGGATTTGTATCACTCATTGGTAATTCTATTTTCTGCTGTGTGCTGAGTCTAGCATTATTCGGATTCTCATTTGTGTTTTGGTTGCCTGTTATGGGTTTTGGTATCACTGACAAACTTGGTATTACATACCTCTTTCTGAATATTATCTGTTTATCCCTTTACTTGTTCCTTTGTCTTATCTAAAATGATCTGTGTCATTGTCTCAAACTTCTCATCTAAATAATCATCACATAATTTGCATTCATGTACAAGTTTCTCTGCTAGAGTTGTGTCATTCTTTAAAGATGCTACATCTGCTCTGTCTTCAAGTTTTTCTAACTTTTCCTGTAAGGATTTCTGCTCCAATGTTACATCATGTAATCTGTCTGAAAGGTCTGTAATCGTCAGGTCTAAGTGTTCTTGGTTTGTTTTTACGGAATTGTGTGACTGTCGTAATTCGTCAACTTGAGTACTGGTTTTCTGTTGTTCAAAAACTACTTTTAACAATTTCTCATTACATCGTTGTAAGTCAGTTTTTGTCTTGTCACTGAATTCCACAAATACCTTTTCTTGTCTCGTAACCTTGTCTGATAAGTCAGTAAATTACCTTCCAAGACTACTGGTGGTTTCTGTCAAGTCGGCAATTTGTCTCGATTGTTTTTCAAAATTTTGTTTTATGTCCCGTGTCAGTTCATCGAATTTAGTGTCAAATTTCCCAATGTCACGTTTTAAATTGTCGTCTAAAGCGTCAAATCTTTTGTCTAAAGTGTCAAATTTTCTGTTTTGGTCACCAAGTAACTTCAGAATCTGGTTGAGCATGTCAGAGTCCTGTGTCTTAGTTTCGTCATTTTTTCGTGTTTGATTGATGTCTGGTTCTGAAGTTGACATTGTCAATGTCACGTTTTGTCGCGTAGTACTCACTCTCCATTCGCCTGTATATCTGTTTAAATATAGGGGTTGTTGTCTTAATCGATCCGGTAAAATTATGTCTTGAACATCCTCACAATTAAGTTCAATATTCATTTGACTGTCTGACATGTTTTGCAATGTGTCACTTTCACTAAGCTCGTCCGCGGAAACAATTTCTACGCGTCTAGCGTCCATCTTGCGATTTTCGTAATTAATTGCATATAAAATTTTCCAATGGCAAAAAAAAAAAAAAAAATTTAAAATATGATATGTTGAAATCTGAAATTTCTCTTATGGAAATGTATATTTCTATATGATTTCTAATTAGAAATTAAATTATTAAACTGGTACTGAAATTTCCCTCTCACAAATAAATGACTGTGAATATGCTCTTCACTTATCATTTGCAATAATAGTAGTAAGTCAATTTTAACTACAATTTGAAAAAATAATTTCGAAATAAATGGATCGGAATAAAGGAAGTACAGATGGCTGCTTGAAACTGGAAAAACTGTAAATTTCTGTACTCACCAATTTTTTTCTTCAGTCTTATGTTGCAAATGTAGCGTCAAATGTACAGTTTTCAATCCAAAATTTTTCTTTCACGTCCGTGCAAATTATTTTATGGAACGTTATCCTTTCCCTTTATTTATTTATTTTTTTTTTTCTTTAAATTTCCTCAGCATGAAAATGAAAATTAACATGAATTAATAACAGGGAAAACAATATTGTTGTAAATTTCATGCATGTAACATTACAATTGAAATGAATGAGACTTAGTCCAAATCCATTTTCTGATGCTATTAAGTGGTTAAAATTAGATAAAATGTTCAAAAATTATAATAACTGCACTTGTATCAAATCCGAAGATTGCCAAGTCCTGTCACCAGGACGCCAATTGTAGTGTGCCCTTCTCCTCGGGGTTCTGCCGTGAAAAATAGAAAATCTGATTGGGTTTGGAATTTTGGTGGTTTCAGTTACAGATAAGGTGGACTTCGTATTATTGATTGAGATCGTGCTGTAATTTGACCGTGCATGGCAGACCTGGTCGGCAACACTACAAAAAGCGACTGTACGGAAATAGCATCAGAAACTAATTGAAATTTACCTTATAATCTTGTTAGATACGCATTATTAATTACAATGTAGTCTTCATGGCTGTCCTCCTAATTTCTCTTGTAGGACGACCCGTCTTTCACTTTTCTCCGTCTGTTGAAAACTTCTTCAAGTTGTCACTGTCATGATCAATTTACAAATTTGATGATAACCACCTCGAATCACTATTGAAACAACCTCGCTCTGTAATGTAATTTTAATTTCCACCCAAAAGCGCATTCAACACATCGCCGAAAAATACACGTCTTTCGTATGAAGACAAGAGAGAGAGTGTGTAATCAATTAGTTGTTAAAAACAAAAACCTACGCAAAAGTAAAAGACGAACAAAATTATTTATAAAAATCGGTCGCTGACGCAGCGCTCTTCTGCGTGCGCGATCATAAATTATATCTTTGTATTGGCGGAGGCGCGGTAGTCAAAGTACCATTACAAGAGCTGTATCAAACCAGTCTCAGGACTGAAGACCACAACACCAACAACAGAATAAGTGACCATTTTTTGAACCACCAGTATAAATTTAACACACTGACAAAGAACTTTGTAGATATGTGCCTTTTGTAAAAGTGGATCATCTTTCACAGAATCTGCAAGAGCCATTTTGACTGGTGGCTGGAAAATCGTATGCACTGTATGCTACTTCATGAAGCTGGAAATTTTTGAAGATACATTTCTCACATGTGGACGAAACGGAATAGATTTTGCATCCGTTTCCTGTTCCTTTGGTTTGCCTGGCATTTTCATTTGCATAGCTCTTGCAATTTCAAGTTTTGTTTATGCATTTTTCCTAAAATGTCCTCCAGGTGTACTAATACTGTCAGTGTCAGTGTCAAACACCACATAGACTGTATATTAACGTTTTAAGTGCACTTGTGGTGGCAGCTGGAGAATAAAATAGTATGAATGGACTTAAAGTACACACAATTCCCTAAAAACTCATCCAAAAATTATTGAACTTGTACATCCAAAAACAGTAGATAGCTATTCATCTCCCACTCAGTTTTAAACCCAAAATTTCATGAATCAAATTCAGATTCTAAAATAAGTCTACCAGTTGAGGCTCATCGTTGGCCAAACTACAAATGTGTCATCAATCCTGCCAGTCTTAAAACTGCAGAGTTCAGCATTTTTTCTTCAAATGCCTTCATAAATAAATGGCTGTCCATAGTGACACTGTCAGTCAGTTCAAAATATTGGTTGTTGAAACTTCCTGGCAGATTAAAACTGTGTGCCCGACCGAGACTGGAACTCGGGACCTTTGCCTTTCGCGGGCAAGTGCCCCTATTTTACTCCGTTACGCGCCCGTCTCCAGCTGTCGCCTGATATATCGTCAATTTTAGCAGATGACACGCGCTCGGCCGATCGCGTTCTCGAGTTTATTAGTGACAGTGAAATGACGTCAGTCATTTGAAGCTTTTTTTGGGGACCACCAACCCCTTTCTGTAGTGGATTTTTAAGCCTTCTTTCTGCTTTTAGTTTCTCCAATTTTTTGAGTTTTGTTCCCATTTCTGCTGTTTTCCATTTTCGGTTTCTATTGTTTCCTAAGTCACGGACTGGGCGCTAATGACCATATCAGTTTTGCGCCCCCCCCCCCCCCAAAAAAAAAAAAAAAAAAACATTCAGAGGTACGTAATGCTCCTGTAACCAACGTTCATACAGATCTGTTTGTTCGAGCCCAAGTACTTTCCTGGAGAGACTTAGTCTCACACATACTGAGTCACTTTTTATGTTGATCTCTGCCATTTACCTCTTCCGATTTTAGCAATGTTTCATAAATTTTATAATTTTCCTGTATCATAAATGTGCCTGGTTACAGCAATTTGCATATTCAGATGGTATTTACAGAGGTCAGGGTCAAGCTTAACCTAAAATGTTTAGCCGATTACAGCCTGTTAAACTCGTTTTGCGTTTCAGGGTGCACCGGAGACTCGTCGGGGGCGGAATCGGGCCCGGAAGGCCTGGAGCCCGTGGACCTCCTGCACCACGCCGGCGTCTACACGGCGGAGGAGGCGGCCCTGCTCGCACGCGACAAGCTGGTGCGGCAGCAGGCACTCTACATACAGCAGTTTTCCAGGTGTGACACGGCTGGCAATGCGTGGTGCACTCGTGTACCTGGCTACTGTAATGTGTTCAGAATTACTGTAGCACTGACAGTGGGGGGAAGTGAAGCTGGCACGAGAAGTACGGCCCGCATTCGGCTAATCGCACGACACCTGTAGCCGCTGCGACTGCGTGCAGTTGCCAGACTTTCACCCCAGCCGTTACCAAACTTGACAATTGGATTATGCTTTAAGTTCAGACAATTGCCTGTCCTCTAGGATCATTCATTGTGGACTGTGATTTTGCTTTCATTTCTCAAGGTAATGGTAGTTATTATTTGTCGTGCAATGATAATGTCGGAGGCAAGTTTGTCAAATGTTGCGAGTAGATTTGTTTGATTTTGTCCTTAGCCTGGGGATTTGAGAGAAGGTGTTCAGTTTGTGTGTTTATTGCTTGATGTGTATCTATACCCTGCACACCAATGTGAAGCACACGGCAGAGGATACTGGGCTTCTTCCCCTTCCATTCACATATAGAACAAGAAGAGAACGATCGATTAACCCTTTGACTGTGGTGGTGCACCATCTGCTCGGTACACGAGGCCTGCAGCGTAATCCGGCTACCTGCGTAGAGTACCTGTCACTCAGAGCCACCGCCGGGACCAGAGCGGCTTGCACCGACCTAGCTAGAGGCTGACTACTTCTGGACCGATTACTACTCACGTAGAGCCGGCGTGAATTTTTGGCATTTTTGAGCTGTAATATCTCGGGCAATAGTTTTTCTAAATAAATCAAATTTAGCCATCTTGTACAACTTTATGCATTCTCTTAACAATAATAATGAAAAGAATTTTATGAGCTATATTGAGCCAGAAAATTTTTAATAAAATTGGCCAAAACAATAGGCGCCCAAAAAAATTTTGAAGTTTGGCTTCTTGCGTCTCCTGGACTAATGCTATGACAAATGTAAAACTTGGCATGTAGTAACCTAACAACACAAGGTTCTCAAATATAAAGTTTCTTTTGCATAGCCCTTTCCAGTACTGAATGAATTAAGTGCAAAATTGAAGATTTTGTAAACCGTCAAAAATGCAGTATTTTCATTTTGATTTTGCTGAAAAAATTATGTTCTATAAAACATTTATAGTGCAATAGATTGATAGCACAAAGATATGGAATAAAAATTTTTATTCACGTACTATTTTCCAATAATCTACAAATTAGCCGAAAAGATGTTGATTTTTATGAAAAGTTGAAAGCAGGCTATATTTGATACTTCTTTTTACAAATCCCCAGAACAGCGAGTTTAATTTCCAATATTACCTAACAACACAGGCAAAGAAGCAATAAAAATCGCACTGAGAACATAGTTTTAACTATGGCATGTTATTTCTTGTTGATCAAAGGCATTTGAAATCAGTTATGAAAAGCAGGTTTTGTATAAATAGACCAAATGTGATCTGTATTTGTACTACTAGGGATAAAAGAATGTAACTGTCCTTGTTACGTGTTAATAATTTAAATGTATCGTATGTAGATTAATGTATGGCTTTTGTTATACTGGCACAATGTACTCAGCATAATTACATTTACCACAGTAAAGATATTGTGCCACCTTTGGACCGGCACTGGCGAACTGCGAGCGCCATTTTTCGCCCTATTACTGACTGGTGGAGAGCATGAGCATTTTGAAGAATGTGAAAAAAAATATTTCTTGTACCATTTCACAGTATTACGCACTGAGCTCAGTAACATGTCACAACAGTCAGCTGCACCCATACTTGAATTGTAATCTAAAATACATTGTGGTTTCTGCCAGTATTTCTGTCAGTCGTCTCTGTGTCAACCATTTGTGTTGTGTGATTTGTGGTAAACATGCACACCTCTCTCATATCGTACCATTTGATAGCAAGGGTCTTCTCAGTGGACTTAAACTCAGTTTCTCCTCGTTTTAATTTCTTCTGCAGTTTTGGCATGTTGCGCCTATTCTTACGAACAGTGCCTATGCAGCTGTTCCGTGGTTGTGAAGCCAGAGGAACAGGCCTGGGCTGGAGTACCAATTATCGACATAAAGAATATGATACCTTTACAAATACGGTCCTGTGAGTTGCCACTACGTTGCCACTTTTCTCTAAATTGTGAAAACCAATTTCTGTTGTGCCTGTATACAGGGTGTTACAAAAAGGTACGGCCAAACTTTCAGGAAACATTCCTCACACACAAAGAAAGAAAATATGTTATGTGGGCATGTGTCCGGAAACGCTTATTTTACATGTTAGAGCTCATTTTATTACTTCTCTTCAAATCACATTAATCGTGGAATGGAAACACACAGCAACAGAATGTACCAGCGTGACTTCAAACACTTTGTTACAGGAAATGTTCAAAATGCCCTCCGTTAGCGAGGATACACACATCCACCCTCCGTCGCACGGAATCCCTGATGCGCTGATGCAGCCCTGGAGAATGGCGTATTGTATCACAGCCGTCCACAATACGAGCACAAAGAGTCTCTACATTTGGTACCGGGATTGCGTAGACGAGAGCTTTCAAATGCTCCCATAAATGAAAGTCAAGAGGGTTGAGGTCAGGAGAGTGTGGAGGCCATGGAATTGGTCCACCTCTACCAATCCGTCAGTCACCGAATCTGTTGTTGAGAAGCGTACGAACACTTCGACTGAAATATGCAGGAGCTCCATTTCTTTCTTTTAGTGTGTGAGGAATGTTTCCTGAAAGTTTGGCCGTACCTTTTTGTAACACCCTGTATACAATAAAATTCCAAATATACCCACTCTGATGGTCACACAGTACCAATGTCTTTATTCCGAATCTACTTCGCTTGGTTGGAATAAACTGTTTAAAAGATAAAACATCCTTTGAACAGCAAGAGCCTTTCATCTATACAAAGCTTGTGATGTGGACGAAAAGAATTACGAAATGTCTTCAGAACTTCATCAGCAATTTACCTAATTTTGAGTAGACTGTCTGTCCAGTACTCGCAGAGTTACCACTGAAGTGTAGCATTTTCAGAAGTAGACAAAAATGGTCTTGGGACATAATTTCGCTGAAAACTGCTGTGTTCGGAAGTGTATCTCTGGGCCAATAATCACTTAATTTTAACTTCTTAACTTGTACCATTAGAAGGCAAATAGCAACAAAACTATACATTTCCTGAAATCCAGTGTCTTTCCACTTTGGCAGTTCAGAATTCACAGATTGTATTGTATTTTCTGTGGTGTAAACATAAGAACAATTTTTCTGCAATAAATTCCAATAGTTCCAGAATGAGATTTTCACTCTGCAGCGGAGTGTGCGCTGATATGAAACTTCCTGGCAGATTAAAACTGTGTGGCGGACCGAGACTCGAACTCGGGACCTTTGCCTTTCGCGGGCAAGTGCTCTACCAACTGAGCTACCCAAGCACGACTCACGGCCTGTCCTCACAGCTTTACTTCTGCCAGTACCTCGTCTCCTACCTTCCAAACTTTACAGAAGCTCTCCTGCGAACCTTGCAGAACTAGCACTCCTGAAAGAAAGGATATTGCGGAGACATGGCTTAGCCACAGCCTGGGGGATGTTTCCAGAATGAGATTTTCACTCTGCAGCTAGTTCTGCAAGGCTCGCAGGAGAGCTTCTGTAAAGTTTGGAAGGTAGGAGACGAGGTACTGGCAGAAGTAAAGCTGTGAGGACGGGGCGTGAGTCGTGCTTGGGTAGCTCAGTTGGTAGAGTACTTGCCCGCTAAAGGCAAAGGTCCCGAGTTCGAGTCTTGGTCGGCACACAGTTTTAATCTGGCAGGAAGTTTCAATTCCAATAGTTCTTCAGACATAAATATCACAAAAACTGAAAGAATGCTTGGGTCAGTATCTGGTTGACATTCGTGTCCTGGATTCGAGTCATCAAAGTAATGGTTTAACGGCTGGAAATCAGTTTCTTTCCAGTCAAATGTGTCACTTAAGTGCACTCTTTTCCGAACCGTTTCAGTGTCACTTTCTGATTCCTTGGATTCGGAGGAACTGTTGACTGCTGTAGAAAATGAGTGAAAAAGTGCACCAGAGTCAGAGAATGACTTTAAAGACAGTAAGAAGAGAAATGACAGTAATAGTTAACAAAAATAAGAAAAGAATCATTGTAATAGAAAAAAAATACAGCCTGTTATTCGTTGTTGTCAAAAGGAGTGTAGTGCAGCAGTGACTTCTGATGCCCGGAAACAGAAATGAGATTAAAGAGATAACCAAATCCTGCAGATTTAAGAACAGAAAAAATGTGTGAGTTTACTCATCGCCTGGCAGGGTTTGTGTACTGTCTGTCTGCAGTACCTTCTTCCAATTGTGGTCAAAATGTGAGAAAGGCATTTGAGAACTGTCTAGAAGAAGGTTATTCAGAGAGATAGCTTTGCGAAAAGAAGGAGAAAACATGAAAAAAGGACCTACAAAATAAAATATGATATTTGTGTGTGTGTGTGTGTGTGTGTGTGTGTGTGTGTGTGTGTGTGTGTGTGTGTGTTGGTTATTCTTCACTCACATTCACATTGCTCTGCGTCTAAATCAAGCAAGTTGTACTTTGATAATCCCAATTTGCTTACACTGTTTTAAAAGTTTTACCAGTTATAGTATGGCTGAAACGTCATTGTGAAATACTGTGCATATTTTAACAATACTTTAGGAAATGATGGATTGCTACTTACTGTAAAGATGACATACTAAGCTGCAGACAGGCAAAATTAAAAGACAATTACACATAATCTTTTGGGTGCTCCAACTATAACACCACATTCAAACCACTTAAATCTTGGCATCTTGGGTTGTCGGGTGTTCTGCTGGATATCAGCGTCATTCTTGCATGGTATTTCGGTAACGTAGCTCGTAACCTTCATCAGGTGCGACTTGAGACTGCTCCTCGAGTGGACCTGGTCCAGTATTTATGTCTGTGGTCTTCCCCCACCACTGGCAGTTGCAGGTGTTCCGTTTGTGGTCCGCGCTCGCTGAGTGCAACTTGCTGGTGCGCTGCCATTCCGTTTTGGGTCCGCTGCTGTTCTGAGTGTTCCCTCTGCGGCCCGTGCCCACCAGACCTGCTCCTTGGTGTTCCATCTTTGGCCTGGTGCATTTGGAGTTCTGTCTGGGTTGCCAGGCGTTCTTCTTGTGGTCCTCTCCCACTGACTGTGATCTTATGGAGCATCGCCGTTCAGTTTTCGGTCCGCTGCGGTTCTGGGTGTTCCCTCTACGGTCCGCACCTGTCGGACCCGCTCCCAGTCGTTCCGTCTTCGGTTCGGAGAGCCCAGTACTCTCTCTGGGGATCGTTTTCTATTTCCATGCCTTTAGTTCTTCTATTCCTGGAGTGCTGTAGCTGTCCCCATTGCTCCTTTAACAATTTCAGTGCAGGATCCCAAGCTCTGCTTAGGTGGTACCCCATGTCAAGGTTCGTGAGATTTTTAGTCACTTTTATCTCTATCGATTCCCTTATAACACTGTCCCAAAATTTGGGTGTCTGTGTTAGAATTTTGGTTTCATCATAATTCGTGGCACGATATAGTTCTAGACATTGTTCAGCAATGGCTTATTTCGTCACCTGTCTTAATCAGGTGTGCCTTCGATGTTCCTTGTTCCTGATATCCACTGTTCTTGTCATCTGGCCAATGTAGGACATGCCACATTGACAAGGTATATTGTAAATGCCCGGTTTCCGTAACCCCAGATTGTCTTTAACGTTTCCCACCAGTCCCTCAATCTTGTCGGATGGACAGAAAATACTCTCGATGTTGTGTTTATGGAGGATCCTACTGATTTTGGCAGAAATGAAACCAGTGTAGGGTAGATAAGCAACCTTCTTTGCTTCATCTTGCTCTGCTTCTGGAACCTGTGGCGTACTGACTGGTTGGAGTGACGTCTCAATTTGTTTGGTGGTATATCCATTTTTGCAGAACACTGTTTTAAGATGCTCTATTTCTGGTGGTAGATGACAAGATAAGTGCTCTATGGACCAATGTCTTAAGAACCCCGTTCTTCTGCGCAGAGTGGTGACAGCTGCTGACCGGCAGATATAAATCACCGTGTGTGGGTTTCATCTACATCTACATTTATACTCCGCAAGCCACCCAACGGTGTGCGGCGGAGGGCACTTTATGTGCCACTGTCATTACCTCCCTCTCCTGTTCCAGTCGCGTATGGTTCGCGGGAAGAACGACTGTCTGAAAGCCTCCGTGCGCGCTCTAATCTCTCTAATTTTACATTCGTGATCTCCTCGGGAGGTATAAGTAGGGGGAAGCAATATATTCGATACCTCATCCAGAAACGCACCCTCTCGAAACCTGGACAGCAAGCTACACCGCAATGCAGAGCGCCTCTCTTGCAGAGTCTGCCACTCGAGTTTCCTAAACATCTCCGTAACGCTATCACGTTTAGCCAAATAACCCTGTGACGGAACGCGCCGCTCTTCTTTGGATCTTCTCTATCTCCTCCGTCAACCCGACCTGGTACGGATCCCACACTGATGAGCAATACTCAAGTATAGGTCGAACGGGTGTTTTGTAAGCCACCTCCTTTGTTTATGGACTACATTTTCTAAGGACTCTCCCAATGAATCTCAACCTGGTACCCGCCTTACCGACAATTAATTTTATATGATCATTCCACTTCAAATCGTTCCGCACGCATACTCCCAGATATTTTACAGAAGTAACTGCTACCAGTGTCTGTTCCGCTATCATATAATCATACAATAAAGGATCCTTCTTTCTATGTATTCGCAATACATTACATTTGTCTATGTTAAGGGACAGTTGCCACTCCCTGCACCAAGTGCCTATCCGCTGCAGATCTTCCTGCATTTTGCTACAATTTTCTAATGCTGTAACTTCTCTGTATACTACAGCATCATCCGCGAAAAGCCGCATGGAACTTCCGACACTATCTACTAGGTCATTTATATATATTGTGAAAAGCAATGGTCCCATAACACTCCCCTGTGGCACGCCAGAGGTTACTTTAACGTCTGTAGACGTCTCTCCATTGATAACAACATGCTGTGTTCTGTTTGCTAAAAACTCTTCAATCCAGCCACACAGCTGGTCTGATATTCTGTAGGCTCTTACTTTGTTTATCAGGCGACAGTGCGGAACTGTATCGAACGCCTTCCGGAAGTCAAGAAAAATAGCATCTACCTGGGAGGCTGTATCTAATATTTTCTGGGTCTCATGAACAAATAACACGAGTTGGGTCTCACACGATCGCTGTTTCCGGAATCCATGTTGCTTCCTACATAGTAGATTCTGGGTTTCCAAAAATGATATGATACTCGAGCAAAAAACATGTTCTAAAATTCTACAACAGATCGACGTCAGAGATATAGGTCTATAGTTTTGCGCATCTGCTCGATGACCCTTCTTGAAGACTGGGACTACCTGTGCTCTTTTCCAATCATTTGGAACCCTCCGTTCCTCTAGAGACTTGCGGTACACGGCTGTTAGAAGGGGGGCAAGTTCTTTCGCGTACTCTGTGTAGAATCGAATTGGTATCCCGTCAGGTCCAGTGGACTTTCCTCTGTTGAGTGATTCCAGTTGCTTTTCTATTCCTTGGACACTTATTTCGATGTCAGCCATTTTTTCGTTTGTGCGAGGATTTAGAGAAGGAACTGCAGTGCGGTCTTCCTCTGTGAAACAGCTTTGGAAAAAGGTGTTTAGTATTTCAGCTTTACGCGTGTCATCCTCTGTTTCAATGCCATCATCATCCCGGAGTGTCTGGATATGCTGTTTCGAGCCACTTACTGGTTTAACGTAAGACCAGAACTTCCTAGGATTTTCTGTCAAGTCGGTACATAGAATTTTAGTTTCGAATTCACTGAACACTTCTCGCGTAGCCCTCCTTAAGCTAACTTTGACATCGCTTAGCTTCTGTTTGTCTGAGAGGTTTTGGCTGCATTTAAACTTGAAGTGAAGCTCTCTTTGCTTTCGCAGTAGTTTCCCAACTTTGTTGTTGTACCACGGTGGGTTTTTCCCGTCCCTCACAGTTTTACTCGGCACGTACCTGTCTAAAACACATTTTACGATTGCCTTGAACTTTTTCCATAAACACTCAACATTGTCAGTGTCGGAACAGAAATTTTCGTTTTGATCTGTTAGGTAGTCTGAAATTTGCCTTCTATTACTCTTGCTAAACAGATAAACCTTCCTCCCTTTTTCTATATTCCTATTAACTTCCATATTCAGGGATGCTGAAATGGCCTTATGATCACTGATTCCCTGTTCTGCACTTACAGAGTCGAAAAGTTCGGGTCTGTTTGTTATCGGTCCAAGATGTTATCTCCACGAGCCGGTTCTCTGTTTAATTGTTCCAGGTAATTTTCGGATAGTGCACTCAGTATAATGTCACTCGATGCTCTGTCCCTACCACCCGTCCTAAACATCTGAGTGTCCCAGTCTATATCTGGTAAATTGAAATCTCCACCTAAGACTATAACATGCTGAGAAAATTTATGTGAAAAGTATTCCAAATTTTCTCTCAGTTGTTCTGCCACTAACGCTGCTGAGTCGGGAGGTCGGTAAAAGGAGCCAATTATTAACCCAGCTCGGTTGTCGAGTGTAACCTCCACCCATCGACACACTGTGGCCAATTGATCCATCTGCTTTCCTTTTAACTAGCAAATCCAGAAACGGCAGCTGGGCATTCTTCTCCAGTTCTATGGTGAACTTGATATTTGGGTGGCAGGAGTTAAGATGTTTGAGGAGCTCATTGAGCCTGTCCTTCCCACGAGGGCAGATCACGAAGGTGTCATCCACGTACCTGAAAAAACGTGTGGGTTTATTATATCTGTCTGTCTCTAGTGCCCTCTCCCCAAATCTGTCCATAAACGTGTCGGCAACCACAGGCGACAAGCGGCTACCCGTAGCTACACCTTCAGTTTAGTCGATATATCGGTTCCCGCACAGGAAATAGGTGGATGTCAGTGTATGCCTGAACAGGGCCAACGGAGCCCCATCAAATTTATCCACAATCAGCTCTAGTGAGTCTTTCAGTGGGACACTAGTGAACAATGATACCACATCAAAACTAACCACGATGTCAGAATCTGTTATGCGTACCGTATTTACTCGAATCTAAGCTGCACTCGATTCTAAGCCGCACCTGAAAAATGAGACTCGAAATCAAGGAAAAAAAATTCCCGAATCTAAGCCGCACCTGAAATTTGAGACTCAAAATTCAAGGAGAGAGAAAAGTTTTAGGCCGCACCTCCAAATCGAAACAATGTTGGTGCATTGTAATATGAGACACAATTTAGGTCGAATGAATGACGATACAGCTACAGTAGTTTGGTTCCAGTCGTAAGCTTAGCAGTTAAGCTTTACCAGGTAGCCATTGCTATGCGTCAGGCGGTCCGTCCGTATTTATACGGGTACCCTTACTTTTTCACGTGCTTCGTCTGGTTTGAATTGACTGCTTATTTTTCTTTGATCTGATAAGCGCTGTTTCCTTTGTTATAGGCGTTTACGTCACTCTAAGCTGAAGATGCATTACTGTACTGTGTCGTGCATTGTTTCTCGCATTCTAATGAGTGTTTACGGCCTGTCGCCGCTCGCGGCATGGCTTGCTTTTCTGTGTGCTACCGCCGCTTACAATTAAAAAAGAGAGAGAGGAATCGTCTCATTAGCGAAATAATGGCAAGAGACCGCTATTTGTTGTTTGTTACAGTGCTTCTTTTCTGTGATAATGATCAACAAGAACCAAATAATAGACTGCGTATGATTGAAGATGTTCTGAACGAGAGTTAAGCGAAAAATTTTCTCAGTTTGAAAATCTTTGCAGACGCCTCTTTAGTACATTACATTCTGCACAGAAATTAATCATCTTAGATTTAAAAATCTAGTCACTTGCTGTGCTTCATTTCTGACTGTATCACTATTACGCATAAGAATAATACGAATATAAACATGACGTGATATGTATGTTCTTCCGCGTTTGCTGTTGTCTCACTCTAGTTTCGTAGTTTATTAGGCAGACAGGATTTAAATGAGATAGCAGCAAACACGAAAGAATACATAGCAAAATGTTTATATTCGTATTATTCTTATGGTGAAGAGAATATTGCATGTGATTCACAATTCATGAAAGTTCCTACTAGCAACCATCTCTTCTCACAGGTAGGAAAAAATTCAGAACGTAGAGTTGGCCATATTGACAAACATCCCAAACAGTTTTGCCAGTCGGATTTTCGTACTACATTGAAACGCTACAACATTCGAAGATGAACAATACGGAATTTGTATTTACTTCGAGGGATAATGTATGAAAATGCAGTGGTCGAAATTCGGGGCAAAGGAAAAAGCTCGTCTTCCACCTTTTTTTAAAAAAAATTTATTTACTGACGCAGAGGTTTTGGCGCCACTATTTATCTTTGTGGCTGCAAAGCATGCCTGTATAGCGCTACATGTATTCGACGGCAGAAGTTAGTTGTGGCTGCACCTACCAACATTTTTCAGAAGTTCCGCTTACTTTGCACTCGATTCTAAGCCGCAGGCGGTTTTTTGGATTACATACACCGGAAAAAAAGTCCGGCTTAGATTCGAGTAAATACGGTAGTTGCTTCAGGCATTGCAGGAAGTCTTCTGAGTTTTGGATGTGGTGAACACATGTCCCCACACGCGGAGATAGCAGATCTTTCAAGTACTTGGCTGTTGCATACATAGGTGCCCCAATATTACTGACAATTGGGCTTAGGGGCATGCCCTCCTTGCGTATTTTAGGCAAACCATACGGTCTAGGTGGTACTGGTGCTTTTGCTCGGAGATGTCTGATTATCTTATCGGGCATCCCCACCTCCTTCAGAAGAGCCCTGATCCGTGATGACATCTGTCGGAACCTCCTGCACCGCCAGGACACACTTCAACGCGTTGAGTTTCTTAATCGTTACCCCATGAACCGTGGACCTTGCCGTCGGTGGGGAGGCTTGCATGCCTCTGCGATACAGATGGCCGTACCGTAGGTGCGACCACAACGGAGGGGTATCTGTTGAGGGGCGAGACAAACGTGTGGTTCCTGAAGAGGGGCAGCAGCCTTTTCAGTAGTTGCAGGGGCAACAGTCTGGATGATTGACTGATCTGGCCTTGTAACACTAACCAAAACGACCTTGCTGTGCTGGTACTGCGAACGGCTGAAAGCGAGGGGAAACTACAGCCATAATTTTTCCCGAGGGCATGCAGCTTTACTGTATGGTTAAATGATGATGGCGTCCTCTTGGGTAAAATATTCCGGAGGTAAAATAGTCCCCCATTCGGATCTCCGGGTGGGGACTACTCAAGAGGCTGTCTTTATCAGGACAAAGAAAACTGACGTTCTACGGATCGGAGTGTGGAATGTCAGATCCCTTAATCGGGCAGGTAGGTTAGGAAATTTAAAAAGGGAAATGGATAGGTTAAAGTTAGATATAGTGGGAATTAGTGAAGTTCGATGGCAGGAGGAACAAGACTTCTGGTCAGGTGACTACAGAGTTAGAAACACAAAATCAAATAGGGGTAATGCAGGAGTAGGTTTAATAATGAATAGGAAAATAGGAATGCGGGTAAGCTACTACAAACAGCATAGTGAACGCATTATTTTGGCCTATATAGATACGAAGTCCACGCCTACTACAGTAGTACAAGTTTTTATGCCAACTAGCTCTGCAGATGACGAAGAAATTGAAGAAATGTATGATGAAATAAGAGAAATTCTTCAGATAGTGAAGGGTGATGACAATTTAATAGTCATGGGTGACTGGAATTCGGTAGTAGGAAAAGGGAGAGAAGGAAACGTAGTAGGTGAATATGGATTGGGGCCAAGAAATGAAAGAGGAAGTCGCCTGGTAGAATTTTGCATAGAGCACAACTTAATCATAGCTAACACTTAAGGAGATGGGACCTGGATAAACTGAAAGTACCAGAGGTTGTAGAGAGTTTCAGAGAGAGCATAAGGGAACAATTGACAGGAATGGGGGAAAGAAATACAGTAGAAGAAGAATGGGTTGCTTTGAGGGATGAAGTAGTGAAGGCAGCAGAGGATCAAGTAGGTAAAAAGATGAGGGCTAGTAGAAATCCTTGGGTAACAGAAGATATATTGAATTTAATTGATGAAAGGAGAAAATATAAAAATGCAGTAAATGAAGCAGGCAAAAAGAAATACAAACGTCTCAAAAATGAGATCGACAGGAAGTGCAAAATGGCTAAGCAGGGATGGCTAGAGGACAAATGTAAGGATGTAGAGGCTTATCTCACTAGGGGTAAGATAGATACTGCCTACAGGAAAATTAAAGACACCTTTGGAGTTAAGAGAACCACTTGCATGAACATTAAGAGCTCAGATGGAAACCCAGTTCTAAGCAAAGAAGGGAAAGCAGAAAGGTGGAAGGAGTATATAGAAGGTCTATACAAGGGCGATGTTCTTGAGGACAATATTATGGAAATGGAACAGTATGTAAATGAAGATGAAATGGGAGATACGATACTGCGTGAAGAGTTTGACAGAGCACTGAAAGACCTGAGTCGAAACAAGGCCTCCGGAGTAGACAACATTCCATTGGAACTACTGACGGCCTTGGGAGAGCCAGTCCTGACAAAACTCTACCATCTGGTGAGCAAGATGTATGAAACGGGCGAAATACCCTCAGACTTCAAGAAGAATATAATAATTCCAATCCCAAAGAAAGTGGGTGTTGACGGATGTGAAAATTACCGAACAATCAGTTTAATAAGTCACAGCTGCAAAATACTAACACGAATTCTTTACAGACGAATGGAAAAACTAGTAGAAGCCAACCTCGGGGAAGATCAGTTTGGATTCCGTAGAAACACTGGAACACGTGAGGCAGTACTGACCTTACAACTTATCTTAGAAGAAAGATTAAGGAAAGGCAAACCTACGTTTCTAGCATTTGTAGACTTAGAGAAAGCTTTTGACAGTGTTGACTGGAATACTCTCTTTCAAATTCTGAAGGTGGCAGGGGTAAAATACAGGGAGCGAAAGGCTATTTACAATTTGTACAGAAACCAGATGGCACTTATAAGAGACGAGCGGCATGAAAGGGAAGCAGTGGTTGGGAAGGGAGTGAGACAGGGCGGTAGCCTATCCCCGATGTTATTCAATCTGTATATTGAGCAAGCAGTAAAGGAAACAAAATAAACTTCGGAGTAGGTATTAAAATCCATGGAGAAGAAATAAAAACTTTGAGGTTCGACGATGACATTGTAATTCTGTCAGAGACAGCAAGAGACTTGGAAGAACAGTTGAATGGAATGGATAGTGTCTTGAAAGGAGGATATAAGATGAACATCAACAAAAGCAAAATGAGGGTAATGGAATGTAGTCGAATTAAGTCGGGTGATGCTGAGGGAATTAGATTAGGAAATGAGACACTTAAAGTAGTAAAGGCATTTTGCTATTTGGGGAGCAAAATAACTGATGATGGTCGAAGTAGAGAGGATATAAAATGCAGACTTGCAATGGCAAGGAAAGCGTTTCTGAAGAAGAGAAATTTGTTAACATCGAGTATAGATTTAAGTGTGAGGAAGTCATTTCTGAAAGTATTTGTATGGAGTGTAGCCATGTATGGAAGTGAAACATGGACGATAAATAGTTTAGACAAGAAGAGAATTGAAGCTTTTGAAATGTGGTGCTACAGAAGAATGCTGAAGATTAGATGGGTAGATCACATAACTAATGAGGAAGTATTGAATAGGATTGGGGAGAAGAGAAGTTTGTGGCACAACTTGACTAGAAGAAGGGATCGGTTGGTAGGACATGTTCTGAGGCATCAAGGGATCACCAATTTAGTATTGGAGGGCAGTGTGGAGGGTAAAAATCGTAGAGGGAGACCAAGAGATGAGTACACTAAGCAGATTCAGAAGGATGTAGGTTGCGGTAGGTACTGGGAGATGAAGAGGCTTGTACAGGATAGAGTAGCATGGAGAGCTGCATCAAACCAGTCTCAGGACTGACGACCACAACAACAACAACATGTGGCATCAAAACTGGTCCACATTGCACAAGTGCTCCCTCTGCCTACAGCGATTAGGTGCAACCTTCAGGCAGCCCTTGGCTAGTATCTCAAGGCTGTGGGGTCACACTCCGAGGTTCTATATGCAGGTTTCCTCAGAAGTTGGTGTATTTTTTCTCACCGTAATCCACCCGCTGCAGAACGACTGTAGAATTCCCTCTGCGTGCCGGCAGTACTACAGTACTGTCGTCTTCAAGAGCTTCGTGAGTGCGTGCGTCTCTTCAGTTGTGATGTTCGATTTTGGAGGCCTTGCGTCGGTTAGAGCCCTGCAAGTGTCTTGGCGGACTTCCTCTGCCACGTCCAGAAGACCACAGTGAGCAGGAAAGCACCGCAGGGAGAAACGCCTGGCAACCCAGACGGAACTCCAAACACACTGGGCCAAAGAGGGAACGCTCAGAATGGCAGCGGACGGCAGCAGGTTGCAGCGAGCAGGCGCGGACCGCAGAAGGAACGCCTGCAACTGCTGGTGGAGGGGGAAGGCCACAGACAGGGCCAGGTCCACTCGAGGAGCAGTCTCAGGTCGCACCTGATGAAGGTGCACAGGTCATCCCCGTTTTCAAGAAGTGACGTCGAACAGATGTGCAGAACTATAGACCTATATCTCTAATGTCGATCAGTTGTAGAATTTTGGAACACGTATTATGTTCGAGTATAATGACTTTTCTGGAAACTAGAAATCTAATCTGTACGAATCAACACAGATTTCAAAAAAGATGATCGTGTGAAACCCAGCTCGTGCTATTCGTCCACGAGACTCAGAGGGCCATAGACACGGGTTCACAGGTAGATGCCGTGTTTCTTGACTTCCGCGAGGCGTTCGATACAGTTCCCCACAGTCGTTTAATGAACAAAGTCAAAGCATATGGACTATCAGACCAATTGTGTGATTGGATTGAAGAGTTCCTAGATAACAGAACGCAGCATGTCATTCTCAATGGAGAGAAGTCTTCCGAAGTGATTTCAGGTGTGCCGCAGGGGAGTGTCGTACGACCGTTGCTATTCGCAATATATATAAATGACCTTGTGGATGACATCGGAAGTTCACTGAGGCTTTTTGCGGATGATGCTGTGGTGTATCAAGAGGTGGTAACAATGGAAAATTGTACTGAATTGCAGGAGGATCTGCAGCGAATTGACGCATGGTGCAGGGAATGGCAATTCAATCTCAATGTAGACAAGTGTAATGTGCTGCGAATACACAGAAAGAAAGATCCCTTATCATTTAGCTACAATATAGCAGGTCAGCAACTGGGAGCAGTTAATTCCATAAATTATCTGGGAGTACACATTAGGAGTGATTTAAAATGGAATGATCATATAAAGTTGATCGTCGGTAAAGCAGATGCCAGACTGAGATTCATTGGAAGAATCCTAAGGAAATGCAGTTTGGAAACAAAGGAAGTAGGTTACAGTACGCTTGTTCGCCCACTGCTCGAAAACTGCTCAGCAGTGTGGGATCCGTACCAGATAGGGTTGATAGAAGAGAGAGAGAAGATCCAACGGAGAGCAGCTCGCTTCGTTACAGGATCATTTAGTAATCGCGAAAGCATTACTGAAATGATAGATAAACTCCAGTGGAAGACTACAAGAGAGACGCTCAGTAGCTCGGTATGGGCTTTTGTTGAAGTTTCGAGAACATACCTTCAACGAGGAGTCAAGCAGTATATTGCTCCCTCCTGCGTATATCTCGCGAAGAGACCGTGAGGATAAAATCAGAGAGATTAGAGCCCACACAGAAGCATACCGACAATCCTTCTTTCCACGAACAATACTAGACTGGAATAGAAGGGAGAACCGATAGAGGTACTCAGGGTACCCTCCGCCACACCATCAGGTGGCTTGCGGAGTATGGATGTAGATGTAGAAGGTTACGAGCTGCGTTACCAAAATATCGTGCAAGAACAACGTTAATATCCGGCAGAACACGCAGCAACCCAAGACGTCATTAGATCGCCGGGAAAGCCTGAAGAGCTACACTTAAATCTTGGAGAAATAATTCAAAAGCCAAGCTCGCTTAAATACTCTTAACTAGATAACCGGTTTCAAGACACTAAAGGTGCTATCATCGGATCTGTGAAGATATAACATGACAGGTTTGAGGGAGAACTTACATGAGTTACGCTATATACATTACTATTAGTACAGTACTACATACCTGAATGTAGCTTAACATTTATAAACTGTTTGGATATAACAATACATGAGGCAAACCAGCTGATACAAAATCATTGTCACAAAAATAAAAAACAACTGCTCTCATGGTCATTCTTTTCCATCAGATATGTAAAACCGAAGCCACAAGATAAAACTATTTAGTACGTGACCGCTGCTCGACTACAACGGTCGGCATCACACTTCCCTATTCCGCACCGGTTTGCCTGCTGCAATTCTAGTGGTTCACAACCGGCCACTAGATAGCACTGTCCCAGCAGTGCACATTCAGCCCCACGGTATAACCACTCATTACTACTACAATACAACTTTACTATTAATGCTAATCAAATACCCATGCAAAGAACACTTTCGTGTACACTTACTTTACATGCTATGCATACTATACATACTATGAAGTATGTCAATTACAGAGTAAAAACATTATCCATATTAGCGCCATACAGAACTACATATTATAATTTACCCTTATTCGTATATGGAAGTCAGGAAGCTGTTCATAAAACGACTTAGATACAATGTGACGAGTGATTAAAACCTATATGCTGGGCTTTACCTGTCTGGGCACTACAGTCTTAGGTTAAAAAAAAAAAAAAGGTACCGTATTTACTCGAATCTAAGCCGCACCTGAAATTTGAGACTCAAACTTCAAGGGGAGAGAAAAGTTTTAGGCCACACCTCCATATCGAAACAAAGTTGGTCCATTGTAATATGAGACACAATTTACGTCGAATGAATGACAATACAGCTACAGTAGTTTGGTTCGAGTAGTAAGCATAGCAGTTAAACTTTACCAGGTAGCCATTGCTATGTGTCAGGCACTCCGTCCGTCTTTATACGGGTACCCTTCCTTTTTCACGTGCTTCGTCTGGTTTGAATTGATTGCTTATTTTTCTTTGATCTGATAAGCACCGTTTTCTTTGTTATAGGTGTTTACGTCATTCTGATAGTGCGTGTTTACGGCCTGTCGCCACTCGCGGCATGGCTTGCTTTTGTGCGCGCTACCGCCGCTTACAATTTAAAAAAAAAGAGAGAGGAATCATCTCATTAGCGATACAGTGGCATGAGACTGCTATTTGTTGTTACTTACACTGCTGCTTTCTTTGATAATGATCAATAAGAACCAAATAATAGACTGTGTATGATAGAAGATGTTCTGAACGAGAGTTTAGGGAAAAATTTTCTCCGTTTGAAAATCTTTGCAGGCGCCTCTTTAGTACATTACATTCTGCACAGAAATTAGTCATCTTAGATTTAAAAATCTAGTCAATTGCCGTGTTTCATTTCTGGCTGTATCACTATTAGGCATAAGAATAATATGGATATAAACATAACATGATATATATATATTCTTCCGCGTTTGCTGTTGTCTCACTCTAGTTTCGTAGTTTATTAGGCAGACAGGATTTAAATGAGATAGCAGCAAACACGAAAGAATACATAGCAAAATGTTTATATTCGTATTATTCTTATGGTGAAGAGAATACTGTCTTTGATTCACAATTCATAAAAGTTCCTATTAGCAACCATCTCTTCTCACAGGTAGGAAAAAATTCAGAACGTAGAGTTGGCCATATTGACAAACATCCCAAACAGTCTTGCCCGTCGGATTTTCGTAGTATATTGAAATGCTGCTACATGGAATTTGTATTTACTTCGTTGGATAATGTACCAAAACGCAGTGGTCGAAACTCAGGGCGGAGGAAAAAAAGCTCGTCTTCCACCTTTTTTTTTTTTTTTTTTTTTTTTTTTTTTTTTTTTTTTTTTTTTTTTTTACTGACGCAGAGGTTTTGTTGCCAGTATTTATCTTTGTGCCTACAAAGCATGCCTGATTAGCGCTACATATATTCGACGGCAGAAGTTAGTTGTGGCGGCACCCACCAACATTTTTCAGAACTTACGCTTGCTTTGCACTCGATTCTAAGCCGCAGGCGGTTTTTTTGGATTACAAAAACCGGAAAAAAGTGCAGCTTAGATTCGAGTAAATACAGTAGTAACGTGCTATAAAAGGCTCTCCCCAACTATACACTCATTATGAACGTAGTACGGATCAACTATGAAAACCTGCATAGGCACATGAAATTACAGGAGGCCAGATCAGAAAAGTTTTTTAGCAGTACTTTTTATGTGGTTTTCCGAGCATAACAGATACACAAAACTCATCATCATAGTTTGTGAATACGCCGCACAGGGTCTCTAAGAAATTATAGTCCGCCGAATCTAATTGGTCGTTCAACAATTTGCTCGGAAACCTTTTTCTGTTTTTGTAAATTTCGATGTTTTCCAAAACGTTGAGTTTGGTTCCTTTAGATGCTTTATGCAAGATTTTCATACCTTGTTGCATATCAGTAATTTTATGATCAGAGTCCCGCAGATGGTCACCCGAAGCGGACTTATTGTGGGCACTCGTGTGTTCACGAAAGCACGTAAAAATCGGTCTCCCCGTTTGCCCCACGTAAAAGCCTTCACACCCGCCACATTGTAATCTGTATACCCCTGTGTTTCTAAATTTATTGGTGCTGTCTTCAGTCATATGCCTATGTTTCAAGTGCAAACTATTTATTGTGCTGAATGACAAGACCACACCGAACTTACGAAACTGTCGGTCTATTTTGTTAGACAACGGGCCTTGATATGTCATTGGAACATACTTTTTACCCCTACTATTGTTAGATGGCCTTTCCTTCTTATCCCTGCTTTTTTTAAATTTTTGTATACAATGTGTCTACCATGCCTGCATCATAACCATTGCTACAGGCAGTATGCTTGAGAACATCTCTCTCTCTTGCCTAATGGTGCTCCATTGCAATGGCGTCTTTAAGAGCCTATGTATCATTGAGCAAAAAATAGGACTTTTTATACTTAGATGGATGGTTGAATTGCGCATGACTAACAAGGTATGTAGCTACTGGTTTCTGTGACGGTGCGTCACATAAATATTGACATTTTTAGCAGTTGTAAATCGTATTTTACGTATTTTATGAACATAATTAGTGTAAAAGATATAGTTAATGTTCTTGAAACAACTGATATGCAGCGATAGCATCTTTATTTAATGTCTTTGATAATAAAAAAAGGATAGAAAGAGACGCGATTGTACGGCCGAGGAGGAAGGACATATTTTGTGGTAGACACACTGTTTTGTTTTGCTATACGGAAGGCAGCCATTGAGCAGCTACACATATTTTATGTAAGTTATTAGTATTTCTGCTTAAATAAACTTATTGTTATTATTACAAAATGAATTTCTTTGTAATAGTTGTCACTTCAAATGCCCGCAGTGGCTAATTATTTTTAATAAGCATTTCAGTAATTTGCGCTGCAAGAAGCTCATCTTCCGATGCTGCCTCTGGTCGGCCATTACGCGCCGAAGTATTAATCTATTTTTCAAAGTGTTAACAGTAACTGTAAATGCGAGAGATTTCCTTATATGAACCTTTTTAAATCGCAACAGATAATTAATTTACGTAAAGTTCATGTTTTTAAACTATACAGATTCCGTGAGTTCGGTTAAGTTTTACCTTGGCTGCTCCACGGCAACAATCGAAATTCTCTCAAGCCTTGCTTTGCAATCAATAAATAGAAATTAACAAAATTACATTCAATTCAGTTAATGGCAACTATATTTTAGTAATCACGTTCAAAATCTAAAGTTGGTACATGAATAACTGAGGCCCTTCAAGAACCCGTTTCATATTTACTTATGCACGTAAGTAAAAGTGATAAGAAAAGACAATATCCCTGAGAGAAAGAAGGATGCTGATAAATTAAAAATAAAATATATATGTAATTTTTTTTTTTATGTGACATAACGAATGCCACCGACATTACATTTCCTGTAAATGCTAAACGTATGACAGCCGGCTGCTTTTTCTCTCTTAGTGCTATATTATCCCTGCAAGCTGAACTGAGCCGAACTTGGGGAATTTGTCGATCGACTAGAAACTTCACTATCCTTTAAGAGGGAATTCTCACAGTCAGAAGGCTGTACGGTGGAAATGTGCGAAGGAAACGGGCGACCGCGCCACGGAGATGCGCTCGTGCTCCTTACAGCCGACTTAGTGAGTTCGACTGGGGTCAAATGTGGCCATCCGAGTGGTCGGACGGTCCTTTCGGCGAGTTGCCACACGAGTCGTACGTGCTGCATCTGTTGTGCAATGGTGCCGATGTCATTGCCTCGTGAATGTTTCCACACCCGTAGATCGGGTTGTGGACATGCACGGAGCACAGACACTCGCCAGGGTCTCCGCATCATAAGGGAAGCGTACAGCTACCACAGCACACGTAAGAGGTCTTGTCAGCCGTGACGTCGACGCGACCTGTCGCAAACCGATTATTCGCAGCAGGACAGTGGGCGTGCACACGTCTCCAGCCCGCGCTCCACCCGTGCTGCAGCATCGACACGCGCAGGTCGACTGGTGCCGTCAGAGGATCGTTCGGAAGGTGGAATAGCGTCCTGTGGTTTTGAGCAGTGAAAGCAGATTCTTCCTGCATGCGAGGGACGGTCGTTTGTGCGTACGACACAGACCCGGTCGGCGCTGTCTCGTAGGCTGTATTTGTCCCGCACACACTGGCCGCGTCCCAGTCCTTACGGTCTGGGGTGCCGTAAGGTACAATTCTTACTCGCCTTTGGTGTTTCTGGTGGAGATGCTAATCAGCATCGAGTATGTGCAGAATGTCGATAGACCCATTTTTCGCCTTTCTTGCAACGAGGTGGTGACGTGTTGTTCCGACACCATTACGCTCACCCACACATTGCTCATGAAACTCGACGTGCTCCGCGAGACGTGCCGAAACTTCCCTGGCCGGCGTGACCTCTGGACTTCTCTGTTACCGAACACGACGAGCGACTCCTCGGCCGACTGCTCTTACGGGACTGTGTCAACAGGTTGAGCAGGTGTGGCGTAATGTATCCCGGGACAGTACTCACTACCTGTACTATCAACTGGGTGCCAGAGTCAGCACCTGTCGAGGCTACGCCGTGTACTAGTGTGGGTGTTACGGCGTGGGTCAATATCTGGTACCTAGGAACTGCCTGTGCTATTGATTTGTAAATGTAATCACCCCATTGTGCTGTTGTAACAATAAATCTTAAGTGAATTGCGTCTTTACTGATTGTGTAGGTCATTCTAATAGCAAAGAGCTCGCAGAAGAATGAATATGTTTCACTGTAATGAAGACCAATAAAAGCACATAGCTCTTGAGGTATGCATTTTAAAGCCCACAATTAGTGGCCTTAAGTTCTTATTTTGATCTGTATTACCACCTCCCAAAGTGTGGTATAACATCCTGTATATGTAGATGTAAGCAGGTTTTGAGTTAAAAGTGAATAGGATTTTCTTAAAAGCCCAAATTGAAGCAGTACTGAAATCCTTAATAAATACCAATTTTTTTATTTATTTGATTAGAATGAAAGATTTTGGAACACTTTCCTGCTTACAGACCGTATGTTAAACACATGACTGATCACAATTAAGCATAATAAGCAAATAGAAGAAAAGAAAAAGAAATTTAAAGTACATACATCAGTCTGACCCTATTCCGTGATGTTTGAAATCTTAACAATTTGAATTCTTCCATCAGCTGACTTTGGTAAATGATCAAAAAAGGGGGAAGTCCAGGACTGACTGACGACAACTGTATGGAAGTGATAGGTGGCTGCTCACCATATAAAGGAGATGTTGATTCACAGACTAGCATAACGAAAAGACTGCTATACGTTTTCGGCCAAAAGGTGTTCTTCTGAAGTAAAAGACACGTACACATTCACACGAGCTCAACTCACAGACCGACAGTGGTCGTGTGTGAAAGAGTGTTGTTTTCTACTTCAGAAGAAAGTCTTTCGGCCAAAAGCTTTTGTAAAAGATCTGTTTTTTAACTCCTGTCTAATCGATTCGAACCCAGCACTTGACATCTGTTCCTGATCATCTTAACATAACTTGTGGTAGTCACCATCAAATATTTAATAATTCTGACCGAAACAATGAACTGTTTGCAAAAGTAGTCAATTTTTGTTCACCATATCTGTCAGAAAATAACACTGCCTAGAAAAAGGTTCAGAATGCTAGTGAAATTACCAAGTGAATGATATAAAAACTGTGCTATCTAGTTACAATTCTCAACCTTCCTTCAAGAGTGGCTACTGAACTTTATAGAAGTTCCCCTGCATGCCTTACAGGACTAGCATTCCTGGAGGAAAGAATATTGGGGAGAAATGTCTTGGCCACAGAATGAATTTTCACTCTGTAGCATTTTGTGTATTGTTTTTAAAATAGAAGTTTGGAAGTGACTCTTCAAGCTTTCCCCACAGATGTGTTGTAAATAGTCTTCTAATGTTGTAAATAGTCACTATTTACAGAAGTTTGGATACTAGAAGAGGGGAACTTATGGACTGGACCTCTTCAACTTTGTTCACACTTACAGGATTTGGAGCTTTGTGCCAAAAGCAGTGTGACTTGATTGTCAAAAACTGAAAGAAAAAAAAAATCTTTGAAGAGAAGAAGATTTCAGATTGCTGTTAAGCACAAACAGTTGTACACTATTAACATAACTGTTGCAATTTGTTACTGTTATTTAAATTACAAACTTATTTATTAACAAATGGAATTGTTAGCTAACATCTTTTCTTCCTAGTGACTGGTCATATGAAAATTAATTAAAATTTGATGCAGACGTGCAAAATACCTTATTGTTAAATAAGAAAACTATATACATCATTAATACTGTACAGTCTCCAGAAATGAAAAAAGTATTTATTTTCTATTTGATGCTTCCCATTGTTTCCAGCAAATTTTAATTTATTGTGAACTAGCCACCCACTTCACTTTCACACAGATAGCCTTAAGTATCTTTGGCCAGACAACTAGTTTCATATAACTAAACAATTTAAGCAGCACGTATCAGGGAAATTCTGAGGCACAACTTTTGCGACAGACACCATCATAGTTCAGCCAATGAGTGTGAAAATTTTGTGCTTTGTATACACAAACCATCCTTGTGAATCGGTCTTATCTATTACTGAAAATCGTATCAAAATACCTGCAGTAATTCCTAGATTGTCCTTCACATACAGCAAACTATGAGAGGTGAGAGGAGGGGGGCGAGGGGGGGTTGTGTTCATACCAGTCACCACATGCGACCACCAAATAGTCAGCTTGGCTCCATATTGCTGTTCATACCTTCCAGAACCTCATTGACACTCTTCCTGCACACCTCATAGCAGTCCGTGCTGCAAAAGGGTGGTTATTGAGGCTTTGTAATTGGGAATAGAGAGATGTTATTTTTATTTAAAAAATTATGATATTTGTTAATTAACATTCCTGTGTGGTAATAAATATGGAATTTTAATAAAAGTAAAAAAAGTATTCTTTCTAGCTACATCAGAACCAATGACTATTAGACTTTTATGCTGCACACTTAGCTGCCGAAAACCACTAATGCGATTACAAATTTAGTAAGAGCAGGTGTTGCCTGTAGGGGGAATGACTGTTAAAACTAAGTTTTTGAAAAACAGCCACAAGTCGCACTTTGTATTTTTCTTCATTGACCAGTTTCGCTCTTCAGATAACAAGCAACACCAGAATATATACTGTAAAAGATACAAATTGAGATAATACAGAAGACTTAAACTGACAATACGTAAAGTACATATTCTACTTCCAGCATAGTGACTTATGTTTAAAGTTGGCAGACAGCATTAAAGATTGCATTTTAAGTTGGGTGACATCCCTAAAGATTAAAATGGCTGTACTATAGAGAAGCAGATATGTATCAACATGACATGCCTATACACACACATAAAAGAGGCAATTAAAAAAGTAAATTTTGTTTTCTGTAGTTGTAAATTATCTTTGGGTACACTATACCGTGGATTTTACAAATACTGTTGTATAGTCAATGTCACCTTTGGCACTGTCCATGTCATCGTTTACTACCGTATTTTAAATGCACTTTAAATGTGTAAGTACTATAGTACAGCCAGTCTTCAGCGAGCCAACTTTAAACACAATGTTTATCTCAATTTGTATCTTTTAGAGTGTATTTACTGATAATGCTTGCGCTCTCTCTCTCTCTCTCTCTCTCTCTCTCTCTCTCTCTCTCTCTCTCTCTCTCTCAACTTGATCCTGATGCAAAGAATTGCCAGCCATATATGAATGATCAGAAATAAAGGGGCACACTGTAAGATTCTTTTACAAGAATAGGATATGTGGATGTCTGTAGCCAGATCGTTCAGTCAGTAAGAACATTGCCTGTGAAAGGTCACAATATGGGTTTGAATTCCAGCATACAGTTTGAATCTGTTCAACAATGCACACTGGAGAGTGAAAGACCTCTTCTAAATGATATAGTAAATAATCGGTGTTGCCATAATATTGTGAGTTTTATCAGTGATATTTTCTGAGAATTTAGGTGTAAGGGACCTGTGGTCTCTGGTAGCTTCTTACAGAGTAATGGCATTCCATCTGTGTTTGCACCCCTGTTTATCTTTGTATTATTGGTATTGCACTCTGTACTGCAGTACAAAAGTTGGAGGTATGTGCTGTTTACCTCGTTAGGGAACAAACTTGTACCACTCAAGATAATCAGGATGTATACACGAAGGAACAACTGGGAAAGTCCCAGGAGTTTTTCACCCAGAAAATATCGAGGACAAACCTGGGAATTTTTCAATGTTTCAGTTAATTTTTTGTAATTTTGACTAGTAAGCACTGGTACTGTAATGAAGAATTTTACTTTAGCCCACTGCTGCAGAATAATACTGCAGCATTAAACATAAATGGGAGAATAACACCAAAATAAAACTTAAGTTGCAAAGAAAATGTTCCATTTACAACAACAAAGCACGGTACTCATACAAGTGTCTGCTGACAGCAAAATGTGTCAAAGGATTTGGGACGAAAACTGTGCAATATTTTGTAATAAGAAACCGCTTTTGATAAGCGTCATATCGCACTGTTTACATTTGTAACAGGCCGTGGAAAAATATTGTGAATGGCGGTACGAGAAGCGTTACTTTCACAGTAAATATTCTTTTACGCAAGGTGAATTATATTGCGTTTAAGAATGTGCAATGAATTTCTTAATTCATTGAGCATTTGTCCCTCATTCAAAACTTAGCAGTTTGAGGACCAGCCATTTAAGCCATTATTTAAAATTGTGCTGGCACATTTGTGTGTGATGTTATCCTAAAAAAACACATGCTAAAAAGACCAAGCTTATAGACATTACAAATTATGCAATAACAATGGCAAAAAAGAATAATTATCCTTACAAAAGGGACAAAGTGAATTGGTGAGTAATTTCACACATAATTGGTTTTTCTGTGGGAAAGTGGACAGAACATGTATTCAGCCAGGTAACCCATGGAATGTTCAGTGCACAGCAGTCAAATTTATAATCGTGCTTGTCGGAAATATTTAGCTGCTGAAATTTAATGTGTGCCCTCAGGCTCCTGCCTAACAAACCACCAGGGGGAAAAAAGGCAAAAAAATTTTGACAACCAATATTACATGTGAAAGCTTGGCTTTTCTTGTAGCTGTACTGTAAGTATGTTAATTTAAACCATTAACTTTTCCTGTTTGTGTGTTTGTGCTACTTAAGTGATGTTGCTTGGCTGACTCCATCACATAGCCTATGATCTGAATATCTGCTGTCATTGTCTGTCAAGATCACGTGGAATGAGGTAAAATTGGTTGCCGAAAGAGCATCGCAGTCTCGATGTCAGTGCTTCGGAAGCTACTGTGCTGCATTTGGTGGAATTCGTATTTATACTTTCATACTAGTATAGCAAGCATTGTACATGTTGCCACACATCGAAGATCTTTCCAAAACCTGTTGTTTTTTACTGGGATTTGTTTCTGTTAAATTCAGCACCAATGAATAAATCCTTTACCAAGAAATTGGTAAGTTTTCCAGCTCTGAAGGAAAGTTTATTGTCACTTAACACAGAAAAAATGTTACTTTCACCCGGGCTGAAGTGCATTTTCATCCTAGAAAAAAGTGTGGTTTTAACGGGGAAACTGGGGATTTCCGTATTTACTCGAATCTAAGCCGCACTTTTTTTCCAGTTTTTGTAATCCAAAAAACCGTCTGCAGCTTAGAATCGAGTGCAAAGTAAGCGGAAGTTCTGAAAAATGTTGGCAGGTGCCGCCACAACTAACTTCTGCCATTGAATATACGAGGCATGCTTTGCAGTCACAAAGATAAATACTGGCGCCAAAACCTCTGCGTCAGTAAATAAATTTAAAAAAAGGTGGAAGACGAGCTTTTTTTCTCCGCCTCAAGTTTCGACCACTGCATTTTCATACATTATCCAACGAAGTAAATACAAATTCCATATTGTTCATCTTCGAATGTAGCAGCATTTCAATGTACTACGAAAATCCGACTGGAAAGACTGTTTGGGATGTTTGTCAATATGGCCAACACTACGTTCTGAATTTTTCCCTACCTGTGAGAAGAGATGGTTGCTAATAAGAACTTTTATGAACTGTGAATCACATGCAGTATTCTCTACACCATATGAATAATACGAATATAATCATTTTGCCACGTATTCTTTCGTGTTTGCTGCTATTTCATTTAAATCCTGTCTGCCTAATAAACTACGAAACTAGTGTGAGATAACAGCAAAAGCGGAAGAATATACATATCGTGTCATGTTTATATTCATATTATTTTTATGCCTAATAGTGATACAGTCAGAAATGAAGTACGGCAAATGACTAAATTTTTAAATCTAAGATGACTCTTATTTCTGTGCAGAGTGTAATGTACAAAAGAGGCATCTGCAAAGATTTTCAAACGGAGAAAAATTTTAGCTAAACTCTCGTTCAGAACATCATCTATCATACGCAGTCTATTATTTGATTCTTGTTGATCATTATCAAAGAAAGCAGCAGTGTAAGTAACAACAAATAGCAATCTCTTGCCATTGTTTCGCTAATGAGACAATTCCTCTCTTTTTTTATTGTAAGCGGCGGTAGCGCACACAAAAGCAAGCCATGCCACGAGCGGCGATAGTTCATAGACACACAGTATCAGAATGCGACAAACAATGCATGACACAGTACAGTAATGCATTTTCAGCTTAGAGTGACGTAAACACCTATAACAAAGAAAACGGCACTTATCAAATCAAAGAAAAATAAGCAATCTATTCAAACCAGACGAAGCACGTGAACAAGGAAGGGTGCCCGTATAAATAACGACGGAGCGCCTGACGCATAGCAGTGGCTACCTGGTAAAGCCTAACTGCTAAGCTTACGACTCGAACCAAACTAATGTACTATATCGTCATTCATTCGACCTAAATTGTCTCATATTACAATGGACCCAATTTGTTTCAATTTGGAGGTGCGGCCTAAAACTTTTCTCTCCCTTTGAATTTTGAGTCTCAAATTTCAAGTGCGGCTTAGATTTGGAAAAAAAATTTTTCCTTGATTTCGAGTCTCATTTTTCAGGTGCGGCTTAGATTCGAGTAAATACGGTTTTTATTTTTATTTTTTTATTTTTATTTTTTTTTTATTTTTATTTTTTTTTATTTTTATTTTATTTTATTTTATTTATTTATTTATTTTTTTTTTCCTCTTGTCTGCGTATATCCCCTGCTACTGTTGACAACAGCAATGTCTACTTTACTTTTCGCCTTCAGTACTGCTCAGTTCTGTCTCAAGTTTATTTTCCCAGCAGTACATTAACAATGGTACTCAGTTATATGGATATGTCAATTCAGTGCCCAGTTTGTGACACTATGCACCAGTATGCCATACCAGTACCTCTGATGAAAAAAGATAAAAACCGCAGATTTTGATATGTGATATGACAGAGCTTCTGCTACGTTTGATCGATGTAAAACAGGCATAGTCACACCTCTAAAACGCTCAGAAAAGGGTTAAAATAAAGTTTCGAGAAGTCTACATTTAAAAAACACCCTGTCGAAGGTCACAGTATCGGAACCTCATTTTTTACAAGTTGAGCACTGGGTTTAGTGGTGCATAGTTGACTGATATTCACCAATGCAGTAGAGGAGCAGCATGAGGACACTATGCTGAGCTGTTCCTACAGTGATGGCAAGGAAATCGCACTACTTTGTAGGGTTCTGTGGCTCAGATGGTAAAAACTGGATCCATATAGGATGCTTTTGACAATGTTGACTGGAATACTCTCTTTCAAATTCTAAAGGTGGCAGGGGTAAAATACAGGGAGCGAAAGGCTATTTACAATTTGTACAGAAACCAGATGGCACTTATAAGAGACGAGCGGCATGAAAGGGAAGCAGTGGTTGGGAAGGGAGTGAGACAGGGTTGTAGCCTCTCCCCGATGTTATTCAATCTGTATATTGAGCAAGCAATAAAGGAAACAAAAGAAAAATTCGGAGTAGGTATTAAAATCCATGGAGAAGAAATAAAAACTTTGAGGTTCGCCGATGACATTGTAATTCTGTCAGAGACAGCAAAGGACTTGGAAGAGCAGTTGAACGGAATGGACAGTGTCTTGAAAGGAGGATATAAGATGAACATCAACAAAAGCAAAACGAGGATAATGGAATGTAGTCAAATTAAGTCGGGTGATGCTGAGGGAATTAGATTAGGAAATGAGACACTTAAAGTAGTAAAGGAGTTTTGCTATTTAGGGAGTAAAATAACCGATGATGGTCGAAGTAGAGAGGATATAAAATGTAGACTGGCAATGGCAAGGAAAGCGTTTCTCAAGAAGAGAAATCTGTTAACATCGAGTATAGATTTAGGTGTCAGGAAGTCGTTTCTGAAAGTATTTGTATGGAGTGTAGCCATGTATGGAAGTGAGACATGGACGATAACTAGTTTGGACAAGAAGAGAATAGAAGCTTTCGAAATGTGGTGCTACAGAAGAATGCTGAAGATTAGATGGGTAGATCACATAACTAATGAGGAGGTATTGAATAGGATTGGGGAGAAGAGGAGTTTGTGGCACAACTTGACCAGAAGAAGGGATCGGTTGGTAGGACATGTTCTGAGGCATCAAGTGATCACCAATTTAGTATTGGAGGGCAGCAAGGAGGGTAAAAATCGTAGGGGGAGACCAAGAGATGAATACACTAAGCAGATTCAGAAGGATGTAGGTTGCAGTAGGTACTGGGAGATGAAGAAGCTTGCACAGGATAGAGTAGCATGGAGAGCTGCATCAAACCAGTCTCAGGACTGAAGACCACAGCAACAACAACAACATAGGATCACTTTGTTGTCAATCTGCCTGTCCGACTGTTAAAAACCCTTTTTCTCAGAGAACAGGTAGACATATCAAGTTAAAATTTATGTCAAATGCTAAGGCCTATGGTCCATTGATGGTATAATAAACATTAGCTTATAAGTTGGTGGTGTCAAAAGATATGGCCGTTTGTCACATTTTTTGATACTAGCAAACTCACTCATCAAAATAACAGGTTACCCATTGGCCTAGAACCTTGAAATTTTTCAAAAAGGGTTTCACAGTACATCCAAAGGAAAAAATCTGGAACAGTAAGTTTGTAATTATATTACAGTATATTCGGATTAACGAACTAATTGGGACCACACCTTGTTCGGATTACCGATTTGTTCGGATTAGCCAGAACTACAGTGACGAGTTTCTAGAATGAAGTATACCGAGCAGATTAGTAGGTACACCATGGTAACAAATGGGAACAATAGCTCACTCTCACTACCTTTGTAGTGTCTGAGGTCAGTGCGCTCCCAGTTGGCTCGCAAAGCGCTCGGTTATGTTGGTTATCGATCGCTAGCATGCGTAACAGTTGTATTGTATTCGTTCAGGTGTAGCGTCATACATATTTTCCTCATAAGTAAATGGAAACATTCAATGTTAACTCTCTAAGAAAAACTGAATGCTTTGAAACGGATAGACAATGGTGAGAACGTATCTAAACTGGCAACGGAACTGGGTGTTGGTAAAGCAACCATTTGTGATTGGAAGAAGAACTGAGTGAAGCTTGAACAGTCCCTTGCAACGTCTTCGGGAAAAACACTCAAAATTTGGCAGACTTTGAAACAGTCCCAGTGCGATAAAGTGGATAAAGCTCTTTTCCTTTATTCAGGAAAAGGAAAGGGGAACTCCTTTGAGTGGAGCACTGGTTCAGGAGAAGGCAGTTAACCTGAACAAGTTAATGAATAGTGATGAGTCTTTTAGTGCAAGTACAGGTCGGTTGGACTGATTCAAAAAATGTCATTAAATCTGTCAGCTAACAATTACTGGAGAGAAGCTTTCTTCTGAGCGTGATGCAGCGAAGGAATACTTGGGTGAGTTTGAAAAAATGATGAGAGAGAGAAAGTATTCTGTCCGACAAATTAATAACGCTGACGAGACTGGCCTTAATTTTAGGGCATTGCCAACAAAAAACAGAAGACCATGCTCGTGGTTTTAAATTGTGCAACGATCGTGTGGCTTTATTAGCATGCAGCAACGCTGCTGGTAATCACAAACTGCCTTTAATGCTGACTGGCAAATCTGCTAGACCCAGACCTTTCAAAAACTGCAACATCAAGTCTGTGCCCGTATTTTATTGCAACCAAAAAAAAGCACGGATGAATGATAAGCTGTTCAAAGAATAGTCTGTTCGACGGTTTTCTAAGGAAAATCATTTGTCTCCCCGCGCAATTCTTTTGATTGATAATGCGCCATCTCACCCCAACACTGAGGAATTATGTGATGCAGAAATTGTGGCGAAGTTTTTGCCACCGAATGTTACACCACTTCTACAGGCGATGGATCAAACATTGAAACTGGTTTACAGAATACAATTTTTAAGAATGTTGATCCAAGATGATAGTATTCCTTTAGTGGACAAAATAAAAAATACCAATGTGGAGGATATTATTTATTGGGCCGCTGAGGAATGGCAGAATATTTCAGGAAATACTCCGAGAAAATCATGGAGAAAACTGTGGACATCTCTTGAATTTCAGGAGAACCTAGTTGAAAATGAAGAGGAAAATCTACTACAAATGATGCAGGCAATCTCTGGGTGTGAAGAAGCTAGTGAAGGAGATGTAGATGAGTGGATGTCAGTGGATGGGGCATGTGTGGTGAACCTTACCGATGCTGATTTAGTCGCTGCTGTGACTCGAGACCAGGAAGAAGTGGACTACTGTGACGGAAGTTACACGAGAGCGACAAAGGAGAGCTGGTGCCACACAGTGACGCAGCGAAAGCCCTTCACCTCGCGCTACTTTATTTGGAGCAACAGCCTACTGCTACACCTGCTGATCTGATGTTTATGAGATGATGGCACAACTGTGTGTCATATAACAGACTGTCTTCATCATGCCAAAAAACAATGACTGAGTTTTTGTCATCTGAATAGTAGGGATAAAATGTCCGCTGTATTTTAGTAAGTTTGACAGCTTTTCTTACATTGTTATGCATTGTTTAAACCTAATGTTTTCTTGCCAATTTTTCCAATACATGTTTACCATACAGTGTTCCATACTTAGACTAACATTTTTCATGTTCGGATTAGCGGGACTCTGCTGTACATGAAAAATTTTTTTTGTCATTCCTTATGTGACTCTTATCTTTTATCCGTGTGTTAAGACCCCTTTTTCTCAAGAAGAGGTTGACATATCATGTTCAAAATTAATGTCACATACTAGGGTCTGTGTTCCCTTGGTGACGTAATAAACATTAACTTCTAAATCAATGCAATTGAAAGGTTTGACCATTTATGTCGCACATTTTGATACTTGCAAACTCACTCATCAAAACCTACAGTGTATTTCACAATGGCTCAGAAAAGTGATATTTCGCAAGAATCGAGGTTTCACAGTTCAAGTAAAGGGAAAAAAATTTGAAAACTGTTAATTTGTAATTATATTCCACAAAAAAATTCTTTTGTCATTTGTTATCAGACTTCAGACTTGAAATTAAAACAGTCTCGAAAGTTGTGGTACCCCCACACACGTATGTCTTATCAGTATCAATGTCGGAAACATGCAAAAATTGTTGAGATTCTCTATTCCTGAAATAGACGAACTGTCTATATACATAATGAAGTTTTTACGGAACACTCGGTGCACGAGTCCTACTCTAGACCTGGCCAATTTTTCATCTGTACATGGGCACCCCTGAGAAACTGAGTATTTCCTATTTATGGTAATTACATGTTACAAGCTTTTTCACTTTTGTGAGGGTATTTCTGCAAAAACAAAATCATAATTATCTTACTATTTTGAATAAGCCACGAGAGACCCCGGATCTCTTATACCAAGACACTCGGAAAATATCGAGAGTTTCTGATTTTTTTCAGAGGAGTTAGGATTCACCCAGTATGCCTTATCAGCAAACACTGGTGTGGACTGCCAATTTTCTGACTGACTGTGAATTTTGTTTTTACAGGTTACAACACCTACTGCGCGAGGGTCGACGCAGATACTTACACGAGCTGAAACTGGAACGCCAGGCCGAAGCCGACGCGGCAAAGGAACGTCAGCTCGCGGCAGAGGCCGGGGATGACAACTCGGAGCGGACGGGCCTGTCGGAACGGGGTTCCGCGTCGGACGCGGTCCCCGGCAGAAGCAGTGGACGGGGCACACCGCAGCGGAGCCAGTACGACGCGGAGGAGAAGCTGCGCGCCACGTGGCGCTACCACCGGCACCGCGGGGTGTGCGCGGTCCTGCGCCGCAAGTCGTGGGAACGTCGGGCCGACACCCCTGCCCCTCCGGGACCGCGCTGCACCCACACGGAAGGCGGCGTCAGGTGAGTGTGTTTCGTTCTGTCTCGTCTCGGCGCGTGTATTCCGGGTGAAAAGTTCGAAGGAAAGGCTGCACGAGTGTAGACGCAAGGAAATGGGAGATTGTGTGTCAGAATTTCATAAACGTGTATTACATCTCAGTTTTTGTGTCCTGCATTTTACTAGCTTAGAGATATCTTCACGAGTATTACACCGTGTTCAGTCACAGTATTTGTAGCCAAATGGAGGTAACCCCTTGTAATAGAGTGTGGCAACTTATCTGAAAAACTTGGAAAACTGAATTTACTGGAAAAGTCAGGAAAATCTTGGGAAATTCTGAAAGGCTTGGGGAATTACAAAAATCTGGTTGAAGCTGCACTGTTCTTCAACAGAAAGCATTGATGCTGCAAACTTTTGCTCGCCCTTTTCTCGCACGATACCTTGTGAACTGTAGGTAGAGGACAACAGATTTTTGAAAAGCATATGACGCCATGTCACACTGCTGACTGCCAGCAAAGGTCTGGGCGTGTGGAACAGGTTCTTACGTATGTGAACACCTCAAACACTTTTTAAGTATTAAATTCAAGTGTTCGCCAGGCTGAAGTACTGTCAGAAGTGCCCCAGGGAGTTGTGATAGGACTGTTCTTGTTCTCTATACACACACAAACCGTCAGGCGATTGGGGTGAGCAGCAGTCTGCAACTGTTTGCTGATGACTCTATGAGGATACAGGATGAGTTCAGCAGGTTCTATATTAGAGCGATGAATGGTTGTTTGCTCTAAATGTGGAAAAGTTAAGTTAATGCAGATGAGCAGGAAAAACAATCCTATGGTGTCTGAACATATTATTAGTGGCATGCTGCTTGACACAGTCATGTCAGTTAAGTATCTAAGTGTAATGTTAGAGAGTGGTATTAAGTGGAACAAGCACATAAGGTCAGTTGTAGAGAAGGAAAATACTTGACTTTGATGTGGTGGGAGAATTCTAGAACAGTGTGTGATGTTGGAGAGTGATATATGAAATTGAACAAGCATGTAAGGTCTGTTGTAGGGAAGCAAAATGCTCAACTTTGGTTTGGTTGAAGGATTCTAGCAAAGTGCAGCTCATCTACGGAAGATATGGTGTATAGGACACTGGTGGGACACTTTCGTACGTATTGTTCGAGTGTTTGGGATCCCTACCAGCTTGGGTCAAACAAAGACATTGAAGCAGGTCGGAGGGGTGTTGCTAGATTTGCTATTGATCAACATGCCAGTGTTACGGAAATCGTATGTAAATTGAAGGGAATCACTGCTGTCAGCTGCTATGGGACATTACGTGGAATCAGTCGTGTCTGAAAGAATAGACACGACACATTCATATAATTATGGAAGTTCTTTGTGAACTCAGATGGGAATCCATGGATGGAAGATGACATTCTTTTTGTGAAACATTTTGAGAAACATCTTGACACGTCAGTCAAAGAATTACTATTGAGAATTGCTATAATGTACAGGGTGATTCAAAAAGAATACCACAACTTTAGGAATTTAAAACTCTGCAACGACAAAAGGCAGAGCTAAGCACTATCTGTCGGCAAATTAAGGGAGCTATAAAGTTTCATTTAGTTGTACATTTGTTCGCTTGAGGCGCTGTTGACTAGACGTCAGCGTCAGTTGATGCTAAGATGGCGACCGCTCAACAGAAAGCTTTTTGTGTTATTGAGTACGGCAGAAGTGAATCGACGTCAGTTGTTCAGCGTGCATTTCGAACGAAGTATGGTGTTAAACCTCCTGATAGGTGGTGTATTAAACGTTGGTATAAACAGTTTACAGAGAATGGGTGTTTGTGCAAAGGGAAAAGTTCTGGACGGCCGAGAACGGTGCTACTGTAACTGGACTACAGTATCTGGAGATGTTAGAGAATTGGCTGTTCCCTCAGCTCGAACAAGCAGCACAACAATTCATATTTCAGCAGGATGGAGCGCCACCACATTGGCACTTATCTGTCCATAACTACCTGAACGTCAACTACCCGAGGCAATGGATCGGCCGCCAGGCAGCCCGTGACAGAGCACTTCATCACTGGCCTCCAAGAAGCCCTGATCGTACCCCCTGCGATTTTTTCTTATGGGGGTATGTTAAGGATATGGTGTTTTGGCCACCTCTCCCAGCCACCATTGATGATTTGAAACGAGAAATAACAGCAGCTATCCAAACTGTTACGCCTGATATGCTACAGAGAGTGTGGAATGAGTTGGAGTATCGGGTTGATATTGCTCGTGTGTCTGGAGGGGGCCATATTGAACATCTCTGAACTTGTTTTTGAGTGAAAAAAACCTTTTTAAATACTCTTTGTAATGATGTATAACAGAAGGTTATATTGTGTTTCTTTCATTAAATACACATTTTTAAAGTTGTGGTATTCTTTTTGAGTCACCCTGTATATTGATTACTTCATATTCTAGAAATGGAAACAAACAAGTATTGAGTGTCCCAATCCAGGCATGTCACAACCAGCTGTTTCATAATAAGGTCCTTCGGCAAGCATTAATTTCTGAGTAAATATGCATAAAATTTTATGTGAGTGCATAGTGCATTAATTGCCAAAAGTTCGTGTTCGATTTGATTGCACATTTTGCTTTGCTTTATTTCAACACTGCGATTGCACTCGCATCTCAGTAGTTTCGTAGAGTGATAGTGAGCAAGTAAGCTATTTTATGTACAGTGTCATGAGCTGTCCTCACGTGTCTGGTTGTTTGGGTAATAGCAGCTAATTACATAACCCCCTCCCGATGTTAAGGTCGGCGAACTCCTTATAGCTGTTGACTGGAGTAGGCTATGTGCTCCATTATGTTTCATCCTCTCCCTTCTTTTGTCACAATCTCACAACACATACATAACACGACACTGTACACACATCCATTAAGGGACAATCCAATGTTCAGTATTTGTCGTGCAATAATATTCTGTCAACATATCGTCAGAAATTGTGACGCCAAGCACAGCACAATATTATTTCGCAGTATTTGTTCCCGGAACATAAAGTTAGAACTCTGCCTGCGAAAAAAAAAAGAGGACGTGCAATGGGTGAAAAGGCAACTTGAAAGGTGTTCAACATATCACCATACTTCCATGTTTAAAGAACTTGCAGCAGAGCTGGATGACTATCAGAATTTGTTAAGGAATGAGGAATCTTTCAGCGAATGGTGAACCTCGTTATAAGAAGAGATGCTGTTCGTATATTTGTCATATTTCAACTTCAACAAAGCTGGGAGTGATCTGTAAACCTGAAAGATTAAAATACATTACTGTGGAGGATAGGAAGGTAGTGCTGTTATCTACACACATCAAAAAAGTTTTGCATCAGCTCAGTTACAAGAGTTGCAGAACCTGTAGAGAAAATTGGAATAGAGATCAACATAAACATCATTTCCGCCCATTTTATTGCTCACGAAAACCACACATTGCATGTTGTACCACCATACAGTGAGACCTTCAGAGGTGGTGGTCCAGATTGCTATATACACCAGTACCTGTAATGCCAGCAGCACATCTTTTTGCATTGATGCATGCCTGTATTCGTCATGGCATACTATCCACAAGTTCATCAAGGCACTTTGGTCCAGATAGTCCCACTTGTCAATGGCGATTCAGCGTAGATCCCTCAGAGTGGTTGGTGGTTCACGTCGTCCATAAAAAGGGCTTTTCAATCTATCCCAGGCTGTTCGATAGAGTTCGTGTCTGGAGAACGTGCTGGCCACTTGTCGACTGATGTCATTATCCTGGAGGAAGTCATTCACAAGATATGCACGATGGAGGCACGAATTGTCGTCCATGAAGAAGAGTGCATCTCCAATATGCTGCCCATGTGGTTGCACTATCGGTTAGAGGGTGGCAGTCGTGTATCATACAGCCATTACGGTGCCTTCCATGATTACCAGCAGCGTACGTCGGTCCCACATAATGCCACCCCAAAACAGCAGGGAACCTCCATCTTGCTGCACTCACTGGACTACGTCTCTGAGGCATCCAGACCTTGCTGCACTCACTGGACAGTGTGTCTGAGGCATTCAGCCTGACCGGGTTGCCTCCAAACACGTCTCCGACGATTGTCTAGTTGAAGGTATATGTGGTATTCATCGGTGAAGAGAACGTGGTCCATTCGGCATGTTGGGCCCATTTGTATTGCGCTGCACGGTGTTGTGGTTGCAAAGATGGACCTCGCCGTGGACGTTGGGAGTGAAGTTGCACATCGTGCAGCCTATTGCATGCAGTTTGAGTTGAAACACGACGTCCTGTAGCTGCACGAAAAGCATTATTCAACGTGGTGGCATTGCTGTCAGGGTTCCTCCGAGCCTAAATCCATAGGTAGCGGTCATCCACTGCAGTAGTAGCCCTCGGGCAACCTGAGCGAGGTGTGTCGTCATTGACAGTTCCTGTCTCGCCGTATCTCCTTCATGTCCGATCAACATCGCTTCGGTTCACTTCGAGACGCCTGGACACTTCCCTTGTCGAGAGACCTTCCTGGCACAAAGTAACAATGCGGTCGCCATTGAACCACGGTATTGACTGTCTAGGCACGGTTGAACTACGGACAACACGAGCTGTGTACCTCCTTCCTGCTGGAATGACTGTAACTGATCGGCTATCGGACCCCCTCCATCTAATAGGCGCTGCTCGTGGATGGTTGTTTACATCTTTGGGCGGTTTTAGTGACACCTCTGTGCAGTCAAAGGGACTGTGTCTGTGATGCAATATCCACAGTCGACGTCTATTTTCAGGAGTTCTGAGAACTGGGGTGATGCAAAACTTTTATTGGTGTGTGTATTTCTGCAATAAAAAATCCAAACTTCTGAAATGAACAAATAAGCAGTTGCAGTGTATTTTTCCTGCTTTTCTACATCTACATCTATACTCTGCGAGCCACCGTACGGTGTTGGCGGAGAGTACCCTGGACCACTGCTTGTCATTTCCATTCCTAATCCACTCAGAAATAGAGCAAGGGGAAATGACTGTCTATATGCTCCACATGAGCCATAATTTTGTGTGTCTTATCTTCTCGGTCCTTACGAGCAATGTATGTCGGTGGCAGTAGACTCGTACTGCCGTCAGCTTCAAATGCCGGTTCTCTAAATTTTCTCAGTTGTGTATCTCAAAAAGAATGTCACCTTCCCTCCAAGTATTCCCATTTAAGTTCCCAAAGCATCTCTGTAACACTTACGTGTTGTTCGGACCTGCCGGTAACCAATCTGGCAGCCCGCCTCTGAATTACTTTGATGTCTTTCTTCAATCCGACCTGGTATGGATCCGGAGAACTAGAGCAGTACTCGAGAATAAGTTGCACCGACGTCCTATAAGCAGTCTTCCTTACAGGTGAACCACTCTTTCATAAAATACTCCCAATAAACCGAAGTCAACCATTTGCCTTCCCTACCACAGTTCTCAACTTTTGTTGAATTTTTCTTTGGTCGAATAAGCATGAAATAGGTAATAAAATGTCCCACTTGAATGCATTTCGACAGATGATTCATTGTCTCTGCCTTTCCTGACATTCGTATAATGTCGCTGTGGTGTTTACACATCTGCAAATTGTGAAGTCTTGGCAGGAGCTGCCATACGCTGAGCACTATCACCCTTACGCAGTAAAATATATTGCACAACATACTGAACACGTGTCAGCACTTCTAAAGCTCTGCAATCTTCTACGATATATTCCGCAAACCGCCAGTATCGCTTGCAGACAGTCAGTATTATTGTGCAATAAATACTGAACTTGTGACTGCGTCTTTACACTCACCTACAACACAACTCTCACATACGTGCTGTAAAGGGGCCAATGTGTACAGAGGAAGAACACACTTCCCGACAGTTAGGTGAAACCGTGTACTGAGATATTCCAGCCAACAATGCCATACAACATTTACAGTTTTAATAATTGTGATTGAACTTTGTCTTTTGAACAAAAATAAAATCCTTTCATATATATTTGTTTTGGATGCTTGGTAACTTGGAATAAACACTAATAAATGATGTGACGAAAAAAGAAATATGTAAGGCTATGGAAATCAGTAAAGTGTGATCTCACTACAACAAAATTTGTTTGGAATGTCCCCACTTCAAAATCTTTTAATGAAACTGTTCCCACTCTGTAATACTTTATTTGCTCATTAATCTTCTCCAAGGCACTTTTATTGTAAAAGTAACAACTGCGCCTTTTATTTACTACTTGACGATGAACTGGTGTAATGCCCAAAAACTTCACTGCAACCCTTGAAAATGGAGTTGTTGGTCTGAAACATGTTGGACTATAACAGAAAAATAAGGTATTGTGTCTGGGGATGGCGTATTGCTGGTAAAAATATCCCAGCCGTAGAATCCACAGTCATAGGACGCTAAAGGCAGAAGTCTGTTTAGTATGCACATTACAAGGTGGCTGTACGATACATTTCACAAAGAGGAAATGGAGAACACTTTGTGGCATCACCAGGGTGTGCTCTCTCTCTCTCTCTCTCTCTCTCTCTCTCTCTCTCTCTCTCTCTCTCTCTTTCTCTGTGTTAACACAAAAGTAATCTTTCCAAGAGTGCTTATGTGCCACACTTAACTTCGTACAGCATGTGGAAAATAATACAAGTGCAGAAAAAAATGACTCGTTTCCAAATAGGAGCTTTCTTCTGCTTGTCAGAAACGGGAAACTATGTACACATTAAATAAATCCTATTCCTGATATGTAGGAGATGAACTGTCAAGGAAAAAAAAAAAAAAAAAAAAAAACATGAAGAACATCATACATTTACAGCTGTAACTTTTCGTAGTAGTTTATCATGTTAAGAAAATTTATAGTTACTGTTGATCAGCAGTAGATCACTGACACAATATGGATTTAATTGGCTGTGCTGAGGTGTTTATAACATGCCAGCTTTACTAAAGCGCTGTTCATTAGGTGTGTTTATTGCTGTTATACATAACATATGGCTTGTAACGACAGCCATCCCAGGTAGATGCTTATCATGTCTGCACCACCATTTTAAGATATCATGAACTCCCACATGCATTAAAATATAGAGATCTACTTCATCTGCAGTGGAAAATTTGTTGTTCTTCCAGTTCTAGAACCAATCTCTGTGTGGGTGGCAAGGGCACTGTACTTGGATGCTGTATGTTTATAAACAGTAGAGAGAGAAGAGATATAGAACTACATGATAATGTATGTGGGGGGAATTCCATTTGTCTACAAGACACTAAGCAATAACTACACAAAAACATTTATGTTAACGATTACATGTAGTAGGCCTACCTACAAAACTAGCATGCTTTGTAGCATATCGCTAAGAATTTCCTGCTTATGTCAAACAGATTGTCGCGATGGAAAGATAACCGAAAGAAAGTAGCAGTTTCATGGTTTGAAGTAATTACAATCATCTCATGTACAAAAGACAGAGCCCAATTTTTAATCCTTTTTACCTCTTACTAGAAAATACTTATCTGTTAGTATACATCATACAGAACAGTGCTTCGGGCTGCAGTAATTTAACTCATATCTCAGTCATTTTAATGGACACTGAAGATTTGTTCTGTAACCAAAGAAAGACTAACTTGATTGTAGCTCCCCCCCACACCCCCCTTTCTGATTCACCTGTCCCCTCTTTAGTTGGTTCCACGAGATCAACAATTTTTTTCTGAAAGCCCATCATCACATTCCTTTATTCTGTAAGTGGACTTCTCTCAATAACTAACACAGAAACTTTGATATACTGAGTAAGGCTCCAGCATCATGTACAAGCTGTTCCAGCATGTACTGATCTCATTTCAAATATGATATCAGAGGTAAGAGAAACCATATTTCTTCATGTACTTTGCAGTATTTGTTGTTCCTGCATTGTTCGTGGCTCCATTCAAGAAGAAGCTGCATTCTTCGAAAATGTGGTTAAGTGCTGCATACAATAAGCATCACAAAGAAATATTTTGTGACTTTTTAGGTTTTTATTATATTGGTGCCCCGGTCAGAGACAAAAACCGAGTTATGCGGCATGTCTGCCAGAAAGTGGCAGACAGCCATCCTCTCTCATATTTTCTTCATGATATTTACTTCCATCTTCTTAATGTTTGGCAATTTACTTGTAAGTAAAACATTCACCAGAGACTAATCTGTGTTTATGTAATGTGCTGTGTGAAATAATGCCTCTGATTCTGTGGAAGTCCTCATATCAACTATTGCGGCAGATGTTTTATTAATAATTCCGCGATAATGGACGGCATTTTGTTGCGTGGTTGATCCCAACCTTTTCCTTTTCTTCGTAACGTGAACGTAACTTCTTGTTCTGATACTTATTAACTGGTGTGGGTAGCCTATCCAGTTAGGCTGTGCTCCTACCACCTTTCTCTTCATGCTCACATACTCAGTCACACAGGACTCTATTGGCTACCCAAGTAACTGGCAGTGCTGGATAAGTGGAACATCATCTGCTTCTGATTCTACCTAGTAGAATTTATACACTCGGAAAAAAAAAATCTCTGTTGCTTCTTAATGTTAAAATTTGTCATCTTTGCTTTATACCGTCCATAACGAACATTATAGTTGGTAAATTAATCTCACCATACCTAAAATGACATGAAAAATCAATGCTACATATTCTGCATGCACCCCTAACCACATGCTGCAGGCAGATATGGCAGAATGACGCTATTGGCGGGATTGCCACGTGGAACACTGCCCCTTGCCAGTGTGCAATGCCCAACCTTCTCATGTGCACACCACTATAACAATGTGCAGGTTATTGTTGTAAAAAGATGATGGAAGAAATACAAAGGTTTTTCAAGTATTCACAAAAATATCACAGCAAGATTTTGACATTATTCTTGAGGGACTGAGGGGGCATTTGTGTAATAACTGCAAAGACTTTTGGTGGGACCATGAATTATTGAACACATCTGTAGGCAAGATACTGTTAGTGTATCACAATTGCTGCTCAGATCAGTGTGGCAGTATCACTTCATAACCTGGCAACTGTTGATTCATATGCAAGTTTGAGCTAATATCTTTTGTTACTCTCTAGAACCAAAGATACTGGTACACCTGCCTAATATCGTGTAGAGACCCCACAAGCATGCAGAAGTGCCACAACACAACGTGGCATGGCTCGACTAATGTCTGAAGTAGTGCTGGAGGGAACTGACACCACGAATCCTGCAGGGCTAACCATAAATCCGTAAGACATCGAGGAGGTGGAGATCTCTTCTGAATTGAATAGCATGTTGCGAGGCATCCCAGATATACTCAATAATGTTCATATCTGGGGAGTTTGGTAGCCAGGAGAAGTGTTTAAACTTAGAAGAGAGTAAGTACGTTGGAACCTCTCTGTAGCAATTTGGATCTGTGAGGTGTTGCATTGTCCTGGTGGAATTGCTCAAGTCCGTCGGAATGCACAATGGACATGAATGGATGCAGGTGATCAGACAGGATGCTTACAGACATGTCACCTGTCAGTCATATCTAGATGTACCGGGCATCCCATATCACTACAACCTCACTCACACCACACCATTGCAGAACCTCCATCCACTCGAACGGTCCCTTGCTGACATGCTGGGTCCGTGGATTCGTGAAGTTGTCTCCATAACCGTAAGCGTCCATCCACTCGATACAATTTGAAACGAGACTCGTCCAACCAGGCAACATGTTTCCGGTCATCAACAGTCCGATGTCGGTGTCGATGGGCCCAGGTGAGGCGTAAAGCTTTGTGCCGTGCAGTCATCGAGGGCACACGAGTGAGTTTTCGGCTCCGAAAGCCGATGATGTTTCGTTGAAAGGTTCACACGCTGACATTTGTCGGTGGCCCGGCATTGAAATCTGCAGCAATTTGCAGAAGGGTTGAACTTATGTCACTTGAACGATTCTCTTCAGTCGTCGTTGATCCTGTTCTTGCAGGATATTTTCCCAGCCGCAGCAGTGCCGGAGATTTGATGTTTTACAGGCTTTCTGATGTTCGTGGTATACTCGTGAAATGGTCGTATGGGAAAATACCCACTTCATCGCTACCCCTCGGAGATTCTTTGTCCCATCGCTCGTGCACTGACTATAACACAGTGTTCAAACTCGCATAAATCTTGATAACCTGTGATTATAGCAGGAGTAACCGATCTAACAGTTGCGCCAAATACTTGTTGTCTCATATAAATGTTGCCGATATCATCTCCATATTCTGCCTGTTAACACACATCTGTAGTTGAATACACATGCCTAAACCAGTTTCTTTGGCAAGTGTGTGGTTTTTTCCTCCCCTGAAAGTTCCTCGTTTTCATTCAGGATTCCAATACAGCATATTATTCCTCACATTTTTGGATACAATTCCACTAGGATGGTACTTTGTTGCTCTGTGTGGCCTTCTGCCAGGTGGTGACGAACCCAGCTGGCACTTTTCTCTGAGTACCCCGACTGCTGGATGAGTGTTTCAGCACTACAACAGAGACGTCCAGTTGAGCAGTGAGATATTTTATTATGATCTGTCAGTCACCTCAAATCAGAATGCCCGCTTGTTCTCACATTGCAGGAATCACAGCTATATAGAATGACGCGCCACACTTTTGTTCACAGCTATGTCTCTGTAGACAGTCTGCAAGCGCTTATGAATACCTGCAATGCTCAATGACAGCCCTCTGTTTGGAATGCACCTCCATTACAGAAGTTATTTTCACGGCTGTACATAACGCCACAACCTATTGAATTTCATGAAACTGTATGGACTGGAGTGGAAATATCCCCCGATGTCCTACAAAAAAATTCACATTTTTTTCAACTTAAATTGGCTGAGAGAAATAATGTTGCATTACTTACTGAACACCCCGCATAGTAAGCCAAAATGTGGGGAGCTTTCAATTGTTTGTTTTGCTGCCCAACAAATGTTTTGTTGAAAGTAGTATGAGAATGAAGAAAATGAACAGAAGAAAAGGGAATAAATAAAGTGAAACATGGAAGAAAGAGAGAAAACCATGAAATTGACTGCTTAGCTTTTGCTGATTTAGCAATCTTACCAGAGGACCTACAAGATGCAGTGAAACAGATATACATTTCCCATGAAAGAGCACAAAAAAATGGACTACAAATTCCATTTGGAAGGAAAAAAAAAAAAAAAACATATACATGACCAATATTAAAGTGCTCCTTTGTATATGAAATCAAAATATGGGAAGATCAAGAAAGTTACAGAATTTAAATACTTGGGAAACATAATCCAATCAAATGCTCTGGAGAAAGCAGTTAATATAAACAGGACCAGAAAAATGAAACTGGCACTCCACATAACAAAGAACACATACTACAAAAAAATCTTTATCCGTTAAAATAAAAAACTGAGACCTTACAATGTAGTGATTAAAATCACATGTATTTATGCCCCAGGCTGCCTCACCATAATACTGCAAAACACTTAAATAATTTGGAGAAGAAAGAAAGAAAGAAAGAAAGAACAACAATTCGAAAAAAAATTGGCTCAACAATCATATGGTGTGTGTGTGTGTGTGTGTGTGTGTGTGTGTGTGTGTGTGTGTGTGTGTGTGTGTGTGTAAAATAATACAAAAAAAACAAGGAATAAAGTAGATACAATGAAAACAGAGGATTACATTTAATGGCCATTTTAAAAGAATGGATAAAACAAGAGGCTGACAAAAAAATATTCAACTTCATTGACAATAATCCAACAACCTAAGTTTCTTGGTTTACAGAAGTTAAGCAAGAAGTACAGGAGTTGGGAGAAAGAAAAACATGGAAAACAGATATGAGTTCAGGAAAACTGTATAAAAGGTCAAGGGTTTCTAGAAGAAAACAATAGGAAAGAGGAGGGACTTGGACAGAAAAAATAAGAGAACAACAGAGAATGAAGACATGCTGGGAAGCCAAAAAAAGGAAAAAAGTATCAAGTCATAAACCAGCTATTTACATAGTCCTGTGTTGGCCGATCTACTTCTAATTCTGAAAAATAGGTGTGAAATAAAATATCACCTGTGGTCTTAAATGACAACCAAAATCTATGCTGCGTCTGACTTGGAGCAAGTGGCAGTATGGTCAGCACTATTCACCTGGAGGTGTGGCTGTAAACAGGATCCAGGGACTCAAAATCCCTGGTTCTACTCAACTAGCAAAAGCTAGGAAATTGATGACAAGACACAAAAGAGCAAGCCAAAGCCCTCTCGTAAACTTCCGCAAAAATTGTACACTTATGTTGTCACTTTCAACATTCAGACCCTCATTCAAGCAGGAAATATACACAATCTCACAACAGAACTCACAAAGCAGAAAGTCCAAATTCTTGTCCTGCAAGGAGTGCTTCACAGATTCAGAAACAATAGACTACAATCAAAATATCCACGGGTGTACTGCCGGTCTACAGTGTCCAACGGGCACAATATTTCGGTGATCATACGTGTCGCCATCATCAGGTGAACTGACGGACTGAGCTCCTGTGAACGTGCCAGCACAGAGATCTGTACACTATGGCTGCTCAGGGGGAACTGGGTTCGGTCGCGGCGGCGGCAGATTTAAATACCCTCCACCCGCGGTGTGCTCACTGCGCCGTCCGCGCCCCGCGCCACGGTCGCGCGGTGGAACAGATTGCGACGGCGTCTGAGATGACGTCGGTGTGATGGCTTTGTCCGCCGTGGTCGTCACAACTATACGTTTGCTCGATTTACTCTCGATTAACCCGATTGCTGGTTCCCAAGCCTTGCTAAGATTATAGCCACAGTCACGGTTTATGTGGTCGTCATTGGTGCGAATTTCGCTGGCCTCTCTAACAACGCTGTCCCAGTATCTCGACGTCTGTACCAGAATCCTCGTGCGGTCATACTCCATGGCGTGATTTTCCGACAAACAATGTTCAGCGACTGCCGACTTGCTCGGATACATCAGTCGAGTGTGCCTCTGGTGTTCACGGCATCGATCCTCGACGGTACGCATCGTCTGACCAATATACGACTTGCCACGTTGACACGGAATCTGGTACACACCGGCCTTCCTCAAACCGAGGTCATCTTTGGCGCTCCCCACCAGTGCACGAGTTTTATTCGGAGGACAAAACACAGTTCCGACCCGGTGTTTCTTCAAAATGCGGGCGATTTTCCCCGAGAGTGCGCCTGTGTATGGAATAAATGCAGTGCCTACCTCCTCCCTCGTGACTTCATCCATCTCAACAGGTTGTGCTGCAGTGGTTGGGCGGAGAGCACGTTGAATCTGCCACTCTGAGTGCCCATTTTTTCGAAATACAGTTCTCAGATGTTCCAATTCCTGGGGTAGACTCTCTGCGTCAGAGATAGTGCGCGCCCTATGTACTAGAGTTTTAAGTACCCCATTCCTCTGTGAAGGGTGATGGCAGCTGTCTGCGTGCAATTACAGATCAGTGAGCGTTGTCTTCCGATACACAGCATGACCTAGGGTGCCGTCAGCCCCTCTCTTGTCCAAGACATCAAGGAAAGGTAATTTACCCTCCATTTCAGTCTCCATAGTGAATTTGATGTTGGGGTGTATGGAGTTTAGATGTGTAAGGAAGTCAAGGAGTTTATCCATACCATGTGGCCAGATGACGAACATGTCGTCCACGTAACGGAAAAAGCAAGTAGGTTTCCATACGGATGACGACAGGGCTTCCTCCTCGAAGTTCTCCATGTACAAATTCGCTACCACCGGAGTGGGCTACCCATGGCGACTCCCTCTGTTTGTTCGTAGTATTCTCCATTAAAAAGAAAATACGTGGAGGTCAAGACATGCCTAAAAAGTTCAATGGTCTTCTCGTCAAACTTCTGACTAATCAGTTCTAGTGACTCTCGAAGGGGTACCCTCGTAAACAAGGAAACGACGTCAAAACTCACCATGATATCTGACTCATCCAACCTGAAGCTATCAAGGCGTTTAACAAAATCCACGGAATTACGGATGTAATGAGGGCATTTACCCACATAAGGACTTAATATTCCCGTCAGGTATTTGGCCAACAACACCAGGTCAGAACTGTGTTTTGTTCTCCAAATAAAACTCATGCACTGGTGGGGAGCGCCAAAGATGACCTCGGTTTGAGGAAGGCCAGCGTGTACCAGATTCCGTGTCAACGTGGCAAGTCGTATATTGGTCAGACGATGCGTACCATCGAGGATCGATGCCGTGAACACCAGAGGCACACTCGACTGATGTATCCGAGCAGGTCGGCAGTCGCTGAACATTGTTTGTCGGAAAATCATGCCATGGAGTATGACCACACGAGGATTCTGGTACAGACATTGAGATACTGGGACAGCGTTGTTAGAGAGGCCATCGAAATTCGCACCAATGACGACCTCATAAACCGTGACTGTGGCTATAATCTTAGCAAGGCTTGGGAACCAGTGATTGGGTTAATCAAGAGTAAATCGAGCAAATGTATAGTTGTGATGACCACGGCGGACAGAGCCATCACACCGACGTCATCTCAGACGCCGTCGCAAACAGAAAATTGGCAAAGGAGCAGTGCTATTTGGCAAGGCCATCATTGCAGACAAAAAAGTTCTGGCTTTATTAAAAGCTGTGAAACCCATCAACAACCGACTTATGACCTCAAAATCACACACACACACACACACACACACACACACACACACACACACACACACTAAGCCTTCATTAATGTGCATGCATCAGCAGATGGTGACAATTAAAAAGAGCCTGAAAAAACTGATAAGATTTTGGGAAGAACTTGAAATAGAATAGCCAGAATTCCAAAAGACAATGTGAAGAATCTGTTTGGTGATTTTAGTGTAATTGATGGGGAACACAAATACAAGAGTATCATGCACACCAGTTCATCACTAAGAACTCCACATGACTCGTGTTATGACAACAAAACAACCTAAAATTATGTCACCCTCACTACAGAAAAAGTCCAAAAAACAAAACAATTTATCACCTATCCATCATTTAGGAAAATTTGAGATTGACTATGTGACAATATTGTACGACTACCAAACAGAAATTCTTGATGTGCAAGTACACAGAGGTGCAAATCTCGATTTAGATCATTATTTAACGAGTATCAAAATTAAACCCACACCCAAAAGAAAATTCAACAGGAAAACACCACTGATCCAAAAATTTGATCTACACAAAATCAAAGACTCTAAAATAAGAGAAAAATGGGAGAACAACCTGCGGGAAGTTTGGAAGAAATTTCAAATTATAATCACCCAGAACAGTGAGAAATCTGATCCTTCTTCACAGAAAACCAAAACACCCTTTGTGGAATCAAGAAGTTGAAAATGCACAAGAAGAAAGAAAAAAGGCATTTCAAATTACAATTTCAACAAATCAGAAGAAATGCATAAGAAATTAATTGAAGTTTGCAAGCAAACATCCAAGGTTTGAAGACAAAATAAATGCAGATATGTCAGTCGCCAACTAGACTCAGTTGAAGACAACTTCGAAAATTACAGCACACATGATTTCTATGAGATCTTTGCGAAACAAATCAGAGGGTACTCACAATTCGCAAGTAAACTAACGTGTTAAAGCATGAATGTCTATATTTTGAAAATGGTTATGTTGCTTATAACATGCAGCACTTGTCAGGTGGCTATTTTGCTGATCGATGTCAGTGTCTGGAGGAAGGAGTTGCTATTCAGCCTGGAGGTGATGGACCAGTCTTTCACTAATCCTCCTAAGTGGGCAGCTTAAAGGTTTGTCATTTCCTATGATAGCCAATGTTTTGTAACAACTGTTGCAAAGTAACTTCCCAAAACTCTGCCAGGAAGCAGCAACGTACAGAAGCAATATCAGGAGGAATCCGAAACAGCCAATGAAAATGCCTAAATTCTGTTCCTAATTCTAATTGTCTGGGATGCCTAAATGTTAAATAACTTTGTGGCGAATTTTGGGAACTTACAAAATAAAGGAAACAGCCAGTAGCCCTTGGGTAGTGTACAACCATATGCTCTCATTATGGGTGATCCTCCGTGATCGACTGATTTGTATCTACATCTACTTCTATACTTCAAAACTACCTTATGTAGTGTGATGGAGGGTACGTTGTGTCCACTGTCACTTTCCCCCATTCACAGATGATTTGTGGAAAGAAAGATTGATGGTAAGCCTCCGTGGAAAGATGAATTCTGTATGTCCAATTAAACGTTCGTGCTCTTTTTCGCAAGGTATACAGTGGAGAGAGCAATACATTGATTGATTTCGTTTAGGAACACACGCTTTCAGAACTTTAACGGTAAATCACATTGGGATGCAGAACACCACTCTTGCAGCATCTGCCAGTGAGTTTGCAGGGTATATCTGTGATGCATTCGAGGTTACTAAATGAAGCAGTAATGAAGTACTCTCCTCTTCTTTGGATCTTCTCTATTTCTTGTATCAATCCTATCTGATATGGCTCCCTTACTAGTCAGCAGTATTCAAGTATTGCTCGAATGAGGGTTTCGTAAGATAATTCCTTTGTGAGTGGTCTACACTCCCTGACAATTCTTCCAGTGACTCTCATGCATACTTCCAGGTATTTAGCAGATGTCAACACATCCGTTGATTGTTTTGCAATTGAGTAGTCATACAGTAGTGGGTCTTTTTGTCTTGTTTATGAGCAATTTGTTGAATTTGTTTATGCTCACGGTCAATTGGTAATCCCTCCACCCAGCATCAATTCCTCTGCAGGTCATTTTATTGGTATTTTTTGGTGTTGTGACTTCCCTGTATATAACAGCACTGTCACAAAAATCCTCAAATAACTTCCGACATTATCCACTAGGTCATCTTTATAATATAAAAGGTGATACACCGACTGCCTGACTCACTCACTGACTCATCACCACCCAGCCCAAACCACAAGGAATACAAACTTGAAATTTGCAGTTTGTTGATCTTATATCGTACACTTTGTTGAAGAAATTTTTCGAAATTCCATCCGCAAGGGTGTGAAATAGGGCATGAAATGTTTTTGGAAAATGTCACTATAAAGGCAATATTGAAATTAGACCTACGAAAATTGGTATTTGATTTTTCAATCAGAAATAAAGAAATACATGTTTCAGGATTTTTGAAAATTTAACCTCTATGGGGGGTGAAACATGGGGTGAAAGTTTTTTTAATAAGTCATTATTACAGAACTACTTAAGTATTTTTAAAGCTACGCATCTCTGAAAATTGGTATTTGGCTTTTCAGTTACAGATAAAAAACAAAAAAAAGTGTGTTTTAGTGTTGGAATCTCAACCTCTAAAGGGGTGGAATTGGAGGTGACATGTTTTATAAAAATATTTTATAATGAAAGCATTTTTAAATTTGAATTCTCTGTTACAAATAACAAAATACATGTTTCATTGTTTCTGGAAATTCAACCGCTTTAAAGGTGAAATAGAGGATGAAAGTTTTTATCAAAATATTTCATTATGTGAGCATTTTCAAAGCTAGATCTGTGAAAATTTATATTTGGCTTCTCTGTTAGAGATAAATAATTGTGCATTTCACTGTGTATGGAAATTCAACCCCTAAGGAGGTGAAACGGGGTGAAATGTTTTACGAAAATTTTGTTGTGAAAGCATTTTTAAAGCCAAGTCTTCGAAAAATGGTATTTGGCTTCTCGGATGGAAAAGAAGAAATATGTGTGCCACTGTTTTTGGAAATGAGTGAGATAGGAGCAGACTTGATTCACTGATTTGTCATTGTCCATCCCAAATTACCAAGGACAGAAACTTGAATTTGGAGAGGGTGTGGACCTTATACTGTCTGTTTGGAATTCCACTTCTAAGGGGGTGAAATAGGGAATGAAAGGCTTTTTTTAAGTATGTCGCTCTGAAGATAGTTTCGAAGCTCAAACAACAAAAATTGGTATTTAGTTTCTCAATCAGAAACAAAAAGTATGTGTTTCAGCAGTTTTGGAAATTCAACCATTAAATAGGTAAAAAAATGGGTTAAACTTTTTTCGAAAATAAAATTATTAAAGACCTAGTAAAGCATTTTTGAGCTACATCTATGAAAATTAGTATTTTACTTCTCGGTTAGAAATAAAAAAAAATACGTGTTTCAGAGAGTGAAACAAAGAATGAAAAGTTTTACAAAATAATTTAATTTTGAAAACATTTTCAAATCTAAATCCGTGAAAATTTGTATTTGGCTTCTCTGTTAAAAAAATTACCGTTGGAAATTCAGTCCCTAATGGGGTGAAATAGGGAACAAAAATTTTTAAGAAACTATTTCACCATATTAAAAAATTTAAAACTAAATCTATGAAAAATTGGTGTTTTACTTCTCGATTAGATGTAAAGAAATGTGTATTAGGTGATGAAAGTTGCAATGGAAATGTCACCCCAAGAATACAAAAGGTATCCAGCTGCAAGAATCACTTTTTAGTCAGAAGTGCACTAAGAAGAGATCGTGCTTCTACAGACATAATTAGCATGAAAAGTATAGAAGGTGTTGCAATTTGTGAACAACATAAAAATTTGATTGAAGAAAAAAAAAAAGAATCTGTGCAGGCCATTCAGTGTACAAGAGCGAAGCAGCGGGCACCAGGTTAGTTTATAGTTACTGTGAAAAGTTGGTGTCTGTGGTACACCCACAGTATCTTGCAGTATAGAAGGCTGAAAAGCGTGTTCCAGTAGGTGGATGTATTTTCCAGTGTTGCCTTTTGAGTGTGCACGTGCTTGGTAGACGAAGTACTCGCACGAGATACCGGAGCCTGTAGCTGAGCAAAAGTTAGTGTTTTAGTGTATGAGTTGGGCACTGTGACATTTAGTAGGAACCAATAAATGATAATGTTGTCCATGGAAAGTTGATAGTGACGTTTATGTCTTTCCCTATTGACTTTGAACAGTGTTCCTGTTTTGTTGTTGTGGTGATTATAGGTGAGATTTGCCGAGAGCCAGTTGGACACGGTGCATTGAACTGTTAGCGGTGAACATATCCCAGTCCAGTGGTCACATGTTAGTAGCTTTTCTGAAAATAGTTCTATAGCTACAGGCCTTTCAATTATTTACTTTAGTTGTGAGTAGTTTAATCCTGTCATGCGGGTTGGAGGAGGCTGGCAACTCATATTTGGACTGATGGTGGAGTAGCAGAGTGGAGGATTAATTTTGCAAACTTTTCCAACTTAATCTGCAATGCAGTATATCATTTAATTTGTCTCAAGTACTGTGCAGCACCAACAAAGCACGAATTCTGCCTGTGGTCACTAGTGGACTTTTCTACAGTGCAGCGAAAACTCCGAAGAATGGACGAAAGGAACATTTTGTGCTTATCAGTAAAGTAAACCAAAACCAAGTTGTTGCTGGTGGCTGCTGTACTCTATAATCCTAATCTATGACCACAGTTCTGTGTTAATGTCATTATTTGCCAAAACATTTGAAATGCTTTCTTTGTTCATGGAATAGGCATCTCTCCACTTGGTCAGGATAAACTTCGTAATAGATGTCTTTGAAATACATATAATTGGATATGAAGAAATCCCCGAAATAGAAGGCAATATAATTTAATATGAGGGTCGAGGCAAAAGTCATGGCAAACGTGAAATGTACAGATGAAAGGATGAGGTGAGAACTACACGTGTGGACACTGAAGAAAGTGTGAACATTGTGCCTCTCACACATTTATTATGGTAGTGTATAGGATGATACAATTTTGTGTTGCAAAATGATTACAGCACGGCACATGTGCAGGTTACAGGACAAAACTGAGCCTAAAGGCCCTCAGAGTGGACCTCGCATTACCAACGATGTGAGAGACGCTGAATAGCGTCTGCATCACCATTTTCCCCACCGTATCTGAATTAGGTCATCTGTTGTCGCACAGCATTGGAAAATGTCTTCCCGTGTTGCAAACCACCTACCACATAGTGGTTTCCTTACTTTTCGTCCAAAGTCACAGGGACAGAGGGCAGGAGAGTGCAGCAGGTTCTCCAACTCTTCCCACCCCAGCATCAAAGTTGCCATTGCACGCACTGTGCTTTATTTGATTTTGCATTGTCGTGCAGCACTTCTGCACCGTCCACGAGATCTGGACATTTGTCCCAATTGTCAGGTGCTACCTGTCACACCAGGAAGGCCCTGGTAGTACTTTGTGCCCATGTGGGCATACGTGATAATCACCATCAGTTTCACGGGAGAAATATTCTGAGGGAATTTCCGCTGCCTCAGTGATCCGATGTGACATCATCCCACGGACTGACATTAGAGTTCCAGTTTGTACACCCTCGCTCAAACTTTGTCTGGTGATTATTCGTGACAGGGATTGGCTGCTGTCCTATTGTTAGCGTGCTAATTGGTCAGAGGGTTATACGTATGCCATCCACCACTGAAGTTCCATCGAGTCATCAGTTATTCATTGTGATGCAATTTTATGCAGTTGCAGCTCTGTCCAAAATATTCTGTGATACCACAGTGAGCTTCTCAATGCCACTCCCACACACTAACTCCAGTAGCATCAACTATCTTCCCGTGGCAGCTGCTCAATTGTGGTACATGCCACGTCGTTCCGCACACTGACAGGTTGTCCTGAGCGTGCCAATCACCAGTTGCGTCACATCCTCACGGAAACTTTCCTACCCACCGTGCTACTGTACGGTATGAGAGGCCATTATTCCTGAAGGCTTACACTATTTCACTATGACATTTTCTCCCGTATGTCCCTGGCGAATATTGCTGTTTTCATGCACGCACGATGCTCGACACTGCTCACCACACGACTTATTTGGCAGTGTGCTCTGTGCTACTACCAGCATTCACAGGTCATCTGTTGTGAATACGTACTATACCTGCATAGCTTCCACACTACAAATAGCAGTATGTGATCTACTCACATACCTAAAAAAAAAATGCTTGCAAAGACTTTCTCCCCAACCCCATCCCCCAAGTGTTACCTCTCACTGGTTAGCTTCATACACTATGTGATTAAAAGTATCTGGACACCTGGCTGAAAATGGTTTACAAGTTGGTGGCGCCTTCAATCGGTAATGCTGGAATTCAATATGGTGTTGGCCCACCCTTAGCCTTGATGACAGCTTCCACTCTTGCAGGCATATGATCAATCAGATGCTGGAAGGTTTCTTGGGGAATGGCAGCCCATTCTTTACGGAGTGCTGTACTGAGGAGAGGTATCGATGTCGGTCGGTGAGGCCTGGAACGAAGTCGGCGTACCAAAAACCCCAAAGGTGTTCTATAGGATTCGAGTCGAGACTCTGTGCAGGCCAGTCCATTACAGGGTTGTTATTGTTGTGTAACCACTCCGCCACAGGCCGTGCATTACGAACGGGTGCTCGATCGTGTTAAAAGAGGCAACCGCCTCCGAATTTTACTGTTGGCACTACACACGCTGGCAGATGACGTTCACCGGGCATTTGCCATACCCACACCCTGCCATCGGATCCCCACATTGTATACCGTGATTCGTCACTCCACACAATGTTTCTTCAGTGTTCAATCGTCCAATGTTTACGCTCCTTACACGAAGCGAGGTGTCGTTCGGCATTTACCGGTGCGATGTGTGGCTTACGAGCAGTCACTCGACCGTGAAATCCAGGTTTTCTCACCTGCTGCCTAACTGTCATAATACTTGCAGTGGATCGTGATGCAGTTTGGAACTCCCGTGTGATGGTGTGGATACGTGTCTGCCTATTACACATTACGACCCTCTTCAATTGTCGGCGGTCTCTGTCGGTCACCAAATGAGGTCGGCCTGTACGCTTTTGTGCTGTACGTGTCCTTCACATTTCCACTTCTCTACCGCATCGGAAACAGTGGACGTAGGGATGCTTAGAAGTGCGGAAATCTAGCGTACAGACGTACGACACGAGTGACTCCCGACCACCTGACCACGTTCAAAGTCCACGAGTTCCACGGAGCGCCCCATTCTGCTCTCTCACAATGTGTAATCACTATTGAGGTTGCTGATACGGAGTATGTGGCAGTAGGTGGCGGCACAATACACCTAATATGAAACACGTATGTTTTTGTGGGTGTCGCCGGCCGCGGTGGTCTAGCGGTTCTAGGCGCTCGGTCCGGAACCGCGCGACTGCTACGCTCGCAGGTTCGAATCCTGCCTCGGGCGTGGATGTGTGTGGTGTCCTTAGGTTAGTTAGGTTTGAGTAGTTCTAAGTTCTAGGGGACTGATGACCACAGATGTTAAGTCCCATAGTGCTCAGAGCCATTTGTGGGTGTCCGGATACTTTTGATCACATAGTGTATCTAGTAGTCAGTCACAAAATTATTGCACCTGGGAATGAGGGTGCTTCTGTCTGCTTATTGTGAGCCAGATTGTTAATGTGTGGATTACTGACCTCAAAGTGTTGACAGGGTGATGCATTTTCTTCAGTCACCACTGCACTTATTTACAGTAACGTCACTGCGTTTTTCCAATAACAGCCGAGTGCAATAATATCGTGGTTAATTAGTACAGTCACATGAATTTAGCATTTACTGCTGCCCTAGTTGTGCCACTGTTGTTGTAGGGGAGTTCAATGCCGTGGAGAACAGAGGTTGGTATCGGAGACTGAATGTACTAAATTTTATTGCAAATTAAAGGCTCCCTTTTGGCTGTTCTTTCTCGGACTTAAATCTTCAACAGTTAGAAGTGTGAAAGTCACACGTTCACCGTGAGAAACGAGAAGATCGTGTCAAATGTGGAGGGTAATGTGGATGTACACCAAACTTTAACTAGTACGTAAAAAATTAGAAAAATAATTATTATTTTTAAAAATAGCTGTTGACTCCTCAGTTTTTTTATACAGGGTGATTCAGTTAACCCAGTGGTTACCAGACCTTTTGGTACTGTATACCACTCTACAGCTTTACATTTTTTAAATTTCGGTGTACAAATACCAGTGTTCACAAACACTGGTGGAAGGGAGGGGGTCGAGGGGGTGCCTGCCGGAGGGGTGAGGAATGTTACGGGAAAAATAATTTTTTCCATCTGGCTCGGTGCCAGTTTTTGCGTAGTGCTGGTCAACAACTGTGTGTGGTAGAAATGTGACACAAGTAATAAGGATTCTTGCAAGGACTTTTTTTACGAGGCCGTTCGTGTCCCCATGTGGTACTTATTTCTAGCAAATAATATGAAAGTAAATTAAGCTGGCACTGATACAAATACTCATTGAGTAAGGGGGGAATGAAATTTAAAATATTTTATTAAACTTTTACTGTAGCTTTCAGCCTACTTACGGTTATGTGTCGGTTTAGGTTTTTTAACTGCATCCTCGGAGGTAGGAACCCCCTCCACCGTCGTATATTTGTCACAAAATCGAGTTTAACTTCACGTCACAATTACAGTAGTCAAGAATTGGCTCATTGTAACACACAAACTCCACTTCCAGACACAAGCTTTCTTTGTACCACCACGGTATTTCGTGCAACATACAACAAAGCAACAATAACAACAATAAACAGAACAGTTCACTGCATAATGGCTACTGCAGCACTACACTTTGGTACACCGCTTAAGGTAGCAGTAGTTCCAAAGCAGCTCGAAAACTTTGGAATAATCACCGATAAGAACCGTTTAAAATATCGCCAACATTAAAACGAGATGAATCGTTCACAGAGAAGATGGGGACAACTAATAAATGAAGAGGTGGGGAGGGTACAATCCTACCTTCCTCTGTCGTGTGCGCAAACCAAAACAAACTTACTGTTCCAAATACATTTTCCTTAATATTATACACACACTGTGTTCGGCAACCTGTTTCCTCACTATCGTTACACTTTACAAATAAAATAATTTTTCTTACATCAGTATGTATCTTGTTTACTTGTACACATACTATCTGAGATTCTAGAACTGTTTAAAAAATCTTACTTTTATTTTCACTCAGATGAATTGTGAAGAAGTGAATGAGGTTTAGCCTTTTTTCTTGGCTCCATCAAAATGAACTAAAATTAATTGTAACTAAAATCAAAATCATAAAGTTTTAAGCTAAAGCATTTGAATGGAGTGAAATAAAGGTAACTTGCAATGGTCAGGATTTCAGAGAAGCAAAGCACATAAAGTTCTTAGACTTAAATCTCAATAAAAATCTAAATTGGAAGGTAGACATTGACTACATAGCAAACTTAACAACTTAGCATTTGCAATGTGTATTTTGGCAACTGCCACATAGTAGACATCAGAAAGATAGTCTGTCATGGTTACTTTGAGTCAGTTTTATTCACTATGGCATAACCTTGTGAGGAAATATAGCAGATGTGATGAGATTCTTAGTATTACAAAAGAAAGCAATGAAAAACATGTGTGCTGCCAAACAACGGGTATCCTGTTGACCACTGTTAAAAAAATTTAAAAATACTATCGATTCTCTTCCTTTACGTATATGAGCTGTTGTTACTCGTAAAGAAAAATCAGCAAACACCACTCTCTTTCTGTTATGACCACAACTACAACTCTTGCCACAGAGAATTTTAAACTCCCAATGCACTGTTATAGCACCATGCACAAACACCAGAGTAAATGGGGTTAAAAGTTTACAATAATATAAAAGGCAGTAATATGTTTAACATGGAGCTTGGATTGCTGAAAAGATTACTCTATACTCTTCTGGTGGAATAGTGTTATTTATCTATTGAAGAATTTTCATGGAGAATAGGTTAACAGTTTTTTATATATACTGAAAACTATAGTATGTATTTGTGTGGCAGTAATTCAGAGATGTAGCTATATAAAATAAAGTAAACAGTATATCAGTACATCAGATCAAATTATTTGAAAATTTTATGTTATAAGATGAACAAATTGCATTTGAGGTAATTACCAAGAATGATTGCCTATTGAAGTAGTGGGATCCAAATGACACATATATCAAACGTGCGATTGTAAATCGATCGTGCAAGTCTCGTGGCGGGCGTTATGACAATTATTTGTGATCATCATTTTTATCTGTTTTCCGTCGTTTGTGTACTTGCTCTTTCCTTCGCGAATTATTTGTGACTTGGGAACCCCAGATGATTTCTGTACATACTGAGTGTGATATCTGGTGTTCCTAATGTTTCTGTTCCTAATGTTTCTTTGGCGGATTCTCTCACATGGAAAAACCTAATTCCATGCTTATCTAATGTACAAAACTGTTTGACTTTTTGCCGCAAATATGGAGTTCTACCAGACGAAGAAAGGAAGGACTGTGTTGACTGTGGTGCTGCGAACTGTGTAAAACTTCATAAGATGAGTTTCAATGCTGAAATACCATTTCAGTTTCATTGCGGGCAGTTCGGAAAACGACCCAGTATCAGGAAGAATACGTGGTTCGACTCTTCCAAGTTATTCATACAGACCAGCGTAATTCTTCTATTGTGCTGCATTTGAGAGTACATGTTACAAGCAACAGCATCAGAAACTGAGATATATGCAAATACCATGTGTGACTATTTCGGGTTTTGCCAAGAAGTCTGTTATGTGGTAGTGACAAATGACAGTGTACCAATTGGTGGAGTGAGTAAAGTTGTGGAAGTAGACAAATCTCATATAGCTAGACGGAAGAACCAGAGAGGATGACCTTCAAAAAGTGAAATGGATCACATTTGGGTATTCAGTGGAATAGAGATTCCCGGAAGTGTTTTGTTGTGAGTATTGACAAGAGACAAGGTCACTTTAGTGGGTCTGATAAAGCACTGGAACTAAAGTTGTTACAGACGGGTTTAGTCGTACACAACTCTGAAAGCTGAAGGATTCGACCACGAGTTCGTGAACCACTCTACGGAGTTCGTGTCTTCAGATGACCCTCATGTCCACATGCAGAATATTGAGCGGCTATAGAAATCTGTGAAGTCTTCCATTAAAAGAGAAGGGTGTCCAGGACAAAGAGACGAACAGTACTTGTTTCAGAACCTCTATTTCCATAACTTGCATTTGCAGGGAGAAGTTAACGCATGTGACACTCTGCCGATATTCTTGCGTGATATTGGCAGAGTTTACCCATGCTATGGCAAAAAGGGAATTGTCCGAGCAGCATACACATCACATGGACTTTCACATGACAATAACACCGATGACGAATAAGGTAAGTCATTTCCTTTGTAATTACAAGTTCTTTTTTTTTAACGCTCTTCTTTAGTCATTGCTGTAGTGACCACCATAAACATAACGCCCGCCACAAGACTCACAAGATCGATTTACAATCACACGTTCTATATACGTGTCGTTTGGACCCCGCAACTTCAATAGGCACTCATTCTTGGAAATTACACAGTAGTGTAAGTTGAAAACTAGCCCTCGTCCCTAGACACTCTGCAGAATATCTGCTTGACTCCAAATATATCAATAATAAGTAATCTAGATTATCTTTAGTCATGATTGGTTGCCAGTATATTAAATACAAAAGCAGCCAGCAGTGGTTAGAGTGGAGGTGATGACCCCATTTGTTGGACCGAAACTTTTGATAACTTTTACTAAGACAGTGGTAAAATCTAAACCACAGTGTTGTATTAGGATGCAGCTTGTAGAATATAGTTTTAAAACCCAGAAACAAAACAATGTGGCAAGCTAATGATGCCAAAACCATGTTTGAGGATAATTTCTATAATCCTCAGCTTGAACAGGAGGCAGATAAAACCCAAGTGTCATCACAGCCCTTGGTAACTTCAGGAAACACCTGGACACAGTGGGAATAGGGATAGAATGCCACAAGTGCAGACTATGTGGTACAGTGGGTGAAACAGTGCAACATTTAATCATCCACTGAGAAAAACTGCGAGGCCAGAGACAGAAAATATTTGGGCCATTAATTCCTGAAGACATTGTGGCTAAATGCTGCACAGTAAACTTAATTTTGGTGTGGGGAACAGGGGCTAGGTCCACTGTTGTTGTCTCCCAGTGTAAAATCAAATCAAAAGCCAGTGGTGGTTATTTCTGCCTGTTAATGTTGAACTTGAAGCGTTTCACATCCTGAAAGGTTCTCCTTCATGGTGCAATTTATGGGGCATGATGTATGAATTAACGAACGAACAATGCATAGAAGTGAACACACTTTTTAACAGTCTGTGATAACTTCAAGGGAATCGTGAAAAAATGACAGCAACAGGTTCATAACATATGAAAAGAAAAATTTCATCCAGAAATTTATTAAAATCACAAAGACTGTATGTCCAGTACTTACCTTCAGGCGGTCCGCCCCTGGTAGCTGCACCAGACTGTCAATCCTAAGGGCCCGGGTTCGATTCCCGGCTGGGTCGGAGATTTTCTCTGCTCAGGGACTGGGTGTTGTGTTGTCCTAATCATCATCATTTCATCCTCATCGACGCGCAAGTCGCCGAAGTGGCGTCAAATCGAAAGACTTGCACCAGGCGAGCGGTCTACTTGACGGGAGGCCCTCGTCACACGACATTTCATTTCATTTCACCTTCAGGCGGCACATCATCCAGTACAGCTGACAGGCACAAATAAAAATAAATAATGACTGCACTCGTATGAGGTTCATTCTTCAGGGTAGGAAAGGAGAAAGAATTGGTGAAGGTTTGAAGAGGAGGATACGAGGTTTGGCGGTGGGTGGGAAAGGAGTAGGTGTCTCAGGAGCTACAGTAAGAAGAAATAAGTTTGGTGAGTAAAGGAGACAAATATCATGGTTATATTTTATCTATTGTGGGAAGTTGGACAGTTAGTATGGGAATTGTTAAGGTGAAGCCTTAATGCCAAAAGTCACTCAACATTGGAGGAACAGTGTGTGGGGATGTAGCTTGGCTATGGTGAAAGCATATTATGCTTCATGGAAGGAGTGTTGGTATTAGAGCATGGAATTAGCAACATTTATGGATTTTTGGGGAGAAGGTTAGTGAGATGAATTATAACACTACAAGGGAAGAGGTCTGGACAAACAAGCAAACGGATCTGTGGGTGAAGGTGGAATCAAATAATTGACGCTAAACAATTTTGCAGGAAAGAATTATTGTTAAACCTAGGTAAAGATCGATGAGCATATGAAATAAGACTGCTAATCAACGGAAGAATGTAGCTTGATGGGAAACGAGCCTACTGAATTAAAAAAAGATTACCAAACAGAGGAAGACATTCGTCGAACTTAAGAAAAAAAATAGTTACACTAATCAAGAAGATCGCCAAATTGAAGAAAAGGAGCGGCAAACAGAGATCGAAGTTCGTGAGCGACGGAAGACCATCATACCAGAGAAAAAAAAAAAGAACGTCGTCAAAGAAAAAAGCTGACAGTCAAAGAAAAAATATAACCGATGGTAACTACTTTCTCTACGTTAAAAAAAAATACGCGTTTGGAAAGAGATGGTAACATAACACAGAATAGCTGCACAAAAAGCCAACATGTGGACATTCAACACTCATTTTCAACAGGCAGACGCAATTTTAACAGAGTCTGATATCGTTTACGTAAAAGCATCGTGACAATGTGCTATTTTACATTTGAAAAAATGACAAGTACGTATTACCAGTAATCCCCGATCCGTACTAAAATGCGTGTGATGCTGTATGGTGATGACCAAAAGCCAAAAAAGAAAGGAAAAAATGTTAGTTAAATACATGCAACGATAACTATGCATTCCATGTTTGTGATATAACCACACATTCGTATCATCCGCCAGGGATTACACTTAAAAATCATGTGCGTATCTTGTACCATAGTCGTCTAATGGCTAAAGGTGATTTAGTGTAAGCTTGGTTGAGCATTTGGCAGGCAATTTTGCAGAAGCAGTTGAAATGTGGAAGCCGCTAGGTCGATTTTGCCAACAACCCAACCTTGCTTGATTGTATGAACCAACTTACCGTAAGGGTTTTTAATGAAAGGATTTAATGAGTGATGGGAGATCTGTTCATCATGAATTTGTGGGAGCAAATTGCCAATTTCAGCTCTTTATTGTCGGTTTAACGCGATTTTTTGTACTCGTTGACACGAAATGTTATGCCGCCTGTCCGCTGCTCTCTTTCTCATTGGGTAGTTACAATGCGCCGATGACACGCCCCGTTGCGGTCCCATCACACCTCATAGCGAGCGCCGCCAATGTCTCTCCGCCACACTTCCGTTACGGCGGTGCTCCTGGTCAGAAGTCTACTTTTTACGACGACACGAACTTAACGTCTCTCGTTGCTTCAATCGACTTGTATGCAAATGGTTTCGTGTGTGTGTGTGTGTGTGTGTGTGTGTGTGTGTGTGTGTAGACACGGTGTTACAATTTCGTTGTTTTGTGAGTGCCTTTGTCGTGTGTAAATGAAAGCTTTGGCAGCTGTAAGAGCTGTGGCGGAGTTAATTCTTGCTTGCATGAAATCGCTGCGTAAGACAAGAGATTTTTTTTAAAAAAAGCAAGAAACGTGTCGTGACTGTATAAAGAAAAAACAGCTTGTTTGCTCAGCGACCATGCTGAAAGACACTAGAAGTTATTTTAATCATCTGTACAACAATTTGTGAATGGAGAGCACCGCTATGAAGTTTTGAATAAATTAATGTTGAATGAATAGTTCAGTTTTCCAGATTTCTGTAGCCTCTTCTCCTGTCATTTTGCTTAAAAAAGAAACTATCAACTGCAGATGATGTAGTTATCCACAACGAAGTACTGTCTGAAAGACGGTGCATAAATATTCGGTGAGATCGTGATAAAATTTAAAAGTGGTGCTAAAATTGGCAACTTTCTTTAAATGTTAAGAAATGTAAAATTGTGCACTTCAGAGAACGAAAAAATTTAGTATCCTATGACCATAACGTCAGTGAGTCACTTTTGGAATTGGCCAGGTCATAGAAATACCTAGGTCTGACACTTTGTAGGGGTATGAAGTGGAATGATAACATACCGTCAGTCGTGGGCAAAGCAGGTGGTAGACTTCGGTGTATTGGTGGGAAGTGCAGTTAGTCTACAAAGGAGACACTTTAAAAATCACTCGTGCGACCGGTTGTAGAATATTGCTCAACTGAGTGGGACCCTTACCAAATAGGACTAACGGGGGATATTGAACGTATGCAGAGAAGGGCAGCACAAATGGTCACAGGCTTGTTTGATCCGTGGGAAGGTCAAAAGTACAGAAGGAATTGAACTGGAAGACTCTTGAAGATAGACATAAACAATCCCGAAAAAGCCTGCTAACAAAATGCCATACATAAACAATCCCGAGAACGCCTGCTAACAAAGTTTCAAGAAAAGTAATTTAATGATCACTCGAGGAACATACACTATGCGATCAAAACTATCCGGACACCTGTCTGAAAACGACATAAAAGTTCGTGGCGTCCTCCATCAGTAATGCTGGGATTCAGTATGGTGTTGGCCCACCCTTAGCCTTGATGACAGCTTCCATTCTCGCAGGCATACCAGCCCATTCTTCACGGACTGCTGAACTGAGGAGAGGTATCGATGTCGGTCGGTGAGGCCTGGCACGAAGTCGGCGTACCAAAACATCCCAAAGGTGTTATATAGGATTCAGGTCAGGATTCTGTGCAGGCCAGTCCATTACAGGGATGTTATTGTCGTGTAACTACTCAGCCATAGGCCGTGATGAACATGTGCTCGATCGTGTTGAAAGATGCATTCGCCATCCCCGAATTGGTCTTCAACAGTGGGAAGCAATAAGGTGCTTAAAACATCAATGTAGGCTTGTGCTGTGATAGTGCCACGCAAAACAACAAGGGGTGCAAGTCCCCTCCATGAAAACCACGACCACACCATAACACCACCGCCTCCGAATTTTATTCTTAGCATTATACACACTGGCAGATGACGTTCACCGGGCATTCGCTTTACCCACACCTTGCCATCGAATCGCCACATTGTGTAACGTGATTCGTCACTCCACACAATGTTTTCCCACTCTTCAGTCGCCCAATGTTTACGATCCTTACACCAAACGAGGCGTTGTTTGGCATTTACCGGTGTGATGTGTGGCTTATGAGCAGCCGCTCGACCAAGTAATGCAAGTTTTCTCACCTGCCACTTAACTGTCATAGTGATTGTAGTGGATCCTGATGCAATTTGAAATTCCTGTGTGATGGTCTGGATAGCTGTCTGTCTATTACACATTACGGTCCTCTTCAACTGTCGGCGGTCTCTGCCAGCCAGTAGACGAGGTCGGCATGTACGCTTTTGTGCTGTACGTGTCCCTTCACGTTCCTACTTCAATATCACATCGGAAACAGTGGACCTAGGGATGTTTAGGAGTGTGGAAATCTCGCGTACAGGCGTATGACACAAGTGATACCCAATCAGCTGATCACGTTCGATGTCCACGAGTTCCACGGAGCGCCCCATTCTACTCTCTCACGATGTCTAATGACTGCTGAGGCCGCTGACAGGGAGTACCTGGCAGTAGGTGGCAGCACAATGCACCTAATATGAAAAACGTATGTTCCAGATACTGTTGATCACATTGTTTAATACTACCACCTACGAGTCACTCAAATAGGTATCGTAAGGATAAGATTACTGCACGCATAGAGGCACTCATTCTTCCCGCCCTCTATACGTGAATGGAACGGAAGAAACCCTAATAACTGGAACAATGGGATGTACCCTCTGCCATGCACTTCACGGTGGTTTGCAGAGCATAAATGTGGAAGACCATCATTCTTCCCGCTCCCAATACGTGAATGGAACGGAAGAAACACTAATAATTTGTACAATGGGACGTACCGTCTGCCACGCACTTCACAGTAGTTTGCAGAGTATAAATGAAGAACTGTATCCACCGGGTTCTGTTCTTGCAGACGTGGGCAGTTCGGCGCCCAGATGTTTTGCTTGCCTATATTTTTCTTGATTCATTTGTATATGTACACTAATTGAATGAATTTTACTCTGCAACCCACATATTGTCTACCAATCCGTGTTCAGATCGCGTATGATAGCGTCAAGCGCAGCAAAACGTCGCTGCTTGTTTGTGTAGTCAACGTCATTAAAATGCCACAAGCGCCTATGCATAGCATTGATAAAACAAAAAAAGAGGCGAACAGTTTCACCGTTCTCCACCTCATATTTCAGTTTCTTTATGCTCTGCCGACACGTCTAATCTCAGTATCCATGCAACTATACTCCGTTCATCATAAAAATCGGATGTAAACCAACATATACCCGATGATTGGTCGGCAGCCGTTACTCTCGTACACTGATGTTATTCTGCCCTTGGAAGTATGCCCAACTTACGTGTTAGATATCGTATTACTGTGTGACTGTAAATGAAACTTTGACATTCTGATGTATTAACAGCCATCGACGTTTTTCTTAATCACACTTTAGCTACGTAATTTTTATTTCAAAACTCGTGTACAGTCCCAGTCTCTGTAAGCGCTACTTATGTTCCGATTGTCCCGCTGTTCATATGTACCGCGAAAATGGATGACGCTGCTTCCTGCTTACGCGGAACACCGTTAATGTCTGAAACAAGTTGTTGTTAATGTTTTTCACAACATTAAAAAGACAAATCAGTTTCTACGTTTTTGTAGAAACATGATGTGCGTATTGTCGAGACATGTAGCGTAACGGGTAGCGTGGTAGGTGGATAACTGAGTGGGCAGAGGATCGGCGGTTGTGATCTGCAATTTCCTTTTGTTCAGTTTGAATACCTAAATTATTTAAATGTGATTTTTTAAAAAAAAAAATATATCTTAAATAACTTGTACTTAACCATCATTTTTTCGAGAAAAATGCACGTACAGTGTGATCCGTTGGGGTTGCGGGGGGTGGGGTGGGGGGAGATAAGGCACGCCTACCAGTTGCAGTGCTGGCGCTACAAATTACGCGTCTTCACTGTAACATGCGTCTTCACTGTAGCATGCGTAGCGCAATTGGCTAGGTAGAAACTTGTAATGCAGTTGACCTGCGTTCCATTCTCACTGCTCGCAATTTTTTTTTCATTTTATTTCATTCCCCGCAATGTTAAACTATTAATTATAAAATTTAAATATACTTAAACGGGTCATATAGTATGACGTAACTGTCAATCTCTATGTATAAAAATGAATGTATGTATGTCTGCTCTCTGTGCGTTCCCAAACCATTCATCCGATTGCGATGAAATTTTGGTGATCTGTTTTCCGTACGCACACGAAGGTTCCTAGCCGAAAAAAAAATAAGACACATTCTTGAGGAGATATGACGTCATAAACAATGAGATGCCAGCGCGGGAAAATACCCAGATTTATGCATCCACTATTTGAGAATGAGGGCACTTAGCGACCAGCAACAAACGTTATATACAATTTCAAACCTTTACGAAAATTTTTCTCGCTGACACCCCCCACAAAATAATGAAAGGAAAAAAGGTTGTCGCTTACTACATATTCTCAGTACATACCGTAAATCTGCCGCAGTAGGCATGACGTTTTAATGTATAATTTCGTTACTCTTAACTCTAATCGAAACATATTTCGCATACAGTATCCCATATATCGGTAAATGCGCCGGCAAATTTATGTCTCTTACGACATATGATTCAGGAGATATCACGTGGTAAACATCGAGATGCGTGAAAAAGTGCCGCGTCAGGCATGACGTTTTGTTCTATTATTTCTTCACTACTAACACTATTCGCAACACGTTTCGGAAACAACACAGTCAGCTACGTAATGTTGGCAGCAGACGAAACTACGTGCCTACCGAAGCCTCCCGACGTTTACCGACTTATACCGATTCAGGACTAGGGAGAGGTCTGCCATCTAAAAGTTTACACACTGTATTCTAGTTTCTAAATACATACGGTATCACACAAAGAATTCTGGTTTTCATTGCAAATACACATCTTAATCATCGATATATTATAAAAGATTGTGAATATTTTGAATTTTTTAAATCATTATACAATTAAAGTTTTTGGAGAAAATGAAAAATCAGGTCCTCTTTGCCTGAATATGCCCTTTGTTTTATAGGACAGACGTGGTCTCTCACGAGCCAGAGCGACAAGCGTCGTAGAAACATGGGAAACGATAATTTTCGCTGAGTCGAACACACTGTACAAATGCTGCATTTTTACAGTTGTCACCTTAACACTACAGTCACCCAACAGAATTGATCAGGAGCCAAGTTCAGGGATATGTCACGAGATAATGCACGAAGCTTTGTGACACGTCACTGCCGAGCGATGGCGAATTGCAGAACAGCACGTCATAAAAGAGGAGGAGGAAATGTGGACTTTTCGGTAGCTTGAGATTCTATTGCTGATCGCCTTGTTATCAAAAAGCAGCACTGAAATCTACCGCACTCCTCGGAGTCCGATACGGAAGAAGTTCGGAGTTTACCAGACGACAGACTGTGGCTTCAATATCTAACTAAATGGTGAAATCCCAGCTGTGCACTTTTACGCCGCACATAGTATATGCAGAAAAATTACCCTTGTTAAAATCAGGAATTTTCATCACTCTCGCTTTTAATTACAGTACTATGTTAGCTATGATCGAGAACATGTTATGTTTTACAGTGTATCACCTAAGAAGCGTATCATTATTTCCTTCTGTTCAAAAATTAAATGATATACAAGGCTACGTTGTTCTCTGCTCGCATCTGCGTCTTTTTTACAACTGTTCAGTGTCCACATCACTGCAGGTTAGTTGGGACTTGACGGCTGCACAAGTTAAATACGCCGGTAAAGCTGTTGTCCCGTATTATCGCCTAGTCGATGCACGCGTAACACACGGCATAAAACATTATCGGACTTGACTGCACTCGGGACATCTTGGCTTGTGCTCCACGTGAAACGAAACCCAATGAAGTTCCAGCAAACGCGGGAGAATACATAGTGTAATGTTAACATGAGGTTTATTCTTATGCAGTAATTTACAGAAATTTAGTAAAGCTGTAGGGAACTCGACAGTGCTCATTAAGAGAGTATTCTGACACGAAAATTGCACGGCTGTTGCTGCAGCATGTGTATTGCGTGGGTAGCAGCGGATCGATATCGCTCCATTTCGTTCTCAGTTGTAACACAGGTTAGACTGTGGTTGTAATCTACTGTAAATCACGTCGTTATCTTGATCCAAGTATAAGCAGTATCGTTTGTAAAGAGTTTTGCTGGGACGGGGTGGTAGTTGTTAGCAAGAGCATCAGTATTTGCCAACCACAGTCACTACTGGTACCACATTCTACTTCATGCTTTGAATTGACACACGTTTTTACGAAAGCTTAACGATTTTGTGCACGCCAGGAATCGAAACTTGTGACCTATATGAAACTATCACACATAGTTACGTTATATCTGCTACATTTCTACAAGAGCGCCAAGTTACATTATGAGATTGGCAATAGCCATAGTCAAAACATATCGGTCTGAAATATTCCGACTTTCGTAGACGTTTGGTACGGATGAACGATGTAATAAGAAGCCCAAGAATAGAGGAATATTCGACAAACGGTTGGTATGTTCCTCGACTTTTTTTCCGCCATTAATTCAACGGTAGGGCAGGCATTTACGGCAATTAGTACTTTCAGATTTGTTACGCCGTAATCCGTCAAAGAGATAAAAAATTATATTTGGTATGTGAAACGTGTATACCTGACTGTGGTATCTCGCGACTCTATATATAAATTTCACTTATAATGATCGGAATCTCCTAAATAGAAGTTGACACTTTTTTCTTTACGCCACATTACCTGCAACTGCGTAGAAAACATTCCGTTGTAAAAGTTGTTCACGATCGCTAGCTAACCCTTAATGAGCATTAGATAAGATTTAACAGGCGTTCAACAAGAAGACGCTAATCAGCTACGAAACGGAACAACTGAGCGGAAAAGACGGCGAGAGAGCAGAATCTTATTGCCAGACACGAGTAACATACGAAAATTACGCAACATATAGGAGGAATATTGAGATTGCAAATTAATGATTATATCTGTTACTTACGTTGGGTAATTTCAAAGATTTCGAAACACACTTATTGTCGTTTTAGGTTGCTCAGTTGTATGTTATTTTTTCAAATTTAATAAAATCAACTAATGGTTTCGTTTTATCCTGCCCACTTGCTAAATATTTGGTGCATAGGAAACCTGCTTTTTCTCGTATCACTAGACAACAGTTCAAGCAAATCGTATTAATGAATTTTATTACAAAAGGAAATGGTTACAACACTGAACATTGTGCTAAACAGATGCGTCGCAAGCAAAGGGCGACAGAAAAAATAAGAAATCTCTTCCGAATATACAGTGTCACATAATAGAAGCGAAATTTGGGGAAAAACAAAAATGGCTCCATCCTCAAAGGGTGCAGGTCGAACACATGAAGAATGTTGATACAGGAACCATCGCTATAATAGTTTTTAATTGTCGTAGCTGTGTTGGGAAAGTACCAGAGCTGCTAGAGTTACTAAAACGCACTGATGCTCAAATCGTTATAGACACTAAAAGCAGATAAGTGCAGCCAACAGTTTTGCGAGGAACCTAATGGTGCTCAGAAAGGATAGGCTAAACACAGTTGGCAGTGGTTTATTGCTGATGGAAGTAGTTGATCATGTAGCGAAATTGAACCAGATAGTTCCTGTGAGTCACTGTGGGCAGAGGTCATTCATCTTGGCAACTGGAATATAATAATAATTGGATCTTTTTACCAACCTCCCAACTCAGATTTTACAATTGCTGAAAGATTCAAAGAAAACTTGAGTTTAATTTCAGACACGTACCGGACTCATACAATTATAGTTGGTGTTGACTTTTAATTTCCCCTTGATATGTTAACGAAAATACATGTTTAAATCTGGGCGTAAACATAAAACATGCAAAATTGTGCTTAATGTGTTCTCTGGAAATTATTTTGAGCAGTTAGTTCATGAGCCCATGTGAATAGTAAACAGTTGTGAAAACAAACAAATAATCATGAGCAAATAATGAGCATCAAAACTGATACAGGGATTAGTGAACACAGAGTTGTCGTAGCGAGATTGCATATTGTAACCCCCAAATCTCCCAGAAATAAATGAAAAATATAGCTATTCAAAAAGCAGATAAAAATTCACTTGATGTCTTCTAGAAAGACATTCTCCTTTCCACCTAAATTACCAAGATAATTTTGGACCAGACGTGGCTTGAATTGAAAGAAATAGTATCAACAGCAATTGGGAGATTTATATGTAATAGATTAACAAACAAAGCTGATCGGTCTTGGTACACAAAACAGATCAGAACACCGTCTCAGAAACAACAAAAAAAGCATGCCAAATTTATCCGAACACAAACTCTCCAAGATTGGCGATCTTTTACAGACACTCAAAATTTAGCACGGACTTCGATATATGATGCTTACAGTAGTTTCACAACAAAACTTTGTCTCGAAACTTGGCAGAAAATCTAGAGAGATTCAGGTTGTATGTAAAACATGCTAGCGACAAAACACAGTCAGTGCCTTCTTTGCGCAATAGCAATAGAAATACTATTAATGACAGTGCAGCCATGGTAGAGTTACTGAACATAGCCTTTCAAAATTCCATCAAAGAAGACGAAGTAAATATTCCAGAATTCGAATCGAGAACAGTTGTCAACATGAGTTGCAACTTAACATTTAATAAAAGCAGGTCTTCTGGTCCAGACTGGATACCAGTTTGGTTCCTTTCAGAGTATGCTGGTACAATAGCTCCATACAAAACAGTCATATACAACTGCTTGCCCAACGAAAGATCTGTACCCAAAGCCTGGAAAGTTGCACAGGTCACACCACATTTGCATCTCTCAGTTTTACTCGGTGATGCCTTCAAAAGGTATTCATTCGTTCAGTGTGTTCCGTAGCTCCCGTTGAGGAGGAGGAGGAGAATGTTGGGGATGTGGAGCAAGTCAATTTACTAACAAAATAAACAAATAATAGAAACTTAATCTGTATTGACAATGAACTATCTCAGTACTATTTGTGCCTACACTAGCTAAACGGAACCCAGTATTTTAATTGGACATCTGGTGGTAAGCTAATACTGCTTATTACCTACATGTGCAAGAACAGAAGCTTCTGTACATTACATTACAATTTCTGAGTTTTGGGCGACACCCCTACCTTCTTACTTTTTATGTCTCATCAAATTGAGAATTAATTGTCGAATGTTACTGTCAACAGGTGCAGCGAGCGATGCCTTCCGGCGAGCAAGTACTGCCTAAAGCACATCTTAAACGACCCAAACCAGATGCTCTACGTCCCCTGTGTCGGCCGCCGTAACTTGACCTTGGAGCAGCGTGATGAGGAATTTTCCAAAAGCAGGAGGAAGGCACGCCGTACTTCGACTGGTTAGTACTGATTGTCTCTTGTCCTGCCTTCATGAGGTTGTCAGAGAACTATTACAGATCTTTCATAGCAGCTCAGATCATGGCCCAACTTTTATAAAATGTGTCATAGAAGTAACCCAGTACAGTTAGTTGTTCTGTGCATCTTAATTCTGACTCCTTGCTGTGATTTGTAGCAAATCCATTTTACAATTAAGTACACTCACTTAGTGAACAATATGGCAACACGCTGACCATTTACATAATTTCTTAAATATTTTTTCCTTTAGTTCCAAGCATAAAGTGACTTCTACTTTATTACCTCTCTTTACCCTCCCCCCCTCCCCTCCCCTCCCTACACACACACACACACACACACACACACACACACACTCTCTCTCTCTCTCTCTCTCTCTCTCTCTCTCTCTCTCTCTCTGGGGGTTGAAAAGTTTTTGTGGCTGACTGCACCGCTCCTTTCTGTGACAAATGAAGGCAGGGTGATGGATATTGTAAATCATTTCTCATTCTAGTATTATATTTTCTGAATGTTACTATTGTTTTCAAACTGTGACTGTTTACAAGAAACTTCAAGGTGAACCTTTTCTCAGTACTCCCAACCGCTGGAACAACTTACTCAAGAGGTTATGGTGTGGACTCCACACATCGTCGTCATTATTACATTTTTCTGTGCAAGAAACACATTTTTCTTCACTGGGGCCATTCCGTGCCAAATGGTCTTATTTCGGAAAAAGTTCTCACAAGACCATAACAAACTCTGGTGAAATTGTTTATGAACATGAACACATGTTCCCAATAAACATTGGTACAGATTTACTTCCAATAATTACAGATCATTTGTTTGACCCCAAAGTGCAGCTTTTAGTAGTGCACCCTGGAATTTTGGGCAACTTTAAGACATATTCTCTCTGGCAGTATTGTCTTGAAAGAAAAAACATCTAGGCTATCCTATGTAACACTTTGTGTTCCCTTAATTTTGAAAAAAAAAGGTTATTGTCAATTTTCATATAGAAAATCTGAAGCAAAGTCAGTTGAAAAAAATAGACACTTGAAAGAAAAAAAGAAAAAGAAAAGAAAAATGAAGTTTGGCTTTTTATATCTCCGTAAGTAATCTCCAATATATGAAAGGAAATATCCAGACTGACTGAGTCATTATCTCCCAGTCCAAACTGCTAAGAAAAGAAATTTGGAAATTTAACCCCTATGGAGGTGAAATAGTGGGTGAAAGTGCTTTTTTGTTTTTCTTTTTAAAGTAAAAAGTAAATCATTTCTGAAGGACTATTACAGCTTTTGTAAAGCTACATGTATAAAAATTGGTATTTGACTTCTTGGTTTTTGGAAATTCAACCCCTGTGAAAATTTGTATTTGGCTTCTTGGGGGTCGGGGGGGGGGGGGGGGGGGGGGGGGGGAGACATTGGCGAGATGCGACTAGGATTTCATATTGACTTCTCCAGAGAGAACTAAACAGTTGTGGAATGTAATGAAAGGTGTCACATTTGAGTATCTGTGGAATACGGGCACATTTTCACTACACCTCCACTTTCTTGCTGCCTTTTAGGGCATTATATGCTCGAACAGCAAAACCAAACCTACGTTTTAGGTGGTTTGGAACGTGGTACTTCTAGCAAAAATGGTTTAAAAGAGTTTGCAACAAACAGCCTTCTGTAAATGTGGACTAAAAATACCTATTTTTGTCGTTTTTACAAAAATTGTCAATTTGGGTTTCAGTTTACAAACTAGTGGAAAGCAGTCAGAGGAAAAATTTATATTCTAAGACTTTTTCTTGGCAAATTATCACTTGCAATGTTTCAGGTTTATCACACAGTTCCTTCTTGAAATATGAAAAGGTGAACCTTTTTTTCCAAGTATCTATTTTTTCGGCTGACTTTGCTTCAAACTGTCTACATGAAAATTGCTCGATAAATCTGTTTTTTCGTATTCCACTTAAGAGAGTGCACACAATGGTCTAATTTTGTTTCTTTCAACAAAATATTGCCAGAGATATCATATCTCAAAAGTTGCCAAAAACTATTGTGGTGCACGATTGAAAGCTGCACCACGTGTCAAACAAACGACTATATCTGTGCAAGTATTAAACTGGTGAAAGTAAAACTATACCAATGTCCACAGGGAACAGGTGCGAATGTTCACTCAAAATTTCATCAAAGTCAGTGAATGTCATGCATGAACCTCTAGACAACTTGGCACAGTCTGACCATACCAAATTCTAGCTTTGCTCTGTTCCGGTAATTTTTTTTACTTTTCACCACACATTGCTTCATTACCAAATTAGTTATTCCTTAGTACCTCAGGCCTCAGTACCTCAGGCAATACTGACCCTACAACTTATCTTAGAAGAGAGATCAAGAAAAGGCAAACCTACGTTTCTAGCATTCGTAGACTTAGAGAAAGCTTTTGACAATATTGATTGGAATACTCTCTTTCAAATTCTGAAGGTGGCAGGGGTAAAATACAGGGAGCGAAAGGCTATTTACAATTTGTACAGAAACCAGATGGCAGTTATATGAGTCGAGGGGCATGAAAGGGAAGCAGTGGTTGGGAAGGGAGTGAGACAGGGCTGTAGCCTATCCCGGATGTTATTCAATCTGTATATTGTGCAAGCAGTAAAGGAAACGAAAGAAAAATTCAGAGTAGGTATTAAAATCCATGGACAAGAAATAATAACTTTGAGGTTCGCCGATGAGATTATAATTCTGTCAGAGACAGCAAAGGACTTGGAAGAGCAGTTGAACGGAATGGACAGTGTCTTGAAAGGAGGATATAAGATGAACATCAACAAAAGCAAAATGAGGCTAATGGAATGTAGTCGAATTAAGTCGGGTGATGCTGAGGGAATTAGATTAGGAAATGAGACACTTGAAGTAGTAAAGGAGTTTTGCTATTTGGGGAGCAAAATAACTGATGATGGTCGAAGTAGAGAGGATATAAAATGTAGACTGGCAATGGCAAGGAAAGCGTTTCTGAAGAAGAGAAATTTGTTAACATCGAGTATAGATTTAAGTGTCAGGAAGTCATTTCCGAAAGTATTTGTATGGAGTGTAGCCATGTATGGAAGTGAAACATGGACGATAAATAGTTTAGACAAGAAGAGAATGGAAGCTTTCAAAATGTGGTGCTAGAGAAGAATGCTGAAGATTAGATGGGTAGATCACATATCTAATGAGAAGGTATTGAATAGAATTGGGGAGAAGAGGAGTTTGTGGCACAACTTGACTAGAAGAAGGGATCGGTTGGTAGGACACGTTCTGAGACATCGAGGGATCACAAATTTAGTATCGGAAGGCAGCGTGGAGGGTAAAAATCGTAGAGGGAGACCAAGAGATGAATACAATAAGCAGATTCAGAAGGATGTAGGTTGCAGTAAGTACTGGGAGATGAAGAAGCTTGCACAGGATAGAGCAGCATCGAGAGCTGCATCAAACCAGTCTCAGGACTGAAGACAACAACAACAACAACAACAACAACACCTCAGGTTGTGTCGTATTGATCTGCCCCTTTTTTCTACCTGATTCGATTTGGTAACTGTTCATTAGTTACTGGATCTGTTCGTTTAATCTTCAGCAGTCTTCACTAGCATCATATTTCAGGAGCTCCTAGTCTGTTCTTTTCTCACCTTCGATGTACTTACCTGTACTTCTCCTGTCTTTTGGGATCCAGCAGAAATCTCCCTCACTACAGCTACCACCCAGTCTGTTGACTGTATATACTGGCCACATCCATTGCACAGTCTCTCAGTGCTGCAGGTAGCAGCACTATCGTGTCTCCTGCATGCTCCCACTGCCATCACAGCATCTTCTCCCACCCCTACCCTGCTGTCTCTCCTCTTTACCACCTAATGCCTCCTCTTTACCCCGCAGATTGCTGGTTCATGTCCTTTTTTTTAAAAAAAAAAAAAAAAGACGGACTTTATCTGAAAGCTTAATATCTTCCTGGTTTCAACGCCTCCTCTATGTGACAGGTGTAATCTGTCCTTTCCGTGTTATTGAGTCTACTCACCAGGCAGCAGGAGAAGACACACACAAAGTTTAAGTAAATGTGCAAGCAGTCAGAACCAGTGGCTCCTTCTTCTGCCAGAGGGATTGAAGAAGAAGTAAGAGAATCGAAGGAAAATGACTGGAAAGATTTAGGAAATGAGAAGAGTATGGAAAAGTCCCCCCAGAATCACAGATCGGGGGAGAGTTAGTGGGCAACATGAGAAGAAAATATTGACTGTTGGGTACTGCATCAGATAAGATTTAAAAACCTGAGAGCTTAAAGGTGGAATATAGGGTAACACACAAAACAGACGTTACTGACAAAACATTGTACAAGAGGTAATAACACTGGAACACTAAATGCATTGTATGTGTGGTAGAGGTGGGGGCTGGGGGAAAAATGGATGGGCCAGAAAATAAAAAACTAAAAGGGGGTGAAGAAAGGAATACTGAGAGTAAAGAAATTAATGTAAATTAAGGCCAGGTGGGTGGTGAGAACTGAGATGTCTATTTCATCACACTTGTCACCAGAGTCTTTCCCTAGACACCAGTTTCTCAGTACTCTATAGGTGGGAACGAACGGGCATTACAATATGACCTGGGCTTAATTTGCATTAATTTCTTCAGTCTCAGCATTTCTTCTAAGTTACTATTCCTGTATCCATTCCCTTTTAGTTTCCTGTATCTTTCATTTTCTGACTTGCTTATTTTTCCCTGTCCCCCCCTCTCTACCACATGCAATGCACTTAGATTTCCACTCTTATTAATTCTTGCACAATGGTTTTATGGTTATCTCTGTCTTGCTTACACCTTTAAGCTATTAGGTTTTGAAATGTCATCTGGTGGAATGCCGAACAGTCGAGCTTTCCTTTCCGTCCCGTCCGGTAAGTCTCCCCTGACCCGGCTTCTGGGGATTTTTCTGAACTCTCCCCATTTTATAAATCGAAACTCTTTCAGCACCTGCTCATTTGTTAAAAATTTAATTCCACTCTTGTGCTTTGAGGGAGGTGAAAAGATGATAATCTGAAGGCACCAAGTCAGGTGAATACGGCAGAGGTACAAAACATCCCGTCAAATGAGTCCGGGAACACCTCGGTGGCTTAGGCTGTGCGAGGACGGGCATTTTGTGAAACGGGCATGCTCCTCTTGCAAGCAGTCTCCTACTTTTGTTTTGAATGCTCCTTTTTAATTTTTTTAGGGTCACATGACGTCATTATGCATTGGTCTCACCCTGAGGCAGAAATTCAATCAACAAGACGCCTTTTCGGTCCCAAAACCCAGAAGCCATGATTTTTTTTGGCCAAAGTTGTGATTTTGAATTTTTCAACAGATAAAAAAAAATCACAACAGAGCTCAGAAAATCATCACCTTCCATTTAAAGTCACTCAAGAAACTCGCGGCCACTACTGACTCAATTGTTGTGCTGGTCTGTCAGCTGTTTTGGGACCCATCTTGCACACAGTTTTCCGGTTTACCATCATTTCTGTGATTGGTCGTCTTCACAAACTTTTTCATCAGTTTTTTTCTGCACCAACTCGTCAATCAAAATGGAAAGTCTTACAGTCCTCTGTTCATCATGAACATTTGTTCAGCCTCCACTAAACTCACTAGACCACTTGAACATTCTTGTTCTGTTCACAACTCCTTTGCTGTGAACCATTTTGATTCGCAAAAATGTTTTGGTAGGTGTCATTCCTTCATTGAGTAGGAAACGGATCACAGCATGTGGCTCGCGCTTGGCAAAATTTTTTACTGACATCTTTTACACAACTGGAAATCCCAATGTGAGTTTACATATTACCATGTTCCTGCAATGCTCGCTCTAGTCAGAGGAACTCTCTCTCTCTCTCTCTCTCTCTCTCTCTCTCTCTCTCTCTCTCCCACTTGAAAATTAAAAAAAATGATGGGGGACACAGTGGCCAGTTTTAGCACAGACAGATGTTCCCCCCTGAAAATATTAACTTTTCATGTGGGACTCTGTTTTAATACCAAGCATATTTTTTGAGATAGCAGGGTACCTGGGCGAAACATTTACAGTTTTGTAGTTTTAAATAATGGCAGTATTTTGAATGAGTGAAGTCTTTGGGATATAGGTAGTTGTGGGAATGAAGAGAAACCATCTTTAAATAATAATCATGAATTTACAATACAACCTCATATATACATTCCCATACATTATTGCTTGTAATTTTTAACTTTCGACCATAAAATTTACAGGTATCCATTGTTGAAGAGAAGTTTGTGAGAAATAGGAGGTTTTAATTGCAGTTTGTACTTTAGGTGAAAATTATATATGCAGACTGAAGCAAGGAATGAAATTTTTGCCAAGGCCAGGATTCGAACCCAGGTCTGCTGCTCACTAGCCACTGCACAAGCTACACTAGCACACATCCCTCCTCAATCCAGATTCCCATTCACACTTCAGCCCACCGGTATTCCCCGCAAAAATCAAACAGCATTGCAGGGGCTCTCCAACTGTACCGGAATATCACTTCAGCATCGAACGTAACGGGCTGTTCGAGTTTATGGGAATACCAGTGGGCTGAGGCTCGAACGGGAATTTGGATTGAGGAGGGATGCGTGCTGGGATGTTCCCAGAAGTTGTGTGAAGCCACCGTGTCAGTGTGACTTAGTGGTTACCGCACCTGCCTACTGAGCGGGAGACCCGGGTTCGAATCCTAGCCTCGGTACAAATCTCCTCACGTGCACTACAGATGTTCGAGACTTTGAAGGTCTCCGGAACGATGTAGTTTCATTTGAATGACAAATATGTTTGTCATTTTGGAAAGTATATTTGTTTAAAAAAATCAGCTTGTATGACAGGCGGAGATAATGGAGTACCCCAGTGGTCACTGTTATTATCTATGACAATGCTGTATACAAATTATCCAGTTAATAACTGTCTTAAAAACAAATGAATTGATATTTGTAATAGGATAATACAAATACAGACTCGTTTAAAAGTCTGTTATTATGTTAAAATTTTTCTAAAATTATAAGTTTTAGTGCAAAATTGGTGTGCAAAGTCGGAAGCTGGAAGCCGGATAAAAAATCTTCCTCACGATACATCATTCGTTCCTATAAGGTTAGTACGAGTTGAGAAAAAGGAGTGTCGACTCGAGAAATAGTATGCACGATGTAGTAGTTCCGAGTTAAAATGGACACCTCGTATATTCTTGTAACTTCCCTTAACAAAACCGAAGAACAGTTATTGTGTAGGAGAGAAAACTGAAGTTCATCCCTCTGTTTATATACAGGTAGCAGAGCCAGTGGTGCCAACACGAGCAGACAACCCGTAGTGAAGAGTTGCCGGACCAGCGCACGAGCGTGTGCGAGGGGCATCAATCCCGCAGTCGCGGCAGTGCTGGCGGCGAGAGGCAGGGCCGTTTCCGCCGGTAGGACGGCTGCGTCGAGGTCGAGGGCGGCTGCCGCCGGCCGTAAGGAGGCGGCGGCCAGAGCCGCGACCCCCAGGCCCAGGAAGAGGGGCGCGGCCGCCCGAGCGGCTCCCGCCAGATCTACTCCCGCGAGACCTGCTCCCGCCAGGCCTGCTTCCACCAGATCTGCTTCCACCAGGGGAGCTCCCGCCAGAGCGGCTCGTGCCAGAGCTGCTCCCGCGAGAGCCGCACCCGCCAGAGCCGCACCCGCCAGAACTTCCCCCGCCAGAGCTGCTCCCTCCAGAGCGAGATCTGTTCCCGCCGAGGTGGAGAAAGCCCGCTCGTCCGAGGGCTCGGCTGCAGGTGAGGCGAGCACTTCCTTTTATCGAGTTAATAATGTACACCTCTGTCTGTTAAAACTGTGACACCTGGAAGAGGAGCAAATAATGAAGGAACGAGAATGCACGGTTAGAGGTACAGATGGTCCGTGGGGTACAGGCTGTTGCATTTAGCACAAAGAGCCGATGCCTGTAGCAGCAATTATGATGTAAACCGGCTGGGCGTCCGGTCGAACCGGCACCGGGGACTGCGCGTACTTGTCGTCGTCGACTTCCTCCTAACTAATGGTGTGCAAAGAATTAAAAGTAAGAGAAGTGGGAACTCCCGATAGCCGAGCATTTAGAAAGTATAGCATTTTTATTGTACGTCGGGTGAGGCACGAGCTACTTATGTTAGGGTAGTTGTGAGGCAACAGTTGGTGAAATGGAGAGGGCAAAAACTTAGATCTTTTTAATTTTTATGTTATTTTCAATTCAAATAAACTGAAATAATCCTCATATTGAGTTTCGTAATATATTTGTAATTGAAAAGGAAAGGCAAAGCTGAATTTTGACAATGAAAATAAATTTCCAAGAAAGAATTGTACTTACAGCATTCTAGAAGGGATTGTAATTAGTTTCATTCTGACCTTCGAGCAGTCCTTGGGAGCTGCGTGTGAACAATAGTTTCACGGTCCATTAAAATTGGCCCATCGAGAGAGAAAAAGATATTGTACCCACAGAGGTCTACATCGAAATCCATTGCATTGGGCATCGCCAGCTATTCTCACCAGTATTTGACGAAATGAAGTGTTACGTGTGATCCACTGCTGAATGGCGCAATGAAGAGAACCTTTCACGAATAGAAACTGAGTTTGCTTTTCTATGGGAAGTTTCAAACAACCGTGTAATTGTAAAAATGTGCCATTTATAACGTGTGAAACATGCCGAGGAAATTACTGCTTTTCATGTTTTTATGGGGAGTATCGTACCAGCGTATGAAAACCGTCAATTGTAAAAGAACGAGTGTGTCTAATGTTCTGACCAAAGTTCTTGTGTTCGTCTTACAATCCCTTCTTTGGAAATTTATTTGGAAGCCAAGATTTTCCTTTGCATTTTGTTCTCATGACAGTTATGAAAATATTAATAAACACAACGTACAGGGCGTTATTTTGAGCCAACCGCGGTGGCCGTGCGGTTCTAGGCACTTCCGTCCGGAACCGCGTGACTGCTACGGTCGCAGGTTCGAATCCTGCCTCTGGCACGGATGTGTGTGATGTCATTAGGTTAGTTAGGTTTAAGTAGTTCTAAGTTCTAGGGACTGATGACCTCAGATGTTAAGTCCCACAGTGCTCAGAGCCATTGTGAACCATTATTTTGATTTATTTGCATTGTAAGTAACATAAAAATTGAAAATCAAAAAATGTTTATGCGTGGGGTCTATATCCCGCGACCCTCGGATTACTGTTCTGTACTCCTTCCACTGTGCCAACCACTGGTGGTAACTTATTCACTACTACTTACTAGATTGGCCACATAAACTGCAGTCAGTTTTTGGCCTCGCCAATCGGCCTCCTCTGGCTTCCTCGAACCTCGTAGTCTTCTCCAGCTAGTCCCATCTTACACGTATCCTCTCTGATTCCGACAGTCAGTCTCAGCTGTGGTGCCGCTCTTGTCTCTTCTTCCGCCACCTGCCCGGTGATCTGGCCATCTCTGCGTGTTAATGTGCCCGTACCACATCAGTCTCCACTCTAACCACAGCCGCAGTGCCCAGCAGCTTGCACAACTCCTGCAATTCACAGTTTTTCCCTTTTACGACAGTCTTTCACTGACTCAAAAATCTGTCTCAGAAAAGCGTTGTCAAATATCAGGAGTTTACTTTCTGTCTCCGGTGTCACAATCCAGGTCTCTACTCCGTATAGCAGGATAGATTCTATTACTGTCCTGTAATTCCTAATCTTTGTGGATCTTGATCGAAGCCGGGACTTCAGCAGCTTTCGGAGTGCAAACCTCGACATGTTTCCTCCCTAGATTCTTGCCATTATTTCCTAGTCTGTTTCATTCCTTGTCTGTTTCATTCCTTTTCATTGATATTTGAACTCTTTTTACCCTTTCAAAGATTTTACAATCTACATCTAAAGGTCTGTCATCATTATCTTTGCTTACTACGAGCCATATTCATCCAGGGTGTATACCACCCGGGACAACCGGGAGATCCGGGAAAAACCCGGGAATTGTTTAGAATTTTTCATTGTTTTAGTTTTCAGTTAAATTTTTGTGATTTTGACTGGTAAGAACAAATACTCTAACAAAGGATATTATTGTACTCCGCTACTGCAGAAAAATACTGCAGCAACAAACATGAAGAGGAGAAAAAAAACTGAAAAAAAAAAAAAAAAAAAACAAGTTCCAAAGGACATGCGCCGTATACAACAACAAAACAGTGCTCATACAAGCGCCTGCCAACAGTAAAGTGTGTCAAAGTCTTTAGAAACACTATGCAATGCCTTATAACAACAAATTGCCTCCGATGAGTGTGACGTGACAATTGTTTAAATTAGATTCGTTAGAGCAGTTGTGGGCGGGCTCTTGTGCATGCGCAGTTGAGTCGTGTATGAGTAGTACCTTCTCCCGCTTCTGGTTACGGAAGTGTGGCTAGGCGCAACTACTTAATATTGCCCCTGTTCAGAAATATCGTAGATCCGGGGCTGATGCACAGAGCAGTCAGAGCTGTTGTTGGGAGGTGGGTCGTCTCCATGTGACCTGTATTTACGTTCAGTGATTTTGTTCTTTCCTCTTTGTTTATTGCTCTCACATTGTTGTTGTTGTTGTTGTTGTTGTTGTTGTTGTTGTTGTGGTCTTCAGTCCTGAGACTGGTTTGATGCAGCTCTCCATGCTACTCTATCCCGTGCAAGCTTCTTCATCCCCCAGTACCTACTGCAACCTACATCCTTCTGAATCTGCTTAGTGTATTCATCTATTGGTCTCCCTCTACAATTTTTACCCTCCATGCTGCCCTCCAATACTAAATCGGTGATCCCCTGATGCCTCAGAACATGTCCTACCAACCGATCCCTTCTTCTAGTCAAGTTGTGCCACAAACTCCTCTTCTCCCCAATTCTATTCAATACCTCCTCATTAGTTATGTGATCAACCCATCTAATCTTCAGCATTCTTCTGTAGCACCACATTTCGAAAGGTTCTATTCTCTTCTTGTCCAAACTATTTATCGTCCATGTTTCACTTCCATACACGGCTACACTCCATACAAATACTTTCAGAAACGCTTTCCTTGTCATTGCCAGTCTACATTTTATATCCTCTCTACTTCGACCATCATCAGTTATTTTGCTCCCCAAATAGCAAAACTCCTTTACTACTTTAAGTGTCTCATTTCCTAATCTAATTCCCTCAGCGTCACCCGACTTAATTTGACTACATTCCATTATCCTCGTTTTGCTTCTGTTGATGTTCATCTTATATCCTCCTTTCAAGACACTGTCCATTCTGTTTAACTGCTCTTGCAAGTCCTTTGCTGTCTTTGACAGAGTTACTATGTCATCGGCGAACCTCAAAGTTTTTATTTCTTCTCCATGGATTTTAATACTCTCACGTTAAATGATAATAAAACGGATTTTTGTGGCCGGGAGCTATCAAATGAATTAAAATACGTTCGCATAATTACGGCAGGCTAAAATATGTTAATAGTTTCTGATTTGATTTCCACCTTTGACAGTCAAGCATTAATCGCCTTGCAGAACAGTGAAGTTATTTTTGCCGGTTTGCTAAAGAGATTTGGCTTTTATTAATCCTTTCTACTGAGGCAGTCAATTTATTTGAAACGAAGTGTTTAATTTCACACTATTGGCTAGTTTCAACTGTTCGCTGCATTTCAGGTAAACGTATGCTTTAATAAAGAACCAAACACGAGTACTGGTACTCCAAGAAAATTTACATACGGGTGTGCATTTTAAGCCGAATTATGCATTTTTGTATGGTTCGCGAAATCCCGACGCTCTTGAAGTATCCTTTGATGTCTTGTTTCTTTTACGACATCATGTAAGATCTTTTAATGTTTTACACGTATGAACATAAGAGCTTCCTGTGTCATCGTAGCTGTGCAAGTGCGGTGATGCCAGTTATTTGGCGCTTTGTTGCAGCTGCTGAAACGAACCTATTTCTTACAGGTAGCGGGAAAATATTGCGAATGGCGCTTTGAAAAGCGTTACATTAAAAGCAGATTTCCTTTTACGCAAGATGAACTGTGTGTGAGAATGTACGATGAATTTCTTAAATCACAAAGTATTTGACTCTCATTTAAAAATCGACTCCTTGAGGACGACCATTTAGAAGAATTTCGAGCCCAGAAGATGAGACATTTGCGTCGTTATTAAAAATTTTACTGGCACATTTGTGTGATGTATCTTTAAGTGTAACACGTGCAAAAAAGATCAACATTATATGTGGAAGCTTAGCTTCTCTTCCAACTTATTAATCTTCGAGACCAATATTATATGTGAATGCTATGTATATTAATTTAAGCCATTAACTTCTCTTATTTGTGTACCGTATTCGCGCTACTTAAGAGTGATCTTGCTATTAGCCCCCTACATCACGTGTTCTATTGCTGTCATCAGCTGGCGAGATCACGTGAGTGAGCTATGGCGCTTGCAAAAGCGCATCGCAATTTCGATTTCAATGCTTCGGAAAGTGACACGCGTTGTTTGGTGGAATTCAACTTTATACCTTCGTAATACGAAAATATGCAGCGTACATGTTGCTGCACATCAAAGGTCTTTAAAAACCTGTTTTCCCCCCTGAGTTTCGTTTTTAAAGTGCCGGGAAATTCTACGTCGGTGTATAAAACCGTCAACATTCAAAGGATTGATGACTTTCACAGTGCCGAGGAAGAGTATACTGTCACTTAACACGGAAAAAGTGTATTTTCACCCAGGAGGAAGTGTATTTTTAACCGGGAAATCCGGGAATTTTTCTTCCTTGTCCACGTATACACCCTGTCATCTTCAGGCCTGCTCTCATTGCCTCTTCCATCGACACACTTGCTGTCTGATCCAGATCTCGCCCATTCTGTACTATTGTGCACATAGGCCAGGTTGTCGATTCTTCTGCCCGGCGGTATTCCTGTTGCCGGGCTTGTTATCTTCTCAGTGCTCTTTCCAGAACCAGATTAATCAGAATGGAGCAGAGGCAGTTACATTCCAGTCTTCACTTTGAATTTCTCTGACATTTTTCCATTCACTTTCTTCATTAATGTTGTCTCCTGTATATTTGCTTGTGTTAGATTTATTACTTTTCTAGGAACCTGCACCATTTCTAGTTCTTGCAATATTGCTTGCCTCTTCACATCATTGTACACATTTTGGAAGGCCACAAAAAACAGTGAATACCTGTGTGAAAGTCTCATTTCTTTGATAGCATTTGCCTTACTGTATCTAGTCGGTATACGGTTGATTTTTCCCTTTCCAAACCTCGCTCGTCGGAACCCTCTTCGACGTATGGTGTTAGCCACTTCGGCAACGACGTCCTTGGGATCTTATAAGCTGTGCATAGTAAAGTAATTGTTCTACAGTTGCTGCACCTCAGCGAGTCTTTCTTTAGTATTGGACAGATGGTGTACTGCTTCCATTCTGCTGGGATCCTTTCTCTTAAATGCAGCTCTCTTGATGCAGCTCTCCATGCTACTCTATCCTGTGCAAGCTTCTTCATCTCCCAGTACCTACTGCAGCCTACATCCTTCTGAATCTGCTTAGTGTATTCATCTCTTGGTCTCCCTCTACGATTTTTACCCTCCACACTGCCCTCCAATGCTAAATTTGTTATCCCTTGATGCCTCAGAACATGCCTTACCAACCGATCCCTTCTTCTAGTCAAGTTGTGCCACAAACTCCTCTTCTCCCCAATTCTATCCAATACCTCCTCATTAGTTATGTGATCTACCCATCTAATCTTCGGCATTCTTCTGTAGTACCACATTTCGAAAGCTTCTATTCTCTTCTTGTCCAAACTATTTATCGTCCATGTTTCACTTCCATACATGTCCACGCTCCATACAAATACTTTCAGAAACTACTTCCTGACACTTAAATCTATACCCAATGTTATCAAATTTCTCTTCTTCAGAGCCGCTTTCTTTCCCATAACCAATCTTCATTTTATATCCTCTCTACTTCGACCATTTTCAGTTATTTTGCTCCCCAAATAGTTAACTGTCTCATTTCCTAATCTAATTCCCTCAGCATCACCCGATTTAATTCGACTACATTCCATTATCCTCATTTTGCTTTTGTTGATGTTCATCTTATATCCTCCTTCCAAGACACTGTCCATTCCGTTCAACTGCTCTTCCAAGTCCTTTGCTGTCTCTGACAGAATTACAATGTCATCGGCGAACCTCAAAGTTTTTATTTTGTTCTCCATGGATTTTAATACCTACTCCGAATTTTTCTTTTGTTTCCTTTACTGCTTGCTCAATATACAGATTGAATAACATCAGGGAGAGGCTACAACCCTGTCTCACTACCTTCCCAACCACTGTTTCCCTTTCATGTCCCTCCATTCTTATAACTGCCATCTGGTTTCTGTACAAATTGTAAATAGCCTTTCGCTCCCTGTATTTTACCCCTGCCACCTTCAGAACTTGAAAGAGAGTATTCCAGTTAACATTGTCAAAAGCTTTCTCTAAGTTTATAAATGCTAGATATGTAGGTTTGCCTTTTCTTAATCTTTCTTCTAAGATATGTCGTAATGTTAGTATTGCCTCATGTGTTCCAACATTTCTACGGAATCCAAACTGATCTTTCCCGAGGTCCGCTTCTACCAGTTTTTCCATTCGTCTGTAAAGAATTCGCGTTAGTATTTTGCAGCTGTGACTTATTAAACTGATAGTTCGGTAATTTTCACATCTGTCAACACCTGCTTTCTTTGGGATTGGCATTATTATATTCTTCTTGAAGCCTGAGGGTATTTCGCCTGTCTCATACATCTTGCTCACCAGATGGTAGAGTTTTGTCAGGACTGGCTCTCCCAAGGCCGTCAGTAGTTCTAATGGAATGTTGTCTACTCCCAGGGCCTTGTTTCGACTCAGGTCTGTCAGTGCTCTGTCAAACTCTTCACGCAGTATTGTATCTTCCATTTAATCTTCATCTACATCCTCTTCCATTTCCATAATATTGTCCTCAAGTACATCGCCCTTGTATAGACCTGTACTGACAGTATTATTTCTTCTAAATGCTTGCCCATGTAGAGCTCTCACTTCTGTCATTCATTTCTGGCCAATCTCTGTGTATGCCACAAATATGGACAAAATCAGCAATGACAGGTAGCAGAGTACCTCAGTGAGCTCAGATGTCAAATACGGGTACGTAGTTCCGAGCTGCCTCAACCCCGTGCCAGAAGAAGTCAGTCGTAATGGCTGACAGTGGTGGTGTCCGAGTCTCTCGTTAATCGACGGCCGGATATTGTCAGTGGCCGAAAGGTCTGGGGGACGTGCTGGCCAGGACACAGCAGTCCGATACCCTCCATACTAAGGTAGGTCAGACCGGCACAGTTATTCATTATCTTGTTGAAAAATAACATCACAGAGACATCAAAGATACGGCATACTCACTGGTTTCGACACATCATAAAACTGAGGAGTATTGTATCAAATTGTATTATATCCCAAAAACACAATTTTGCAGGAGAAGCAAAAAACTGATTACTTCTAAACAGGTAAATTTTTCACAGTTTGTAAAATATGACACTGTTGAGAACATACGAAAGTTTGGGTCCGGCTGTGGGTTGTGCACGGATACCCAAACGGTAAGGCGATTGCTCGCGATAAGAGGGAAATCTGGCCCCGTAAACCAGTCCGGCACAAATTTTTGTTGATGTCATTCCATTCTTCAGCTGATGATAGTCCTTATTCGTAACTGCAAATTCATTTCATGTGTCTGTATGTATAGTGATGTAGAGACATACGTATAAAACATGTTTGCAGTGCTTGTGTGTAGGTACATAATGAATGTGTTTCTATTATTTTGCTGTCGAATCTGAAAGCGTGCATTATTTTTTCTAATTATGTTTAAAAAATCTCGATTCATTACATTTGTAAAGAAGCAGAGTTTTTAAGGGTTTCTGTGGTTCACCTAGTACTGGCTGTGAGACTTTACCATCCATTTTAATGCATTATGGTGCGTACATTTTTTATCCACTCCCCCCTATGATGACTAATGTATGATTAACAGGGATAAGAGATCATAATCAAATGCAGTCTCAGCAAAAAAAAGAAAGAAAATCACACGTTAAGGTAAAAATCTGTGTTTGTCGTACAGCCTCTAAATAGCAGCGTCGTTGTGAGCCTTCGAGCATCTCGGAAGCTACTGTTACAAATCGGTTACCTCGAGGACAGCTCCGGGGCAGACGCCCTGTAGTGTGCATTCCACTGACCCCGAACCACTGGCATTTGCGACTTCATTGTTTCCGACTGAGAGCTCATTAGAGGGCAGGGCGGAGGTCGTTTGTGTTTTCTAGTGAAAGCTGATTTTGTCTGGGTGCCAGTGTTGACCATAGGAGGAGGCCAGTATAGGACCTGCAACCAACCTGTCTGCATGCTAGACACACAGCTGGAGTTATCTGGGGTGCATTTGCATGTCTGTCTGGTGATTCAGTCTGTTGTGCTGCCATTTGTGAACAGTGTCCAGATGCTGTTTTACAACTAGATACTGCTCACCCACACGTTGCTGCTTTTACCCAACACACTCTACACAATGTCATCACGACGCCTCGGCTCGCTCGATCGACAGATCCGTCTCCTGTCGAGCACGTACGGGACATTGTCGGAAGGTAACTCCGGCGTCATCCACGAACACGTCGACCGCCACCGTATTGACCGATCGAGTGCGATGAGCGTGTAACTCCATCCCACAAAGTGATATCCAGCACTTGTACGACGTAATACACGCATGTTTGCATGTTTAGCAATTACACTGATTATTAATGTACCAGCATTTCACATTTGCAGTGGCTCATCTTGCTATTTGATTAACCTGTGATCCTGCTATGTTAATTACTGAAATAAGTTACCTACACAAATGTATTCCTGAAATTTCATAACAGTGCATTAATTATTTTATGTTGGTGTGATTTTTTTCTGACAGTATATATTTTACAAAATGACATGAAGGTAAAATTAAGATAGATCATAGTTCACACGGAGGTATACAAACACTCTTTCTTCCCACAAATCATTGGCAGCTGGAACATGAAAACGGGGGAGTGATATTAGTCCACAGCTACCCTCCTCCACACATTGTAGGGTGGTTTGTGGAGTACAGATGTAGGTACTACTGTTATTCCATCCTGGAATGTCCATTCTTTGAAACATTGTAAATGAGGATAAAGGATCATCACACGATTGATCTGCTTGGTTCAGTTTTATTTACATTACATATTTAGCTGTATTATACATAGGCCATTGTTCACTGAAGATAAATTTGTGGTTCTCCCAGTAAAGCTGGGAAAAATGTGAAAAGAAAAGTTCACCCCCCTCCCATGGTATCTCTTCTGTTAGGAATTTCCTAGTCTGATCACAAAAGTCTGTGTCATTGTTAGCTGAATTCTGGACACCATTAGAAAAATACTCAAATAACTGAAATATAAGAATACTGTTCTGCTTGTAAATCTGAAATGACAGAGATTATCAGAAATAATCTTGTCTGGCAGTTTCGTGTAAAATATTTTTCACTACCGTATTTACTCGAATCTAAGCCGCACTCGATTCTAAGCCGCACCTGAAAAATGAGACTCGAAATCAAGGAAAAAAAAATTCCCGAATCTAAGCCGCACCTGAAATTTGAGACTCGAAATTCAAGGAGAGAGAAAAGTTTTAGGCCGCACCTCCAAATCGAAACAATGTTGGTCCATTGTAATATGAGACACAATTTAGGTCGAATGAATGACGAGACAGCTACAGTAGTTTGGTTCCAGTCGTAAGCTTAGCAGTTAAGCTTTACCAGGTAGCCATTGCTATGCGTCCGGCGGTCCGTCCGTATTTATACGGGTACCCTTACTTTTTCACGTGCTTCGTCTGGTTTGAATTGATTGCTTATTTTTCTTTGATCTGATAAGCGCCGTTTTCTTTGTTATAGGTGTTTACGTCACTCTAAGCTGAAGATGCATTACTGTACTGTGTCATGCAGTTTCTCGCATTCTGATGAGTGTTTACGGCCTGTCTCCGCTCGCGGCAGGGCTTGCTTTTGTGCGTGCTACCGCCGCTTACAATTAAAAAAAAAAAAAAAAAAAAAAAAAAAAAAAAAAAAAAAAAAGAGAGAGAGAAAGAAATGTTTATATTCGTATTATTCTTATGGTGAAGAGAATATTGCATGTGATTCACAATTCATGAAAGTTCCTATTAGCAACCATCTCTTCTCACAGGTAGGAAAAAATTCAGAACGTAGAGTTGGCCATATTGACAAACATCCCAAACAGTTTTGCCAGTCGGATTTTCGTTGTACATTGAAACGCCGCAACATTCGAAGATGAACAATACGGAATTTGTATTTACCTCGAGGGATAATGTATGAAAATGCAGTGGTCGAAACTCGGAGCGGAGGAAAAAGCTCGTCTTCCACCTTTTTTTTAAAAAAAAATTATTTACTGACGCAGAGGTTTTGGCGCCACTATTTATCTTTGTGGCTGCAAAGCATGCCTGTGTAGCGCTACATGTATTCGATGGCAGAAGTTAGTTGTGGCTGCACCTACCAACATTTTTCAGAAGTTCTGCTTACTTTGCACTCGATTCTAAGCCGCAGGCGGTTTTTTGGATTACAAAAACCGGAAAAAAAGTGCGGCTTAGATTCGAGTAAATACGGTATTTACAAAATTCCTTATCGAGAAGTCAAATCACTTGTGTACTTACGAAGAAAATTCAAATTAGACCGACAGCCTTTTTGTCAGTGTCATGATAAATCCTGTTGAGGCCAAAATTCAGCAAAATCAATATACTTTCTGCAGCTCGTAAGAGGACAGTTTGACTGAAATGTTGAAAACAATTTCCTGACAAATGCTTTTCACCCTTTACCATTTTCCCAGATTGTGTTACGTCTATTACAGAAATAGTGTAAGTAAAATAGCCCACCTCCAGTTTCCAGACCTACGTTGCCTTAACTTCCTGTAGACAGAGGTAAAGATGTAGAAGTAGTAATCAACTCGTACTTACTTCTGGCATTGTTGTACGTTATCTGATTTGGACGGCTATTGGTGGACAGTGATATTGGTTGTGTCCACCGTTTGCTCTTATGACGACTCGTACTCTTCTGGCGACAGTGAGAATGTTTGTGGAGGAATGATAGCCCATTGTTCCTCTAGAGCAGAAACTAGAGAAGTTATCAATGGGAGAAGTTGCAGTGAAGTCGACATACTGACTCGTCCCGGTGTTCAATTAGGTTCGTGCCAGGACTGTGGGCAGGCCAGTCCATTTCAGGCATGTTACTGCCCACAAATCATTGCCCCACAAATGTTGCTCTGTGACAAGGCGCATTCTCGTGCTGATACAGTCATCATGTTAGTATGATTGTTCTACTGTACATTGTTGTAAAATGTGGTCATATCCTTCCACATTTAGTTTTTTCTTAAGCACAGTAAGGGGACCACAGGCTAACCGTGAAAAAGCATCCCCGTACCGTACCACCACCTTCTCTGTACTTCACAATTTTCACAACAAACTATGGTAGGTAACGAAGTCAGCATTCCAAAACATCCCAAAGGTGATCTATAGGATTCATTTCAGGACTCTGTGCAGGCCAGTCCATTACAGGGATGTTATTGTCGTGTAACCACTCCGCCACAGGCCGTGCATTATGAACTGGTGCTTGATCGTGTTGAAAGCTGCAATCAGCATCCCTGATTGCTCTTCAACAGTGGGAAGCAAGAAGGTGCTTAAAACATCACTGTAGGCCTGTGCTGTGATAGTGCCATGCAAAGCAACAAGGGGAGCAAGCCCCCTCCACGAAAAACACGACCACACCGTAACACCACCGCCTCCGAATTTTACTGTTAGCTCTACACGTGCTGGCAGATGACATTCATCGTACCCCACACACTGCCATCGGATCACCACGTTGTGTACCATGATTCTTCACTCCACAGTTTTTTCCACTGTTGAATCGTCCAATGTTTACGATCCTTACTCCGAGCGACGCATCGTTTGGTGTTTACCGGCACGATGTGTGGCTTACGAGCAGCCGCTCAACCGTGAAATCCAAGTTTTCTCACCTCCTGCCTAACTGTCATAGTACTTGCAGTGGATCCTGATGCAGTTTGGAATTCCTGTGTGATGGTCTGGATAGATATCTGCCTATTGCACATTACGACCCTCTTCAACTGTCGGCTGTCTCTTTCGGTCAACAGACGAGGTCGGCCTGTAAGCTTTTGTGCTGTACGTAGCCCTTCACGTTTCCACTCCACTATCACATCGGAAACTGTGGACCTAGGGATATTTAGGAGTGTGGAAATCTCGCGTACAGATATATGACACAAGTGATACCCAATCAGCTGATCACGTTCGATGTCCGCGAGTTCTACGGAGTGCCCCATTCTACTCTCTCACGATGTCTAATGACTGCTGAGGCCGCTGACAGGGTGTACCTGGCAGTAGGTGGTAGCACAGTGCACCTAATATGAAAAACTTATGTTTTTGGGCATGTCCGGGTACTTACGATAACATAGTGTATGTTCTGAGTCATTGAGCTCTACTATTACTGCCTCTCTACTGACAACAAAATACTCCATGCCTCCTTTTATGCTAGTGGATCTGTCTCTCGTGACATCGAGTGGTCAGTTCGACATTATGTGGGGTGTCTGGATACATCTTGATCAGATGGTGCATATGAATATGTTCTAGCATTCATAGATTGCACTACTGACACTCCACCCCAACTGTAAAATTACAAAATTGTGGTTGGTTGGCAGTTCTTTGGCTAAACATGACTGATCAGCATTAAACATATTAGTTGCGGGGACAAGTGCATACATAGTCTTCACACCAGTTACAGATTTCTGCGTGGTAGTACTGATGAATGACATTTGCTCTACATGTTCACTTGTAGCTTCCTATATTTCTCGAATTTATTTCACCAGCTTGGCCGAAAAAGCCTGGAAATCGGCAAATGTTTATCTTGCAACCTCCTGGTGACAGATTAAAACTGCATGCTGAACTGAGACTTGACCAGGTGCCTTTGCATTTTGCAGGTAAACGTCTATCAACAGAGCTGTCTGAACACAACACAGCTTTACTTCTGGCAGTACATCTCTTCTACTTTCCAAACTACACGGGAACACTCTCCCAGCTGTGTGTCTGTCTCGTGATTTGTGCCTAGATAGTTCAGTCAGTAGGGCATGTAGTTGTGAAGGCAAAGGTTCTGGATTTGAGTCCCAGTACAATGTGCTGTTTTAATCTGCCAGGAAGTTTCTATTCAGTACACACTCCACTGTGAATTCTTTGTGGAATTATGTTGTAGAACGTTTTGTCAGAGCTTGGAGGAATACAGATGTATTAAAAACTGAAATATGCAATATCAACATTCCACAATAACATTTAATTTATGGCTGCTGTTAATGGTATTCAGCTTTCTTTGGTACCTTAGACAACTTAAGAATAGACATATAATTTGTACATCATCAGCAAGAGTTTATATCTGCACAGAGATTGGTTTGCCAGAGGTACGTGACTTTTTATGACCGCAAATGTGAAAAACACAAGCATTATGAAATACTCAAAGGAACCAGGAACTAATAACCCCTATCTATTACACATTACTTAAAGATTAAAAGTACAAGGTGTCTCAAGAAGTATGGTACAGCTTTGACGTGCTGTAACAGCCAAAGTAATTAAGATACTCACACCATGTCTGGCTTATGTGATACACTCTCTCACAGAGTTTTTATGCTACTCAATCAATTCAACTTTTGTCTGTTTCGTGACACACACGACATCCAGTCTGTATTTGAGCTCTGCCTATACTCGGCACAATGTATCCGCATCGGCTGTGGCAATGGCGGCATTCACTCGGTTCTTTAAATGAGTAGTGTGGTTGACACATGTTTGGTAGACTGCCCTTGACATACCCCCATACAAAGAAGTCCATCTTTGTATTGTCAGACATCCTACGAGGCCAGGGAACTGGACCACCCCTGTCAATCGAATGATCTGGAAATTACAATGTCTCGCACAGTCTAAGCTTCACACGAACACTTCCTGCTTACATAAAATTCCTGTAGCCCTGCCGTGACGATGGGTGCTTCCTTTGAACCTGCATGTCCAATTTGGTCTAAATAAACCATTCCATGCACTGAGCCTTTTCTTGAACGGTTGTCATATAATTCATTCACAACCATTTGGAACACGCACAAACAAAATGTTGTGAGTTATGTCTGTCACATAAGCCAAACATGGTGTGAATATCTTAATTAGGTTGGGTGCTGTGATATATTGAAGTTGTAGTGTACCTTTTGAGACACCCTGTATAACAATGTAGAGGCCAAAATAGTACACACGGGAGTACTGGCACAGACTTCTATGTTATAGGGCAAAATAACTGACGAACGTGACGAACAGGCAAGAGAGTGGGGTGGGCGGAGGGGGGCAGAGAGGGGGAAGGACTCAGTGGGACGTGGGTGGGGAACTGTTAGGTTCTTTACAACAAGCTCATTATCTTTTATCGAGAAAAATATTCACTGTTTGCTGCTACTTTAGTAAGGATTAATAACGGAACTGAATTTGTTCATTAAAGATTACATCAGGATTCTGTGACTGGTGTTCATTGATAGCCAGAATTTTGAGCCTTCATTTGCTCTGTGGAGAACATCATTGCCTGTTCACGGTATTCACCAATTATTCTCTGCATTTAACATACGAGGGTTGCCCAGAAAGTAATGCACCACATTTTTTTCTTGAACAACTATTTTCTGAGCACAATGAAACATAAACACACAAGGAAGAAAGATGTTTCTTCTACACTCCCTATTTTTCAATGTGATCTCCTTCCCATTATGTGGCCTTCCTCTAGCAAGATAGAAGGGCATCTATGCCCTGTCGGTATGCGACGGATTTGTCGTACGTGCTTGCGATGCACCAACTGCAACGGATTATACGTCGCTGCTGCAATGCAATTTCTTTTATAATTTTTGTTCACCTATTTCTTTACAGCAGTAGATCTTCGCACGTAAACTCCTGACTGCAGCTACTTAAGAGATCACAGAAAAGCAGTGTTGAGGAAACTGTAACCTCACAGCTACACTCCGGAGGCTGCTATAAGTAAAATTTGCTGAAAATTTTCTGTGTACTTTAAAGAAATGATTCGGAAAGGGGATGTCACTCGTACTTGAAACGTGAAGTTCAAATTTAAACCTTCAATAGATCTTTATTGCCGTTAAGCAAGATCATCAGCCCACATTTACGAAAATTACTAAAGTTTCTGCTCACAGTTATCACCAAACCTAAAACAGCCAGAACGTTTACCTTCCCAAATTACGAAACCAATTACTTGTAACACAGTCAATGATCGGTCAATGACTTCTGCACACGATATTCAGTGGTTGTCTTTAGTAAAAGTTTATGCTTGCCATAAAATACTCAGTAAGAATATACTCAGTACCGCCACGCTATATAATTCAAAGTTCAGTCACGATTTTCGTCGGAACGAATTATCACAACACTCTAAAGTTTTCATAAACAGTATCTGGTCACTACCCGACACCATAACACTGGATCATAACGCGGAAGTCATCCCAGGACTTCATCTTACACATAATGCGAAAAGTCACATCCAGCATAACCGCCTCCAATCAAAGCTAGCTCGCGACTCCCCTTCTCACTCTCCCACACTCAAAACTATATCTCCTCGCTAGGCGGCCAACCGTTTCGCTTCTCATTGGCTGTCAGCACTTACGACCAGTGAGAACTCACTTCTAGGGCGCGGCTCGCACCAACCACTTCTCTAGGCTCATTGACATCATCAAATTAAGTAACACAAAACTCTCTAATTAAATAAACAAAACAAAATGAACGATAAGCTTTACTCTACATCTGGAAATTTATTATGTAGTCGTGAACGTTCTGGCTGTCTTATACATAAGCATACATACTTGGACATCCGACATTCTCTAGTAGGGGAACAACTAGTGGATTCGTTCCCACGTTACAGAGTTGGAACACTTGCCAGTTCCTGTAGAGAATTACATGAATGATTTTTAATAATGCCGAACGTCTCACATACTGTCACGCGCGCATTCTCATTTACACACAGCCTAACACACAATACACATATTTACTTAGAATTCTTGAAATTATAGAGGTTTTCTGAAACTAAAAACTTTCCAAATTTATATATGAACACTGAAAGTGTTATCAGATCATCGTACATAGTCACTGAAGATGAACTATTACATTACTGTATTTATTTACATTCTTGACTGTCGGAAAATTAAGTTTTTTTTTTTATTTTATTTATTTTTTATTATTACTAACTTCCAAAATACAACTATTTTTGATCTCAGACTTTGACATATTGTTTGTTTTCACAACCGAAGGATGTACATCAAATATGACGTTCCTCAGGTTATTCCTTTATTAGTTATTAACATTTTTAGTTTCGTATAATGTAAGTGGCCTGCCAGCACTACTCCACTGCTTTCACACGTGCAGCTGCAACAAGTGGTCGTGACATCAGTCTGCAGGACACAACTCGTCCGTTACTGACCGCATAATACTCTACCGGCTTACTTTGCAGCCCACATACATTCTGAAGTAAAGCTTTTAATAGACAAATGGGCGATCGCGCACTAGTTGCGACGCCACAGGTACCACTCGTTGTTCAAGTCGTGAAGCCATTCCTCGACTGTGTGAATCCCCTGTTGATTGTCCTCAAAATGTCTACCATAAATGGCATCCTTTGATGGCTCAAACAAGTGGAAGTCTGAGGTAGCTATGTCGTGGCAAAAGAGGTTGGTGGGGGTAGGGGGTAAACACTGTCCAACCCAGTTTGGTGATGTGTGCTGGAGTCCTCAAACTTCTACGAGGCTGATCATTATTACGTTGAATCGATTGATCACCTGGGGTGTTATGCCACTGAAGTCACCGAAAGCAGTTATCGGGTGTGGTTAATGTATTCACACGATTTTCAGAATTAGCGCTGTTGCCTTTTGGCATCACATCAGTGAGTATGACACCCTCACAATCCCAAAACACAGTGATCTGAAGCAATTGCTTTGAATTTTTTCATCTGTGGAGCGTTGGGATGATGCCATTCCACTGAGAGTCTTTTGTTTTGCACTGCTCTTCACCTGTCACTTTCTTGGACAAAAAAGGCTTCCTCATCAGCTTCAAAACATTGCAATAACTCAGAAGAAACGAATTGTTTTCTTTTATTCTCTCGAGAGATTTGTGTTCTAATGTAAGACAGTGCTGAACCCATTATGCACACACGTTGTAATCGAGAGCACGGATGATTGCATCCACACTTCCTTTGCCAAATGACAGCCTGGGTGCTGACTACCGATTCACTCTGCACCGGTCCTTGTGCGTGAGCACACTGGCAGGCTGCATCTCGTCAGCCGTGGATGGCCTCCCAGAATGCTGCAAATCTTACAGCTCCGCTGAACTGCATTCTTGTAATATCCTCACTCTGTTTCACTGACGACTGACCGTACTTCTGCTGACTGCAGATGCTCCTTAAACTGCACACAAAATTTTTTGAATATTCCCAACAGCTTCTTTCTCTGCAGTGAGAAATTCAGTGACTATGCACTACTCGTAACTTACATCTACACAGACACCATTTTGAAACGCTGCTGCAGCTATACTGCCTGGCAAAAGAAACAGAAAATTTGTGTGTGCACTCTGGAAACTTGAAAAATGCGTATATTAAGTTTTGCATTCGTGCTGTTGTTGTAGGTTGAGAAAGAAGGTGGAGCAGTTACTTTCGGGATGACCCTCGTAGTAGTCTGTGCCAGTACTCACTTGTGTACTGCTTTGGTCTTTACATTCTTCTAACAAATATTTGAGTACAATGTAATATGGGGTCGGTTTGTTGTGGTTTCTTTGTGTATTTAATTATGCTTGCATTTTTTGTATAGATATGTAGTCGTACAAAGTCACATACCTTTGGAAAAACAATTTTTGTACAGCTGTAATGACCCACTGATGTGTGGACCTTCTGTTTAGTCTTTTGTATTTTAGTTTTTAATCATATTTCTGGAATGTTCCTCACACTTGCAATTCGGAGAAACCAGATTTGTCGATCTGCATCGGTCTCTCACGTGTAGTGAAGTGTACACTTGTCTGGTTCACAGCTAATGTTACACATCTTAAATATTATTTACACAGTCATATCACTAACAAACTTAAATTTTGTAGACATTACGTGACCTCTGATAAAAAGAGGTACAGTGTCCTCATTAGACAGTTTACATTGTCACTGAGTACTCACACGTAAGTTTATCAGTAAAAATATTTCCTAGAATATCAGTCCTTGTGGATACTTCTGCTTGCATTACCATAAATGTTCGATATGCAGTCAAATCGAGTGGAGGGAAATTTTCCAAACTAGTACAAGGATTGATATTTCAGGAAATTTTTTTATTGGTAAATCTACCGGTATGTGTGTATGTGCTCGTCATACGTATAAATTACCTAAGACGACACTATCTGTTTTTATCAGGTGTCGTGGACTGTGAATGAAATTTAAGTTTTTGTTGATACGACTGTGTATAACGGGGTTTAATATCTGTAGTCTCAGCTGAGAATCAGATAAGGGTACATCGAGAACCTGTAGGAGGAGGAAATGTAACAAATGGTTAAATAAACCGCACATTGATCTCGTCAAAAGCCAAGAAGCGATTTCTTCTTTCCTATTTTAGCCACCCTGGGCCCTTGCCTTAGTATCCTGTCCTCTGAGGATCTCTGTAAACTCAGTTATTACGTAATCTGTCATGAAGCGCGTTTGTGGCCTGTTGTCCTTGGCTGTGGATCTTTTGGCTAATTTCTTTTCCCTTTCAATTTGGTATATCTTTCTTTCTTTCTTTCTTGCTTTGCATAATTGTTTCTTCCATTTTTACAATTCATGCTTAAATTTTGTATACTGTAACTGGTGTTGCTCACTGCTGCACTTAAACGTTTATTCCCTCCCATTGTTTAATTAAAAATGCACAGCATGGTCTTTGTCAATGAGAACTTCTTTGGGAAGTTATTCCTGTTCCAGAAACTTATTGTGCAGCTATCACCTCTCCAGCCATAATTCCCCAAATTGTCAGGGTTATTTTCTAATTCTTCTAGCATTTCCAGTATTTCTACGAAATTGCCAACATTGTTCATATGAGTATTCAAGAAATTAATCATCGACCCACTCACAAAAGGGTTAGTGGCTAATAAGGTGTAGTCCTGCAACATTAATTGGCTTCCATATTACTGTGAAACACTTGAAACTGTACATAGTTATATGAAGCTGACACAATGAATATTAATTCAGTTTCATCTCCATTATACCCACACGAATTGTAGAGGTAGTTGCAAAGGGGTGGCTTGTACCTCCGTGATACAGACATCTGTACCGCTGGTGGAACCACTCCAGAGGGTATTACCAAATTGTTGTTTGCTTGATGCTTGAGGATGTGTCATACCAGGTGATCCTTTCCTTTAGCCAACTTGTGCTATAAATTTCCTTTTTCCCCAGCTCTTCAGTAGTTATTTGATCTACCCATATAATCTTCAGCATTCTTCTGAAGCACCACATTTCAAAAGCTGTTCTCTTCTTGTCCGAACTGATAATTGTCCATGTTTCATTCCATAAAATGCTGCATTCCATACAGATATCTTCACAAAAGATTTCCTAGCACAGAAATATGTATTAGATGCTGAAAAATTTCTCCTTTTAATCTAATTCTCTCATCATTGTCTAATTGAATTCAATTACACTTCATTCTCCTTGTTTTACCTTTAATCAGTCTTTGGAAATGTAATTTGATAAATAAAAATAATATACTCATCAAGAGGCAGGAGGAAGAAATACATACAGCGTGTTTCACAGTTGTTGTTGTTTTTGTTGTGGTCTTCAGTCCTGAGACTGGTTTGCTGTCGCTCTCCATGCTACTCTATCCTGTGCAAGCTTCTTCATCTCCCAGTACCTACTGCAACCTACATCCTTCTGAATCTGCTTAGTGTATTCATCTCTTGGTCCACCTCTATGATTTTTACCCTCCACGCTGCCCTCCAATGCTAAATTTGTGATCCTTTGATGCCTCAAAACATGTCCTACCAACCGATCCCTTCTTCTAGTCAAGTTGTGCCACAAACTTCTTTTCTCCCCAATTCTATTCAATACCTCCTCATTAGTTATGTGATCTACTCATCTAATCTTCAGCATTCTTCTGTAGCACCACATTTTGAAAGCTTCCGTTCTCTTCTCGTCTAAACTATTTATCGTCCACGTTTCACTTCCATACATGGCTACACTCCATACAAATACTTTCAGAAATGACTTCCTGACATTTAAATCTATACTCAATGTTATCAAATTTCTCTTCTTCAGAAACGCTTTCCTTGCCATTGCCAGTCTACATTTTATATCCTCTCTACTTCGACCATCATCAGTTATTTTACTCCCTAAATAGCAAAACTCCTTTACTACTTTAAGTGTCTCATTTCCTAATCTAATTCCCTCAGCATCACCCGATTTAATTTGACTACATTCCATTACCCTCATATTGCTTTTGTTGATGTTCATCTTATATCCTCCTTTCAAGACACTGTCCATTCCGTTCAACTGCTCTTCCAAGTCCTTTGCTGTCTCTGACAGAATTACAATGTCATCGGCAAACCTCAAAGTTTTTACTTCTCCATGAATTTTAATACCTACTCCGAATTTTTCTTTTGTTTCCTTTACTGCTTGCTCAATATATGGATTGAATAACATCGGGGAGAGGCTAGAACCCTGTCTCACTCCTTTCCCAACCACTGCTTCCCTTTCATGCCCCTCGACTCTTATAACTGCCATCTGGTTTCTGTACAAATTGTAAATAGCCTTTCGCTCCCTGTATTTTACCCCTGCCACCTTCAGAATTTGAAAGAGAGTATTCCAGTTAACATTGTCAAAAGCTTTCTCTAAGTCTACAAATGCTAGAAACGTAGGTTTGCCTTTTCTTAAACTTTCTTCTAAGATACGTCGTAAGGTTAGTATTGCCTCACGTGTTCCAACATTTCTACGGAATCCAAACTGATCTTCCCCGAGGTCCGCTTCTACCAGTTTTTCCATTCGTCTGTAAAGAATTCATGTTAGTGTTTTGCAGCTGTGACTTATTAAACTGATAGTTCGGTAATTTTCACATCTGTCGACACCTGCTTTCTTTGGGATTGGAATCATTATATTCTTCTTGAAGTCTGAGGGTATTTCGCCTGTCTCATACATCTTGCTCACCAGATGGTAGAGTTTTGTCATGACTGGCTCTCCCAAGGCCATCAGTAGTTCTAATGGAATGTTGTCTACTCCCGGGGCCTTGTTTCGACTCAGGTCTTTCAGTGCTCTGTCAAACTCTTCACGCAGTATTTTATCTCCCATTTCGTCTTCGTCTACATCCTCTGCCATTTCCATAATATTGTCCTCAAGTACATCACCCTTGTATAAACCTTCTATATACTCCTTCAACCTTTCTGCCTTCCCTTCTTTGCCTAGAACTGGGTTGCCATCTGAGCTCTTGAAATTCATACAAGTGGTTCTCTTCTCTCCAAAGGTCTCTTTAATTTTCCTGTAGGCAGTATCTATCTTACCCCTAGTGAGACAAGCCTCTACATCCTTACATTTGTCCTCTAGCCATCCCTGCTTAGCCATTTTGCACTTTCTGTCGATCTCATTTTTGAGACGTTTGTATTCCTTTTTGCTTGCTTCATTCACTGCATTTTTATATTTTCTCCTTTCATCAATTAAATTCAATATTTCTTCTGTTACCCAAGGATTTCTATTAGCCCTAGTCTTTTTACCTACTTGATCGTCTGCTGCCTTCACTACTTCATCCCTCAGAGCTACCCATTCTTCTTCTACTGTATTTCTTTCCCCCATTCCTGTCAATTCTTCCCTTATGCTCTCCCTGAAACTCTGTACAACCTCTGGTTCTTTCAGTTTATCCAGATCCCATCTCCTTAAATTCCCACCTTTTTGCAGTTTCTTCAGTTTCAATCTGCAGTTCTTAACCAATGGATTGTGGTCAGAATCTACATCTGCCCCTGGAAATGTCTTACAGTTTAAAACATGGTTCCTAAATCTCTGTCTTACCATTATATAATTTATCTGATACCTTGTAGTATCTCCAGGATTCTTCCAGGTATACAACCTTCTTTTATTATTCTTGAACCAAGTGTTAGCTATGATTAAGTTATGCTCTGTGCAAAATTCTACAAGGCGGCTTCCTCTTTCATTTCTTCCCCCCAATCCATATTCACCTACTATGTTTCCTTCTCTCCCTTTTCCTACTGACGAATTCCAGTCACCCATGACTATTAAATTTTTGTCTCCCTTCACTACCTGAATAATTTCTTTTATCTCGTCATACATTTCATTAATTTCTTCATCATCTGCAGAGCTAGTTGGCATATAAACTTGTACTACTGTAGTAGGCACGGGCTTTGTGTCCATCTTGCCCACAATAATGCGTTCACTATGCTGTTTGTAGTAGCTAACCCGCACTCCTATTTTTTTATTCATTATTAAACCTACTCCTGCATTACCCCTATTTGATTTTGTAATTATAACCCTGTAATCACCTGACCAAACTCTACAACTCTAGAGAGTGTAGGGGTGATCAAGTTTTTCATAGGAACCCACATCCATAAACATCATCAGATGACACTGCAGAAGGGCAAAGCTATACGCACCAGCACCTGTAAATATATGTATACACAGGATGATGCCATAGTGATATTACAAACTTTTGAGGATGATGGAAAACGATAAATGTATCGATGTGATGTGAGAGTTCTTGTACTGGAAACAAATGAGTCAAAAGTTACAAGCGAAAATCGTTCTGATACCACTGACAGTGGAATGAATGTACCAGTACTATTGTTGCTAAGAGTGTAGGGTAGGAAAGAAAAAATGTCTAGTAAACATGGGCTATGAAATGCATAGCTTCCTCAGGTGTGACTGGATTGGAGGCTTCCTTACAAATAGAACTCGACACATTGCTCGTTGTGGAAGAGAATTGACAGATTGTAAAGGTAATTTCTGGGCGTACCCCAAGGTACTGTGGTAGGACAGTTACTGTTTTTAGTGTATGTAACTGATCCTGCAGAAAGTGCCAGAAGCTCTTTAAGACTGTTGGCAGATGATACACTTCTGTATAAGAAAGTAGCAATGCCAGAAGACAGTACCAATTTGCAGACTGACCTATGAATACAGTTCGCCCTGTATGTAAATAAATGTAACATATTGCACATACATAGGAAGAGGAATCCACTACTGTACAAGTACACTATTGATGACAAATTGCTGGAAACAGTATCCCCTGTAAAATATCTATTACTACTTATCCAAAACAACCTCAAGTAGAATGACCACATGAAACAAATAGTAGGAAAAGCAGATACGAGACAGATTTGTAGGAAGAACCTCAAGGAAATGTAAAAGGCCCACGAATGAAGTGGCCTATAAGGTGCTCGTTCGACTGATTTTTTAGTATTGTTCATCAGTTTGGGACCCTTACCAGGTAAGACTGATAGGAGAGATAGGGAAGATCCAATGAAGAGTGACACGTTTCGTCACAGGATCGTTCAGTCGGCACGAGAGCATTACCGAGGTGTTCGACAAACTCCACTGACACACATTACAGAAGAGGCATTGCGCACCACGCAGAGTTACACTGTTAAAATTTCGATTGTGCACTTTCCGGGAAGAGGTGGTTAACATATTACTGCCACGCACATACTTTTTGTGAAATGACCATGACAAGAAAATTCAAGAAAATAAGAGCTAATACAAAGGTTTATCAACAATCACTTTTCCCCATGCGAGTGTAATAGGGAAGGGAGTGGAACCACAAGTACTCTCCACCACACACTATTATGTGGCTTGTGGAGTGCAATGTAGTTACAGATGTCATTAGTGGAAGCACTGACGACTATTGAATGAGGTATTTAAACACGAGCCTCACCACATCAATAAAAACAATTCTTAAAAAGCACGAGTGCAAGATGATAATTAAAGTGGGGGAGGGGTCAAATAAAATTAGCAAAATAATTAAAAGAAGAATTATTAATTGGCATACACCATTGCTCGTTAAGAGACATTACAGGTCAAGAACATCAGTTGCGCAAAGCAATAATTATGCTTAGTAACTGCACAAATGGCTAAGGCCCAATGATAAATGAATGCCACGGTAAAACCAAAACAGTTTACTTAAATTTTACGCACAAATTTCACAAAGGAACAGAATGCCTTGGCCATTAAGACCAGCTTTCAGCAACACTGACCAATCTCAAGTGAACAGAATTTCACTGCAAAAAACTTCACTAACATGTAAGACATATACATGTAAGACTCGAATCAATGGCCGCAGCTTGTGCGAAGAAGCTTTACAGTAGACAAAGATGCTTTAGGATTCACGTGCAATTTGGTTAAAATACAGAAGTCCATTAGTAATTATTTTGAGATATCTTAAGCTTGTGGCTGAACCCGCCTCCGTGGGCAGGCAAACTACCAGGCTTATAAACACAGTGCCCTTTAGGAGCAATGGCCAATCGAAACAACAGGTCCGAGGCACGAAGTTTGTGAGAACTTCACGGCAAATCGCCTAGAATGTAAAAGGTGCCCCGAGTGCCCGAACCGAACTTTTACTAAAAGGCTGTCTCTAGACAGAGTCGGTTGGATTTTATTAGGTGGGATTTAGAAGGAATCTCTTATTGAATCGTAAGGGAAATTAATTATAAATATAAAGGCCCCTTATCAGTCCACATACAGTCGAAATGAGAGACACCAAAGTAAGGCAGGGGGTTAATCTCAGGGGGTTACCAGCAAGCAAATGACGGTAGTAGCAGAATCGGCTACACCTGGCGGGCAGAAACAGTGAACAGACAAATCACAAAATAAAACAGGCAGCTAGTCTGGAAAAAAGCTAATTTAACAAGTAGTGTGTATTTACTGAATCAGCTGGCCAGCTGTCTTACCAAAACAGATACCTTTCAGCAGGTGTATGAGGAATTTACAGTACCAAAAACGAACTGATAAATGGCACAAGACAAACTAACGCATACGGTGAGGCACCTTCCTGGGTTCGCCCCTGAATGCAATGTATAAAGTATTAAATAATGGATAATCTGTCCTGTAAAAGCAGAATTACACACAATTCTAATAAAATAGAAAACACCAGTCAATAAAATAGGGCTGGCAAGCATTGAAAACATAATATTCCAGGCAGTTAGCATACGGAAAAATCTGGCAGAAAGTGAGCTTACGAACACAAATGAGTAAAACATGCTACCCAGCAGCAAGCAGTCCAGAAAATCAGCTGAACACAGCGTGATAGAAAAATATAAACGAGTTCCTTCCCCCGCAACAGAAAATCGGCGGAATGACCACAGATACCGTCTAGGCCCAAAATAAACCAGGATGAAGTGAATCACTCATCAGTTAAGAACAGAATTACTGTCCGTTCAACAGGCCTCACCGTACAGTCCACAATATAGGCACTCATTGTTGTGACAGAAGAGGTGACGGTTTGATTCCATCTAGTGCGATGGCATCAGTAACACTGCAGCGGAGAGGCACTCGGTGCAGGGAGTGGCTATTGACACTTAACATAGACAAATGTAATGTATTGCGAATACATAGAAAGAAGGATCCTTTATTGTACGATTATATGATAGCGGAACAAACACTGGTAGCAGTTACTTCTGTAAAATATCTGAGAGAATGCGTACGGAACGATTTGAAGTGGAATGATCGTATAAAATTAATTGTTGCTAACGTGGGTGCCAGGTTTGAGATTCATTGGGAGAGTCCTTTGAAAGTGTAGTCCATCAACAGAGGAGGTGGCTTACAAAACACTCGTTCGACCTATACTCGAGTACTGCTCTTCAGTGTGGGATCCGTACCAGGTCGGGTCGACAGAGGAGATAGAGAAGATCCGAAGAAGAGCGGCGCGTTTCGTCACGGGGTTATTTGGTAAGCGTGAAAGCGTTGCGGAGATGTTTAGCAAACTCGAGTGGCAGACTCTGCAAAAGAGGCGCTCTGCATCGCGGTGTAGCCAGGTTTCGAGAGGGTGCGTTTCTGGATGAGGTATCGAATATATTCCTTCCCGCTACTTATACCTCCCGAGGAGATCACGAATGTAAAATTAGAGTGATTCGAGCGCGCACGGAGGCTTTCAGACAGTCGTTCTTCCCGCGAACCGTACGCGACTGGAACAGGAAAGGGAGATAATGACAGTGGCACGTAAAGTGCCCTCCGCCACGCACCGTTGGTGGCTTGCGGTGTATAAATGTAGATCGAGATGTTGATAGGCCAGGCCACTGCCTTCCAGCTGTGTTCAGCCCAATCGAGTGCTCGCACTTCCTAAGTAAAACCAGATCTCCAATTCCCCCCACTGCTGCGAGCAAGCCATTTCCCTTTTTGTTTGCCGTGCACGCGCCTCCAATGGGCGTACACATTTGCAGGGCAGATACAGTCAATAACTGGGCACCGAGGATGTCGTGCACCTATGCCCGTACACTCCTCGTAGTCTCCCTGTGCACTCTTTACTCCCCACACTTCCATCCAATACTAAACTGATGATGCCTCGACGTCTCAAAATGTGTCCATTCAACCGATCCCTTCCTTGACTCGAGTTTGTTACAAATTTCTCTTCTCTCCAATTCTGTTCAGTACTTCCTCCTTAGTTTCGTGATCTATTTATCTAATCTTCAGTACTTTTCTGTAGCATCAAATTTCGAAAGGTTCTATTCACTTCTTGTCTGAACTGCAGATTGTCATCGTTTCACTTCTGAACAAAGCTGCCCATCAGGCAGTTGATTTTTAAAAAATGCTTGCTAACATTGAAATTTGCATTCAAAATTGACAAAATTTCTCTTCTTCAGGGATGGTATCCTCACAATTGCCATTCTACACTTGTATCCTCTCAACTTCAGCCATCATCAGTTGTTTTACTGTCGAAGTATGTAAATTCATTTACTACCTCCAGTGTCTTATTTCCTCCTGTAATTCCTTCGGTATCACGTGATTTAATTTGCCCGTATTCCGTTATCCTTGTTTTGCTTTTGTTGATGTTGATCTTGTATCCCCCTTTCGAGACTCTGTCAGTTCTGTTCAGGTGCTCTTCCAAGTCCTTTGCTGTGTCTGACAGAATCACAGAGTCATGAGCAAACCTCAAAGCTTTTGTTTTTTTGCTCCCTGAACTTTAATTCCTTCTCCAAATATCACTATGCCTTCCATTACTGCTTGCTCAGTGTGTATCATAATGCCGGGGATAGGGTACAATCACTGCTTCCCTTTCATGCTCTGTAACTCTTATAACTGTCACTTGGTTTCTGTACAAGTTGTATGTAGGCTTTTACTCCGTGTTATTTAGCCGTGCTACTTTCAGAATTTCAAAGAGTGTATTCCAATCAGTATTGTCAAATGCTTTCTCTAACTCTACAGAAGCTATGAGCAAAGGCTTGCCATTCTTTAACACATGTTCTAAGAAAAGTCATAGAGTCAGTATTGCCTCGTGTGTTCTAGCATTTCTGTGGAACTGAAACTGATTTTCCAAGAGGTCGGCTTCTATCAGTTTTTATGTTTTTCTGTAAATAACTCTTGTCAGTATTTTACAACCTCGACTTACTAAACTGATTCTTGAAACTGGGTAGATTAAAATACCTAGTCACAAGGCAGTGCTAGGAGAACACACTTATAAAGATATTCAAGTTTTCAAGCTTTCAGAGCCAGTGGCTCCTTTCTATGGCAGAAGAGTTGAAGGGGAAGGCAGAGGAATGAAGGAAAAGGACTGGTGAGATTTAGGAAAAGGGTAGAGTTAAGAAAAGTCAGTCACCCCAGTTCAGGGAAGGCTTACCGGATGGTGTGAGAAAGAAAAACCGATTGTCTGCAGTCACCCACAATCAGTCTCCACCAGGTGACTTTTCCAAACTCTACCCCTTTTCCTAAACCTCACCGGTCATTTTCCTTCAGCCCCCTTCCTTCCGCTTTAATCCTTTTGCCAGGAGAAGGAGTCACTGGCTCTGGAAGTTTTCGGACTGCAATATGCCATCACGTACAGTGAGTACATATTTTTATCTATACACTGTATTTTCAAAAAAATGATTATTTTTGTTGATATAAACTGACAGTTACGTAATATTCACATCTGTCGAGCATCTTTTTCTTTTTCGGAATTACTACATTCTTCTTGAAGTCTAAGTGTATTTCACCTGTCTCATAGGTGTTGCACACCAGGTGAAATTGTTTTGTCATGGCTGGCTCTACTAAGAATGTTAACAGTTACGGGGGATTGTCGTTTACTGATCTCCTTCTATAATATTGCCTTCAAGCTAATTTCTGTCGTAAAACCATTCCTTATATTCCTTCCCATTTGCCTTGTTACAGTGATAAAATGAAATACATCAAATAATGGGAACGTGATTAGTAGTTTTTAAAATTATGAAAAAGGAAGTGGGTAAGTGCCAATATATGATGCCAAACAATTATGCTGGTAACTTAAGATACAGTAAAATATACTCATGTATCAAGTTTAAGGAGAAATAACAATCGTAGTCGAGCTGCAGTGGTGAGATGATGGCAGTGTAGCATAGCTGACAGTGATGTCCTCGATGTAGATGCCTTCCGCCTGGTCTGTGGGCTGTTGTAATAGCATATTTATAGTTTCGCAACTGGCTGTCTTACGTGGCTGGCAATTAGGTGGCATAATTACTGTCTATTGTACACATTATTTTAGAGGTTGGGCAACTGCAGACAGTGAATAAAATCTTCCACACTGGCTCTTAAAATACTTTTATTAAAAAGCTGTGATCAGTTTCACAAAAGTGGAGATGCATTGTCAGGTGATATGTACAAAAAATTGAAACATTAGAGAATTATAATGTTTTTAAAAATGTATGTGCCCTACCATAAAGTGTCATATATCAATGAGAGATGAGTACTCTCAAGTTTCTTTACTTTTTTAAATAGTCAGGTGTAGAAAACTAAATCTTACAAACAGAGTCCCATCGTTCATCATCAGGATTAAACCAATTGTGCACTAAAAGTGGTCGTCTACGATCAAACTGACTGGGATTGCACCGCACTGTGATGTTCACGGCACGGTGCGGTGTGATCCCACTTTTAGTGTGCTATTGCTTAAATCTTGATGACGGATGATGGAACTAATTTCGTAACATTTACTTTGTGTTGCTGTGACAGTTCAGACAAAATAGAAACAAACTTGTGAATACGCAGTTCTCATTGATATACGGTACTTTATGGTACGACACATCTATTTTTAAGACTGTTGTAATTCTTTAATGTTTCAATTTCATGTACAGATCACCTGAAGATGCATCTCCACTGATGTGAAACTGGTCGTGAATCCATAATAAAAGTATTTTAACAGCGAGTGCGGAAAGTTTTATTCACCACTGTCCATTGTGGTGGAGAGATAAACCTACAGCGCCCACGGTTTCGACCATCGATAAATTTGTGCCCGTTGATGACAAATATATGAGAATTCCTTCAGATTCTTTGAAGATTTTGATGTCCAATTTCTCTCTCGTATGCGAAGGAAAAAGACACTAAAACGTGTCTGTCTGTTTCAGTCGTGGCGGCCGGTACTTCAGGAAGGGCGCGCCCCTTCAGGTCGGCGGACTCGGTCACCCGACAGAGAGTACTGAAGACGGAAAAGGCGGCACAGGTCGTCGCCACTGTTAAGAACGAGGATGCCGCCACAGGAAGTGCACGTACTTTTAAGACAGTAGACGTGCACACCCCGAAGAAAGTACCGAAGACGGAAAAGGTGGTGCAGGTCGCTGCCACCGTGAAGAACGAGGATGTCGTTGCGGGAAGAGTACGCACCTTCGAGTCGGTAGATGTGGACGTCCCGAAGAGAGTACTCGAGCCGGAAAAGGTGAAGAAGGTCGCCGCCACTGTGAAGCGCGAGGATGCCGCCGCAATGAGACCGCGCACCTTTGAGTCGATAGACCTGCGCACCCTGCAGAGTGTAGTCGAGTCGGAAAAGGCGGCGCGGGCTGCCGCTGCCGTGAAGAATAAGGACGCCGCCGCTTTCGCAGCCGCTTTGGGTGTGGAGAAGACGCCGTCTCTGGAGAAGCTGGTGCGGCGGAGGAAACTCGCCCGGATGGCGGACGCGATCGAGAAGCGCGACGCGGCCGCCCTCCTGGCCGCCAGGACGTCCGGCAGAAAGTCCGAGAGTTCTTCGGGGAAGGTGGCAGTGTCGGAGGAATCCCGAAAGGAGTCGACCCGAGAAGTGACCGACGACTCTAAAAAGGTCGCAGCTCCGGCAGCCGTGCCGCAGTCGGAAGGAGCGGTGCGGCCAGCGTCCGCCTCGAAATCAGAAGGTGCGGCGGCAGTGCTTGCCGCACTGAAGTCGAAGGACGCCGGGGCGGTGGCGGCCCCACTCGGAGCGAAGGGTGCCGCGGCACTGGCCGCTGCTCTCGAGTCCGAGCGCACTCCGGCCGAGTCCGGGAGTCGGTCGGCCGTACCCGACGGGGCCGCGGTAAAAGTCCCGTCAGCTCGGTCTCGGAGTCTCGAAAGTCTAGAGGTGGCGAAAGCACTGGCCGCTCTGAAGTTCAAGGACTCTGCCGCACTGCTGGATTCCCTCAAACCTGCAGACCACACGACTCTGATGGCCGCCGTCAGGACCAGGGACAAGAGCGTCATCAGGGCAGTCCTCAGGTCGGAAGGTGTCGCACCGGTAGTAGCCGACTTGAGGGCGAAGGGCCTGCTCGTTCCGTCCAAATCTGAATCCGCTAACCCGGTGACGACCGAGGGCAGACTCGCGACGGCGACCGTCGTCCCGAAGGACTCGGCCGCGTGCGGGGGTGTCTCCGAGACCCGCAGACCCGGAGGCGCAGCGGCGAGGTCCGCTACTGCAGAGTCCCGAGACGCGCGTGCGGCGGTTTCGGGCGACCGGGCGGCCCCGGTGGCCGCACTGAGGTCTAGGAAAGCCGGCGCTGTGGCGGCCGCTCTCAGGTCGAGGAACTCGGCAGCCGCGTCTGCCGCGCTCGAGTCCGGGCCGACGGCGATCTCCCTCGGGTCGAAAGCTGTCGGGGCCCGCGGGCTCGCACCGAAGGCGAAAGTGCCGGCCGGCGCGAGGAGGAAGAGTGCCGCAGCCAAGGCGGCCGCGGCCAAGCTCAAGGCGGCCGCGCTGGCGGCGAGGAAGGCGGTGAAGAGGGAGCGCTGCCAGGAACCCGTGCTGCGCGTGTTCGAGATGGACATGCGCTGCCCCTGGCACACGGTGTACGTCCCCGGCGACCGACACGCTACCGAGGGTAAGGTGGGAATTGTCGGAGTGCCGAAGGAGGAAGTAAAGGTGCCAAAAGGAGAGGCGGCCGAGGACTGCGAGGCCACGTGTTTTGGCCCCGCGAACAAGAAAATTAAGATGGAGTTAGACGAACTGACGCCTAACATTGGTGGCATTATAGAGGAAGTGGAAATGAAGGTAACTTTCCGTTTGAATAGAAGTATTACTTAAAAATATGTTATGTTGTGTTATAAAATATACAGGGTGAACCACCTAGCACCCACATCGTGTTTTATTTTTTAATTTGTAAAAGGTAGGTAAATGAGGTTTTCAGGAAATGATAGTGTGCTGTGAAGGTCACTTAATTCTGTTGTACGGTTAACGCTCTTCACTGTTAGAATATATTGAAGCAAGTATATTTTTTAATTGAATAGAAATTCCACGATCGAATGTAACAATATTAGAGAAGGAAGGTTGGTGCTCACCATATAGAGGAGATGCTGAGTTGCGATAGGCACAACAAAAAGATTCACACAATTATAGCTTTCGGCCATGAAGGCCTTTGTCAGCAAAAAACACACACACACACACACACACACACACACACACACGCACGCACACACGCACATTGTCTGCAGTCTCAGATAACTGTAACTGCAGACGTGTGTGCAAGTTGTGTGTGTGTGTTGCTGACAAAGGCCTTCATGGCCGAAAGCTATAATTGTGTGAATCTTTTTGTTGTGCCTATCGCTTCTCAGCATCTTCGCTATATGGTGAGTACCAACTTTTTCCTTCTCTAATATTGTTTTAATGGAATAGTACAGTTTTTAAGGACATTTGAAAAGATGCGTACAATAATGTAACACTCATTAACATTGGTGTTGAAACTTTTTGCACTAATTGGCAAGGAGGCCAGAATTCATTATTGCAGTGTAAACACCATCATCTGGGACTCTAATGCCAAGCTCTATCTTTATGTATAACAAAAGGAAGTTCCTACAACATTATGATAAAATATATTTCCTCATCAATGTATGGGAAGCTGCAATTGTTGCAAATGGGACTGACAGCTTTAGTCGTGGGTAATAAAGATAATTTTTCACTCTAGTGGCTCTCACTGTTCTTTTCGGTTGTGATGGTTTATTTATGACAAATTTTATTGGCAAATATATGTATTGTGATGGCACAGTTACAATGCTCAGCTCCTTGAAGAGGTATCTTTGTTATGTCTGTGGGTGAACACTATAAATTACTCTTATTGCTCACTTTTCTTTCAGAGTGCTGAGTTACACCAGAAATTGTTCTATAAGACATTACTGAGGGAAAGTATGCAAAATATATCAGGATGTTAATTTGTTTCTAAGATTAGCAATTATACAAAGAGCAAAAGGAACTGGACATAATTGTTTGAGAAACTCAGTAATACGCTTCTTCCAAGTCAAGATTTCATCAATATACACACCAAAAAATTTGTAGCATTTTTCCACATTTATCGTCTCCTGCTCACGTGCTGCATCAATTCTTAGTACGACTATTGTCGTACGGAACTGAATAGAGGGTTTTTTCAAACGTGGGGAGAGTCCGTTGTCTGAGGAACACTTAATAATTCATCCCTTCTGTTGGTTTCTCTCTAAGGAGATTCATTATAACACTAGTATCATCTGCGAAAAGTACCAGTTCTGCTTGTTCAAAGGAAGATCATTCACATATATAGAGATGCTGAGTCCATTAGACTGTACCTAACTGAACTTATTTCCATGTATCCTTTCAACATTGCGAGCCTACTTCCATGCACCACAAAGAGTATAGATGATGTCTCAGTTAAAGTTGTTGCACACTACGATCGCAGTGGCTTCTGTGACGACAGTTCCCAGTAAGTAGATGCATCAAATAAATATGACAATTGACTCCTATACAAACAAATCTGACACGGCAAGAAAAATGAGAAACAATTATCTGACAATAGCACTGCAAAAAAGTAAGTTTTGATGTTAATTTCACCCTCGTTTGTACGAGGGTTGGACATTAAATAGTGGCAACTATTTAATCACAACCGAGTTACACGTTTGCACCTGTTACTGTCCTTCAGAGTAGTCACCAGTGTCGTGTAGAACCCATTGCACAGCAATGTGGAAGGCGTAGTATACCGTTAGCAGAGCCCGTTCTGTCGACGGTGCGAATGGAGCGGTCTGAACTTATGGTGATTCTCGTGTACGACTGTGACGGTGTTATCCTAACGCATTACATTCCTCCACGGCAGACTGTCAGTGCACAGTATTACTGTTCGTTTTTGGAGCATCACCTGCAACCAGCTTTGCGAAAGAAGCGGCGACACTTTCGGCACGACCCACCCGTCATTTTGCACGACAGTGCGCGGGCGCACACAGCGCGAGCTGTGGCTGCTGTGTTCGGTCGACGGGACTGGGAAGTACTACCGTCCACCGTACTCCCCTCGGACTTAACTCCTTGTGACTTAGATTTTATTCCGAAGATGAAGGAACCACTTTGTGGCATTCTCTTCAGAACTGTTCCAGAGATTCGACAGACAGTAGACCACTCCATTCGCACTGTCAATACGACAGGCTCTGCTAACGGTATACTACACCTTCCACATTGGTGGCGACGGGTCCTATACAACGCTGGTGACTACTCTGAAGGACAATAACAGGTGCAAACGTATAACGCTTTTGTATCGGTTGTGAATAAATAGTTGCCACTATTTAAGTTCCGACCCTCGTATGCTAATAGACTTCACAGATGTACAAAAATGGTGTTAGCTTTACTCGTCTCATTGTTTGCATTCTTCCTAACACTTTCCAGGTTGCATTGATGTATGTATATAATTATACAGGTAATATTACTAGGGAAGCATTGCAGTGGTTGGAAGTCATCCTTATAGATGTAGAAAATCAGGCGGTTTCTCTTAATATAGATGCTGTAGGTGGTGAAAATGTGGGATTAGCTTCACTTACAGGGTTTTCTCACTTATTCAGTTTGGAGTGTCTCTCACCTCAGTGTAGAAAAAGTTAAGATTAGATTAGTTTTTCATTCCATAGGTCCGTGTTGAGGAGATCCTCGTCGATGTGGAACATGTCACTTTTTTAAAAAAAAAAAGCTGAAATAACAATACTAATAGTATGAATATGTACAACACATCATTTGTTTTTATTAAAAAGTTCGTCAATGGAGTAGAAGGAGTTGGCCACTAGTAAGTCTTTCAGACTCCTTGTAAACTGATCTTTATTTGTAACTAAATTTTTTATGTTTGCTGGCAAATTATTGAAGATGAGTGTTCCTGAGTAGTGGACCACTTTTTGAAATAAAGTAAGTGCTTTTAAGTCCTTGTGCAGATCATTTTTGTTCCTGGTATTGTATGTATGAACTGAGCTGTTTGTTGGAAAAAGAGATATATTATTTAGGACAAGTTTCATTAAGGAGTAAATATACTGAGAGGCAGTAGTTAGTATACCCAGTTCTTTGAAGAGGTTTCTACAGGACGTCCGTGAATTTACCCCACAAATAATACGTATTACACGCTTTTGGACTCTGAAAACTTTTGTTTGGCTTGAAGAGTTACCCCATAATATTATACCATATGACATTATGGAATGAAAGTAGGCAAAGTATGCAAGCTTTTTCATTTTTATGTCGCCTATGTCTGCTAGCACTCAAATTGCAAACACAGATTTGTTAAGGCGTTTCTGCAGTTCTGTGATGTGCTCCTCCCAACTGAATTTATTATCAAGTTGTACTCCCAGGAATTTAAGACTGTCAACCTCTTCTATCTGCTCTTCTTCGTATTTTATGCATATGCTGGGTGGAAACCTCTTACAGGTTCTGAATTGCATATAGTGAGTCTTTTCGAAGTTTAATGCCAGTGAGTTGGCTTTAAACCATTTATTAATATCCATGAAAATATCATTAGCAGATCTTTCTAGAACTACACTCGACATACTATTTATTTCAATACTTGTGCCATCTGCAAACAAAACGAACTCTGCCTCTGGCAGTGCAACTGATGAGAGATCATTAATGTACACAAGAAAAATCAATGGCCCTAAGATGGATCCTTGTGGGACACCACATGTAATTTCTTCCCATTCTGATGATGACTGATGACTTAATTGACTAGTCCCTTGCACTGACACCCTTTGTTTCCTGTTAGCGAGGTACGACTTGAACCACTTTGCAGCACTGCCCGTGACACCATAGAATTCTAATTTATTTAAAAGGATGTTGTGGTTTACACAATCGAATGCCTTTGACAAACCACAGAAAATACCTGCTGCTTGTAACTTGTTATTTAATGAATTAAGTACATTTTCACTGTAGGTGTAAATAGCCTTTTCGATATCAGAACCCTTCAGAAATCCAAACTGTGTTCTTGATAATATGTTATTTGTGGCCAGATGGTTGAGAAGCTGCCTGTACATTACTTTTTCTAAAATTTTTGAAAATGCTGGCAAAAGTGAAATCGGTCTGTAGTTTGATGGTATCTCTTTATCCCCTTTCTTGAATAGAGGTTTATCATCTACATATTTTAGCCAATCAGGAAATGTCCCAGTTATAATAGACTGGTTTCACAACTAACTTCGAATTGTACTAAACTCACAAGAACATACGTTAATTAACTTTGTTGATATTTATCCTGACCACCAGAATGCATTGTTTTTAAAGATTTTATTATGGAAGTTATTTCTTTTGGTGAAGTGAGTGACATATTCATGTACCTGAAGCTATTTGTAAAGGCTAGTTTCAGATATTCAAGGGCATTATTTACTGATCCTGACAATCCCATTCTATCAGTAACGGATATAAAGTACTTGTTAAATAGATTTGCCTCACTATGCCCATCAGTTACTAATGTGTCATCTACCCTTAGTGCTATTTGCTCCTGTTCCTTTCTGGTTCTACCAGTCTGCTCTTTCACGATATCCCATATTGTTTTTATTTTGTTCCCTGACATTGCTATCTTCTTCTCGTTGTGCATTTGTTTAGATGTCTGAATTACTTTTTTTAATATTTTACAGTATTCCTTGTATTTAGCTAAATCATCAGCATCGGAGCTATTCTTGGTCGACAGATACATTTTCCTTTTTGTCTTACAGGAAATCTTTATTCCTTGTGTGATCCATGGTTTTGTTGTAGACTTCTGTTTAATTTGAGTAACTTTTAGAGGAAAACAGTTTTCAAACATGGTACTGACATTGTTCATGAATGTGTTATATTTTTCATTCATGTCATGAGCACTATAAACATCTTTCCAGTTCATATCTTTGAGCAGTTTTCTAAAACACTTCATTTTTGGTTGATTGTATACTCTCCTGTACTCAAATTTAGCAGTCTTGATAATCTGCTTAGAATTTACATCTAAAACAAGGAGCTGCATGTCATGATCTGATAGTCCATTTATAACAGGTTTTATGATATGATTTTGTCCCTTTGATTTGTATATAAAATGTTATCAGTGGCTGTCCTTGAGGATTTAGTGATCCTAGTTTGAAAGTTTACAGTGTGAGTTAGATTGAAAGACAACATTACTAACTGCAGTAAATGTTTACTGGAAGATTGCATTAGAAAATCTGTATTAAAGTCACCAGCAAACAAAATTTCTTTGTTTCTTCCTGTTAAATAAACCAAAAGAGCTTCTAGATGATTTATGAATAGATTATAATTTCCTGCATGTGCTCGGTAAATAGTTACTATTATATAGGATCTGTTGTGGAACTCTACTTCTGTTGCACATGCTTCTAGATGCTGCTCTAAACAGTATTTATTAATGTCAATGTTCTGGAATTTATGGCAGTTTTTAATAAATGTGGCAACTCCTCCTCCATCCATATCTACTCTGCAGAAGTAGGAAGCTAGCTTAAATCCTGAAATGTCTAACGTATCTATACCAGTGGTCACTTGATGTTCAGAGAGGCAGATTATTTCAATTTGGTTGGACGAATTCATTTCATCGATACAAACGAGTAGTCGGTGAGTGGAGGGTTCTGTTTAAATACACGACCTGTAGCAACATATTACGTGGGACTTCTGTCGGCGTTTACAGATGGAGACGAACGACGAGGTGGCAGACGATATGGGCAGTGTGAGCGGCAGCGGCAACCACGCGGACCTGTCGACCGAGTCGACGCTGTCGGCGACGTCTCCTCGAGCTGACGAAGACATAGACGACGACTGCCGGGATGTGGACATGGACATGGATGTGGGGGAGGTGATGCTGCAGCCGCCTCCGGGGGCAGACGAAGCTGACCTTGTGGCGGTGGCGCAGGGCGTCGCCATGGTCGGGGCGGAGGAGGAAGTTGCCGGTCTACAGGTGACGGGCACTGCTCAGTTTAGTTACTCACAGCTGAGGGAATAACACAGCCAATGTAATAGTGGGGAAAAACACATTACTTATTTTGTACGAGTTTATGGCCCGAGCGTATTCTCTGAGAGTGCTGTGTCTGGTACAAAAATTGAACCGTCTGAAGGTCGGGCTAAGCGTAAAACTTTTATTGTGAGGACATTATTTGTTCACTCAGTGAAATTGCCATCTGACTAGATTTTTGACTGGATTCTAGCCTTTTTAGCTGATAGGACTCAACATGTTCTTAACAGGATGAAACTGGCAGATGTGTTAGGGGGTACTGGAAAGAAATGTTGAATTCATTTGCCATCTATGAGCTTACTGTGTACTTCAAAGTCATGCTGAAGACATTTTAAAGTTGGAGTAATTTGTTTACTTGTAAAACACTAAACCTTACTTTTTTCACCCCAGTCTGGGTGAAATGGCCAGCCAAATACCACAATATCTGATGTCATATGCTTTTTGAGTTTCACAAGAGTAGTAACACAACAGTTGCTACCAAAACCATTTGCAATGTTTAACCAAGTGCATTAGATGTTCGTAAGTGCCAGAAGTGATTTTCTAAGTTGATATCCGGTAATTTTTAGGTCTTTCTGACTTGTGTATTGATGACTAAGACCAATTGCTTTAAACAGTGACATGTTAAGGGCAAAAGTGGAAGCAAATCCGTGTCAGACAATTAAGTCAGACAACACCCGTAACCAGCCTCGGTTGACCATCCGAGAACATTTGCTGCCCTTGATGAAGACAAAGCTAATTGATCCATCACATGCAACTTATTGCTTCAGCGGCACAATACAGATGCAATTTTTGATAGCTTCTTCAATGGGGATGAGAAATGGGTCCTTTATGATAATCCAAAATACAAAATGCAGTGGCTCTCTGTGCATGAATTGTCACTAAATACACACCATAAAGACAGTTTTGTGTATTTGGTGGAGTGTGGGTGGTCTCGTTCATTTTCAAGTTCTGAAATCTGGATAAACTGTGAATGCAGCCCTTTGCTGTTAATGATTAGATTGAGTAAATCAGTCTTTTAAGTGAAAAGTGGCCAGCGATTGTCATCAGAAAAGGCTTATTCTACGACATAATGATGCGAGACTACACCTTACAATGTGAGCCCTGGAAAAAGTTAATGAATTGGGGTGGGAAGTATTGCCTCACCCACCATACTCGACCCATGTTGTGCCTTTGGATTTCTATTTATTCCAATTGTTACAACATTTTCTAAGTGGAAAAAAAAAATTGAAAATGTGGATTATGTCCAAATGCTGTCACCAGATATTTTGCTCGAAAAGCAATTGATTTTTTATCGGCCTGGCATCAAAAACGTGTGCACTAATGATAAAGGCTGTTGATAACAAGGGTGATCATTTTTTATTTTATCTGGAGCCACAGCTATTGTAAATTTTTGGAATGTTATTGTCACCATTTGACTGTAATAATTTTTATTTTATTCTTATAGCATCCATATTTTGGCCTTGTAGCCAATTTCAAGTGCAAAAACTGGAATAAACCACAGAAATATAAATCACAAAAATGAGGAACAAGGCGACCATGAAAAATGGTGTATACACTCCTGGAAATTGAAATAAGAACACCGTGAATTCATTGTCCCAGGAAGGGGAAACTTTATTGACACATTCCTGGGGTCAGATACATCACATGATCACACCGACAGAACCACAGGCACATAGACACAGGCAACAGAGCATGCACAATGTCGGCACTAGTACAGTGTATATCCACCTTTCGCAGCAATGCAGGCTGCTATTCTCTCATGGAGACGATCGTAGAGATGCTGGATGTAGTCCTGTGGAACGGCTTGCCATGCCATTTCCACCTGGCGCCTCAGTTGGACCAGCGTTCGTGCTGGACGTGCAGACCGCGTGAGACGACGCTTCATCCAGTCCCAAACATGCTCAATGGGGGACAGACCCGGAGATCTTGCTGGCCAGGGTAGTTGACTTACACCTTCTAGAGCACGTTGGGTGGCACGGGATACATGCGGACGTGCATTGTCCTGTTGGAACAGCAAGTTCCCTTGCCGGTCTAGGAATGGTAGAACGATGGGTTCGATGACGGTTTGGATGTACCGTGCACTATTCAATGTCCCCTCGACGATCACCAGTGGTGTACGGCCAGTGTAGGAGATCGCTCCCCACACCATGATGCCGGGTGTTGGCCCTGTGTGCCTCGGTTGTATGCAGTCCTGATTGTGGCGCTCACCTGCACGGCGCCAAACACGCATACGACCATCATTGGCACCAAGGCAGAAGCGACTCTCATCGCTGAAGACGACACGTCTCCATTCGTCCCTCCATTCACGCCTGTCGCGACACCACTGGAGGCGGGCTGCACGATGTTGGGGCGTGAGCGGAAGACGGCCTAACGGTGTGCGGGACCGTAGCCCAGCTTCATGGAGACGGTTGCGAATGGTCCTCGCCGATACCCCAGGAGCAACAGTGTCCCTAATTTGCTGGGAAGTGGCGGTGCGGTCCCCTACGGCACTGCGTAGGATCCTACGGTCTTGCCGTGCATCCGTGCGTCGCTGCGGTCCGGTCCCAGGTCGACGGGCACGTGCACCTTCCGCCGACCACTGGCGACAACATCGATGTACTGTGGAGACCTCGCGCCCCACGTGTTGAGCAATTCGGCGGTACGTCCACCCGGCCTCCCGCATGCCCACTATACGCCCTCGCTCAAAGTCCGTCAACTGCACATACGGTTCACGTCCACGCTGTCGCGGCATGCTACCAGTGTTAAAGACTGCGATGGAGCTCCGTATGCCACGGCAAACTGGCTGACACTGACGGCGGCGGTGCACAAATGCTGCGCAGCTAGCGCCATTCGACGGCCAACACCGCGGTTCCTGGTGTGTCCGCTGTGCCGTGCGTGTGATCATTGCTTGTACAGCCCTCTCGCAGTGTCCGGAGCAAGTATGGTGGGTCTGACACACCGGTGTCAATGTGTTCTTTTTTCCATTTCCAGGAGTGTAAATATCACGAATATTTATTTATGTGCCAGAAAACATCAGGCTGGTAGGAAGTACAAGTCCTTGTCGAAAAAGCACGTCTGGTCATATAGGCCAGATCTGTCGTTAGTAAAAGTGATCACATTTATAAAATACGTAAATATATTGCAGACTTTCCTTTCTGGACCCTATTGTACAGCTGTTATATGAAACTGCTAACTAATAAACAGGTATGCACCACACTATTTTGTCTGAACAACATCTGACATGCACAGAGATGAAACGATCTTCCAGAGATCACCTGAGAGACATCACAGTCTGTACAATGCAACCTGTGGAGTTCCCACCCACTCCACTGCCACCCCTATCCATTTGAATAATGTTGGATGTTCTGTTGGCTCTTGAACTGCATCCATTTGCCCTCCTCTGCCCAACCGTGTCTTCACCATGGCATTATTGTTTCCTCGGTTGAGTGTGCTGGTGTGAGGGCTTTTTGGAGCATTTGTGTACTGCCATTGCCATTTGTAATGATGTACATTACTATTCACCTCTATAGGTGCACCATGTTTTACATGATTAACTGTATTACAAGGTAGAAATTTCATTTTTGTTTCAAATGTATTAAGATAAGACACTTCATAATGTTCTCATGTGAATTTAATAATGGAACTCCATTTCATATACTGTAACCACTGTTGTATACCATTGTATGCAGAGATAATGTAATTAAACAGTTCAGCTACCTTGCTCTGTAACACACCACAGATTGCATTGTGCAGACTGTGATGTCTCTCAAATGGTCTTTGGAAGATAATTTCATCCATGTCAGTTCTTGTACAGACACTATAGTGTGATGCATACCTATTAGTTGGTTAGCGGTCATATAACACCTGTGTTATAGGGTCAAGAAATGAAAGTCTGCAATATATTTAAGTGTTTTAGAGATGTTCTCATTATAACTGATGACAGATCTGGCCTAAAATGACCAGATACGTTCTATCGACAAAGGCTTGTATTTCATAAAAGTCTGATGTTTTCTGACATGTAAATAAGCTAAAAGAATTGTTGTATTTATACCCCCCCCCCCCCCTCCCATGAACCATGGATCTTGCCGTTGCCCCATGAATCATGGACCTTGTCGTTGGTGGGGAGGCTTGTGTGCCTCAGTGAAACAGGTGGCCGTACTGTAGGTGCAACCACAACGGAGGGGTATCTGTTGAGAGGCCAGACAAACGTGTGGTTCCTGAAGAGGGGCAGCAGCCTTTTCAGTAGTTGCAGGGGCAACAGTGTGGATGATTGACTGATCTGGCCTTGTAACACTAACCAAAACGGGCATGCTGTGCTGCTATTGCGAACGGCTGAAAGCGAGGGGAAACTACGGTCGTAATTTTTCCCGAGGGCATGCAGCTTTACTGTATGGATAAATGATGATGGCGTCCTCTTGGTTAAAACATTCCGGAGCTAAAATAGTCCCCCATTCGGATCTCCGGGCGGGGACTACTCTGGAGGACGTTATCAGGAGAAAGAAAACTGGCGTTCTATGGATCGGAGCGTGGAATGTCAGATCCCTTAATCGGGCAGGTAGGTTAGAAAATTTAAAAAGGGAAATGGATAGGTTAAAGTTAGATGTTGTTGTTGTTGTTGTTGTTGTTGTTGTTGTGGTCTTCAGTCCTGAGACTGATTTGATGCAGCTCTCCACACTACTCTATCCTGTGCAAGCTTCTTCATCTCCCAGTACCTACTGCAACCTACATCCTTCTGAACCTGCTTAGTGTACTCATCTCTTGGTCTCCCTCTACGATTTTTATCCTCCACGCTACCCTCCAATACTAAACTGGTGATCCCTTGATGTCTCAGAACATGTCCTACTAACCGATCCCTACTTCTAGTCAAGTTGTGCCACAAACTTCTCTTCTCCCCAATCCTATTCAATACTTCCTCATTAGTTATGTGATCTACCCATCTAATCTTCAGCATTCTTCTGTAGCACCACATTTCGAAAGATTCTATTCTCTTCTTGTCCAAACTATTTACCGTCCACGTTTCACTTCTATACATGGCTACACTCCATACAAATACTTTCAGAAACGACTTCCTGACACTTAAATCTATACTCGATGTTAACAAATTTCTCTTCTTCAGAAACGCTTTCCTTGCCATTGCCAGTCTACATTTTATACCCTCTCTACTTTGACCATCATCAGTTATTTTGCTCCCCAAATAGCAAAACTCCTTTACTACTTTAAGTGTCTCATTTACTAATCTAATTCCCTCAGCATCACCTGACTTAAATCGACTACATTCCATTATCCTCGTTTTGCTTTTGTTGATGTTCATCTGATATCCTCCTTTCAACACACTATCCATTCCGTTCAACTGCTCTTCCAAGTCCTTTGCTGTCTCTGACAGAATTACAATGTCATCGGCGAACCTCAAAGTTTTTATTTCTTCTCCATGGATTTTAATACCTACTCCGAATTTTTCTTTTGTTTCCTTTAGTGCTTGCTCAATATACAGATTGAATAACATCGGGGAGAGGCTACAACCCTGTCTCACTCCCTTCCCAACCACTGCTTCCCTTTAATGCTTCTCGACTCTTACAACTGCCATCTGGTTTCTGTACAAATTGTAAATAGCTTTTCGCTCCCTGTATTTTACCCCTGCCACCTTCAGAATTTGAAAGAGAGTATTACAGTCAACATTGTCAAAAGCCTTCTCTAAGTTTACAAATGCTAGAAATGTAGGGTTGCCTTTCCTTAATCTAGCTTCTAAGATAAGTTGTAGGGTCAGTATTGCCTCACGTGTTCCAATATTTCTACGGAATCCAAACTGTTCTTCCCCGAGGTCCGCTTCTACTAGTTTTTCCATTCATCTGTAAAGAACTCGTCTTAGCATTTAGCAGGCGTGACTTATTAAACTGATAGGTCGGTAATTTTCACATCTGTCAACACCTGCTTTCTTTGGGATTGGAATTATTATATTCTTCTTGAAGTCTGTGGGTATTTCGCCTGTCTCATACATCTTGCTCACCAGATGGTACAGTTTTGTCAGGACTGGCTCTCCCAAGGTTGTCAGTAGTTCTAAAGGAATGTTGTCTACTCCCGGGGCCTTGTTTCGACTCAGGTCTTTCAGTGCTCTGTCAAACTCTTCACCCAGTATCATATCTTCCATTTCATCTTCACCTACATCCTCTTCCATTTCCAAAATATTGTCCTCAAGTACATCACCCTTGTATAGAACCTCTATATACTCCTTCCACCTTTCTGCTTTCCCTTCTTTGCTTAGAACTGGGTTTCCATCTGAGCTCTTGATATTCATACAAGTGGTTCTCTTTTCTCCCAAGGTCTCTTTAATTTTCCTGTAGGCAGTATCTATCTTACCCCTAGTGAGATAAGCCTCTACATCCTTACATTTGTCCTCTAGCCATCCCTGCTTAGCCATTTTGCACTTCCTGTCTTGAGACATTTGTATTCCTTTTTGCCTGCTTCATTTACTGCATTTTTATATTTTCTCCTTTCATCAGTTAAATTCAATATTTCTTCTGTTACCCAAGGATTTCTACTAGCCCTCTTTTTACGTACTTGATCCTCTGCTGCCTTCACTACTTCATCCCTCAAAGCTACCCATTCTTCTTCTACTGTATTTCTTTCCCCCATTCCTGTCAATTGTTCCCTTATGCTCTCCCTGAAACTCTGTACAACCTCTGGTTTAGTCAGTTTATCCAGGTCCCATATCCTTAAATTCCCACCTTTTGCAGTTTCTTCAGTTTTAATCTACAGTTCATAACCAATAGATTGTGGTCACAGTCCACATCTGCACCTGGAAATGTCTTACAATTTAAACCCTGGTTCCTAAATCTCTGTCTTACCATTATATAATCTATCTGACACTTTCTAGTGTCTCCAGGCTTCTTCCATGTATACAGTCTTCTTTTATGATTCTTGAACCAAGTGTTAGCTATGATTAAGTTGTGCTCTGTGCAAAATTCTACCAGGCGGCTTCCTCTTTCGTTTCTTACCCCCAATTCATATTCACCTACTACATTTCCTTCTTTCCCTTTTCCTACTGACGAATTCCAGTCACCCATTACTATTAAATTTTCGTCTCCCTTCACTATCTGAATAATGTCTTTAATTTCATCATGCCTTTCTTCAATTTCTTCGTTATCTGCAGAGCTAGTTGGCATATAAACTTGTACTACTGTGGTAGGCGTGGGCCTCGTATCTATCTTGGCCACAATAATGCGTTCACTATGCTGTTTGTAGTAGCTTACCCGCACTCCTATTTTTTTTTATTCATTATTAAAGCTACTCCTGCATTATCCCTATTTGATTTTGTGTTTATAACTCTGTAGTCACCTGACCAGAAGTCTTTTTCCTCCTGCCACCGAACTTCACTAATTCACACTATATCTAACTTTAACCTATCCATTTCCCTTTTTAAATTTTCTAACCTACCTGCCCGATTAAGGGATCTGACATTCCACGCTCCAATTCGTAGAATGCCAGTTTTCTTCCTCCTGATAACAACATCCTCTAGAGTAGTCCCCCCCCCCCCCCCCATCCCCGGAGATCCGAATGGGGGACTATTTTACGTCCAGAATATTTTACCCAAGAGGACGCCATCATCATTTAATCATACAGTAAAGCTGCATGTCCTCGGGAAAAATTACGGCTGTAGTTTCCCCTTGCTTTCAGCCGTTCGCAGTACCAGCACAGCAAGGCCGTTTTGGTTAGTGTTACAAGGCCAGATCAGTCAATCATCCAGACTGTTGCCTCTGCAACTACTGAAAAGGCTGCTGCCCCTCTTCAGGAACCACACGTTTTTCTGGTATAGTGGGAATTAGTGAAGTTCGGTGGCAGGAGGAACAAGACTTTTGGTCAGGTGAATACAGGGTTATAAATACAAAATCAAATAGTGGTAATGCAGGAGTAGGTTTAATAATGAATAAAAAAATAGGAACTCACGTAAGCTACTACAAATAGCATAGTGAACGCATTATTGTGGCCAAGACAGACACGAAGCCCACGCCTAACACAATAGTACAGGTTTATATGCCAACTAGCTCAGCAGATGATGAAGAGAGAGATGAAATTTATGACGAGATAAAGAAATTATTCAGGTAGTGAAGGCAGACGAAAATTTAATAGTCATGGGTGACTGGAACTCGATGGTAGGAAAAGGAAGAGAAGGAAATGTAGTATGTGAATATGGATTAGGGGTAAGAAATGAGAGAGGAAGCCACCTGGTAGAATTTTGCACAGAGCATAAATTAATCATAGCTAACACTTGGTTCAAGAATCATAAAAGAAGGTTGTATACATGGAAGAATTCTGGAGATACTAGAAAGTGTCAGATAGATTATATAATGGTAAGACAGAGATTTAGGAACTAGGGTTCGAATTGTAAGACATTTCCTGGGACAGATGTGGACTCTGGCCACAATCTATTGGTTATGAACTGTAGATTAAAACTGAAGAAACTGCAAAAAGGTGGGAGTTTAAGGAGATGAGACCTGGATAAACTGACTAAACCAGAGGTTGTACAGTGTTTCAGGGAGAGCATAAGGGAAGAATTGACAGGAATGGGGGAAAGAAATACAGTAGAAGAAGAATGGGTAGCTCTGAGGCATGAAGTAGTGAAGGCAGCAGAGGATCAAGTAGGTAAAAAGAGGGCTAGTAGAAATCCTTGGGTAACAGAAGAAATACTGAATTTAATTGATGAAAGGAGAAAATATAAAAATGCAGTAAATGAAGCAGGCCAAAAGGAAAACAAACGTCTCAGAAATGAGATCGACAGGAAGTGCAAAATGGCTAATGAGGGATGGCTAGAGGGAAAATGTAAGAATGTAGGAGTAAGATAGATACAGCCTACAGGAAAATTAAAGAGACCTTTGGGGAAAAGAGGACCACTTGCATGAATATCAAGAGATCAGATGGAAACCCAGTTCTAAGCAAAGAAGGGAAGGCAGAAAGGTGGAAGGAGTATATAGAGGGTTTATACAAGGGTGATGTACTTAAGGACAATATTGTGGAAATGGAAGAGGATGTAGATGAAGACGAAATGGGAGATAAGATACTGCGTGAAGAGTTTGACAGAGCACTGAAAGACCTGAGTCGAAACAAGGCCCCGGGAGTAGACAACATTCCATTAGAACTACTGACGGCCTTGGGAAAGCCAGTCCTGACAAAACTGTACCATCTGGTGAGCAAGATGTATGAAACAGGCGAAATACCCTCAGACTTCAAGAAGAATATAATAATTCCAATCCCAAAAAAAGCAGGTGTTGAAAGATGTGATGAAAATTACTGAACTATCAGTTTAATAAGTCACAGCTGCAAAATACTAACACGAATTCTTTACAGATGAATGGAAAAACCGGTAGAAGCCGACCTCGGGGAAGATCAGTTTGGATTCCGTATAAATATCGGATCACGTGAGGCAATTCTGACCTTACGACTTATCTTAGAAGAAAGATTAAGGAAAGGAAAACCTATGTTTCTAGCATTTGTACACTTAGGGAAAGCTTTTGACAATGTTGACTGAAATACTCTCTTTCAATTTCTAAGGGTGGCTGGGGTAAAATACAGGTAGCGAAAGGCTATTTACAGTTTGTACAGAATCCAGATGGCAGTTATAAGTGTTGTGGACTGGCAAGACAGCCAATCCACTATGACAGGAAGCCGAAAGGCAGGCGTTCAAGCTCACACAGGCTGGCGCGAGGTCTGGAACAGGACAAGGGATTGAGACTAGCAAAAAAGGTACGTAGCTTCTGGAATACCCAACTGCAATCCATAATTGGTGAACATTGCTCTTGACGGTACATGTTTCACAGCATCAATAGTAACTGGTAATGGCGCCTTGCCAGGTCGCAGCAAATGACGTAGCTGAAGGCTATGCTAACCATCGTCTCGGCAAATGAGAGCGTAACTTGTCAGTGAAACATCGCTAGCAAAGTCGGCTGTCTAACTGGGGCGAGTGCTAGGAAGTCTCTCTAGACCTGCCGTGTGGCGGCGCTCGGTCTGCCATCACTGATAGTGGCGACACACAGGTCCGACGTATACTAACGGACCACGACCGATTTAAAGGCTACCACCTAGCAAGTGTGGTGTCTGGCGGTGACACCACAATAAGAGTCGAGAGGCATGAAAGGGAAGCAGTGGTTGGGAAGGGAGTGATACAGGGCTGTAGCCTATCCCTGATGTTATTCAATATGTATATTGAGCAAGCAGTAAAGGAAATGAAAGAAAAATTTGGAGTAGATATTAAAATCCATGGAGAAGAAATAAAAACTTTGGGGTTCGCCGATGACATTGTAATTATGTCAGAGACAGCAAGGACCTGGAAGAGCAGCTGAACGGAATGTATAGTGTCTTGAAAGGAAGATATAAGATGAACATCAATGGGAGCAAAACGAGGAAAGTGTTTCTGAAGAAGAGAAATTTGTTAACATCGAGTATAGATTTAAGTGTCAGTAAGTCGTTTATGAAAGTATTTGTATGGAGTGTAGTCATGTATGGAAGTGAAACATGAACAATAAATAGTTTGGACAAGAAGAGAATAGAATCTTTCGAAATGTGGTGCTACAGAAGAATGCTGAAGATTAGATGGGTAGATCACATAACTAATGAGGAGGTATTGAATAGGATTGGGGAGAAGAGGAATTTGTGGAACAACTTGACTAGAAGAAGGGATCGGTTGGTAGGACATGTTCTGAGGCATCAAGGGATCACCAGTTTAGTATTGGAGGGCAGCGTGGAGGGTAAAAATCGTAGAGGGAGATAAAGAGATGAATACACTAAGCAGATTCAGAAGGATGTAGGGTGCAGTAGGTACTCGCAGATGAAGAAGCTTGCACAGAATAGAGTAGCATGGAGAGCTGCATCAAACCAGTTTCAGGACTGAAGACCACAACAACAACATACACTATTTTTCATGGCTGTCCTGTTCCTCGTTTTTGTGATTTATATTTCTGTTGTTTATTCCAATTTTTGTACTTGAAAATGGCCTAAGGTCGAAATATGGATCATATAAGAATAAAATAAAAATTAGTACATACTAATGACAGCAACATGATTAAAAAAAGGGAAGGGTGATTACATCATTGATTAAAAATTAAAATTTGTTAACAATTAATCTGTTTGTATTTGATGTAAAAAAAGAGGGGAACTGGAAAGTAATTTCAGAAGTATGCTAAGATAGTATTATAGGTCATCACGCTTTGTAGTACATATAAACAATCTAGTACAGCAATTGCCAACCTGAGGTAATTATTACCAGAAGAGTAATATGAAATTTACTGAGGGGTAAAAAGAAAAAGGTTTGTCTTTGTCATCCACAAAACTGAATTTCTTTCAAGATATAATTACAGTGATCACTGTTGTATGACTGAGGTACTGATTACATAAGTTATCAATAATTACTTTTTCAAATACCATACCTTTATGGCCGAGTGGTCAGTGCGGCTGACCACCTTTCAGAGGACCTGGGTTCGATTCCTGGTAGTGCTGAGGATATACCCTTGCTGGAAGAACTGGAACAGGGAGCACTCGGCGTCATGCTGCTTGGCTGAGAAGTAGCAGCACCAGGTCACAAAAACTGACAGCAGCTTGGAGAGTGATGTGCTGATCCCGTACCCTTCCGTACTGCATACATTGATGCCACTAGCAGAGAATGACAGGACGATCGGTCGGTACTGGTGGGTCCGCCAGCGCCTGTGAACCGGAGTGACGGGGAGTGTTTCAGTACCAGCATTAACGCGTGAGACAATATGGAGCAGATTACAGCTTCTGAAATGAATGTATGAACAATTTCATCATCACGTAGTCCACCCACTACACACATGCTTCGTACTTTGTACCGTGCTTCTTTTATAGTAAAATTGAGACCCATATGACACACATATTTAAATATCTCAAAAAATGTCTTTTAAATAGTTTTCATGATAGATCAGAAACTGCTTTATAATTCGTTTTGCAACAAATAAATGAATTAATTGAAAACAAAACACAATAACTACTGTGTAATGGCTACTATATTGCTGTTGGGCATTTACAATATTGTTATTATTATTATTATTATTATTATTATTATTATTATATAAGCAGTGTCTGCACTGTCAAACAAGAAATCAGAAATCTGCGAGTTCGGGGTTAACAGTCAGGGGTCATTGCAGGGTGGTGAGTGGGAAGTTGGGTCTGATGGAAAGCGTGTCTGGATGGCCGAGGTGGTTGAGGCAACTGTTACAGAAAAGAGGATCATTTGGATCCGAGTCAAAGTCCGGCACAAATTTTGAACTTTTATTTGTTGCATTGCCACAGTGCCCTGTGTGGTGGGAAGCCATTATTTCCTTTGCATCTATTTCCCATCCTGTTTCATTACCATTCCTTTCATCCCAGTTATTCACATTATTATTATTATTATTATTATTGTTATTTTCGATTATTCCCATTTAAAGAGAGCGTTTGAACTTGAATTCCTTTATGATGATTGTTTATGTTTTTTCTGAGCCCAAATTTTCTTCACATGTTCACTGTGTTGTTTCTTTCGCTCCACTGTCCATTTGCATCCTGGTCTCTTCTGTGTTGTGGTGTCAAATTTATGTTTTTTGATGATGTTCCTGAATTCAGTTATATTTTCTGCATCATTTACTGTTATGTGTGCTTGTCTGAGGTCCTCTTCAATTTCTTTTATCCATTTTGTTTTTCCTCTGCCTGAGTTGATGACTTTAAGAATTCACTTTGAAATTCTGTTTTCATTCATCCTGTGGATATGTCTGTAGAACTGCATTCTTCTTTTCCTTATTGTATCTGTAATCTTGTCTGTATATATATATATATATATATATATATATATATATATATATATATATATATATATATTGGTCTTTAAATATGTCTGCTTGTGTCTGTATGTGTGGATGGATATGTGTGTGTGTGCGAGTGTATACCTGTCCTTTTTTCCCCCTAAGGTAAGTCTTTCCGCTCCCGGGATTGGAATGACTCCTTACCCTTTCCCTTAAAACCCACATCCTTTCGTCTTTCCCTCTCCTTCCCTCTTTCCTGATGAGGCAACAGTTTGTTGCGAAAGCTTGAATTTTGTGTGTATATTTGTGTTTGTTTGTGTGTCTATCGACCTGCCAGCGCTTTTGTTTGTTAAGTCTCATCATCTTTCTTTTTATATATATATATATATATATATATATATATATATATATATATATATATATATATAATAATTCTGATGTTGGTCTCTTCTTCCAGATTCCTTGCTCTTGTATCAGGCCAAAAATTTTCCTGAGAATTTTTCTTTCTTGTTTCTTTGATTTTAGTTTGCCCACCTATTTGTGTTGTTTCAGATGCTCACAGTACCTCCGGAAGTACAACAGTGTTGTAGTGCCTCAGTTTTGCGTTACTGGATATGGACTTTTTGTTATAATAGTTCCACGTCAGTTTATATACTTCCTGTAGTTTTTTTTATTCTTTCCTCATTGGCCTTTAGGTTGATCCCTGATGGCTGGATGATTTCTCCCAGGTACTTAAAATGTGGTTATTGTATGATTTTCCCATGGGTTGTCACAATAGGCAATTTGTCTTGTGGCACTCTTTCTATGTACTGGGTTTTCTCATATGAGATTTGCAGGCCAGTTCTTTGCCCAATTTTGTGTAACTTCTCTATGGCGTTAGTGGCTTCTTACATATTATTTATGAGGATTGCAAGGTCATCTGCAAAAGCTAAACACTTCACATTGAATCTATTATCTTTTCTAATGCCAATTTGGATTCCTTTGACTTCTTTTTCCCATGCCCTGATAATTTTTTCGAGAATGATATTACAGAGTAATGGTGGAAGTCCGTCACCCTGTCACACTCCAGTTTGGATTTCAAATGGTTCTGAGATGTCCCCCATAAATTTAATCTTGGAGACTGTGTCAGTTAATGTTTGCCGAATGATTGCTCTTGTCTTTCTGTCAAATTCTGAATTCTTCCAGCGTCTTGCAGAGCGCTACTCTGTCTATCGAGTCGTAGGCCTTTTTAAAATCTACAAAAGTGACCACTGTGTTTCGGGTGTTTCTCATCTGGAGAATCATTTTCAGATTCCAGATCTGCTCTATGCATGATCGTCCCTTGCGAAAACCAGCCTGGTATTCTCCTATTTGTGGGTCAGCTTGTTCTTCTAATCTATTCGTGAGAACTTTTGATAGGATTTTATATGTGACCGGTACGAGTGAGATACCCCTGTAATTATTTGGTTCAGTTTTGTCCCCTTTTTTGTGGAGTGGATGGATGAGTGCGTATTTCCATTCAAAAGGGATCTGTTCTGTTTCCCAAATTTTTAATATCATTTTGTGGATTTTTCCTGTTAATCTTTCATCATTTAGTTTCCATAGTTCTGCAATAGTTCCATCTTCTCCTGCGGCTCCATTGTTTTTCAGTGTCTTGATAATTTCTACTATTTCGTTGATGGTTGGCGGTTTAGCGTCGGGATTTGGTGTAGATGCCTGTTAGTGAATATCCTCTGTAGGTCTTTTGCAGTTGAGAAGTTTGTTGAAATAGTCTGCGAGGATTTGGCAGTTATTCTTTGTGTTAGTTTCTAGTGAACCATCCAGTTTCTTGAAGCAAAGATTGGGTGGCTGGAATCCTGCAATATGTTCTTTAAACATCTTATAAAAATTCCTGGTGTTGTTCTTCTTAAAGTCTTGTTCTATCTCATCTAGTCGCCGTTTGTCATAATTTCTTTTTTCCCTCCGAATAGTTTTCGATGTTTGTTTTCGGATTACTAGAAATTGTTGCCAATTTTCTGTTGTTTTGTGACTATTGAAGTTTCTCCAGACATTGGTTCTTTCTTCTATTGCTCGGTCACATATTATATTCCACCACCTGTGTTTTGTCCTTCTTGGGGGTTGACTCAATTTCATCATGGATTTGAGGATGTCCATGTTTTCCTTGTTGAGTTTTATGTATTCGGGGTCTGGTCTCAGCACTTTGTTTAGTTTTGACTTTTTTCTATTGGATTGTAATCTGGTCTTTATCTGTAGAAGATGGTGGTCTGAGTCAAAAAGTCCTCTTCTCGTTTTCACATTGAGAATTTCTGCTGTGTTACTCTTGGAGATGGCCACATGGTCTATCTGGAATTCACCCAACATTGTGTTGGGCGACTTCCAAGTATACAAGTATACAGTTTCTTGTTGGGTTTTTTGAATTGTGTTGACATATCAATTTTTTTTTTTTTTTTTTTTTTTTTTTTTTTTTTTTTTTTTTTTTTTTTTTGTCTACTGACTGGTTTGATGCGGCCCGCCACGAATTCCTTTCCTGTGCTAACCTCTTCATCTCAGAGTAGCGCTTGCAACCTACGTCCTCAATTATTTGCTTAACGTATTCCAATCTCTGTCTTCCTCTACAGTTTTTACCCTCTACAGCTCCCTCTAGTACCATTCAAGTCATTCCCTCATGTCTTAGCAGATGTCCTATCATCCTGTCCCTTCTCCTTATCAGTGTTTTCCACATATTCCTTTCCTCTCCGATTCTGCGTAGAACCTCCTCATTCCTTACCTTATCAGTCCACCTAATTTTCAACATTCGTCTATAGCACCACATCTCAAATGCTTCGATTCTCTTCTGTGTCGGTTTTCCCACAGTCCATGTTTCACTACCATACAATACTGTACTCCAGACGTACATCCTCAGAAATTTCTTCCTCAAATTAAGGCCGGTATTTGATATTAGTAGACTTCTCTTGGCCAGAAATGCCTTTTTTGCCATAGCGAGTCTGCTTTTGATGTCCTCCTTGCTCCGTCCGTCATTGGTTATTTTACTGCCTAGGTAGCAGAATTCCTTAACTTCATTGACTTCGTGACCATCAATCCTGATAAGTTTCTCGCTGTTCTCATTTCTACTACTTCTCATTACCTTCGTATTTCTCCGATTTACTCTCAAACCATACTGTGTACTCATTAGACTGTTCATTCCGTTCAGCAGATCATTTAATTCTTCTTCACTTTCACTCAGGATAGCAATGTCATCAGCGAATCGTATCATTGATATCCTTTCACCTTGTATTTTAATTCCACTCCTGAACCTTTCTTTTATTTCCATCATTGCTTCCTCGATGTACAGATTGAAGAGTAGGGGTGAAAGGCTACAGCCTTGTCTTACACCCTTCTTAATACGAGCACTTCGTTCTTGATCGTCCATTCTTATTATTCCCTCTTGGTTGTTGTACATATTGTATATGACCCGTCTCTCCCTATAGCTTACCCCTACTTTTTTCAGAATCTCGAACAGCTTGCACCATTTTATATTGTCGAACGCTTTCTCCAGGTCGACAAATCCTTTGAAAGTGTCTTGATTTTTCTTTAGCCTTGCTTCCATTATTAGCCGTAACGTCAGAATTGCGTCTCTCGTCCCTTTACTTTTCCTAAAGCCAAACTGATCGTCACCTAGCGCATTCTCGATTTTCTTTTCCATTCTTCTGTATATTATTCTTGTAAGCAGCTTCGATGCATGAGCTGTTAAGCTGATTGTGCGATAATTCTCGCACTAGTCAGCTCTTGCCATCTTCGGAATTGTGTGGATGATGCTTTTCCGAAAGTCAGATGGTATATCGCCAGACTCATATATTCTACACACCAACGTGAATAGTCGTTTTGTTGCCACTTCCCCCAATGATTTTAGAAATTCTGATGGAATGTTATCTATCCCTTCTGCCTTATTTGACCGTAAGTCCTCCAAAGCTCTTGTAAATTCCGATTCTAATACTGGATCCCCTATCTCTTCTAAATCGACTCCTGTTTCTTCTTCTATCACATCAGACAAATCTTCACCCTCATAGAGGCTTTCAATGTATTCTTTCCACCTATCTGCTCGCTCCTCTGCATTTAACAGTGGAATTCCTGTTGCACTCTTAATGTTACCACTGTTGCTTTTAATGTCACCAAAGGTTGTTTTGACTTTCCTGTATGCTGAGTCTGTCCTTTTTCGATGTCTTCACATTTTTCCTGCAGCCATTTCGTCTTAGCTTCCCTGCACTTCCTATTTATTTCATTCCTCAGCGACTTGTATTTCTGTATTCCTGATTTTCCCGGAACATGTTTGTACTTCCTCCTTTCATCAATCAACTGAAGTATTTCTTCTGTTACCCATGGTTTCTTCGCAGCTACCTTCTTTGTACCTATGTTTTTCTTCCCAACTTCTGTGATGGGCCTTTTTAGAGATGTCCATTCCTCTTCAACCGTACTGCCTACTGCGCTATTCCTTATTGCTGTATCTATAGCGTTAGAGAACTTCAAACGTATCTCGCCATTCCTTAGTACTGTGTGCTTCTTTGCGTATTGATTCTTCCTGACTAATGTCTTGACCTTCAGCCTACTCTTCATCACTACTGTATTGTGATCTGAGTCTATATCTGCTCCTGGGTACGCCTTACAATCCAGTATCTGATTTCGGAATCTCTGTCTGACCATGATGTAATCTAATTGAAATCTCCCCGTATCTCCCGGCCTTTTCCAAGTATACCTCCTCCTCTTGTGATTCTTGAACAGGGTATTTGCTATTACTAGCTGAAACTTGTTACAGAACTCAATTAGTCTTTCTCCTCTTTCATTCCTTGTCCCAAGCGCATATTCTCCTGTAACCTTTTCTTCTACTCCTTCCCCTACAACTGCATTCCAGTCGCCCATGACTATTAGATTTTCATCCCCCTTTACACACTGCATTACTCTTTCAATATCCTCATACACTTTCTCTATCTGTTCAGCTTGCGACGTCGGCATGTATACCTGAACTATCGTTGTCGGTGTTGGTCTGCTGTCGATTCTGATTAGAACAACCCGGTCACTGAACTGTTCACAGTAACACATCCTCTGCCCTATCTTCCTATTCATAATGAATCCTACACCTGTTATACCATTTTTTGCTGCTGTTGATATTACCCGATACTCATCTGACCAGAAACCCTTGTCTTCCTTCCACTTCACTTCACTGACCCCCTACTATATCTAGATTGAGCCTTTGCATTTCCCTTTTCAGATTTTCTAGTTTCTCTACCACGTTCAAGCTTCTGACATTCCATGCCCCGACTCGTAGAACGTTATCCTTTCGTTGACTATTCAACCTTTTTCTCATGGTAACCTCCCCCTTGGCAGTCCCCTCCCGGAGATCCGAATGGGGGACTATTCCGGAATCTTTTGCCAATGGAGAGATCATCATGACACTTCTTCAATTACAGGCCACATGTCCTGTGGATACACGTTACGTGTCTTTAATGCAGTGGTTTCCATTGCCTTCTGCATCCTCATGTCGTTGATCATTGCTGATTCTTCCGCCTTTAGGGGCAATTTCCCACCCCTAGGACAAGAGAGTGCCCTGAACCTCTGTCCGCTCCTCCGCCCTCTTTGACAAGGCCGTTGGCAGAATGAGGCTGACTACTTACGCCGGAAGTCTTCGGCCGCCAATGCTGATTATTTATCAAAATTTAGGCAGTGGCGGGGATCGAACCCGGGACCGAAGATGTTTTGATTATGAATCAAAGTCGCTACCCCTAGACAACATGTATATATGACATAATTACGAGGCCGAAATTTTCGCAAAAGCTTATCAATCTTTCCCCATTCTTGTTACTTCTCTTGTGAGCTGTATGGATTCCGGTGATTTTCCGGTATTTCTTCTCTTTGCCTAATTGTGCGTTAAATTATTATTATTATTTTTCTTTTCTCAGGCGTTATGTCTGGTCAAAAGTGGAAAGTGACGCGGACCTTGATCAAGCGTGACTTCCTTTTAACTGTACGGTATATGTTACATTGCATTTAGGAACTTTCGGGTAGTTGAACATGTATCAATAATTACAGATTTCTGTAGTTGTATATATAAGTTTGGGTGTAGCTGTATTGCATTGATGTACTGGTGGATATTGTGTGGTATGACTCCTGTAGTTGATAGTATAATTGGTATAATGTCAACTTTATCCTGATGCCACATGTCCTTGACTTCCTCAGCTAGTTGGATGTATTTTTCAATTTTTTCTCCTGTTTTCTTCTGTATATTGGTTGTATTGGGTATGGATATTTCGATTAGTTGTGTTAATTTCTTCTTTTTATTGGTGAGTATGATGTCAGGTTTGTTATGTGGTGTTGTCTTATCTGTTATAATGGTTCTGTTCCAGTATAATTTGTATTCATCATTCTCCAGTACATTTTGTGGTGCATACTTGTATGTGGAAACGTATTGTTTTATTAGTTTATGTTGTATGGCAAGTTGTTGATGTATTATTTTTGCTACATTGTCATGTCTTCTGGGATATTCTGCATTTGCTAGTATTGTACATTCGCTTGTGATGTGATCTGCTGTTTCTATTTGTTGTTTGCAAAGTCTGCATTTATCTGTTGTAGTATTGGGATCTTTAATAATATGCTTGCTGTAATATCTGGTGTTTATTGTTTGATCCTGTATTGCAATCATGAATCCTTCCGTCTCGCTGTATATATTGCCTTTTCTTAGCCGTGTGTCGGATGCATCTTGATCGATGTGTGGCTGTGTTAGGTGATACGGGTGCTTGCCGTGTAGTGTTTTCTTTTTACAATTTACTTTCTTCGTACCTGTTGATGTTAAGTGATCTAAAGGTTGTAGAAGTGGTTATGAAATTGCAGTGGTGTAGCCGATGTATTTATATGAGTGATTGCTTTGTGTGTTTTGTTAGTTTCTGCTCATTCTAGAAAGAATTTTCTTAAATTGTCTACCTGCCCATAATGGAGGTTTTTTATGTCGATAAATCCCCTTCCTCCTTCCTTTCTGCTTAATGTGAATCTTTCTGTTGCTGAATGTATGTGATGTATTCTATACTTGTGGCATTGTGATCGTGTAAGTGTATTGAGTGCTTCTAGATCTGTGTTACTCCATTTCACTACTCTAAATGAGTAGGTCAATATTGGTATAGCATAAGTATTTATAGCTTTTGTCTTGTTTCTTGCTGTCAATTGTGTTTTCAGTATTTTTGTTAGACTTTGTCTATATTTTTCTTTTAGTTCTTCTTTAATATTTGTATTATTATTATTATTATTATTATTATTATTATTATTATTATTATTAGTGACAGTTACGATACACAAAGCAATGGTGACACACCTACAAAAACTAAATATAATTTGTCTTTCTTTTTTTAAAAAAATAAACATGTTTGGAGACAAGACTTTTTCATACTAAAGGTTGGTAAGGCAGTAAAGTTGATGAAGGAGGAGGGGGTGGTATAATTGAGAAGGTGTAAGCAGATACCTATCAGATGTAGAGGGCTGGGCGTGGCAGCTTTGTGCACTTACTACAGCCAATCACACAATGCAATTTTGTAAACATCTCTACGACAACAGCTCACTGTTGTCACAGCTCTTGTCTCGGCCCCAGCCATTTGTGGTTTGCCTTTGGAAGCTGGCAACACAGCTGCTAGCTGTAAGGGATCCCCATACGCCATCTCGATTATAGTTAATATGCGATTGACCTCGTGGATAATGGTCTTATAAAGGCTTTCTGCAGAGCGTACTGTTGTCTGTAGAAAGATTACAACACGAGAGGACCGTAAGAAAATGGAGGAGCACCTGTGGAGGATCGATGATGGGTGTAGGGACTGCCAGCAGTTACCCTGGAACAAATAAATGTAACACATGGCACATAAATAGGTGAAAAATCACTGGTAACAGAAACAGTAGTGAAATATCTGGGAGTAACTGTTTGGGTTGAGATAAAGTGCAATGACCACATAGAAATAACTGTAGGATGCACGGTGAGATTCACTGGGAGAATACATAGGAAATATAATTTATTGACAAAAGAAGTGTCTTACAAAACACTTGTAAGATTGAATCTCGAGTACTGCTCATCAGTCCCAAGTAGGAACCACTTTGAATTAATGTAAGAGAGATAGAGAAGATCTGATGAGGAGCAGCACATTTCGTGATCGGATCGTTAAGTCGGCACTAGAGGGTTACGGAGTTACTCAGAAAACCCCTGTAACAGTCACCAGAGTGTTTCACTACTGAAATTTTGAGAGCATAGTATTTCCTCCCATATACATCTGTCACAAAATGACAGTGGTAAGAAAATGAGATAAATTACACTTAAGCCTCACTAATTGCCACACTGATGGGATCGCCGCATTTCTACTGTTGTTACGTGACGTGTACCGACTGCGCACTTTATCCTCGACTAGAAGAAGGGATCGGTTGGTCTGTTAGCAGCCAAAAGGAAATGGGGCTTTCAAATGGGAACTGCAAATACTTGATGGCAAGGTGACAAGTCAACAGAATCCTCGACCAGAAAATATGTCTGAAGTGTCATACACAGAATTAGTGACGGTACGTGTGTCATATTGTAGGAATCTCTTACTGACGCACCTAATTTGTATGAGTGGTAATTGAGTGAGATATGCCTCCTTGCCTGGCATAGGTGTTTGTGTGAATGTGATCACTCCAAGGAAATGATGAAAACATAATAGTTTGACAATAAGCTGCAACAAATGAACACGACAGTTTGACAATCGCACAGTTTCTCTGTGCTTTGTCAAAACGTATGTTTTTAATGTTTTTGAAGTTGTGTTCTGTTTCGGAAGTCTTCACTCTCGAATTCTTTTGTCGTTTTCATTTCTGTGAGACGTCTATACGGTATCTCACCTGCTCTCACTATTTGTCGCAGTTACTTGGGACGGTAACGTATTCTTACCACACGAGTCACATTCTATAACCAATGTATAATATGACAACTTTGACAAGACAACAGAAAGAGAACAAACCTTTCAGTGACTGGACAAACAGTTCATAATTTTGTGTGTGCGTGAGGAAAGGGGGATGGGGGTAAATGGCAGGAGAGAGTTTCGAACACAGCTCTGCCGTTTAGCTGTCTCACAGCATATTCACTTACCCACGACGGCGTTGCTGTTCGAGGCTGTTCTTTATTGCACTACTTCTTCTTGGACAATTCACTGTTTCTATTTTGCTTCTTTCTCCACAGTTCAGCACACCTTCTTCCTGTTTTATGCTTGATCTGTGTTCAGTTTATGACGGGCTACCCACAGGGCCATCTTACCACTAAATCTGAGGGGGTGCACTGGGGAGTTTCCCTTGTTAGAAATAAATTTTTGTTATCAGTGAAAGGCTCTGTGCTTACTCTGTATCATTAAATAAGTGTTTGTCCACTATTTATGTATTGGAACTTGACTTATACAAAATGTAGTACCCCTGATCACGAAGTTCAGAAATCTGGCAGTGCGTGCGTACGTATGAGGGGTGATTAAAAGTATCTTTCTGGCGGCCGTACGGTCCAGAATCGGTACGGCAATAGAGGAAAATTGCCACGAGTACTGAAGAGATCCTCCCACTGACATTGTTTGGTAAAACAGAGTGTCCTGCAGCACGAAGAAGTCTGTAACTGCCTGCCGCACATCCTCATCCTCGTCTGACGGGAATCGTCATTCCTCTGAGGCCTTATTTGAGGGATCTGAGGTGTGACAATCCCTCGGGGAGAGATCAGGAGTATAAGGTGGGTGCTCGAGTGTCTCGCATACGAGTTGGCGTAACTTCTGCGCCGCAATAGGTGAGAATGCGTTACCGTAAAGCAGCGGCGCCTCTTAGGGCACCATTTCACAGTGGTGGTTTTGGACAGACGTGCTGCCCCGTACACGTTCTTCGTGCTGTGACGGATGTCTACTGGGGTTTGCCCTTCGGCAACCGAGAAAAGAATAACAGCACTTTGGTCCTGTGTGGACGCATTTAGTAACAACATTGTCATAGTTCACCTTTCTGCACTTACAACATTTGCATCAAATAGGCACAAATGCAACGATAAACACCTTGTCTACGTGTCGCTGCTTTTATACCTGCATCGGAGTCGGGCTGCAACGGTGCCCTCGAATGGTAACTTTTTGATTGCCCCCTTGTATTTCGATATGAAAATAGGCAGCAGCTTGAAGGCCTCACAGAACGTATGCACCAAATATTGCTTTAAAAATGTCCCCTCAAGTAACTCGAGCAAATGGTAAATTTTTTCCTATAGTAAATGTCCTCGTTTCACACGTGTCCAGTCCAGTTCGAGAAGCTGGTGTGTCGGAGACTGTGACGTCCCCTCTCCGCCGCGTGCCGGTGTTGTCGACGCCGTGGAGCTGTTGCTGCTACAGCTCGGTCGGTGGAGTCGAGACACATTGCGCGATGGTGGATGTCTCTGTCTGAGAGAGACGAGATCTGAAAAAGCTCTTAAGAAATCGTTCCTCGCGTAATGATTTTAGTTTGATTGCGAGTCTGCACAGCTTCCTTATTAATGCGAACTACGCACTCTGATTGTCTCTTACGGTTTGAAGTTGAATTATTATTTGCCAGGTTAACACTTTAGTGCAGTAATTGATGAATCTTCCGTCATGCACATCGCCAAAAGCGAGGAAAAAGTTCAATTGCAAATCGTATTGGTCGTTGTTTGTTTATTGCTAAGTAAAATTGTTCGCTCTGTATGACGTGAGATCCACAGATACTCTGTAACAATGTCTTCATTATCTTGCGTCGTAATATTATGTATGTCCAAACCTTCCTTGTCACAACTAACATTCCACAAATTTACTTCCCAGTTAAATAGCCATTGTTCATTAATTTTTGATGAGCAATTACCAAACATTCATAGAATGATGGAGGCGACACGTTGAATTCCACTTTTGATGAACAATTTTATTGTTCTTTTTTGCTAAATACTTTGCAAACATCACGCCACATAGTTAATTAGCACTGGCAGTTCTTTTAGTTTCAAGTATCGTGACAATTATGACAGCTTTAACCCTCGGCGTAACTGTTTCTTCTTCGTGTATTTGTGTCAATGTCTCCTACTCGAGACTAAACGTGTATTATAGTCTTTTGGAACTTTGTCCATTCCTTTCTATAAGTTCACTTATATGAATGTTGAGTCCAATATCGCCTACTTCCGTGAATAAAGTCCAACAACTCGGTATACACAGTCAGCATACTATCTCGGATCAAACCTCTAGTCTGAATACGAGTTCACAAAATCCGTGCGCCTACGTCGCACAACAATGTCTCTTGAAAGTAAAACAATCTCGTCACGCTCCGTTCGCTCAACTATGGCAAGAGCATTGTATTTCTTTGTTGCGTTTACAACTCTCTTCCACATAAAAGTTATCCCTGACCGACATTTCTTTGGACTTAACTTTCATGGTGTTAATTTGCAATTATTACTTAGATTTGGCAAATAACAAAAGATGACCTTTCTTACTTCTTGCTTTCTACAAAACACACTCTGTAATGCTTAATGTTGGTGTTTATCAAGACTTTCTGGTTTTATATCATCGGCAAAGTTGTCGTACATGTCAGGATAACTTTTGCCTACTTTACATCATGATGGTCTTTCCTAATTGGGTTTTGGGGTTCATTAGGGTATTACATTTACCCCACCGGATGATGAAGTGGGTATTTTATTCCCGCTTCAAAGTCCCTACTTAGGTCGGGTCCTCGTTTTGGTTTTTTCACTCTCTTACAGATACGTTTACAAATCTGAAATGCAACACCATTTGTACACATACATAAACATGAAATAATACATCGATCTTAACAAACGTATGAACATAAGGTTCATCACTTAAATAATTCATTTCATTGCACTGTTATCGCCACACTGACGCTGCGACAGCACTGGACCGTGTCGGCTGTGAGACGTGGCCCAGTTCGAAGCCTGCTTCCTCTGCTCCGAACCTCTGGCAAAGCTGCTACTGCATCAGATCGTTCAAAGCAGCAAACCGTATTTACTCGAATCTAAGCCGCACTCGAATCTAAACTGCACCTGAAAATGAGACTCGAAATAAAGGAAAAAAAAAAAAAAAAAATTCCCGAATCTAAGCCGCACCTGAAATTTGAGACTCGAAATTCAAGGGGAGAGAGAAGTTTTAGGCTACATCTCCAAATCGAAACAAAGTTGGTCAATTGTAATATGTGACACAATTTAGGTCGAATGAATGACGATACAGCTACAGTAGTTTGGTTCGAGTCGTAAGCTTAGCAGTTAAGCTTTACCAGGTAGCCATTGCTATGCGTCAGGCACTCCATCCGTGTTTATACAGGTACCCTTCCTTTTTCACGTGCTTCGTCTGGTTTGAATTTATTGCTTATTTTTCTTTGATCTGATAAGCGCCGTTTTCTTTGTTATAGGTGTTTGTCACTCTAAGCTGAAAATTCATTACTGTACTGGGCCATGCATTGTTTGTCGCTTTCTGATAGTGTGTGTTTGCGACCTGTCGCCACTCGTCGCATGGCTTGATTTTGTGCGCGCTACCGCCACTTACAATTAAAAAAAAAAAAAATAAATAAATAAATAAATAAAAGAGAGGAATCGTCTCATTAGCGAAACAATGGCAAGAGACTGCTATATGTTGTTACTTACACTGCTGCTTTCTTTGATAATGATCAACAAGAACCAAATAATAGACTGCATATGATAGATGATGTTCTGAACAAGAGTTTCGCGAAAATTTTTCTCCATTTGAAAATCTTTGCAGGCGCCTGTTTAGTACATTACAGTCTGCACAGAAATTAGAGTCATCTTAGATTTAAAAATCTAGTCAATTGCCCTTGCTTCATTTCTGACTGTATCACTATTAGGCATAAGAATAATACGAATATAAACATGGCATGATATGTATATTCTTCCGCATTTGCTGTTGTCTCACTCTAGTTTCGTAGTTTATTAGGCAGACAGGATTTAAATGAGATAGCAGCAAACACGAAAGTATACATGGCAAAATGTTTATATTCTTATGGTGAAGAGAATACTGCATGTGATTCACAATTCAAAAAGTTCCTATTAGCAACCATCTCTTCTCAGAGGTAGCAAAAAAATTCAGAAATTGGCCATATTGACAAACATCCCAAACAGTCTTGGCAGTCGGATTTTCGTAGTACATTGAAATTCTGCTACATTCGAAGATGAACCATATGGAATTTGTATTTACTTCGTTGGATAATGTATGAAAATGCAGTGGTCGAAACTCAGGGTGGAGAAAAAAAGCTCGTCTTCCACCCCCCCCCCCTTTTTTTTTTTAATGACGCAGAGGTTTTGGCACCATTATTTATCTTTGTGCCTACAAAGCTTGCCTGTGTAGCGCTACATATATTCGACGGCAGAGGTTAGTTGTGGCGGCACCGACCAACATTTTTCAGAACTTCCGCTTCCTTTGCACTCGATTCTAAGCTGCAGACGGTTTTTTGGATTACAAAAACCGGAAAAGAAGTGTGGCTTAGATTCGAGTAAATACGGTACGATCTGATTGTCGTCAGTTTATGGTTGATCTCCGTTGCGAGGTGATATCAGTGGTAGACTGCACTACAGCTCAGTACAGCCTGCAGCTCGGCTGTCCGCAGCACCACAGTTGGAAATCTGGAACACTTATTTCACTCCTTTCCCTTGTGCATACACACAACACTAATGATTTACTGTTTTTTAACGACACTATGTTTTGCCTCTGTCTAGCAATGTCATTCAGTAGTTCGAATAGTTTCTGGACATTCTATACAAGTTTCTTTAGTTTATTAATCATAGGCTGTTCACACTATCATCACTTTACCGTTTTGGCTCTGCCACTCAAAATAGTTCTTACTCTCTGGTACCCTCATTGGTTACTTGGTCGCTTTCTATACAGGCTTCGCTTACTTTCCCCAAAATAAGTGATCTCACTTTTAAAATTACTCTCCTATCCAAATTAATCCTGATTATAGTTTTCATTGTGCTTTTGTGTACATGCGTGTGGTGCTTCTTCCATCGCAGAACGTGTGAACAAATATTCTAAACAAACATTTACCATTGTCTACAATGAACACATAATTAATTAATTTTCTAAAATTCCAACACACAATCATCTTTAAGATGGTTCTAGCAATACGTCAATGGAACTTTCATTAATTAATTGATTCTTCTTGTAAAACCTATCATCTACTTTGATGACTCAATTAAATTTAATTAAAAAAATAATTATAACTATTAACTACTATTCTAAATAGAAAATATAAACATTCTTAGTCTTCGCTCACTTCACAAAATATCTTGATGAATAAAATAATTATTCTGGACTAACTAAAATACCTTTTTAATTCAAGATGAGGATAAACTCCTTTTATTTTGTATGTTCCTCGTCTTTTAGAAGATAACTTCGAGTATGAGGTATCTGAATAATTCGGTACAGTCCATTATGTAGATTACACCATTTCTTATTCAGTCTCTTTTTTTTTTTCTTGACGATTTAGAATCGTTTCTTAATAATACAGAATCACCTACTTTATAGCTAATTACAACACCTATTCTCTTATCAAACTGGTTCTTGCGTATTTTAGCCTTATGTTTCAATCTCAAGTATGCTTTACTTATCATTTCCTGGCGATTTCTTTCCTTCTGATGTCTAGTTGGTAAAGTACCAAGCCAGTTGTCATTACTCTGCTTATTGAATAAGATTTCATTTGGCGTATAACCAGTTGATAGGTGTGGTAGTTCATTGTACATGGTTTCAAAACTATCAGCTCTACCCATCGATGGTGTTGTTTGCCCACATTTGTCCTTATAAATCTATTTAGTTCTCGAAATATCCTTTCAATTGGGTTCCCTGAAGGGTTGAACCAGGCTATGAACACGTGAGGCACGCCCCATGTCTTCATTGCTTCACGCCACATCTTATTTCTGAAGTAAGAGGCATTATCTGAAATTAATCCCGTGGGTTTACCTACGTTAATTAAATAGTCATCCTTGATTTTTCTCAACATCGGTTTGACATTAGTGGATCTTAATGGATACAATTTTACATGTTTCGAAAATAAATCATACATAGCAAACACATATTTGAAATTCCCCTTGGCTGTTGGAAAGGGTCCACATGTATCGCATGACACAATGCTCAATGGTTGCTTAGGAACTATGGGCTGTAAGACATCTCGAATACCATAATTAACTGGTTTTGCCTTTTGACATATCTTACACTTTTTTAGTACTTCTTCAGCTCGCTTTAATAGGTTCCGATAAAAACACAGTTGCTGTAGTTTCATAACACAGTTTTGAGCTCCGAAATGACACCAACGGACATGAGAAAACCATAAAATAGGATCAACATACTTACAAGGAATACAGATCTTTCACTTATTCCTTTCATTTTTCCAGTAGAATAATACACCTTTTATTCTATAATGATTCTTAATTTTATTATTTTTGCCAGTACGTAAATCACTTATAACTTCTTCCACTTACAATCTATCTTTTACATCTGCTCTATATGCAAACACATCTCACTTACCTCTTTCGTATATGGAACTGTTTTGAACATCATGATCTTAAAATCTACTGTACGCTCTTCTTCCATTTTGTGAGACTTAGGTGTTCGCAATCTTGACAATGTGTCTGCTATGACATTGTTGCAACGCTTGATGTGTTTAGCTGTCACGTTGTACTCTTGTAACACTAGGGCCCAACATGTAAGTCGGATACCTGAATTTTTTCGATGCCCGTATTGTCACTAACACCTTTAATTCAGTCGTACAATATGAATGTTCGCAATTAGATAGTGTTCGACTGGCAAAAGCAATTATCTTTATGGTATCTACATTTGTTTCATCATCCATTTGAAATAATGTAGCCCCCAATCCCATCTCTGCTGCATCAGTCGCGATGAAAAAATCCTTTTTGGTGTATGGATTGTGCAGCAGCGGAGCATTAATTAGAGCACTACGTATTTCATCAGAAGCGTTACTACAAGCATTAGTCCAGTGTCATAGTACGTTTTTTCATAACAGTTGTAATAGACATTCCTTACTCAATAACTGATGGGATATTAAATTTCCTGAAAAAGGACGCTAACCCCAAAAATGATTTTAACTGGTTTCTGTTTTTTAGGATATGGGCAGTTTCTAATGGCATCTAACTACTTAGGATTTGGCACTATTCCCTCAGGTGTGACTATGTCACCCATAAATTTAATTTGATTCCTCCCGAGTTTTGATTTTGCCAAATTAGTTGTTACTCCATATTCCAAAAATTTTTCAAACACACGATTTAGTAATTCCAGATGTTCTGCTCACGCTTCCATGGCAATTAAGAAATCATCTACGTAAACTGTAACTCGTTCCAAGATATCTGGACCGAGCACTGTATCCAGTGCGGTTATGAATACACCCCCACTAATATTTAGCCCGAATGGCATTTAAAGTGATAACTTCTTCCCAAATATATAAAAGCGGTGTATTTTCGTGATTCCTTGGAGATTTTTGTTTGCTAATAAGAGGATGTTAGATCTAGGGAGGTCAGAAAATTAACTCTATGACATTTTTGCACAAGTTCTTCAATATTTTCCGGTCGAGTACTCACTAGTTTGATAATTTTGTTGACATCCGTCACATCTAAGACTAAACGAATATCTCCATTAGGCTTAGTTACGGCTAAGAGAGGGCTAGAATACTCTGATGTTGAAGTTTTGATGATACCCCAGTCCGACATCCTTTTTATTACCTCCGTTACCGTTTCCCTCTTTGACCACGGGTCTGAGTATGTCGTCTTACAGAATGTGGTATGTGGGTAAGTTTCAATGTTGTACTTGAAGTTTTTTTATTATCCTTGGTTTTTAATTAAAGTAACCTTAACACTTCTCTTAATTCTATCTGCTGCTGTATTGATAAATATTCTGATTCTTTAACTTTATCATCGATGCTCAACATATCAGCTTCAACATCGGTTGACTTATCACGGTCATCATCTATGTAATGCAAAGCATTCACCGGAATTCAATTGACAATTAAATGTTGACAGTATTTCCCTAAAATAAGTCTTTTCTTTCTTAGCATTATCTTTAATGGCTTATCATTAACAGTTAACATACAAACACCTTCCTTAATGTCAAGGATTGCACTATATTCATATAAAAAATCCATCCCCTATATGCACGGTGTAGTCATTTTAGATACTATCGAGAAAGTACATTCTAATTTAACTTCTTGTAGCTCTACTGCTAGCCGTACTTATTTAATTATCCCTTGTGCTTTCGCGCTAAAGGCCCCCGATACTGTGCATCCTGACGTTGGCAAAGTGAGTGGCTTCTGTTGTCTACTAGCCGTATTTAAACAATTAATCGTCATTACACTGACCGTTGCACCTGTGTCAATCAGAATATTTACTGGAATGCTATTCAACTTCGCTACCACAATATCCCGTAAGGTATATTCTTCCTTATTAACTTCAGCCCTTGGTTCATTTACTAAATCGTCTCTGATGTCGGAGTCATTGTGATATTTAAGGACATAGATGGACTTGTGAAGTTTCCCTCCCTCCTCATAACCAGCCATCCGAGGAAGGCCTAAAATGACTGGCTCTCGTTTGACCGTCCATCACTTAAGTTTCTCGGTGGTTCGTGTATTTCGACTAGATGTACCTCGTTCACTTTTTGTGGATACGCGTTGTCTAAAATTACGTTTCTCCCATCTGGTAATGGTATAGGTCGATTAAGGTTAAAGGATGTGCTGGTAGCATTGGTATTAGTCCAACCTACATTGTTCATTTGGTATGTTCCCCAACTGGACTTGTTAGGTGGCTCCATTGGAGCACAGTTGTTCTGTCGGCCATCGCCACAACATTGGTGGTTTGGCGATTGCCGCCCCCCATACTTCCTCTTCCTATTCATTGATACTACATTTACTCTTTGGAAATCGCTTTGTCCTGGCATTTGATTATTGTTCGGTACGAAGGCACCTTTAGGAGGATTATAATTCGGGTTCCAATTTTGATTATCCTTTGGCCTGTGATCTATTTGTGCACTATCATTTTTGAAATTCTGATTATTCCGGTTAAAGTTGGTAGAATTCTTATTATTATTCTGCCTATTTTGATTCCACTGACTATTATTTCCATTATTTCTTTAATAATTGCTGTCATTGTTGTGCCATTGGCGTCCTCCATTAACGTATCAGTTGAGTCAATTACAGACAGAAATTGTTCTACATCACTGTCCATTACGTGAATGAGCTTTCCCTTTATACTGAATGGCAACCTGCCCTTCAATATCCTGATGACTGCACGACTGGAAATGGGTTCAGTCCAGTATCTAGTCTTATTAAAATAATGCTCAAAGTATTGCCTTAAAGTCTCTTTCTTAGGGTTGTAAAACTCAGGTCGGTAAACCTCCTTCCACAAACGTTCTTGATGACTTGAGGACCAATATTTCGCTAAGAAAAGCCTTTCGAACTCTGAGCACGTATTATAAGTCTCACTAATTTCTGCGGCCCACAATGCAGCTTCTCCTATGATCTTAGACATGATAAATTTTATCTTATCAAATAGAGTCCAGCTGCACAGAAATATTCTCTTAAACGAGTTTATAAATACCTTCGGGTTGATGTTATCTTTCTCACTAGAGGAGGTGGGAAATTGCCTGCTTTTAAAGATGCTGTGTTCCACCTTTAAGGAAGAAACACAACTCTGTTGTACATATGGATCATCATCCAATTCCAATTGTGAGTTTATTTCCCACAGATCACTAGCATACACGTTGGATTGTATACGCAGACGCTTCGTCTCGGAGTTGGATTTTAATTGACTACATACGTATTCATTTTCTGGCTTCGCGTCATTAAAAAACCGTTGCTCGGATGTTTGAGCAAAACTATGTGGTCACAATCATGAATTACTTTATTTTTAATTTGTTCAAATTCACTAATAAAATAATTTGTTATCTCATTATTCTTATGTGTTTGCTCTATCACTAACTTGTGTGTGGTCGCAAGCGTAGATCGCACTTTATCGTCTATATCTACAGTCTTTTGCTCTATCCACTCGGATAAATCCTCTTCAAACTTTTTACTCTGATCGAGGAGATAGTTGTCGATCTTTTTAGCTGAATTATTTTCAATTTCAGTCAGATGATTTGTAATATTACTATTATTATCCATTAAGGAATTAATTCTTACTGATAACATTTCGCATTGTTCCGATAAATTACCGACATTTTCTTGTAATTTATCTATACGATCAATAAATTACACTTCCTGTTTTTCCTGTTTACTTAACCTAGACTCAACATCCACTAATTTATTACCTACTGTAATCTTCTGATCGACAAGTCTAGCTTCAACGTCCTCTATTTGGTTAGCTACTTTAACCTGCTGTTCGACAAGTCTATTTTCAAAAATCTGTAATTGTTCACTGAATTTGGATTCCATAACAGCTTGCTGTTGCACTACCTTAGCATCTATTTTAGCTAATTTACTATTTAACATTACGTGTTGCTCCGAAAATTTATTGTTTAATATGGCTTGCTGTTGGGCTACTTCAGAAAATTTGCTATCCAATGCTGTTTGCTGTTCCAAATTTCTATTGTCTAAGGATGTTTGTTGTTCTGAAAATTTCTTGTCTAATGTAGCTTGCTGTTACTTGATTGCATCATTCACATCACCCAATATATTTAATTTTGACAATATGACACTGAGTATGTCCACGCTTCCAGAGCTGGTCTGTGCGACATTCATTCCACATTCGTGATCTATTTCCTCTTTAGCATCAGAATTATTGTTATCTACTAATTCTACAACTTTATTTTCTGTTCTAACACCCGATACACTAGGTGTCACCACTTTATCTGGTTCGATAAATATTTCACCTCCTTCATTGACAGTGGTTCTAGTACCTTCTTCTTGTTCTTATAAATCAGTAAACTCCTCCCTCGATTCGGGAATTCTCTTCTCCATATCGCTATGCAATCTAATGTTCCTCTTAGACATGATGATAACCCATTTAGTATAGCTCACAGTTATTACACTATTTCACCCACTAATATTATTACTACTACGAAACACAAGCACAGTGGAAGTATAATATTCCCACTATGGTAAGTAATCTATTCTACTATACTCAAATGAGCACTTATTTTGTGGATTGCTTACATTTTCTCTGGTGTTCAAGATTGTCACGGTGTCGGTGTTGTCCCTGACGACTGCTCTCTGACACGCTGCGTCGTTCTGCGTGTAGCTCACTCAAAGTCGTGAAGTGTTGGCTGTTTTCTGGAGGCGTCAGCCTCCCACGTTGTATCTCTGCACTCGTAGTTGAGGATAAGTGTCAGACGGTGTGGCGTCTGGCGTTGTTGGTTTCCGTTCTGTGGACAAACGATGTATAGCTGTTGTCCACGAAGATCGTGTCGTCTTCTGTACGATACAGCTAGCGTCGTCTGCTCGATGATGCGTCGACTGTTGTCGTTAGGCGCTGCGTTGTCTCCCAGATGAGACAGCAGCTGGCGTCGTCAGGCCCCACGTTGTAGGCGCCAGAACGATGTGACGTCCCCTCTCCGCCGCTTGCCGGTGTTGTCGACGCCGTGGAGCTGTTGCTGCTACAGCTCGGTCGGTGGAGTCGAGACGCGTTGCACGATGGTGGACGTCTCCGTCGGTTAACGAGAGGCGAGATCCGAAAAAGCTCTTAAGAAATCATTCCTCGCGTAATGATTAAAATTTGATTGCGAGTCCGCACAGTTTCCTTATTGATACGAACTGCGCACTCTGATTGTCTCTTACGGTTTGAAGTTGAATTATTATGTGCCCGGTTAACACTTTAGTGCAGTAATTGATGTATCTTCCCTCGTGCACATCGCCCACATCACCAAAACCGAGGAAAAAGTTCAATTGCAGATCGTATTGGTCATTGTTTGTTTGTTGCTAAGTAAAATTGTTCGCTCTATATGATGCGAGATCCACAGATACTCTTTAACAATGTCTTCATTATCTTGCGTCGTAATATTGTGTGTGTCCAAACCTTCCTTGTCACAACTTACAGTCCACGAATTTACTTCCAAGTTAAATAGTCACTGTTCATTAACTTTTGATGAGCAATTACCAAATACTCATAGAATGATGGAGGCGACATGTTGCATTCCACTTTTGATGAACAATTTTATTGTTCCTTTCCACTAAATACTTTATAAACATCACGCCACTCACACACACATAATTAGCACTGACAGTTCTGTTAGTTTCAAGTGTTGTGACAATTAGGACAGCTTTAACCCTCAGCGTAACTGTTTCTTCTTCATGTATTCGTGTCAATGTCTCCTACTCGAGACTAAACGTGTATTATAGTCTTTTGAAACTTTGTCCATTCCTTTCTATAAGTTCACTTATATGAATGTTGAGTCCAATATTGCCTACTTCCATGAATAAAGTCCAACAACTCGGTTCACGCAGTCAGCATACTATCTCGGTTCAAGTCTCTAGTCTGAAAATCAGCTCTCAAAATCCGTGCGCCTACGTCACACAACAATGACTCTTGAAAGTAAAACAATCTCGTCACACTCCGTTCGCTCAACTATGACAAGAGCTGCTCTCGTATGACTTGATAGTGCGATAACTAGCAAGTGACTTGCTTTTTCCGTGAATGAGTATTGTAGACGCTTTGTATTTCTTTGTTACGTTTACAACTCTCTTCCACATAAAAGTTACCTCTGACCGGCATTTCTTTGGACTTCACTTTCATGGTATTAATTTACAATTATTACTTAGATGTTTGGCAAATAACTAAAGATGTCCTTTCTTTCTTCTTGCTTTCTACCAAAAAACACTCTTTAATGCTTAATGTTGGTGTTTATCAAGACTTTCTGGTGTTATATCATCGGCAAAGTTGTCGTACATGTCAGGATAACTTTTCCCTACTTTACATCGTGATGGTCTTTCCTAACTGAGTTTTGGGGTTCGTTAGGGTGTTACAAGACATAATAGGTTACAGCTTTTTTGTAAAATTTCTTGCCTCCTTAATTTTACATACAAGGCTGTTTAAGTTTTCACTTTGTAATATTAGAAGTCACCAAAAATTTCTGAACTGCAGTCATTTAAATCTCAGAATTTATTGTTGAAAATTGTAAACTCAATTGGGAAACTTTATTCTGTGTCACATTGTATTGTGATGTTACACTCATTATGTCATTTTAAAAAATTTGGAAATAGTACTCTTTGAGCCACAGTTGACCATTATTTCATCCTCTGTGGAGGACTATAATTGCAATGCAGTAATGGTGTGGTGCACCTGATGCCTCGAGAATATTTTATGTCCACACAGCTTCAGAAATGGAACATCCTAACTGTAAGTTTATATGGCTTACACTCACTGAAAATATACCAATAAGAAGGAGACTTCTGTGCCTCCAGACATTGGTTCATGACTCGTTTTGCTTCAAATAATTTCAGAGATTGAAATATGAATCAGTAATATGTTGCATTACTGGCATTCAACCACGTGCTACTGTAATTTTTTTTTAACTACACTTTTTGTGAGAACAAACTCGAGTTCAGTGCAAGAGAAGTACACTGCCTGCCAAATAAAGGTGAAGCACCCTCAAGGAGGAACTGATTACAAAAACAAAATCTCTGACCAACATTTCTTTTTCGGCTATTTAGACATTGGAAGTCATTGTCTTCCCATCAGGTATTTTTCTCCAGAATGTAATTTTCACTCTGTAGCAGTATGTGCACTGATATAAAACTTCCTGGCAGATTAAAACTGTGTGCTGGACCGAGACTCGAACTCCGGACCTTTGACTTTCGTGGGGCAAGTGCTCTACCCCCACTGAACTACCCAAGCACGACTTACGACCCATCCTTACAGCTTTACTTCCACCAGTACCTCGTCTTCTACCTTCCAAACTTCACAGAAGCTCTCCTGCAAAACTTGCAGAACTAGCACTCCAGGAAGAAAGGATATTGCGGAGACACAGTTTTAATTGTCCAGGAAGTTTCAGATATTTTTCTGTTGCGCAGCAGCATTGGAAATTACTTTTTTTTTCTGTTGCTATGGAACATCAGGAGTCACATTTTCTATTTTCTTGAGTCTCACCCTCATACTTACACATACACTATGTGATCAAAAGTATCTGGACACCTAGCGAAAAATGATTTACAAGTTTGTGGCGCCCTCCATCAGTAAAGCTGGAATTCAATATGGTGCTGGCCCACCCTCAGCCTTGATGACAGCTTCCATTCTCGCAGCAATACGTTCAATCTGGTGCTGGCAGGCTTCTTGGGGAATGGCAGCCCATTCTTCACGGAGTGCTGCACTGAGAAGAGGTATCGATGTCGGTTGGTGAGGCCTGGCACGAAGTTGGCGTTCCAAAACATCACAAATGTGTTCTATAAGATTCAGATCAGGACTGTGTACAGGTTACTCCATTACAGAGATGTTATTGTCATGTAACCACTCCACCACAGGCCGTGCATTATGAACAGGAGCTCAATCGTGTTGAAAGATACAGTCGCAATCCCTGAATTGCTCTGCAACAGTGGGAAGCAAGAAGGTGCTTGAAACATCAATGTAGGCCTGTGCTGTGATAGTGCCATATAAAATAAGAAGGTGTGTAAACCCCCTCCATGAAAAACACGACCACAACATTACACCACTGCCTCCGAATTTTACTGTTGGCACTACACATGCTGGCAGATGACGTTCACCGGGCATTCGTCATACCCACACCCTACCGTTGGATCGCCACATTGTGTACCATGATTTGTCACTCCACACAACATTTTTCCACTGTTCAGTTGTCCAATGTTTACGCTCCTTACACCAAGTGACGTGTCATCTGGCATTTACTGGTGTGATGTGTGGCTTATGACTAGGTGCTTGATCAAGAAATCCAAGTTTTCTCACCTCCCACCTAACTGTCGTAGTACTTGCAGTGGATCATTATACAGTTTGGAATTCATGCGTGGTGGTCTGGATAGATGTCGAACTATTACACATTAGGACCCTCTTCAACTGTCGGCAATCTCTGTCAGTCAACAGATGAGGTCGGCCTGTACGCTTTTGTGCTGTACGTGTCCCTTCACATTTCCACTTCACTATCACATTGGAAACAGTGGACCCAGGGATGTTTAGGAGTGTGGTCACCTCACATACAGACGTATGACACAAGTGACACCCAATCAACTGACCACATTCAAAGTCCGTGAGTGCCACGGAGTGCCCCAGTCTGCTCTCTCACAATGTCTAATGACTACTGAGGTCGCTGATATTGGAGTACCTGGCAGTTGATTGCAGCACGATGCACCTAATTCGAAAGACTTATGTTCTGGGACTGTCCGGATACTTACGATCACATAGTGCATACCTTCTAACGTAAGCAAAATATATCCATTTTTGCAAGCTTGTGTTTGTAACCCTACTTAGAGAGAACAGTGACAAATTCAGTCAGGTAACAATCATTCTCAGAGAATCCAGACCCAGACACGTCCATTGTGACACTATACACAAAACCGAGACTTGCCAAAATAATAATAATAATAATAATAATAATAATAATAATAATAATAATGTGGTGACAACCTTTGTTCAGTGTTATTGTTAGGTCCAACACTAGTAGTTTACATCTCTCTGCTGCTGAATCACAAGAAGCCACAACAATAGTTACTGTTCTAACAGCCCATGCAGCTCCCAACACCCAGAAAAATTATCAATAAATTTTTACTGTGTTTGTAACATTGAAAACAGTTCTTGTGTTTCCCATATTGTGTATGTCAAACATCAATTAAAAATCCTTTCTAAATATAGTTTTTGGTTTTCTTGTTACATTCCTTCAATGCAATCCTCGTTGTTGTTGCTGTGGTCTTCATCTCCCAGTACCTACTGCAACCTACATCCTTCTGAATCTGCTTAGTGTATTCATCTCTTGGTCTCCCCCTACGATTTTTACCCTCCACGCTGCCCTCCAATACTAAAGTGGTGATCCCTTGATGCCTCAGAACATGTCCTACCAACCGATCCCTTCTTCTGGTCAAGTTGTGCCACAAACGCCTCCCCTCCCCAATCCTATTCAGTACCTCCTCATTAGTCATGTGATCTACCCATCTAATCATCAGCATTCTCCTGTAGCACCTCATTTCGAAAGCTTCTATTCTCTTCTTGTCCAAACAATTTATCGTCCACGTTTCACTTCCATACATGGCTATACTCCATACAAATACTTTCAGAAACGACTTCCTGACACTTTAATGTATACTCGATGTTAACAAATTTCTCTTCTTCAGAAACGCTTTCCTCGTTTTGCTTCTGTTGATTGTCATCTTATATCTTCCTTTCAAGACACTATACATTCCGTTCAGCTGCTCTTCCAGGTCCTTTGCTGTCTCTGACAGAATTAAAATGTCATCAGCAAACTTCAAAGTTTTTATTTCTTCTCCATGGATTTTAATACCTACTCTGAATGTTTCTTTCGTTTACTTTACTGCTTGCTCAATAAACATATTGAATAACATTGGGGATAGGCTACAACCCTGTCTCACTCCCTTCCCAACCACTGCTTCCCTTTCGTACCGCTCGACTCTTATAACTGCCATCTGGTTTCTGTACAAATTGTAAATAGCCTTTCCCTCCCTGTATTTTACTCGTGCCACCTTCAGAATTTGAGAGACAGTATTTCAGTCAACATTGTCAAAAGCTTTCTCTAAGTCTACAAATGCTAGAAACGTAGGTTTGCCTTTCCTTATTCTATCTTCTAAGGTAAGTCGTAAGGGCCAGTATTGCCTCACGTATTCCAACATTTCCATGAAATCCAAATTGATCTTCCCCCGGGTCGGCTTCTACCAGTTTTTCCATTCGTCTGTAAAGAATTCGTGTTATTATTTTTCAGCCGTGGCTTATTAAACTGATAGTTCGGTAATTTTCACATCTGTCAACACCTGCTTTCTTTTGGATTGGAATTATTATATTCTTCTTGAAGTCTGAGGGTATTTCTCCTGTCTCATACATCTTGCTCACAGATGGTAGAGTTTTGCCAGGACTGGCTCTCCAAAGGCCGTCAGTAATTTTAATGGAATGTTGTCTACTCCCAGGGCCTTGTTTCGGCTTAGGTCTCTCAGTGCTCTGTCAAACTCTTCATGCAGTATCATATCTCCCATTTCATCTTCATCTACATCCTCTTCCATTTCCATAATATTGTCCTCAAGTACATCGCCCTTGTATACACCCTCTATATACTCCTTCCACCTTTCTGCTTTCCCTTCTTTGCTTTGCTTAGAACTGGGTTTCCATCTGAGCTCTTGATGTTCATACAAGTGGTTCTCTTATCTCCAAAGGTCTCTTTAATTTTCCTGTAGGCAGTATCTAACTTACCCCTAGTGATATGCGCCTCTATATCCTTACATTTGTCCTCTAGCCATCCCTGCTTAGTCATTTTTCACTTCCTGTTGATCTCATTTTTGAGACGTTTGTATTCTTTTTTGCATGCTTCATTTACTGCGTTTCTGCATTTTCTCCTTTCATCAATTAAATTCAAGGATTTCTATTAGCCTTCGTCTTTTTACCTGCTTGATCCTCTGCTACCTTCACTATTTCGTCTCTCAAAGCTAGCCATTCTTCTTCTACTGTATTTCTTTCCCCCATTCTTGTCAATTGTTTCCTAATGCTCTCCCTGAAGCTCTCTTTAACTTCTGATTCTTTCAGTTTATCCAGGTCCCATCTCCTTAAATTCCCACCTTTTTGCAGTTTCTTCAGTTTTAATCTACAGTTCATAACCAATAGATAGTGGTCAGAGTCCACATCTGCCCCTGGAAATGACTTCCAATTTAAAACCTGGTTCCTGAATTTCTGTCTTACCATTATATAATCTATCTAATACCTTCCAGTATCTCCAGGCTTCTTCCATGTATACAACCTTCTTTCATGATTATTGAACCATGTGCTAGCTATGATTAAGTTATGTTGTGTGCAAAATTCTACCAGGCGGCTTCCTCTTCCATTCTTTACTCCCATTCCATATTCACCTACTACGTTTCCTTCTCTTCCTTTTCCTAGTGTTGAGTTCCACTCACCCATGACTATTAAATTTTCGTCTCCCTTCACTACCTGAATAATTTCTTTTATCTCATCATACATTTCATCAATCTCTTCGTCATCTGCAGAGCTAGTTGGCATATGAACTTGTACTAGTGTGACAGGCGTGGACTTCGTATCTATCTTGGCCACAATAATGCGTTCACTATGCTGTTTTTAGTAGCTTACCTGAACTCCTATTTTTTTAATTTATTATTAAACCTACTTCTGCATTACCCCTATTTGATTTTGTATTTATAACCCTGTATTCACCTGACCAAAAGTCTTGTTCCTCCTGCCACCGAACTTCACTAATTCCCACTATATCTTACTTTAACCTACCTATTTCCCTTTTTAAATTCTGTAACCTACCTGCCCGATTAAAGGATCTGACATTCTATGCTCTGATCCGTAGAACACCAGTTTTCTTTCTCCTGATAACAATGTCCTCCTGAGTAGTCCCCGCCCGGAGATCCAAATGGGGGCTATTTTAGTTCCGGAATATTTTACCCAAGAGGATGCCATCATCATTTATCCATACAGTAAAGCTGCAAGCCGTTGGGAAAAATTACGGCCGTAGTTTCCCCTTGCTTTCGGCCGTTTGCAATACCAGCCGTTTTGGTTAGTGTTACAAGGCCATATCAGTCAATCATCCAGACTGTTGCCCCTGCAACTACTGAAAAGGCTGCTGCCCCTCTTCAGGAACCACACGTTTGTGTGGCCTCTCAACAGATACCCCTCCGTTGTGGTTGCACCTATGGTACAGCTATTTGTATCGCTGAGACACGCAAGCCTCCCCCCAACTGGGAGGTCCATGGTTCTTGGGGGGGGGGGGGGAGGATGCAATCCTTATAACTATTATAATTAGTGAAAAAAATTGGTCCAGAATTTTGTTCAGAAAAGTCAGAGGTTGGAGGGTTAACTGAATCTGAAAAATGAAGCTTATCCTCCCGTAACATGTAGTTCGACAAGAATAGCAAAATTACCTAGCTGAATGGAGTAATTCTGGGTATTAGTAATGTGCAGCAACCACTGTTTCATATTTGTAAAAATGGAGAATGCTAAACCCAGCTAACTAACGATAAGCTCAAAGTACAATTATTCACTCTTTTTTTTTTTTTTTTTGTTGTGACGTTCCAACCTTTGTGTGCCGATATCTTTGTTCCTTACTGATACTCATGGTTAATAATAAGAGTGAATTTAGGGTGGGTTACTACTGTAGTAGAAATAATTTGCATATAGACTACACATCTGTGTCTAGGGGTCTAGGGTTCAGCTTGAAATTTCGCGTTCTGGAACGAATGGACTCTGTGATTTGGTCTGGTTAACAGTACATCTACATCTACACTCCACGAACCAGTTTATGGTGTGTGATGGTGAGATCTTTGTTTTACCATTATCATATCCCCCTTTCCTGTTGCAGTCACGAATGGTTTGTTGAATAATAATGGTTGACAAGCTCCTGTGGGGGCTCGATGTCTCTAGTTTTACCTCCACGCTCTTTTTGTGATAAAATACATAGGAGAAAGCAGTATATTGGTTGATTCTTCTAGGAACTTTTACTCTCAGAACTTTAACACTGAAGCACATCTTGGCACAGAATGCCTCTCTTGCAATACCTGCAACTCGAGTCGGCCGAGCACCTCTGTGACAGTTTTACTTTTACTAAATGAACCTGTAACAAAATATGCTGCTCTTCTTTGGATATTATCTATTTCCTCTATCAATCCTGTCTGGTACAGATCCCAGACAGATGAGCGATATTCGAGCACTGGTCAAACGAGAACTTTGTAAGCTGCCCCCTTTGCGGGTGGGCCACACTTCCTGAGGAATCTTCCAGTGAATCTCAGCCTGGCATCTGCCACACCAGTGATACGTTTTACGTGGTCTTTCCACTTTAAATTGCCACGCTTATTCCAACATATTTTATGGACTGTTTCCAATGATTGTCCTGTGATCATGTAATCGTACTCGGCAGTCCCTATACCGAGTGTCAACTCTCCGCAAGGTCTTGCAGTATTTCAAATCAGTATTCTAGAGTTGCAACTTCCTTTTTGTAAAGCAGTATCTTTTATATATATTGTGAAAATTTGTGGTGCTATAACACTCCCTTGGGGTGCACCTGAACTCACTTTTGTGTCTGAAGATTTCTCTCCATTGTGAATGATGGGCTGTATTCTATCTGCTAAAAACTCTTCAATCCAGTCACACAGTTGGTCTCATATTCTGTATGCTTGTATTCTGTTCATTAGACGGCAGAATGGCACTGTTCATATTAAATGTATTTTAGCATTTGTAGTACAGCAGAGTCCTGCCGAACCCCCGGTAATCCGAATGTTCGGTTAATCCGAACATGAAAAATATTAGACTAAGTATGGAAACCTGTGCAGTAAACTGCTGTACATACACACTATTTTAATTTACACAGTGTAGTAAACATGGTATTAGAAAAATTGGCAAGAAAATATTAGGTTTAAACAACGCATAACAATGAAAGAAAAGTTGTCAAACTTACTAAAATAGAGCGAACATTTGATCCCCACTTTTTGGATGACAAAAACTCAGTCACTGTTTTTTGGCGTAATGAAGACAGTCTGTTATATGACGCACAGTTGCGCCATCGGCTTATAAACATCAAATCAGCAGGTGTTGCAGTGGGCTGTTGCTCCAAATAACGTAGCGTGAGGCTGAGGGCTTCTGCTGTGTCCCTGTGTGGCAGCAGCTCTCCTTTGTCGCACTGATGTCACTTCTGTCATAGCAGTCCACTTCTTCCTGGTCTCAAGTCACAGGAGCAACTAAATCAGCATCAGTAACGTTCTCCACATATGCCCCATCCGCTGCCATCCACTCATTTACGTCTCCTTCACTAACTTCTTCACATCCAGGGATTGTCTGTATCATTTGTAGTACATTTTCCTCTTCATTTTGAATTAGGTTGTCCTGAAATTCAAGAGATGTCCACAGTTTTCTCCACGATTTTCTCAGAGTATTTCCTGAAATATTCTGCCACGCCTCAGCGGCCCAATAGACAGCATCCTTCACATTGGTCTTTTTTATTTTGCCCACTAAAGGAATGCTATCATCTTGCATCAGCATTCTTAAAAATTGTTTTCTGTAAATAAGTTTCAATGTTTGGTCCATCAGCTGTAGAAGTGGTGTAACATTTGGCGGCTAAAACTTCGCCACAATTTCTCCGTCACATAATTCCTCAGTGCTGGAGTGAGATGGTGCATTATCAATCAAAAGGAGTACGTGGGGAGACAAATGATTTTCCTTAGAAAACCGTCGAACAGAGGGAACAAACTGGCCGTGAAACCATTCTTTGGACAGCTTACCACCCCTCCGTGCTTCTTTTCTGGTTGCGATAAAATACGGGCAGAGACTTCGTGTTGCAGTTTTTAAAAGCTCTGGGTCTAGCAGATTTGCCGATCAGCAGTGAAGGCAACTTGTGATTACCAGCAGCGTTGCTGCACGCTAATAAAGTCACACGGTCTTTGCACATTTTAAAACCGGGAGCACGGTCTTCTGCTTTTGATGCCAGGATTTTTGTTGGCAACACCCTAAAATTAAGGCCAGTCTCATCAGTGTTATAAATTTGTTGGGGAGAATACTTTTCCTCTCCTATCATTTTTTCAAACTCACCTAAGTATTCCTTCACTGCATCACGCCCAGAAGAAAGCTTCTCACCAGTAAATGTTAGCTGACGGATTACATGTCCTTTTTTGAATCTGTCCAAACACCCCGTACTCGCACTAAAAGACTCATCGCCATTCATAAACTTGTTCAGGTAAATAGCCTTCTCCTGAACCAGTGCTCCACCCAAAGGAGTTCCCCTTTCTCTTTCCTGCGTAAACCAAAGGAAAAGAGCTTCATCCACTTTATCGTACTGGGACTGTTTCAAAGTCTGCCGAATTTAGAGTGTTCTTCTTGAAGACGTTGCACAGACCGTTCAAGCTTCACTCGGTTCTTCTTCTTCCAATCACAAATGGTTGCTTTATCAACACCCAGTTCCATTACCAGTTTAGATACATTCTCACCATTTTCTATCCACTTCAAGCATTCAGTTTTTCTTAGAGAGTTAACATTGTATGTTTCCAGAATGAGATTTTCACTCTGCAGCGGAGTGTGCACTGATATGAAACTTCCTGGCAGATTAAAACTGTGTGCCCGACCGAGACTCGAACTCGGGACCTTTGCCTTTCGCGGGCAAGTGCTCTACCAACTGAGCTACCGAAGCACGACTCACGCCCGGTACTCACAGCTTTACTTCTGCCAGTACCTCGTCTCCTACCTTCCAAACTTTACAGAAGCTCTCCTGCGAAACTTGCAGAACTAGCACTCCTGAAAGAAAGGATATTGCGGAGACATGGCTTAGCCACAGCCTGGAGAGCTTCTGTAAAGTTTGGAAGGTAGGAGACGAGGTACTGGCAGAAGTAAAGCTGTGAGTACCGGGCGTGAGTCGTGCTTCGGTAGCTCAGTTGGTAGAGCACTTGCCCGCGAAAGGCAAAGGTCCCGAGTTCGAGTCTCGGTCGGGCACACAGTTTTAATCTGCCAGGAAGTTTCATTGTATGTTTCCGTTTACTCGTGACGAAAATACGTACACCACTACACCTGAATGAATACAATACAACTGTTATGCGTGCCAGCAATTGGTAACTAACATAATCGAGTGCTTTTCGAGACAACTGGCAGTGCACTGACCTCAGACACTACAAAGGTCTAATCAGTGTACAACAACAAGGGCAGGGAGCCATTGTTCCCACACTTGTTACCATGGTGTAACTACTTATCTGCTTGGTATACTTCATTCTAGAAACTCGTCACCGTAATTCCGGCTAATCCGAACAATCGGTTATCTGAACAAGGTCCGGTCCCAATTTGTTCAGATTAATGGGACTCTACTGTATTATACAGTTAAAATTTTGTAATTGCTTAGTATTAAATCACCTAGGGCAATGAAAACAGCTGAGCAGTGTAAGAGCAGGAGCAGTGGCATTTTCAAAATACCTGCTTCACAGCTTATACACAAAGTGTTCAGAAAGTTGCTGTCCAGTTACAACTTATGTTGGAAATGATGTCCAGAGTTGGCTATACAAGTCAGAACACTTTGTGCAGATCCGACTGTGATGTGCTTCTCATGCACGCAGTTATTTCAGTTTTTAAGTCACACAGCATGCGTAGGTGATTCTGATACATTATAGATCCTGCTGCTCCCCAAAAGAAAAAAATCTGGTTGGGTAAGGTCTGGCAAAGTCTTTTGAGAGGAAATGTTCCCCAGAAAATTGTTCCAGAAGGTGCACAGTTTTGTTAGCTGTGTGCACCGTATTTTTGAAACTGTGAGTAGTTGATTTCATCTTCCTTTAGTTGGCAAATGAAATGGTGGATCATTAAACAGCAACATTCACTGTTCACCATTTCTGGAAAAAAAAAAAAATAAATAAAGATCCAATAACGTGCTGTGATGATATTCCTACCCACACTCCGATTTTCTGATCTCGCAGCGGCATTTTCAGCACAGGACAGTGATTCTCCATGAACTGTAATCGTGTGTTTTATACGAGGTGCATTCAAGTTCTAAGGCCTCAGATTTTTTTTCTCTGGACTGAAAAGAGATAGAAAGATGCGCATTGTTTTAAAATGAGGCCGCGTTCATTGTCAGTACGTCCCAGAGATGGAAGCACCGTACGGCACATGGAATTTTACCGCCAGCAGCGAGAATGAGAACTGTTTTAAATACTTAAAATGGCGACGTTTTCCTTACTTGAACAGCGTGCAATCATTCGTTTTCGGAATTTGCGTGGTGTGAAACCAATTGAAATTCATCGACAGTTGAAGGAGACATGTGGTGACGGAGTTATGGATGTGTCCAAAGTGCGTTCGTGCGTGCGACAGTTTAATGAAGGCAGAACATCGTGTGACGACAAACCGAAACAACCTTGGGCTTGCACGAGCCGGTCTGACGACACTATCGAGAATGTTTTGGGGGATCGCCGAATGACTGTTGAAGAGATCGCCTCCAGAGTTGGCATTTCTGTGGGTTCTGTGCACACAATCCTGCACGACGACCTGAAAATGCGAAAAGTGTCATCCAGGTGGTTGCCACGAATGCTGACGGACGACCACACGGCTGCCCGTGTGGCACGTTGCCGAGCAATGTTGACGCGCAACGACAGCACGAATGGGACTTTCTTTCGGTCGGTTGTGACAATGGATGAGACGTGGATGCCATTTTTCAATCCAGAAACAAAGCACCAGTCAGCCCAATGGAAGCACACAGATTCACCGCCACCAAAAAAAATTTCGGGTAACCGCCAGTGCTGAAAAAATGATGGTGTCCATGTTCTGGGACAGCGAGGGCGTAATCCTTACCCATTGCGTTCCAAAGGGCACTACGGTAACAGGTGCATCCTATGAAAATGTTTTGAAGAACAAATTCCTTCCTGCACTGCAACAAAAACGTCCGGGAAGGGCTGCGCGTGTGCTGTTTCACCGAGACAACGCACCCGCACATCAAGCTAATGTTACGCAACAGTTTCTTCGTGATAACAACTTTGAAGTGATTCCTCGTGCTCCCTACTCACCTGACCTGGCCCCTAGTGACTTTTGGCTTTTTCCAACAATGAAAGACACTCTCCGTGGCCGCACATTCACCAGCCGTGCTACTATTGCCTCAGCGATTTTCCAGTGGTCAAAACAGACTCCTAAAGAAGCCTTCGCCGCTGCCATGGAATCATGGCGTCAGCGTTGTGAAAAATGTGTACGTCTGCAGGGCGATTACGTCGAGGAGGCCTTAGAACTTGAATGTACCTCGTATGTTAACATGACCAGAGACATGAAACTGAGCCTCGTCTGTGTAGAAGGTGACATTGAGAATATAAATCATATTCCTCTCAACATAAGATGCAAACCATTTTCAGCAATGGAATTGCTTTTCATCCTCCATACGTTTCAATTTGTGCACTGCTGTCACTTTATATGGGAACAACTTCAATGTTTGCCTAATTACTTTATGCACAGTTGCAGTCCTGAAGTCCTTTTCAAATTCTTGTTGGGTCTTCAGCCGGGTCAATCTGTCATCTGCACCTAATATTTCCACAGTACAATAGGCTGCATCATCAGGTGAGAGTAGCGAAGCTGCTCTCGCCGATAACTGATTCGAACCACAAATGGCGGTAAAATACAAAAGCACACGCTCTGAGATAATGCGCAAGCACTCAAATGTTGCTGCTGCCCCCTGGGGCAAGAAGAGCTGCCGTGCCTCCAGCTGGCGAAAAACGACATACCATTAAAAATTAATACTCGTAGCCGGCTGATTCACATGCCATTGTTTCTTCGTGTCGGATAAAACAGGATTCCAAGTTATACTTAGCTGGTATGCATTACCACAGTTAATGGTATTATCTGTTGTTCTGATTTCAGCAGGTTCTTTTAAAACACAGTTTCTGTAAGGCGAGGCATTTGCAGCCACTTGAGTCTCTTTGTGTAGTACCCTGTTCCTCTGTAAGACAGGGCCAAGCCGCCGCCGCAGATTTTTCAGGTTGTGGTAATCACATATGGTGGTGATCAACACATCTGTCATTGATGGTACTGGCAGACAGAGTACATGTGTCGCCCCCCCCCCCCCCCCCCACACACACACACACACGAGAGAGACTGTCTGTAAGAACCCAATGAATGAATGGAGGATGGAACTTTTTGATTGTGGAACAAATATGGTTGGTATGGAAGAAAACAACCTGTATTAAGTATAAAAGATATCATTCTTCTTCCTAGAGGAGCCACACTTGTAGAATGGTGTTAAAATGAAAACTATGTTACATTTTCTGTGTGTTGCAGGATGAAGATTCACTTACAAATCCACCAGTTGCTGTTGACGAAGTAGAGATTTCCTAAGAACGCTGGATTGTGTGCAGTACATTCTCCACGCCACAGAAGATACAGTGTTGGACTGTTGCAGAATGATTTATTTATTTTGAATGTCATGAATTCTGTGTAGGTACTCAAGAAATTGGCAATGACTATTGAAAGGATTTGTGTGCAGCAGCTGAGCTGAGATCTGACACTCTTGTATGCCAATTTGCCATCTTGTAGTGCCGTCAAGAAGCTTGCATGTTGGATGTAATGGAAGAGTCTATTTGTGGCGGGTACACATTCGCATACCTGTGCATGCGCTTCTGTCTCCACTGTATCCTTATTTCTCAAACGTGTCAGGTGCAACCAAAAGTGAGTTATCCTGTAATCATTCCATACCTCTCCCATCCCCTTCCTCATATACCTGTGATCTCATTGCTTACTTCTACAACTGGAAGTTAACCCATAGTTCTTGTTCGCATGGTCCTTTTTTTTTTTTTTTTTTTTAAACAGAAGATAATGGCATAATGTAGCTTGTTGTAACTAGGATTAGAAGACATATATACTAATATAGTAAGCTGATAGTATGTTTTCACATAGCTGTTGTCACAAGTTACGGAGAAATTAGTCGAGTTTTGGCAGGATGGAGAACAATCTTTTATTTTCTAGTACTGCTGTTATTGCTAATACTGTGGAACCGGGGAAATGAACTGTGATTACTGTTTTCACCTCCCCGAGAACCCACCGAGAGAGAGTTACTCTTTTTCTGTGTTTGTATATTTTGTGAAAGAAGGTTTGGGCATTGTAATTGTAAGTGTGAAATACTCTTTTCTCATTAATTGTTGCAAATGGTGCGTGTTTTCCTGTAAGTGTAGGAACAGTTTTTTTTTTGTTAAATTTACTCAGAATGATTTAATCTGTGACTGACATTTGGAAGTCTGTGCATTGTCTGCTCTCATCCTGCCTTGTTGACTGAAAGTGAAAAGTACTCAATTTGTGTTACTGATCAGAAGAAGAATGCAGAACTGATTGTTTCTTTTCATTATTATTGTGTAGTATTTATATAGTGAGATGCTTGCTTTCAGATGTTTCTGTGTGAGTGTACTTTTTCCATTTCTCTATCTTCGTGGTAAAATGAACATTTTTCTCCAGTATTTGATTAGCTTTGATGTTGTATTACCCTATCAATATTTAGAGAATGAATATAATTATACCCTTGTCATAAATAAACAGATCCTTGTCTCCTCTAAATCAGACACGCCTTCCCCCATTTTGCCATTACACCTTACGCTACATTGATGTTTGTAAGAGAAAATATAGTATTAAGGTACTGTTGTTTCTGAAAGTATGTGACATAATTTGAGCAAGTTCTTGAGTTGTAGGCAGCTTCTGACGTAGCTAGCATTAGAACTGCATTGTACTTTTTTCAAAGTCATACATTATATATTGGTTTTGTTTCACCCAATTGATCACAATGCTGTTCTTTGTGGCAGTGGTAATGTAAATTATAAACTAGCACAATTTCATTACTATTGCAATTTTCTGCGTAAGTTTTGTCTTGTAGTTACCAGATGCACGGCTGTAAATATTTTGACTAAATTTATGACACTGTGGAGAAATTCTGTTATCTGTGGCCTTAACTAAGGGGGCCCAAATACTTCAGTCTTTTGTCTGAGATTAATTTTCCATAACTGTAGATGTTTGCTGCCATGTAGCTTCCTGGGAGTGGCTTTGTATATTTGTACTCTTCCTGCTTCTGTTCTCACCACCAGTTTTGAGTGTAAGGTGATAAATATTAAAGGGGAACGGCGTGGTGAGAGACATTCTTGATCTCATTTTGGAGGGATTTATGCCATAATTGAATGCGAATCAGAATTCTCACAATTATGTTTTTCATTCTGTTTCCTTCTTTTATTTAGAAGCAATAAAGACCACTCAATAGTTGTATGTATTCTCCTTCCAATAGTAGTCAATGTTCTATGTGAATTGTAATGTATTTTTCTGATGTACGTATTTATGTTAATATACACATTTCATTACTGCTTAATGCACATTCTCAGTAAAGCATCTGATGCAAGCGGCTGAATCGATAGAAATTGAATGCTGTAGATCAATATTGACTGCTTTCTGGTTGTTGCCAACTTTACTCGTCAAATAACACTGTGATTAGTATGTCCGTGTCTAAAAACTCTTGTAAGTGATACACTGAATTAGCAGTCACTAGCACATAGTTCGAAATCCTCTTATTTATTGACATATTGAGTGCATTAAAGTTGGTTTTAACCAGAAGACAGTCAGTACCACTCGACGTACTTACATTTATGTCGATTCGGCTGCTGTCGTCAAGTGTCTCATCAGGAGTTGACTTAGAGTGTGCATGTAGTACCTATTATTGTCAGCACTGTTTGTTGTAATTATATCTTGAATGTTGCCAGTAACTAATAGCTGTAGATACCACCCTGTACACACTGATTTATTACAAAAAATGTCGTGTTCTTTATTTTTATTATCTAAAGTTTCCATTATGTATTTACCTGTAGTAATTATACAAGGTGTTAATAAAGTTTTCTTGGCTTGCAGAACCATCATTTACCTCTTAAATTAAGAATGGGTTAATTGGTTGATTGTAGGCGATCCCAGATGACAGTGTTACCCCTACAAGAAACTTCAGAAGTGTGTAAATGTATGACCTAGAACTGCACCTTGGAAGGCCTATAGCCACTCTTCTTGGATTGTCTTCGTGCAATTAGTGGACTCGATGAACATTTGTTAAAGTACACAACACTGCAGCAAATGATTTTTGAATTCGTCATTTTTATTGACACGCAGTGTTCCCTTTTTGATGATACCTTAGAACATCATGGTCTGACACATACCAGTAACTTACACTTATTTAAAAAATTCACAAAGCTCACTTGTGGAAGACTAAAATATTACTTTACACGACTACAACATAGTATTTGAATGATGAAACATGTAGAAGTTCACAGCTAGGCCCTTACTGGCTCCCGCATGAAGTGTACATTTCATACACTCTACTTACTTTATACTTACTTACTTGAACCTCCTACTTACACATTCTACTTAATTTATACCTCTTACTTATGGTAGCAAAGCACAAACTGACTGCAGATCATGTTTCTGGAAAAACAAAAATCAAGGCTGTGAAACTATGGTGCTGTGCTACTGAAGTTTGGAAGTATTTACATTTTAATACTGGATAATTGTAGAATACAGGTCTGCATCTGACATTTAAGCATGCTCAAATTGCTGAGAGCACGTAATTCCACCTAACTCGTCAGATGTGAATACAGCCACTTGGCACTGAGGGGGAAACTGCACTCAACTTTCCTGACGCTTGTTCGAGCGTCGCACACTCAAATTGATTAGCAGTCCGAGTGCAGCTAACTGCATGCTGAAGGACCCTAGAGCACGAACACGAGATGGAGGAGAGTGCGAAAGCGAAACGTCATTCAAAATAATATATGCCGAGTGCAATAAACGGTAGCTGTAACAATGTTAGGGAGAGATTTTCATCAGCGACTGACAAGGGTGTCAGCTACCTGCCACCTGCGGCACGTGCGCTGCTCTCCCGTCTCACATCTCCGACACCATAAATCTGAAGGCACATGCCTGCAGATTACGACAAAGTGTAATTTCTGAAGCATTGGCAGTTTCAGTGAAAGCTGCAATAATTAAAAAGGTGCATAGAAATGTGTGCCAGCGACCTTTGTCCGTATACATTAACATTAGGTGTAAGATCTTGAGTTGTATATCAGGAGCTTGTAAATCTCGGTTCAGAGTTGAGAGATGTAGACATTTCCAACATTTTGCCTCCTCCTATGATAGTAGTACAAAATACTGAAAGACGACCCGATGAAATACGAGTGCGTATAATGTCCAGCATTATTCAGGCCATAGGCATGAATGCGTGTGGATGTACAGTGGGTGTATAGTCCGACAGATATCCGAAAATGTGTTACCAATCTAGTACTGTGGGCTTTGCTTATTGAGATTAGGCACTGTGAAATATGGCAAAATTACTTTTCTGAGAAGCAAAAAAAGTATGTAGAATTTATTAAGAACTACATTGAGGAAACGTTATTCAAATTGTTAGGAGTAAATCCCCACCATTTTAATAAGATTTCATTTGCCACTGTTGAAGGTGTTAATGTATGCAAGGCACTGCAATCCTTTCAGCATTATGCATGCATTACACATGTTTTGAATGTAGTCCTGAAACATATGTTACATGATGATTCCTTAATAATTGGGCTTGGAGTAGTTTATTTCATGACTTATGCTGCTAAAGATAGTGATTGTTTCATGAAGAAAACAGGTGACCTCAATTCAGTATAGACAAGCTAGATCAAAGAAACGCAGAGTAAGTGTAACAGCTTGTTTAGAATGCTACAGCATATACTAAGGCACTATGACAAAGCCATGGAACTGCTTCTGGAGAGAGGTGTGCCTGAAAAACTTACTGTTTGGGACAACAACGCTACAAAAGAACTCGTAACATTTTTAGAGCCATTCGGAGGTGCAACAGAAACGGAAGGTGAAAAGTTTCCAATAGTTCAGTTTGTTTTGTTATGGGTGCTCAAATTGAAAAGTCATTGTATTATAAGGCCAAAAGATACAAAGGTGCATACATTTAAATTACTGTAGACATGCTGCGTGTCCAGCAAATGGAAACTGCACAAAACGCCGCTTCCAGTGTCACTGGTATTTTTGACAGTAAGCTGCAATTGTCATATTCTCTATTAACTATAAGTATTGGATCATTGTTGTCTCTGTCTCACAGATGAGAAAGTAGGAACTCTAGAATTGCACAGAATAGTAACAATTCTGCGGTCACCCTTTCAATTATTGGAAATGATATTGGTTTGTGACAGAGATGAGACATTAAATAGTGTGCGTCAAATGTGTGATGAAATATCAGGTGCTGATAAGCTAGACCAAAAAAAAAATTCAGTGCAGTTTGGAATGTTATCTCTGACTGACGAAGCAAATTTGATCCAAAACAATGCCATTCATTGTAATTACGCCAGCAGGGAATAACTGGGAGACAATTTTGTTCCACCGAGCGAGGTGGCGCAGTGGTTAGATACTGGACTCGCATTCGGGAGGACGACGGTTCAATCCCGCGTCCGGACATCCTGATTTAGGTTTTCTGTGATTTCCCTAAATCGCTCCAGGCAAATGCCGCGATGGTTCCTTTGAAAGGGCACGGCCGAATTCCTTCCCCATCCTTCCCTAATCTGATGAGAGCGATGACCTTGCTGTCTGGTCTCCTTCCCCAAACCACCCAACCCAATCTTGTTCCTGTTAGATTTCTAATTTGTTAGGTGGTCAAATCATATGTGTACATTTGAATCAATAAAGCAGATGCTGTTATAAATAGCAACAACGTGATTTTTCATTACGAGGCTGGCGAAAGTTGGTAGGTACATAGTTTTCACGTGAAATTCCAGATTGTTTCCAAAATTTCATTACTGCATAAAGCAATCTGTTTCCTCTTATGGCTCACAATGATGTCACAATTAGAAATTGCCACCCAGGAGTATAGGTCTACAGTGTAAACAAACTGACCTGAGTGTGGTTCCAGCAGACACAGAGTGCTGCTATTAAAACGGTGGCAACAGCAGCGCGGTGAGTGGGCCATCCTGACAGGCGTCTGCCCTCCCTGCTCCACGGTGCCTCGCTCGACCGTAGTCCACTTCGAGCGTTCGTACTCGGGGAAGCCACGACCGAGCGTGGCGCACTCGAGCAATTGTGAGCGAGCAAAACCCCCAATTTGCAGACCGCTATTGTAGAACATGAAAATTTTCAGTATGAATAACCTTCCACATTTGAAGTTTTTGTTGGAAACGTAAAATGTTTGTTTTTATACTAACATAGTGCATTTGAAAGCCTCGATTCTCCTCTTTTTGACAAACATTTTACAAGCTCTTTGAAAAAATCATTTTCCCGTGGGTTTCATATGTAGTCAGTCACTAATATTTCATTGAAGAAAATGTTCCCATAATAACCAATTGTATTATTATCATCATCAGTAATCTAAAAACTGCCCTGTCAATTATAAATTTTGATGAAACACAGTGTGAATAACAAATTAACTATTTTGTGTTATTATTGAATAACCTTCAGCATCAAAGTATTAGACAGTAATATAGATATTTCAAGATCAGGAAGTAATAATCAAAAATTGACCAGGTCCAAGCAGGACTCGCAGCAGTTTGTACCAGCAGCGAGAAAAGAGCTAAAGGAGAAAAAGGTTCCACTAAAAGCTATCCTTATAATTGATAATGCTCCCAGTCATCTTCAGAGGTTTCTCTTAAGTCCGATGGTATACATGTACAAGCACTCTTTCTCCCATCCAATATGACAGTCCTAATTCAGCCCACTGACCAGGGAATTTTGGAATCAATTAAACGTCATATCAACATTCGCTTCTCGTCTCCCTACTGAACGAAAGTGAAAAAGACTCTATCCAAACTATGCTGAAGGTGTGGAAAGCAATTAACATATGTGATGTTGTTTCCCAAACAGCTGAGGTATAGGATAAAGTGGAGAGCGCTACCATAATGAAGAGCTGGAGAAAATTGTGGACATCTATTGATCCCGAGTTGGATCCAGTAGTGAGTGACAGTGATGAGCCAGTCACTGTGCACTGACGTATTCCACAACCTTCCAGGAGGAAAAGAGATCAAGATATTACTAAGTGGCTGAACGAGGAAACTGTGATACGGACCAAACTTTAACAGACGAATAAATGAGCAAAAGAGTGCAAGAAAGTAATGATGAAAGTGATGAAGAAAGAGGGGAGAGGAGTTACATGAAGATTTCTCACAATGCTAGTGCTGAAGCTGCCGAGGTCTTCCTGGAGTTCATTATGCAACAACCAGATGCATGCAGTACCGATGTAATGCTCGTAAACTCGTTGGGTGATAAAGCGTGCCACTGTTGTGTGTCATCATTGTGACAGTTAAAAATTAGGGACATGTTTCATAGTGAGTGATACAACTGTATAATTATGTACAGTATACACTCAAGGGCTAAGTTTTCTTTGAAAAGTAATGTGTTTGTGGATTTAATAAAGCATATCATCTATGTTTTAAAATTGTATCCTTCAGTTTAATAAAGTGTAGTACACTATATCCCCTCTGTTTTCAAAATAAATAAAAAACAAAGTAAATGAGTAATATAAATTTCAGACACTCAATAATCCGGCACTTCTGCTAATCCAGCACCCATATGTGCCTGGAATGGCTGGATTAGCGAGAGTCTAGTCTATATGATAGAAACAGTTTGTGTAATGGTTTAAATGCACTGATATCATAGTTAAAACTAGCTGTGAGAAAGAAAACAAATCTGCACATTTTCACAGCACAACACCGCATTTTTTTTTCTAGCAGTCAGTTTAATTGAAAATCCGTATATTGTTATTTAAAAGCCTGTATAGCACATATTTGTATTATTTCAGTTGAGTCAAAATGTCGTCCTTCCAAAGCGTTTTTCATCTTCAGGAACAGGGAGAAGTCTGGCAATTAAGGAGGGCGGGGGACTATTGCCATCCTGTTTTTGTCCAGGAATTCCTCCACAATGGATGAGAAGTGCGTGAGTGTGTTGTCATGGTGTGCCAACCAGTGTCCCCCCCCTCCACGCAGCTCTGACCATTTGCGCCAAATATTTTTCCTCAGCAGCCTCAAAACATCACAGTGAAAGTGCCCACTGGTACTCTGACCAGGTGGAACAAACTCTGTGGAGTATTTCCTGAATGCCAGAAAGAAAAAAGATCAGTGCTGACTTCATGTTGCTGTGGGCTTATTGAGCTTTTTTCGCCCTTGGAGGAGAGACTTTTTCCTTTGTTATGATTGCTGCTTCATTCCAGGGTTATAACTGTAGACCCAACATTCATCACCTGTGGCAATTCTAGATAAGAATTACGGACGCTTTGAAACTCTTTGTTGCAGCTCAGTACAGGTCTAAATGCTGAGGTTTTGTTGGTCAGTACTGAGAAAGCGAGACACAAACGTTGCTGCAATTTGTCTCGTGCTCAGTTCATCAGCTAGAATTCATTGATATGTACTGTATGACACCCCAGGTCTGTTACAAACGTTGTGAATTGTCTTCATGAATCACATGATGCACTTTAACAATCATCTCCGGTGTTGTGCATATTGACGGCCGACCAGAATGTTCGTCATCTTTCACAGATTCTCAGCCCAGCACTTGAACCACTCGCGTGTTCTTGCTTGACTCTGTGGTCACTAGTGATGCGGAGCTCGTGAATGAGTCGTTCAGATGAACGCTTCACTCCAGTGAAGTGCGAACTAACCATTCAATTTCAATGAACTGGTACTTCAAACTCTTCACAGATAGCACACCCCTCACTTTTTGCTAGTTCACTCGCTCGCTTTCCCTCTTCCTCTCCCACGACATCGGCGGCCGACATGAAAATAAAAGGTTTGTTAATAACACAGAAAGAGGGATTTTACCTGAAATTGTATCAATGACTACAGGTGACAGTTTACGTTTTGAAGGAGGGTTATTATTTTCAACAAAAATAAAATCTACAGGGAAACTGAATAATTACTTAACGTAGGTATATAGAGTTTGTGATGGTGGTAAACATACTCATTCTATTTTGGATTAAATTTTAAAAGGAACATAAAATTGGACTGCATTTCATTGGTAGCCCTAGTTTTCAGTCCATGAATACAACAAATAATGTTTCATTTGGTAGATAAAGACTTTTTTGAGCGCTTCATGAGAAAATGTCAAGCAAGATTAAATGTAATACCCTCTTTATATGTGACAGGCTTCTCTGTTTATCTTTCCTTTGTCCCCTTCGACCATGCTCTACGTAACTCAGACGCTATAAGAGCGTAAAACGTTGCGTGCACGTTACTGCATAGTTCGGCCATCAGTTGGTAAAATTATGAAGTATTACGAAGCTTTATTGTACGAGCGAGCGTAGCCGCAGCTGAGCGGCGAACTGGGCAACTTCGCCAGGCTTCCGTACTTCATGAATGAACTACTTCATTTGAACGCTTCACTGCAAAGAGTGAAATGAATGAAGTAGTTCACGGGAATGAACGAGTTCGACCCATCTCTAGTGGTCACCGAATACCTCTGTCAGCAAGCATTGGGCTTCAGCTGCAGTCCTTCAACTTGAAACACAATTTGATGCAAATCCATTGTTCTTTCACATTATTCATTCCACAATTTGCAAAAGCACTGAAATATGTCCTGTCGTGCACCCCTACAAGTCATAACTGGGTGTGCTAAATATGACAGAACTTTGTGCTGCAGTACTGTTATTAATTTGACCAGTACAATTTAATTCTTGGATATTTTGGGCAGCACCTTGTACATAGATGGACTATAAAAGGCAAGGAATTTATTGTACAGTGCTGCCACCTCTGGCAGCAACAATGGCTCTAACAAGGCCGAGCATCTTATTGAAGTGAGCTGGGATGACATACGAGAACTACTTCCCGTGCTGCTTCAGCCCTATGGTAGATTTCACAAATTGTAGTGGCTGCCAAGTGACACCGTGCACGTTCCTTGGCAACATCAGACCAGATGTTAAAGGCCTTAACACATTGGAAATTTAATGCCTTCTGCAAATTACCAACTATGTGAACCAGAAGTGATCATGCTGTGTACACTGTAGTACCCCATAGCAATGTTCATTCTCCACTTAGCCTCCATGTACAGATACACCCATCGAGATTTTCTATGGAGCACTGAGACTCATCTGAAAAGATGATATGGTGCACCTCTCTCCACTACTGTGCTAAGGGAAGTCACTGAATTTATCACCTACTTTCCTGCAATTGTTATCATTTGTTTGCCTCTACGCGTACATCACATCTACCGACTTCCTTCACACTGGGGTAATTTCTTCGTGGTGCTGTCTAGAGTGTAAATATATAGGATGTATCAAAAAGAATCACCCAATTAAATATATATATATATATATATATATATATATATATATATATATAAACACTCCTGGAAATGGAAAAAAGAACACATTGACACCGGTGTGTCAGACCCACCATACTTGCTCCGGACACTGCGAGAGGGCTGTACAAGCAACGATCACACGCACGGCACAGCGGACACACCAGGAACCGCGGTGTTGGCCGTCGAATGGCGCTAGCTGCGTAGCATTTGTGCACCGCCGCCGTCAGTGTCAGCCAGTTTGCCGTGGCATACGGAGCTCCATCGTAGTCTTTAACACTGGTAGCATGCCGCGACAGCATGGACGTGAACCGTATGTGCAGTTGACGGACTTTGAGCGAGGGCGTATAGTGGGCATGCGGGAGGCCGGGTGGACGTACCGCCGAATTGCTCAACACGTGGGGCGTGAGGTCTCCACAGTACATCGATGTTGTCGCCAGTGGTCGGCGGAAGGTGCACGTGCCCGTCGACCTGGGAACGGACCGCAGCGACGCACGGATGCACGCCGAGACCGTAGGATCCTACGCAGTGCCGTAGGGGACCGCACCGCCACTTCCCAGCAAATTAGGGACACTGTTGCTCCTGGGGTATCGGCGAGGACCATTCGCAACCGTCTCCATGAAGCTGGGCTACGGTCCCGCACACCGTTAGGCCGTCTTCCGCTCACGCCCCAACATCGTGCAGCCCGCCTCCAGTGGTGTCGCGACAGGCGTGAATGGAGGGACGAATGGAGACGTGTCGTCTTCAGCGATGAGAGTCGCTTCTGCCTTGGTGCCAATGATGGTCGTATGCGTGTTTGGCGCCGTGTAGGTGAGCGCCACAATCAGGACTGCATACGACCGAGGCACACAGGGCCAACACCCGGCATCATGGTGTGGGGAGCGATCTCCTACACTGGCCGTACACCACTGGTGATCGTCGAGGGGACACTGAATAGTGCACGGTACATCCAAACCGTCATCGAACCCATCGTTCTACCATTCCTAGACCGGCAAGGGAACTTGCTGTTCCAACAGGACAATGCACGTCCGCATGTATCCCGTGCCACCCAACGTGCTCTAGAAGGTGTAGGTCAACTACCCTGGCCAGCAAGATCTCCGGATCTGTCCCCCATTGAGCATGTTTGGGACTGGATGAAGCGTCGTCTCACGCGGTCTGCACGTCCAGCACGAACGCTGGTCCAACTGAGGCGCCAGGTGGAAATGGCATGGCAAGCCGTTCCACAGGACTACATCCAGCATCTCTACGATCGTCTCCATGGGAGAATAGCAGCCTGCATTGCTGCGAAAGGTGGATATACACTGTACTAGTGCCGACATTGTGCATGCTCTGTTGCCTGTGTCTATGTGCCTGTGGTTCTGTCAGTGTGATCATGTGATGTATCTGACCCCAGGAATGTGTCAATAAAGTTTCCCCTTCCTGGGACAATGAATTCACGGTGTTCTTATTTCAATTTCCAGGAGTGTATATATATTATATATAAACTATTATGTTACCGACATTGCGAGTGAACAACGTACTGTTGGGAAGAGCAAACACTCGGGATTTACATGGTTACCGCTAGGTAGCAGCAGTATCTGCCCACTTCAGTTCTAGTAAAAACGGTATCAGGGAACCGGAAAGCGATTTCTGTTCTACGTTTTGCGTAGTGCGGGTCAGTAATATCTGTTCAGTGTGACTTCCGTACTAGCTATGCTGTGGATCCTCCTAGAGCATGAGACGGTGACATGAGCAATTCCGAGAAACAGGTTGTCTGTGTAAAGCTTCGACCATAGATACTAGTAGATTGGACTTCCTGTGCAGAAGCTATACGGCTGGTGTGGACAGGCGTCTAAAGGTAGCGAAATGAGGGATGCTCAACTACCGGACCTACCGATAGATGGCCCTAGCGCGTGCCGGCCAAACATCATATCATTGAGTGTCCGCCAGAGATCACTGGTGTCCGCCATATCTGAATTTGGCAAAAAACGAAGTGTCAAAACACGGATGAAAATGTTTTTCGTTCTGCGCCCTCATAAGTCTTTTATATTCGATGTTGTAGACATCTACACATCAACATAATGAAGTGTTTCTAATCTAGCGAGAAAAAACAGTGACTGTTCTGCTATGAAATTCCTAAATTCGAGTGTGTTTTGGAAGTTTGAGAAGCTGACCTATAAATTGTTTACTATTAATTTTATGAGTGCTTTACTTATTTGCCCGTTTTGAAACACTATTTAAGGTTCAATGGAGGTCAACAAATTACCTTGCTTGCCAAAGCTTTTAACTACAGGTATAATTCGGAAAATCAAGTGTGGAAAAGAGTAAGACGTCCCTTAAAGAAAAGTTGACATCGTTTGCTTAGGGGTATCTTTACTGACAACAGAAATTACAACTGAACTATTAAAGTATTACTTACGTATAAACGGAAAAAATTGTTATTTTTCTTTATCTGAAGTGATGCATTACCGATCTGCATATATGCTGACACTGTAATTGCAACATGCACTTACGAATTTGGCTCACTCTTTGATCAGAAATTTAAATACCATGGTATTATTAACGCCTGTATATGACACGGTGTATTTTAACTGAGTGATAAGGCAGAAGTACTAGTTTTTGACAGTGCTTCAGTCTTTGATACGAGACAAGAAATACATTTAAATGAGACAAACACAAAAGCCAACCTTAAGGCTCCTCTTAAATGCATGACTTTTATCATTTGGAAGTTAAGTCTATTAATAATATTATATTGGACTGATCCATGATGATGTAGGAAGTGAAGGAACTTGTTGAAAATAACATCGATCACAGCTGTTAATTTTAAGGTTGGGGTGTCTTAAAACTGTAATTTTCCAGTCTGACACCCAAACAATGACTGGTACCATGGTTTTATTTTAAAATTGAATTCAAAACATGTCAGTGAGCAAAATTATTACACTATGAATTACAACCATGGAATCTTATTTCTGTGAATCTTGGTTCCAGTCTTTGACATGGTGTCAATCACTGAAATGACTGGTTGTCATTATAGGGCCCAAGCAAAAAACAAACCTGAAAGCAAAAGCTGCAGAAGCTGGCACCCCAATGGCTGCTACAATCTGTGAGAGACAAGGGTGACATTATATTGCAAATTTAGTGTAAAAAGTTCCATATTGTCTGAATTTGTCCTTTAATGACAGGACATTCTAGTCCAGTCGATTTTCTTACCTGCAAAAGTACACTAGCCAATACCAGTGGCACAAAGGCAGTGCCAAATTACAAACTATCCAGTAACAACAGAAGTATTGCTGGACAATGTACAGTAAATAATATGTAATAACCTGAGAAATTCAGAATTGGTTTGAAGAAATAGAACAGTATTTGGAAAGAGAGTAACATTTTGAAAATAACAAATGACGCAAGTAGAGTTTTCAGTTATTATGAGAGCTCGCTTAATTTTTTTTTCCTCTCTCTTCTCCGTTCTCAAGGGAAAAATGTGATAACATAAAAGTGCAAGAAAGTTGTGTACAATGTTGGAAATGACGAAAAAGAAAATCTCACCATGCTTTTAACAGCATATGCTGCTGTAAAGCTTGCTCCTCCTAAGAACATGATGTTCTCCAATATCTCTCTCTCTCTCTCTCTCTCTCTCTCTCTCTCTCTCTCCCTCCTCCATGTGAATAGTATTCCTGTAATAACAGCTAATAGCATACCAAGAACACGAGGGTGTCACAGTGGAGATTTGTTTTCTGGTACGGACGTCTGATACAACTATTCCACAGCAAAACTTACTTTCAATAGGTGTGGCAGCAGTGCACTCCCATAGGATAACAGAATATTATGTCCTCTAGGAATCACATTGGGTACACCACTCACAATATAAACTGTACAGCAACTACAATGTTTTGTGAGCAAGTAATACCAGTCAGTATCTTTAATTTTAACATAACTCTTGACTCCCATAATTACCTGCTTATACATGTGCTTGTACTACAGGTTATTGGTAAAGCAAATACTTATTGAATAGGTCTTACACTTTTAATACTTAGCAGAAATTCTTTTATTACTGTATCACCTCTATGGTGAATTAAGAGGTGCTGACTGGTTTCTTTGAACATTTAATAGAAGCCTTCTTTTTACCTGCTATTGATAGACAGCCATTCCAATTTCTGTACAGAACAATCTCTCACATTTTTCATGAGGTTTGTTATTCTGTACCCTAAGATTTCTTCTTCTAAATTGTAAATATTGCATTCAGACATTGTTGGTATTAAAGGTAATTCATGAAATAAATTATATTTAAACCAGAAAATTAAAGGTTCCACATGGCACATGAAAAGTACCTTGCTTCACACATGTATGTACAGATTCCAAACTGTCTGTGAATTTGAGTTACGAACTTTTTTATATTGAAATATGAAGATCACAATACATTGGGTCTGCAATAACTCAAACGTAAAATACTTTTGTTCCCTATGGGAAACTTTGTTCTTCACATGACTCGTGCAACTGCTTTCACTCTGAATGGAAAACTAAATGGTTTATGTTAAAGCTAACTAGCAAAAAGTGTAACCATTGTTACATAATTTCTGTGAAGTAAGATTCCTTATTCCTTCCTTTGTCATCATAACTTGATAATTTCAGTTCCATATGGGACATATGAACTAAAAAAATGAAATGCTTTTATTACCAATCAGCAAAAAGTGTAACCGTATAATGAAGGTAAATGTTGATTATTTGCATTCTCTTCCCCCCCCCCCCCTCCCTCCAACACAGGAAAATATAACAAAAGGACATATGAACTAAAAAAATGAAATGCTTTTATTACCAATCAGCAAAAAGTGTAACCGTATAATGAAGGTAAATGTTGATTATTTGCATTCTCTTTCCCCTCCCCCCCTCCCTCCAACACAGGAAAATATAACAGAAAGACCTCCTAGCAAAATAAAGACAAAATTCAGAAAATTAGGGTTTGCCTGAATCAGGCCCCCTTATTCTAGAATGGTTCTAAAGTAATAAGAATGCTTACGATCAATTGGAACATTGTGTTCATTCTAGGAAGTATTAAAACAAGAATTAAGATAGTAACATTTTTATTGCTCTTATGTTGCAGAGTATCCAATTGGAACATTGTGTTCATTCTAGGAAGTATTAAAACAAGAATTAAGATAGTAACAATTTTATTGCTCTTATGTTGCAGAGTATCCACAAACATTGCTGTTTGAAACATAGGGCCACTGCGTACTCCATTTGATCACACCCATTCTGTGATTAAACTGTTTTCTTAAAGTGAAAAATTCAAGTTAACATAGTTATTGAGGGAAATATTTTTTCACACTGAAAGCCATCTGTCAAATAAGTTTCAGAACATTTTTTTTTTTCATTAATTTCACACAAATCACCCGTTTTTAATGCAAGTGCATATTTTGTAACACCAAACATCTTAAAATAAGCTTATATAATAAACAATTATAATTTTGTTACAATATCTACACAGGATGTAAAGAGTTAATTTTACTTCAATGTGATTCATCCTTTGAAGTTCATCGTTACACAACAGCAAATCTATGGACAAAATAGTTTTAAAAAATCTGTCAAAATGTCACACCCATCTGCATGGAATGTCCCATTACATAATCTTTTCCAATTTGAGCACTATACATGATTAAACAATATGCGTTTATTTAACTTCTGCCTTATACTTGATTTGTTGTTTAAAATTTTCTCAGCAGGCTTTTTTTTTCCATATGTTTTAAGCGTGTGCAGGAGTACAGGGATGCAATCTTACAAACAAGTTGAGTCTGATGTAAGTCCTCAATCCAAATTTCATAATGGTAATCATAACCAAGAGCAGGAGCAGGAAATGGGTAATCTACAAATTTATTTTTAACACAATGCAAAATCTTGGCCTGTATATATTTCTGTCGCATATCCCCAGCAATTACAAACATCTGAAACAGTTTCTGAGTATTCTACAACAAAGTACACATAGTCACTTTTTTTAACCAGTTTTCCCCAGTTAACAAAATTTACAAATGCATTTTTATTGGCCATATTGGGAAAAACATAGCGATAAACACATTCTAATGCAGATTTAACTACTGGTGGCCTCAGTATGTGAAGACAGTCTTTGCATGTGATCTGCCTTGAAAGGCGCAATGACACATACCCTGCAATATAATAGAGTATGTTTTGATTGTAAAATGAGAACTTAATCTTATCATCAAGAAGTGCACACCACTTCTCTACTTCATTTTTTGCAGCAGTTTCATCACTTCCTACTACACGCTTTCTTGCATGAAAATCAAACAGGTGGCAAACAACACACATTAAAATTTGAGCAATTCCCATTCATTGCAGTGACACTGTTACCCAAGAGCAACTTTCTCATGGCACATTTGAACTGGTATGCATTTGGATTGTTGTTCCAACCACCTTTGGACTGAATGCAGGAGAAAAAAAGCCCTATGTGGTCTTGTGACAGTTTATGTGTTAGCAAATACTTCAGAGGAGATTCAATACGAAGCATACTTGCCAGAGCTATGTGCCTGACTGATTGCATATTGAAAATTATCCCAAAAGCAAAAGTATTTCTTGCATGGAGCAGCAATGGAACACCAATGACTTTTAAGCTTTTGATATAATTTTCAGTGTCTCTGAAAATACCAAGCCAATAAGATTTATTGTCAAGTCTCAGGGGGCTCTTATACCTTTTAGCTAATGGATTTCTGGAGTTCAGAATATCAAAAATCCTATCAATAGAATACAAAAATTCTACTTTTGCTTCACTTCCTTTAAAATTTGGATCACCAACCCTCCTCAAAAACTCTATACTATCTGCCACGCTAGAACTCAAAGTCTGTGCAGCTAATGAAACATTCATTTTTCTATTTACATAACTTATATGTTGTCCTGATAGTTTGTTGGCAAATGTCATACCTTCTTCTTCTTGTACCTTGTTCAATTGCTCAATGAAATGCCATCTAATAATGCCAGTTGGAGACTCAATAGCAGATACTTCTGCTAGAGCATTTCTGGCAAACTTAATCATATGACACATGTCCAAGTTACAATAAATATTGTATTTTTCCACAGGATGAGAAAGTAGCTTTTAAAATCACCCTCGGAAAAATTTAAAGTGCAGCCAAGTGAACGTAAAGTGCTTATATTTACCTTGCAGCCATCACATGTAACACACCAAAGCCTAATGCCAGAACTATGCAGTCTCTCTAAAGCAGATTTTATCAGTGTGGCCCGATTATTTGCCTGTGCACTGTCAATAAAGAAATATGCAATCGGGCATTTAAATTTGCCTTTAATAGAGACAAGCATGAAAACCAGAGCCTCAGATGCCTCTATTACTTCTTTTGACTGAGGCACTTCCCCACCAAAGTCTAAAAAACCTGTGTATTGCTTAGTTCCTTGGTCCCAAACTACTTGCTTCCTAATTGCCATACTGTCTACAATTAGACATGAATCGCTGAACTGGTCCCTTAGAATTGGGTTCAAATCAATGTACTTAAAAACATCTTTTAAGAAGCCAGGTTCACAGTCTACACTTGCCACCCATTTGGAAATTAATGATTTATGGGGCAGAGGCATTAATTTTTGCAGGTATTCATATGCTGTTGGTGAATAAAAGTACACAATCATCACAAACATTTTCACATTTGTTGTGTATCTACTACCCTTTGACGAGAGAGAGTTGTTCACTAAATTGCACACTAATTCCACTTGTGTCCCTTTCTGATGATTATGTAACTTCTCAGGAAGATGCCCCTTCTCCTTCAATGAACTTATGATGTCATCCATGGAAAACACTTTTTTCTCTCTTCTTCGAAGTTTTTCACGGACGCACTTCAGTTTACGTTTTAATTAATGCACAATGTCTGAGAAAAAAATTGCAAGTTTCGGTCGACTTGTCTTCCATTTCTACTTTCGACTGTATACCACAATCAATTACTGAAGAACCAGCTGCACTCTGAAATAAAGAAATAATTTCGTTATATATGATTGAAATAACTCAAGGCTTGATGAAAAAATATTATAAGAAAACTTTGGGGGAGTGAAAACATCCTTATACTAACGTTTTCGACACAATTCGCAGCTTCTGCATTGGATAAATGGGACATGCTTTGCTTTCTCATTGACAACATTCTCCACGCAATCAGTAGCGTCTGCAGTGGGCAAATCGAGCACGGATTCCATGACAGAACGCTAAAAACAAAAATATGGACCTGTATTACATCATCATTGCTTAGACCTATGTAACCCATTTTTGTCCGTACGAAATAAATTCACAAAAGTAAAAAGCACACACATAGCAAGGAAATTAATTAGCTACCTCAAATGGAGAATCATCATTGTCACTCAAAATCCAAACAACATGTCGTCGAGGCTGTTTATTTGGTGGCATCAAATGTGTCGGAAAGTCAAAAACTGATGGCACTGCTTCGGGTTTGAGACGTTTCTTCCACGTTCCAGGTCTCACTACGTAATCATTAGGATTAAAATCTTTCCGCTTCACGGAAGTAATCCACTTCTTTAGTAGCTCTGGGTGCTTTAGAGGAAACCTGTTCAAAAACATCGAATTAGCAAACGCACTAAGTCTGTGTAAGTCAATTTCCTTACTCCATCGCTTCGTACAATTGAAAGTGGAACAAGAAATCACCATTTCGATAATCCTTAATCCCTTATACACCGTGCAGACCGAGAGAAACTTCTAGCTAAATTCGAATATGGCGGGCAATACAGACGACAGTAATCAGCTGGTAGAGCCATCTATCGGTAGGTCCGGTAGTTGAGCATCCCTCATTTCGCTAGCTTTAGACGCCTGTCTGGTGTGGCTCCAACATAAACCACGTGACTGTTGGCAGAACGTGGCGGGATTTCAAATCAGCGGTCTGCCATCCTATGTTTAAACTATAAGTTTTAAAAAATGTTTTAGATGGAAGGTGAGACGTTGAAGTTTCAGAAAATAATTTCGGAGCCTACATTTATTTAATAGTGTTACAAGGTGGAAAAAAATTCTCTTCATGTGTCGAGTATAGGTGCTCTTACCTTATTATAATCTCACTTGTATATACAAAAAGGCGTGTATGTGCAGATGGCTTAAAGTTTTTTTCCGTTTCAGGGCCTGTATCCAAAGCTGCCTTCAGTGTTCATCCTTAGGGAACCTTTGAGTAGGAACGAGAAACAGTTATACTTACTTCTGTAACCGAATTATCACAGATACTTTCCAAAATGTAATAGGAGTCTGGCTTTACAGGCATCACTTTCAACACTTTAATTTAGGTGATACTCTATTTCAAGTGTAAAAAACATAGAAAAGTCACTTGAGCAGATTTCAATAAACGCATCTGCACTATCATAGAAACACATGTGAAATGTAACGCCATTTCCCCCGACAAAACGCTGAGTACAGCCATAAGCGCAACACGAAACAACCATGTTTTGCCAACATTCACGTGACTTTAGCCCAGAGATGTTTGAGCCACGAAAATGACGTCAGGGCCAGTCTATTATATTTATGGTCGAAGGTGTAAAGGCAAAGGTAAAGTCCCCGAGTGTCTGACACAGACGTCGAACGCATCCGCCATAGTTTCACATGCCGCCCGCAGAAATCCGTTCGCCGTGCAGCTCGACAGCTCAACATGTCCCCGATGTCTGTCTGGCGTATTTCTGTAAGCTATTTGTGAAGGTGACAAACAACAACATGTGGAAGTCTGTAGTTTTGATCTCGGCAAGACGGAGGATGACAGTTTTCTTCCACGCTCCGTATTTAGTGATGAGGCAACATTCCATTTAAATGGAAATCTGAACGTCATAATGTGAGAATATGGGGTACTGGACAGCCACCATTACGTTCTCCAACATAAGAGGGACTCTCCAAAATTTTGTGTGCTTTGTGCGGTTTCACGGGAAAAGGTGTATGGTCCATCTGCCTTTGCCGAGAACACTGTCACAGGTAGCACGTTTCTCGATATGCTTGAGAATTTTCTTTTCCCACAGTTGGAAAGTGATTCGAAAGACTTTACTTACCAAAAGGATGGGGCATCGTCACTCTGGCAACTGGAAGTGCGGGAATTTTTAAATCAAAGGATTACTGTACGATGGATCGGTCGTACTGGACCCAATGATTCAGCCTTACATTACTGGCCTCCAAGGTCACTGTACCCGACTATATGTGGTTATTTCTTGTGGGGGTTTATAAGAGACACTTTTTATGCACCTCCGCTGCCAACAGCAATGAATGAATTGAGTCATCACATAACAGCAGCTGTGGAAGCTGTATGTTAAGACATGCTCGCTTCAGTGTGAGAACAATTTGGATACTGCATTGACATATGCCGTGCATCTCAAGTGGGCATACTGAACACCTTTGGAAAGGCATGTAAAAACTTTTGAGTTTCCCATTCATCACAAAAAACAAAATTTATTTTATATGTTCATTAGTTTCAAAAATATAGACATGCCAAATCGGATGACTGTTTTTAATACAGCCGGTGTAGATAACGCACTTCAAAACCTCCCAATAATGAGGCCACTACCGAGACGGGAGATAACAGCTACTCACTTGTGAGTGTTTACATGTGTTGGATAAAAAGTAGTAGCAACAATGCCGTAATATGAAGGATGTGAGTCACATGGTACACTCGCTTTCTGTTGCTGGTAGGAGATGGTGGGCTGAAGTAGTGAAGTCAGCGGCATAGGTTGTGTTTGCGTCAGTTGCGGTATGTACTATCTCAGAGTTGGAGAGTCAGTTTCAGGCGCCCTAACAGTACGTCTGGGGAACATGAAGAAAGTGCGTGAATCAAGACTGAAGTGGCACGTGGTCGGAGCGCACATCAATCTTTCCTTCCGGATCTGCATCCCACCAAATTTCACGACAATGCACGACGTCAAATGACTAGCCCTGTGCAGGAGCTCCTCGTATTTGGCAGTGGGAGATACTGGAACATACACCGTATTCACTTCGTGGCACGCGTTGGAGCAAAAGACAAGACACCATAATGAAGTCCTAGCGAGACATTATTAAAGCTGGATGCACCGACGGTGTACGACGTCTTGAACGTGAGTGGGGGAAGGTGATGGAGAATTTTTTTTTTATTTTTTTTTTTTTTTAGGGGCGCCAAACTGCTATGGTCATTAGCGCCCGAGGTAATCGAGATGCGAGACGGGGATGTAATAAAGTGAATTCCTCGCAATCAAGTCTGGCATGAATTATAACCGAATTATCCATATTTGATTTGCAACTCCTTGTATTGGCCGTGTTTGCAGTTAAAATTTTTGGGATTTGAGGCCCACCAGTTACGCAAAACACCGTTCTTCTCAGTACCCAAACATGTTTCGGCACCATTGCGCCATCATCAGTAGGTTTTCGTTTTTATTTATTATGGAAAGATCCGTGAAGTAGTAAGTAATCTGAGTGAACTGACATAAGAAACAAAAAAAAATTTGAAAACTTCACAAGTAATCTCGTCCAGAGATGAAGTAAGTTGTAAACAAAACAACAGAATTTGTACTAATTATATTTTATATAAGTTACTTTTATATCAATTATACTTGATCTATCTACCATCAATAAATGAAACAACTGCGTAACTGGCAGACCTCAAATCCCAAAAATTATAACCGAATTGCCACTACTTTTAACCAACTCTATGTTTTTTAGCATACCTATTTCTTTTTACTCATAAAAATTTGTCAGTAGTCTAGTATGAAACCTGTTTACAATTTTGTTTTGCTGTCTAGATAGATACTCTGCAAATTACATTTAAGTGCCTGCCATAGGATTAATCGAATCACGTTCACAATTCTCTATTATTCGGCAAAACTTGACGTTTACATAAGTTTTTACTACAAGTTAATACTTCTCGCGTGTTCTCGTGTAATTTGGCTGATAAACCTTGTATCCTTCAAAATCTTAAGGTCCTAGGTCACCTGCAAGGCACTTAAAACGCTCAATAATTGAATTTTCGATAACCAAATCATGACCTGTAATACAGCTTACTTGGCGATTCCATAAACTTGTAAGCTTCTACTTTTTACAGAACGAACAGACTGGATAACTCACTATGGGACATACATCTCCAGGAGACAAACATAAACTTTTACGTGAGGAAGCCGTACAAAGTGATGTTCTGGCACTACGTATTTACGAAAACAGATGACAAAACTTCAGGTACACTTACGTTTTTACTACAAGTTAATTCTTCTAGAGTTTTGTCGTGTAATGTGGCTGCTAAACCTCATCTCGTGCAAATTCAGAAGGTCCTAGGTCAGTTGCAAGACGCTTAAACCGCTCAATAATTGAAATTTCGATAAGTATATCGATATCCCGAAACATATCGTACAATCGAAACAAACCGATCTAACAAAAAAATATTGATCTATTTAGTAATTTCGGCCTGCAGAAAAATACCTACCCATCGAAAAGTGTCGTTCCATCTAACAGTACCGTACCATACAGGAATATCAATACATCGGAGGTTATCGATCCATCTAGTAATCTCGATGATTCAATAATATGTATATATCTCTCGAAGAATGTCTGTCTCTCGAAGAATTTCTGTCTCTCGTGGAGTGTCAGTCTCTCGTGGAGTGTCAGTTTCTCGAGGAGTGTCAGTCTCTCGAGGAGTGTCAGTCTCTCGAGGAGTGTCTGTCTCTCGAGGAGTGTCTGTCTCTCGAGGGGCTGTCTGTCTCTCGAGGGGCTGTGTGTCTCTCGAGGGGCTGTGTGTCTCTCGAGGAGTGTCCGTCTCTCGAGGAGTGTCAGTCTCTCGAGGAGTGTCCGTCTCTCGAGGAGTGTCCGTCTCTTGAGGAGTGTCCGTCTCTCGAGGAGTGTCCGTCTCTCGAGGAGTGTCCGTCTGTCGAGGAGTGTCTGTCTGTCGAGGAGTGTCTGTCTCTCGAGGAGTGTGTCTGTCTCTCGAGGATTGTGTCTGTCCCTCGAGGAGTGTGTCTGTCTCTCGAGGAGTGTCTGTCTCTCGAGGAGTGTCTGTCTCTCGAGGAGTGTCTGTCTCTCGAGGAGTGTCTGTCTCTCGAGGAGTGTCTGTCTCGCGAGGAGTGTCTGTCTCTCGAGGAGTGTCTTTCTCTCAAGGAGTGTCTTTCTCTCGAGGGGCTGTCTGTCTCTCGAGGGGCTGTCTGTCTCTAGAGGGGCTGTCTGTCTCTCGAGGGGCTGTGTGTCTCTCGAGGGGCTGTGTGTCTCTCGAGGAGTGTCCGTCTCTCGAGGAGTGTCCGTCTCTCGAGGAGTGTCCGTCTCTCGAGGAGTGTCCATCTCTCGAGGAGTGTCCGTCTCTCGAGGAGTGTCTGTCTCTCGAGGTGTGTGTGTCTCTCGAGGAGTGTCTGTATCTCGAGGAGTGTCTGTCTCTCGAGGAGTGTCTTTCTCTCGAGGAGTGTCTTTCTCTCCAGGAGTGTCTTTCTCTCGAGGAGTGTCTTTCTCTCGAGGAGTGTCTTTCTCTCGAGGAGTGTCTTTCTCTCGAGGAGTGTCTGTCTCTCGAGGAGTTTCTGTCTCTCGGGGAGTGTCTGTCTCTCGAGGAGTGTCTGTCTCTCGAGGAGTGTCTGTCTCTCGAAGAGTGTCTGTCTTTTGATGAACGTCTGCCTCTCGAAGAATGTCTGTGTCTCAAAGAATATCTATCTCACAAATAATGTCCTTTCTTCCAAGAATTCCGATCTATCGAATCATGCAAGTTCAGTGATACACTCCAGACACAGTCAAAAGAGGAACCTGGACAGCACATGACAATCTTCATGTGACAGGATGAAACCTGTGAGCACAAAACATTGCAGAATGCACATAATGTGAATTAAAACACAGCTCACAGTGTCGGTAGAGTTTAAGAGAGGACAAACCTGCCAACATCAAAATCCGTGGAAGAAACAAAGAATTAAATGAGAGACAATCCTTGGAACTCGTCAGCATATAAAATACACTCCTGGAAATGGAAAAAAGAACACATTGACACCGGTGTGTCAGACCCACCGTACTTGCTCCGGACACTGCGAGAGGGCTGTACAAGCAATGATCACACGCACGGCACAGCGGACACACCAGGAACCGCGGTGTTGGCCGTCGAATGGCGCTAGCTGCGCAGCATTTGTGCACCGCCGCCGTCAGTGTCAGCCAGTTTGCCGTGGCATACGGAGCTCCATCGCAGTCTTTAACACTGGTAGCATGCCGCGACAGCGGGGACGTGAACCGTATGTGCAGTTGACGGATTTTGAGCGAGGGCGTATAGTGGGCATGCAGGAGGCCAGGTGGACGTACCGCCGAATTGCTCAACACGTGGGGTGTGAGGTCTCCACAGTACATCGATGTTGTCGCCAGTGGTCGGCGGAAGGTGCACGTGCCCGTCGACCTGGGAACGGACCGCAGCGACGCACGGATGCACGCCAAGACCGTAGGATCCTACGCAGTGCCGTAGGGGACCGCACCGCCACTTCCCAGCAAATTAGGGACACTGTTGCTCCTGGGGTATCGGCGAGGACCATTCGCAACCGTCTCCATGAAGCTGGGCTACGGTTCCGCACACTGTTAGGCCGTCTTCCGCTCACGCCCCAACATCGTGCAGCCCGCCTCCAGTGGTGTCGCGACAGGCGTGAATGGAGGGACGAATGGAGACGTGTCGTCTTCAGCGATGAGAGTCGCTTCTGCCTTGGTGCCAATGATGGTCGTATGCATGTTTGGCGCCGTGCAGGTGAGCGCCACAATCAGGACTGCATACGACCGAGGCACACAGGGCCAACACCCGGCATCATGGTGTGGGGAGCGATCTCCTACACTGGCCGTACACCACTGGTGATCGTCGAGGGGACACTGAATAGTGCACGGTACATCCAAACCGTCATCGAACCCATCGTTCTACCATTCCTAGACCGGCAAGGGAACTTGCTGTTCCAACAGGACAATGCACGTCCGCATGTATCCCGTGCCACCCAACGTGCTCTAGAAGGTGTAAGTCAACTACCCTGGCCAGCAAGATCTCCGGATCTGTCCCCCATTGAGCTTGTTTGGGACTGGATGAAGCGTCGTCTCACGCGGTCTGCACGTCCAGCACGAACGCTGGTCCAACTGAGGCGCCAGGTGGAAATGGCATGGCAAGCCGTTCCACAGGACTACATCCAGCATCTCTACGATCGTCTCCATGGGAGAATAGCAGCCTGCATTGCTGCGAAAGGTGGATATACACTGTACTAGTGCCGACATTGTGCATGCTCTGTTGCCTGTGTCTATGTGCCTGTGGTTCTGTCAGTGTGATCATGTGATGTATCTGACCCCAGGAATGTGTCAATAAAGTTTCCCCTTCCTGGGACAATGAATTCATGGTGTTCTTATTTCAATTTCCAGGAGTGTATGTTGGCAAGTGTCAAATGAAACTAAACGTTACAGCACTAGCCCTGCACTAAATACTGTGAAGGCAAGCACACGCCATCCCATTGCACCTTGAAGATCGTGACATCTAGCGGTAGAAACCAAAATCAAAAGGATACATAGACTGGACCTTGGAAATCACAATAACAAAAGGTATCTCACTGTTAAATAACAATCCTCTACAAGTGACAGAAAATGTTAACCATTACATTTATGGGAAGTAAGATACACTTAAAACTGCTTACAGATAAGGAAACTAAACTACCTGGTTAGAGGCACAACAAGATAACAGAACCCAACTGAAGTCTTAGTCCTCGATAGCAAAATATATTAAACCAATAAAAATATAAAAAGTATGTATAAAATACATAAAAATATTAGAGATATAAAAAACAAAATATCTAAAATGGTGCTAAGTTATGCTAGACTAGGTTAACATAAAAATCGGCCACTGTAAGAATAGATGATTTTTGGCATAGCTGAGGTTAGTCTACCAGGGGCCTAACGGTGGTCAGTTTGTGTATCTTAAAATAAAATAACTCTGAGAGGGCAAGAGACACCCAAAGCCACAAGCATAAGGTTAAGAGTTCTGCACTACACGAGAGAGTTAAACACTTGCACTGGAAAGATAGGAAAGACATGGAAGCCTAACTAACGTTCACGCATTTGTTCAGTGTGATGTGTCCATTACTAGCGATGCCTATAACGCAACATAGGATACCAACACGATTGAATATTCCAGAGTATAGGAAGTCATACAGCATCTCATACCATTTACATCCATTGTTGGAGGAATTCATCTACCAGCAATTAGTTGATGTAATCATTGAACACTATGATATCCCTGAGGTGTTAGCATTGTCATCACGCTCAAATATCATCGGATGGTACCAAGAACTATAGATTCTGTTGTGAGTGTGACTTCCTAACTGGAAGGACTGTCCCTGATGCATATGACATCCACAAAATAAATAAACATTCGACAATTTTGATCAATGTAGACACTTCTCAACTATGGCTTTGTAGAGTGGCTGCCGCCAACCTACAGTAGTTCGAAAATATTGGCCAAAAACTGCCTTTTCGTGGAATAATTGCCAGTATCATAGAATGCCATGGCTGGCTGCATCAAACCAGTCAGAAGAATGATGAAAAAAAAGGGTGCCATTTGACCTGAAGAATGCGCTGGCTAAATTCCATAGACTCTTGGATGGAGTGTTTCAGGAACTGAAACCTAAAAAGAAGTGAGGTCTTCCTTGAAGATGTAATTGTATTTTCGAAGGATATGGAAGAACACGAGTCACCTAGAAAAAGTTTTTAAAAGACTGAAGGTAGCACCCCTGACACCGAGTGCTCATAAGTGCCATTTCACTAGAATTAATGTAAACTATCTCAGCTGTTTAATTAATCAGGAAGGAGCAAAACCTGATCCACAGCTAATATAAGCAATTCGAGACTTTCTGGTACTGCAAACTATGAAACAAGTACAGTCATTCTTAGGTCTCTGCAATTATTATAGACATTTTTGACAAATTTTGCAGAAACTTCCAAGCCTTTGAACCGTTTATTCAGAAAGTCAAATTCGAAAGGTCAGCAGAGTGTCAAGCTGCATTTGAGAAATTAAAACGTCCATTGATATAAGTCCTGTGCAGGTATTTCTTGACTTTGAGCAAGAGTTTGTCCTATCACGTGAGCCGGCCGGAGTGGCCGTGCGGTTCTAGGCGCTACAGTCTGGAACCGAGCGACCGCTACGGTCGCAGGTTCGAATCCTGCCTCGGGCATGGATGTGTGTGATGTCCTTAGGTTAGTTAGGTTTCATTAGTTCTAAGTTCTAGGCGACTTATGACCTCAGAAGTTAAGTCGAATAGTGCTCAGAGCCATTTGAACCATTTTTTTCCCTATCACGTGATGTGATCAATACAGCAGTTGGTTGTGTTGTGAGTCAAATTGTGGATAACAGGGAACTTCCAGTGGCTTATGTGTCAAGGGAGTAGAACAATGAGAATGTAACTATTCCACCAGAGAGAAAGAAATGCTAGCTGTTATTTATCGTAGCATCTACTTTCAGTGTTATTTATATTGAGGAACGTTTAAGATAGTTATGGTTCATACTTGTCTTAAGTGATTGTTGAGAGTGAAGAACTCTTCCAGTGTGCATACACAATGGGTGATGAAGCCAAGTCGATTCACTCCTAAAGTGATGCATGTACATGGGAAAAAGCACACAAATGCAGACACATCGAGTATGATGATTGGAGCTCAGCAAGCACTTGTTGAATGTCTGTTACAGCGGTAGAAGGCAAACGCAGCTTATGTAGACTGTCAGACATTTAGGTCGCAACCATAGTTTGAGACGCCTGAAGGCTTGTTATGCATAAGAAGTACGAAATGCAGATCACACATGGTGGTTCCTGCATCATTTAGAAATAAAGTATTATGGCAGCCACATTAACATGACCATTGTGGTGGACATATGACACCAGACAGGCGTGAAACTGACAAGTTTTGGTTGACCACCACAAAACAAGATGTTGAACACTATGTGAAAGACGGTGTGCTACATGCACAAAGAGCAGCTCTTTGTTTTTTTACATTCCATTACATTTATCGTTTTCCATGGATCCCTAGGAGAGGAGTCTCTGGGATGTGGAAAGCGTCAAAGTTTTTTTAGATACCTTTTCATTCAGATACATGGATAGTGTACAATTCTAATGCACACAGAGTTATGAGATATAATCCTTGTGAAGATATTCATCGATGGAGCAGAAGGAGTTGGCAAGCAGAAAGTTCTTTAATTCACTCTGAAACCGATCTATATCACTTACAAGACCTTTCAGAAATTATTGAATTTATAAGTACCCATGTATTTGACTGTTTTTTGTTCTAATGATAAGCTTTTATAGTCATACAGATTGTTTTTGGTTCTGGTACTATAATCATGTTTTGCACCATTTTGTGTGAAAAGAGACTTGTTGGAAATGACGAATGACATCAATGAGTATATACACCGAGAAGTAGTGGCAGCAATAGGGAATAAGTATATTCTGACAATGCTAGCCACGTTTCCCAGTTTGTAGCAATGGTAGTAATTCTGGACTAGTGAGCAAGCACATTAGGAAATGGATAGTTACCAATTGGATATAAACATTTGGCATTCCCAATGCCACAATTGCAGATCAGTGTACAAATTCTGTGTCAGATCAGTTTAAGCAGCTGTTTTGCCAGATTAACATCAGAAAACTGTGCATGAGCTCTTTTCATCCACAACAAATTGACATACTGAGAGAGTTCACCACGTAGTTTTTAAAATTTTGTGTCATTATGTAAATAATGTGTCTTCAATACGTCTTCTCTGCGTAAAATTCTGAAGTACACACAGTACAGGTCTTTTACCAGTCGAGGTAGTATGTGATAGGAAGATGCCATCTCCTTTTGAGGATATGAAACCTAAAGTAGGTTCTCATGAGGAATCGGTGAACAAGGTCGTGATACAGTTAAGAGAGGTTTGGCAGAAGACCAAATGAACGAAAAGAAAGGCACTCGAACATCAATAAGGGGAAACTTTATTGACACATTCCTGGGGTCAGATACATCACATGATCACACTGACAGAACCACAGGCACATAGACACAGGCAACAGAGCATGCACAATGTCGGCACTAGTACAGTGTATATCCACCTTTCGCAGCAATGCAGGCTGCTATTCTCCCATGGAGACGATCGTAGAGATGCTGGATGTAGTCCTGTGGAACGGCTTGCCATGACATTTCCACCTGGCGCCTCAGTTGGACCAGCGTTCGTGCTGGACGTGCAGACCGCGTGAGACGACGCTTCATCCAGTCCCAAACATGCTCAATGGGGGACAGATCCGGAGATCTTGCTGGCCAGGGTAGTTGACTTACACCTTCTAGAGCACGTTGGGTGGCACGGGATACATGCGGACGTGCATTGTCCTGTTGGAACAGCAAGTTCCCTTGCCGGTCTAGGAATGGTAGAACGATGGGTTCGATGACGGTTTGGATGTACCGTGCACTATTCAGTGTCCCGTCGACGATCACCAGTGGTGTACGGCCAGTGTAGGAGATCGCTCCCCACACCATAATGCCGGGTGTTGGCCCTGTGTGCCTCGGTCGTATGCAGTCCTGATTGTGGCGCTCACCTGCACGGCGCCACACACGCATACGACCATCATTGGCACCAACGCAGAAGCGACTCTCATCGCTGAAGACGACACGTCTCCATTCGTCCCTCCATTCACGCCTGTCGCGACACCACTGGAGGCGGGCTGCTCGATGTTGGGGCGTGAGCGGAAGACGGCCTAACGGTGTGCGGGACCGTAGCCCAGTTTCATGGATACGGTTGCGAATGGTCCTCGCCGATACCCCAGGAGCAACAGTGTCCCTAATTTGCTGGGAAGTGGCGGTGCGGTCCCCTACGGCACTGCGTAGGATCCTACGGTCTTGGCGAGCATCCGTGCGTCGCTGCGGTCCGGTCCCAGGTCGACGGGCACGTGCACCTTCTGCCGACCACTGGCGACAACATCGATGTACTGTGGAGACCTCACGCCCCACGTGTTGAGCAATTCGGCGGTACGTCCACCCGGCCTCCCGCATGCCCACTATACGCCCTCGCTCAAAGTCCGTCAACTGCACATACGGTTCACGTCCACGCTGTCGCGGCATGCTACCAGTGTTAAAGACTGCGATGGAGCTCCGTATGCCACGGCAAACTGGCTGACACTGACGGCGGCGGTGCACAAATGCTGCGCAGCTAGCGCCATTCGACGGCCAACACCGCGGTTCCTGGTGTGTCCGCTGTGCCGTGCGTGTGATCATTGCTTGTACAGCCCTCTCGCAGTGTCCGGAGCAAGTATGGTGGGTCTGACACACCGGTGTCAATGTGTTCTTTTTTCCATTTCCAGGAGTGTATATTGAATGGGGCAATGGGTTTTAGTGACAAACCCTTACACACCAAAGTGCAGAACAAAAAAGTTTTTAACTATCATAGCCTATATCAAGTGATAGAGCTGATAAAGTGATAAATGTGAAGATGCATCTTCCAACTAAGGCATCTATTATTCATACCACCCAAGTCAAACCCCTGAGTGGAGCGATAGATGATTTGCTGCAGATTCCATCACTGCATGGGGTGCGGAATAAAGTGTCCATGAGGACAAAGAAGCCAGTAATATAGAATGATCAGGTTACATGTAGCGTGTCGGATACACTAATACTGCATGATAGGTAAAGAGTATTTTGTTTCTTTAGTCTTGATATGTATTTGTGTCTTGTTGTTTCTGAAAAACAATAACTTATCACTACATCAAATTCCAGTTGAATGCTACAAAAATCCAGGGCATACACTGTACTGCTAAAGTGCATGTAGAGATATTTGTTGCTTGCTACTTCATTGTATTGTTACTGATCGTCATTATACCATATTTCGAACATTACTTTTCAAAGGTTTCTTAATACTGTTGATTTCAAGCTATTATGGAATGAATGTATAATACAATTTTTGTGATGGACTAAGGTTTCCGCTTTGTTTTTGTTTCTTGTTTGTTAGTCTTTTGTAGATGAACATAGGAGAAAATTGGAGGAAATTTTTTTGGGCTGTGGAGGAATGTAAGGAGTATAATAATCATGTGTGATTTAATGTTGTGTGTAATAATTATCTATTTTTTTTATTATTTATGGTTGTTCAAAACAGAGATCCGGCAGAAAAATACGTTAAGACTTATTATAGTTTGTGTGAAGGTTTTACAGACTTTGACACATTAGGCCACAATATTAAGAAGCAGTCGCAGTCGAATAAGGAGGCCAATGACCAGCAGAGTTTGTGCAGCAGCAGTCAGCACTTTGACAGATCAACAACCGAGCAGATGGATAATGCCTCCAAGAAGAATAACAACCAGCGCAGTTCTCACAACAGCGGTCAATGTTCCAGGAACTTTCAACATAGTGAAGTCATGTGCATGACATATCTGGCGATGCGAAGGAGGACGACAGGGCAAGGCCCGACCACATCAGCATAGAGGTAAAACAAGGAAAGCCAGCATGTGTGTCGACATTGGTCACGCTACTGCCCAACAAGAGCAGCATAGATCAACGACCAAACAGTCAGTCACCGACCCTGACATTTTGCGACACTGGCAAAAACACCGAACAAATACCTCCGACAAATGGGCATGAGGGGATTGTTTGATGGGAGAGAGAAGAGAGGAAGAAACATCACCTGGACAGATGAACTGATGATTAGTCAGCGGACGCCATACTTCACTGCAATTGCTTAGTGGCGACACTGCTCGACAGAGGAACATGTTGGTACTGCACCAATAGGTCAACGTAGAAGATGCCATCCGAGATATTACCAAAAAGAAGTTTGCATTGTACTTACCCAGGTGAGGGCGAAGGGACTGTGGCCTCACCAAATGGGTCACGTGTGAATCTAGAGGCTGATGATCTCTGCCAGAAGACGCTGACCCCGAGGGTCGCTGGTTCGATTTCGGGATGGAGCATGCCACGCCACGTGGTAGTAGCTTGTTAAGAACGCAACGAGCGAATTCTCAAGGAGAAGACCGAGCCGCCGCCACAGAGTGTCACGGACGTGATACTGAGGTAGGAATACGCCACCTGGCGCTCCGCTGCAACACGAGCCGTCACCGTGTCAGCGGTCACTGGAATCTGCATGCTCCGACCCTGCGCGGCTCTGCTGCCGCGAGGAATTGAGTGAGTCAGAACACAATGTATTATTCTTGTTTAAAGGGTCTTAGGTCTCAATAAATGACTGACAGTGGAACCACCAATGTTTCACTCTCACCTCAACCAGTGAGTCAAGGAAAGGGCCCATCCACCGCCCACAAAGTGTCGCTTTCCCTCCCGCCATCCCTGACAAAATAATGACCTTTGCTTCCCTCTGTCACAGTAGCTCAATACCTCGTGTCACAAAACCCCTACCTGCTATAGTAGTAAGGTCAGATAGTTTAGCAGGCATGACTAGCCACTCATAATAAAAGATGAAAAAGGACATGAATATAATAGTTGCCACATGCTCATTACAACTGCATATGTGTCATGAAGAAAAACGGTTGGAAGGGACCATAGACAGAGGAAAGAGAGTATGTGAGTGAGAGAACAATTTGTCTGAAGAAGTCGACTGAGCAGAGAACTGTAAATACCGCAGTCAGCTGTTTGGTGCATTCTACACAAAAGTCTGCATGTAAAGGGGTATTAGAAGATGATCCGCCACAGACAGCACGAGTCTAGCGTCACAGCCATCTGGCGGTAGAACGGAGAGAAATGAGAGAACTAGCAGACACATTATCTGCGCTCAGAGGGAGAGGGCAGTTCTAAACTCCTGTGAATTGTGCTTGCACAAATATGGACATGTACACTAGATGGAAAAGAGTTGTACACACTCAGAAGGGAGTACTCTATTACTAGGCCTATGCGTTTTGCTTGTTATTGTTTATGGTCTGCTGTTGTTCATATACGTGACCAGCAGCTATAGTGCATTTAAAATTAGTTGCGACTTCAGATGTTTGGCTGACTGGAGGGGGAACGTGACGTCCTTGCCCAGTGCCCAGGTGACACCAATGGCGATCCAGCTTTCCCTACCATGCCGCCAGCGGTTCGGCTGGTAAAGCGTCACTGTTGCCACACCATGAATACACGATGTCACGCATTAGATATATCAACGTTTATCAGCTCTCCTTCTAGTCTTATATCCTGGTGTGGAAGTGTTCTGTAGTCGTGTGGTACTCTGAACAAGTCTTTAATGTTGGCACCACATTGATAACAACAGTGGAGTATTTCTGAACATGTGATTTGAAGTAAACATATCACCCAAGAACACGTTCACTGGATGGGAAAATAACGTTCTGCTGCGGAGTTTAGACATATTCATCTCACTAATGTTCAAATATAGTTCAGTAATGGCGTCAAAAAAAAAAAAAAAAAAAAAAAAAAAAAAAAAAAAAAAAAAAGGCCCTGGGCTTGCAAACATTGAGGCAGAAGATTAGTTTATCTTGGGTATATAGTTGAGAATATGCAGAATCATCCAAGTTTTCGATCTTCAAAACTCTCTGGACAACCTTCTCTGGAAAAAAAGAAATTTGGTGCTTCTTTTCAGATTTTTACCAATTAAGGCAAAATTATGCATCCTACTGAAAATGTTATTACGATAATGAAAGAGCATTAAATTTTTCGGCGAATGGCTGCTTAAATGTCAAAATCGGTGAAGCCATTTGGCCCCAATCAGTTGTCAAATTTCGGTCATATTTTTACCACGTTGGTTCAAAAGCCGACTCCAACGAATGCAGCTCAAAAACAGCCACTCCAAATTAAAAATATCTAATTATTTAAGTTGTAGAGCATGAAATTTCATGTTACAGAAGCATCCAGTTTTTCAGTTTTATACACTATTATTCATCTCGGGGTTCAAACGGAGCAATAGCAGCCATTTTGTAAGGGTTAAGCGCACCTGGGGCATTAGTTTGCTAGCAGCGTGTAGTCATTCGAGTCCAGTATCTTTTAATTCAAGTTTCATCTCTTTATGAACAATATTTCGCTTTGGATAGGGAAGTCTGCTAAGGTTCTCCCAATGAGCGTCAGTTTCCTCACCACAACAAAAGCATTGTTTATTAAAATCAGATACCTTCTTGTAGGATCGAAGATTCGAAACTGACTGAAATTGAAGTTCGCAGCGCTTGTCAGGAGAAGCACAAGAATGCAAACATGACTAGATCGTCTTTGACAATATAAAAAAACAAAAGGTCCTGCAACTTTACCCCCAAGGGATACTCACTTTGGAAGACCGAATGGATGCTGCTGAATTAAACAAATTTACATCTCAAGGCTACTTCACCATTAGGTGAAATGTAAAAAATTTTGGTGTCGTGTCTGGTCCGATATAATGAGGGTAATAAAATCGAAAGGTGGCTCAACTCACAGATGTGATTTTTCAGATTCTTTGCTCACAAAGTGGACTTCAGGGATGGAATTCTTACAGGATATTTGTAAAAAAATGAAAAATTCTGTGGTATATCATAAGGAACAAGCGAGCGACATGTAGATTTAACAACTTCACGCACAGATCGAAATGTAGCGGATAGTTACAATGAATAATTGGCTGTTAAAACCTCCATCTTTTCCAAAATGTAATGTGATTATGTCAATAAACAATGGAGTAATTGGTGATGAATCGGTAAACTTTCATGAGTCATTAGTAGAATGTTAAATGGATCACCTGAATTAAAAGAGAGAACTTTAAAAAGTCTCATTTCAACGCAACACCAAGGTTACAGCACTTGCAACCTGCACTATAGCATTCAAGATACGGAAGAAGATTTCTACCACAAACCCATTAACATTGTTTCACAGACAGTGTGTTATCAAGCAATCTCAGAAAAATGTGAAGTTCTGTTCCTCATTTGAACTCTCCCCATACCCCATGTCGTTGTTCCCAGAAGATGGTCTCAATAAGGGTACAAAATCATATCCGTATAATGCATTCGTATCTCTCCAACAGAATGAAGTACCCAAAATAGAAAGCTTTGTTGTGGGTGGTGGTCACCACCTCCATAAGGTTGCTTGGCACATCAAAGAATATTTTGGGGTCAACTGTATGAAATATGAAACCTATTTGAGAAAGTACCATTGATCCAAAACCACAATTATATTCTATGGCTACCCAATTGATGCTTAGCAAAGATCTCGACGTTAAAAAACACCAGAGAAATGGTGCACCCGCAAAGGAGAAGTTTCTCGCTAATGAGAGCAACAAGAACCGCTTGATTTTGATGCTCGTGCAGGAATTTGAGGACGTAGATATTCAAGTGCTACAGGCAGAAGAAGATGCGGATTCATTAATTGTGAAAACGGCTGTTTCCCAAGTTGTTGAGTCTGGCAGTGTGGCAGTCGTGAGCGAGGACAGTGACGTGCTTGCTCTCCTAATGGGTCAACAAACAACAACAACAACAACTTTTACTTCCATAAACGGGGACGAGGGAAATCAGCAGGAGTGCAGTACTCCAGTAATTCTTTCACTTTGTATTCTGCATTTGTCTTTTCAACCATGACTTACGAGGTGCAATACCACATCCTCTTTTTTTTCTTTTTGGCCAAGGAAAATGGAAATTACTAAGCCTTATCGAACAACAGCCACACATCAAAGTGCAAGGTGCTGAATTCGTTAAACCCTAGTGTCTCAAGACGTTATAGCACATGCAGAAGAACAGCTGACATCAGCACTGTTAGGGAATTCCAACTGCGTCACTTTCTATGAGCTTTTTGTGAAGTCTGCCCAGAGAAAATCTTTCAAACTTGAAAGGCTACTGGTAGCATCGGACGCAGCAAGGCAGCACTCATTGCGATCCCACGATCAGGTGCAATCTTGGCCGGGGAATGAAACTGATCCATGGCAGTTGGGCTGGAAGAAAAACTTATCGGGCTTGTTTCCCGTGGCGATGGCGAAAGATGCGGCAGCACTCACACTACTGAATATGGTTTCCTGCACTTGCGAAACAGGATGCACAGCAGTACGTGAATGTCGCAAATCTTCACTGAGCTGCTCCTCAACATGCAAATACTGTTGTGGCTTATCTTGCGTGAATGCACCAAGAATTGTGTTCGACGAGGAAGAGGAAAGAGATCGAAGCTATCTTACGGGACAAGGAAGAGTGCCGTAATGGATCCTGAAGATCGGACGCTGGACTGGGACCTGCCGCAGTCTCCCAAACGACCTCGATGGAATTGCAATATGACACAAGGTGAATCTCTGTTATTTAATTCTGCTTCTTTTTATACTGTGATGGCCTTTTATTTGTTCATTTGTACATACTTTTGTATTACTCGTACATAAACACATACTGGCCAGTACTACGTGCTTGGTTTTCATTTTATCAGCCCACTGTTACCAATAAAGTGATGGATAAAAATGAATAAAAATACACATGAACGAAGAAAAATGAAAATATGTACGTAGAAGCACATATGTGCTCATTACAGAGCCGTCTTCACACTGGAAATTCATTTCTGTGAATACTTTTGACTTGTAAAAATAAAAAAAAGCTTTGGCTTTCAGTAGTATGAAGGCTTTATAGTGCCTAAAACTGAAAAACCAGATGCTTTTGTAACATGAAATTTCATGCTCTAAAACTTTGATAAATTGACGTTTTCCATTTGCAGTAGGCATTTTTTGAGTTACAGGTGTTGAAGACTCCTTTTTAGACAAGCTGCTGAAAATGAACGAAATTTGACAACTTACTGTGGCCAGACGGCTGCACCGATTTTGGCATTTACATAATTATTTGATGCAAAATTTAATGCTCTTTCATTTTGGTAATAGTAACATTTTGAGTAGGATACATGGTGTCTGCCCGAGTAATAGATGGAAACCCTAAAAAAGTACCAACATTTTATGGTTATTTGGCCACAAAAAGTTGTCCTGAGGGCTTTGGAGGTCGAAACCTTGGAGTCTACATACTCTCAACTATATGCAAAAGATGAACAATTAAATCTTCTACCTCGGCTTTTACAGGCAAAAGCACCCCTGTGCACTAATACAGTTGAAACTGCAGCAGAATACTGAGATAGTGGATTATTAAACTAACAAATAATTCCAAGTCAGGTCAATAGTTTGTGAAATAGTCGAGTCTCAATACAGAAATAAACTTGTAACTTGTTTACTTGTACTGTTACGAAACCTACAGCTGTTTTAGTTTCACAAGTTATCGATGGTTCTCAGTAATTATATTATTTCATTGAAAATAACTGGAGTCGCTTGAATATCAAGGTAGAAATGGAAGTTTCACATGTTAATCATATGCCAAAACACTCTCGTGTTAACATTTGCCAAAATCTTGTTTCAATATCTCAAACATTTTATGTGATACGACGAAATTTTGAATATTTCGGTCTAGTTTTTTCACTAACGCTCGAGTTCGTGATGGAGCGCTTTACATACATTCTACTTTCTCAAGACTGGGAACAGACAGCGATATCGTTCAAAGTTTAAAGAATGATTCAATATCTTATCTACATTTAATACGCATCAACATCTAATCTAACAGGAACCAAACACAGATTCATAGCGGTACCTAGTTTTCACTACAAACTATTTCTTGCATAGTTTACCTACTATCGAAACATCACAATAAATATGACCATTAACGAAATGATAGACGGATCAGCATGAAGCTGGCGAATTAAACTGTAAGATGCTCGAGAATGAGTTTTTATTACTGAGTAGTTTCTTTGAAATCATTTCAGAAATTTCGCAGACTGGCCGGCTTGCTGTTCATGCAGTTAAGCGAGCCTGACTGGTTCTGCACCGAGTGGGCCTTTACTGGCGTTACACTGCCGTCACCTGCTCACTCGCCCAGCACACACTGGCGAACTGCACTTCCCTCCACTCGCTCCGTACTGAACTATCAAGACTCGCAACTTGTTTTAAACACACTTAAACTTCAGGTTTCCGTATTGTAAATTTTCCATATTTTACAGCGAGTAAATTTTCATAAATGTAATAATGAAACAAAAGCGATCTTTTTGCCAACAAACTTTCTCTACACAAACTGTTACCAGAAAACATTCTTTGTACTTATTGTTTCGTATCCTACAAATGGAAAGGAATAGACAAGCATTAAGCGGCCTAATTCATGCATTTTGTGAGGAAGGCTGTCTGTATGGTCATCACAACCAACTGTATGATAATAAAGTACGTCAGCAAACGTTTAGTTCTGAGTAATAATGCATGTAACATTATATCTGTACTTTCCATTTCTATATGTAGTGCCACAATTGACGAAAGGTCACATTTGATTTGATTTTATCTTTGGTATATTTCAACATGCCAGGAAGGAGAAACTGACAATACTAGGTGAGAGCGCTCAATTACAAAATTAGTAAACAAATTGTTTAAGTCTTACTTCTGACTAGATGAAAGTGTCTCTAACATTACTGTACCACTTGGGTGAATTCCTTCCTGTATAAAAAGTTCCAGAATTCCTGCAGATCTGCATCAGTTTCTTCATCAATAGGGAATACATGCCATCACCTTCCTCCCTTTTTCACAGCCTAGTTTGAACCCAACAATATCTGGCTTGTGCTCATCATTATAGTGCCCTAATCCTAAGAGTGACAAACACTGCCTGTCCAGTTGCTCCAAAAACAACTGCATCCTCCATGTCCATAATGCTGCAACAGCGCAGTTCATATAAACATATTCTTGTGATACCATATGTGGTGTCACCGCCAGACATCACACTTGCTAGGTGGTAGCTTTAAATCGGCCGCGGTCCATTAGTACATGTCGGACCCGCGTGTCGCCACTGTCAGGATCGCAGACCGAGCGCCACCACACGGCAGGTCTCGACAGACTGACTAGCACTCGCCCCAGTTGTACGGACGACGTCGCTAGCGATGCACACTGACGAAGCCTCGCTCATTTGCCGAGCAGATAGTTAGAATAGCCTTCCGCTAAGTTAATGGCTACGACCTAGCAAGGCGCCATTAGTAACTTCATGTATCTACATAGTCTCATTTGTATTGTCAAGAGCGATGTACCACTATGATGGAATAAAGTTAAGTATCCCAGCAGATACGTACTTTTCTTTATAGCATTCATTACGTATCCTGTTTCAGACTTAACGCCAGCCGGCGTGAGTTGACGCGTGCCCTTTCGGCTTCCTCGCCTTGTGTCTCGACTGTCTTGTCTAGACACAAAATATTTGGCGATGCGGATCAATCAGGTTCTTGTTCTTTCTACTTGCTTTGCCCCATTTTGCTTGTGTCATGGCTTCGCCACATTCTCCAGATGTACTGTCCGAATTTTATCGCTTGCAGAATCAGCAGACGCAGGCGTTATTGGATGCCCTTGGACAGCTCGTTCAGGGTCAGCGTGCCATGCAAACCGATGCGGCAGCCGCCGCTTCACCGCTACCGCAGCCACAACATGCAGTTGCACCCCTGTTCTGGCCCTTTAACTCAACCATGGAAAGCTGGACGGAGTGGTCACGCCAATTTGGATTCCATCTCCCCGCCTACAGAATTCAAGGTAACGAGCGGCAGCCTCACTTATTGTCTTGTGTCGGGGTGCAAACGTCCCGTGTGATAGTGAAATTGTTTCCCCGACGCGACGTAGCAACTCTATCCTATGAAGAAATTTTGTCAGCGTTAGATGCCTATTTCAAAGAAACAGTAAATGTCGTTGCAAAAAGGTAAACATTCTTTCGTACAAAACGTACGGCCGGTCAGACTAATAGGGAGTGGGTTGCAACTTTGCAAGGCCTTACTAGGGATTGTGCTTTTGAGTGTGAATGTGGACTTCCTTATTCAGATACTATGGTGCGTGATGCAATTGCACAGAACGTTTCAGATGTTCGTATACGGTAACAGATTTTGAAACTAGTTAATCCCTCCCTTCAACAAGTGATAGACATATTGGATAGGCAAGACACACTTGACTTTGCTCAGGAATCATTTGAAGCTTCGCCAGCCGTGTGTCACATTAACCGGCCCACCGGGCGCGCTGCACGGAACGCTAAACAGCCCTCGCGCACGTCCGCGCAGCTGCGGCCTAGCTCTCAAACACGTGTGCCGCGTAAGCATGCCAATGCAGTTCTGAAATCATGCCCGCGGTGTGCAACTAGACATTCGCGTGACAATTGCCCGTCACGCCAAGCTATTTGCTTTTACTGTCATAAGAAAGGACATGTTCAAAGTGTTTGCCAGAAAAAGCTCAGATCAGACAATCACAACCATTCCAGGCCCTTTGCTTCGCGCCGTAATCGAACCAAGCATACTCAGGCTCGTGAACCTTCGCCAATGGACATTCATGTAGTTAATTCCACCCCGTCCAGTACCACTTTCTCTAACAGTGACTGTGTTCGTCCCACAAAAAGTGTGCGTCGACGTCGCCGGAAATCTCGTCAGGTCGCAAGTGATTCTGTACCTGTATCCGTTCAAATTGCACGTGACAGTCGCTCTTGTCGTCAGCAGGACAATATACTTTTTGTAGACTTGGACTTTGAAGGCAAAGTGATCCCATTCCAGATCGATACCGGAGCTGCAGTTTCATTGATCAATCACGACACGTACAAACAACTGGGCAAACCTCCGTTACGTGCCGCGAATGTTAAGTTACATAGTTATTCAGGACAGCATATCCCTGTGTTAGGACAGTGCGCTCTTCTTGCATCATACAAGGGACAAACGAAACTTGTGTCATTTTACGTTCTTCGTTCTTCTACTGCAGTGAACTTGATTTAGATTTATTTCAATTGTTTAACTTGTCTATAGTCAATCAGGTCCTATCAGTGAATCAGACTGTGCCTTCAGACAGTGTTTCTCGTCTGTGTGAAGAATTTGCGGACATTTTTGCACCGGGCCTAGGTTGCGCTACCAACTATCAAGCCCATTTGGAACTGAAAGTCAACGCGCATCCGAAATTTTTCAGAGCGCGCAATGTTCCCCACGCATTGCGTGATGAGGTCGCAAGAACTTTACACGATTTAGAATCACAAGGTGTAATTGAACGTGTGCAGGCTTCTCTATGGGCATCACCTTTAGTAATTTTGCCAAAACCTTCCGGAAAATTGAGACTTTGGGTGTACTTCAAGGCAACAGTGAATCCACAACTGGTGATTGCCACTTTTCCTTTACCCCGCCCGGAAGATCTTTTTGATAAACTGTGCCCGGGTAAATACTTTTCGAAATTGGACCTAGCGGATGCGTACTTGCAAATACTGGTGGACGCAGACTCCCAGCGCGTTTTGGTGGTTAACACGCATCTTGGGTTGTATCGCTTCAAAAGACTGCCATTCGGGTGTGCATCCGCCCCTGCATTGTTTCAGCAATATTTACAAACTGTTTGTGCGTCGGTCCGTACTGCTGCGAACTATCTGGACGATATTGTGATCTCCGGAAAGACAGCTGAAGAACATTTAGCCAACCTCCGCACATTATTTCAGGTCTTGCGACAAAATGGTCTTCGCTTGCGGAAGGACAAATGTGTGTTTTTTGCTCGTGACTTACCATATTTGTGACATGTCATCACTGCCCAAGGCATACACCCCAGTCCAGAGCACCTCCGTGCCATACAAGACTTGCCTTCGCCTCAGAATTTGAAGCAGTTACAGAGTGTGTTGTGAAAAATTAACTATTACCATAAATTTGTGCCGCGCGCTTCTTCCATTTCAGCTCCGCTTCATCGCTTACGCCGTAAAGGTGTTCCGTTCGTCTGGTCGACGGAATGCGAACGCGCCTTTCGCCAGTTGAAATCGGCGTTGCTTTCAAATACTTGCCTTACGCCATTCGATCCCCAGAAACCCCTTTTGTTGATGGTAGATGCATCGGATTTCTGGATCGGTGCTGTGCTTGCGCACAAAGATGGATCGCATGATCGCCCAATTGCCTTTGCGTCAAAATTGCTCTCGTCTGCGCCAAGAAATTATCACAGATAGAGAAAGAAGCTTTGGCTCTCGTATTTGGTGTTACTAAGTTCCATGATTTCTTGTATGGTCGTCATTTTACCATCATCACAGACCACAAACCTTTGACATCGCTTTTTCATCCGAACAAGCCTGTACCTCCACGTACAGCGCAGAAATTCATTCGCTGGTCTATTTTCCTCTCGCAGTACCGCTACGATATCTTGTATCGGTCCACTGCTAAGCACGGAAACGCTGATGCGTTGTCCCGTTTGCCTGTTGCTGAGGATAAAGCATTCGATTCTTCCGAACTTGCTTGCATGTTCATTGATTCGGAAACCGATCACGTGGTCGAATCGTTTCCGATTGATTTTCGTCGTGTAGCTACAGCCACAGCTGCTGACCCTGTCCTTGCTACCGTTTTGCGTTTTGTTGCTACGCAATGGCCCTTGTCAAAGTCACGGATCGAGGATCCGTTGGTTCGCCGATTTTTTGCTCACAAGGAGAGACTTTTTGTACAACGTGGTGTTTTGTTGTTGCGCTCTGATAATGATCAGTCCAGAGTCGTGGTCCCACGTTCGTTACAGTCCTCTGTCTTACGGCTTCTTCACCAAGGACATTTAGGTATAGTGCGAACGAAACAATTTCCTCGTCAGCACTGTACTTGGTTCGGAATCGATGCTGCGATTACGAAAATGTGCTCTTCTTGCATGGCGTGTGCCGCACAACAATCCGCACCGCCGCGGAAATTCTTTGCATGGCCGAACGCCACTTCCCCTTGGCAACGCTTGCACATCGATTTTGCTGGTCCATTCTGGAATGCTCGATGGTTGGTTGTGGTCGATTCTTTCAGTAATTTTCCTTTTGTTGTCTGGATATCTTCCACGACGTCTTCTGCCACAATCCAAGCGTTGTCTGCTAGCTTTTGCATTGAAGGTCTTCCACAGACTATTGTTTCCGACAATGGCCCACAATTCATGTCCGCAGAATTTCAGTCATTCTGCACGGCCAGTGGTATTCAACATCTGACGTCCGCGCCGTTTTCGCCTCAGTCAAACGGTGCCGCTGAACGATTGGTCCGGACTTTCAAGTCCCAGATGTTGAAGTTGAAAGAGTCGCATTCTCGGGAGGACGCGTTGTTGCTCTTTTTGTCTTCGTATCGCTCTCAGCCCCGAGATGTTCGCTCGCCGGCTGAGTTGCTCCACGGTCGTCCTCATCGAACCGTGATGTCTTTGCTGCATCCGCCGCATCAGGTTCCTTTGCAGCGGCAGACTCCTGTTTTTGCTCCAGGCGACGTGGTATTCTATTGCAATTATCGCGGTTCACGGCGTTGGCTCGCAGGGCGCATTCTTCGCTGCCTCGGCCGCGCGATGTATTTGGTTTTGGGGGCCTCTGGTGAGGTGCGTCGGCATCTCAATCAGCTGCGCCTCTGTCGTCGCCTGGGTTCTGCCGCTCCCCGTCTGCTTTCAGCGACGGTGCCGTCCGGTCAGCGCCCTGGGGACCCATCTACTGGCTCGCCTCATCCCCAGGTGTTACCGACGCTGTCTTCCATTTTGCCTCATGGCGACGCGCCGCCGCCAGTTCTCCCGCCGGCGCCGTCCACAGTGGGCGCGTCGCTGCAACCGCATGGCGCCTCCCAGGGTCACGCGCCGCCGATCGCTTCCCGTGACCAGCTGTCCTCCGCCATGGAACTCTTGCCCGCTCCGGACCAGGTGTCGTCTTCGCCCGTCGGGTGCCCCGACCACATGGAGGTCGACCCTTCGGCCCCTCCTGTCTCTCTACGGGCGCATACACCGCATGTTGACGTGCACCCTGGACTAGGTTTTCAGGCGTTTCCTAGCTCCCCTCGGACCGAATGGCCGGGTGCGGGTGGCACAGCCTCGCCTGTTGTTAGGCTCCCCACCTCATCGCCTACGTCAACATGGGGTCCTCCCGACGGCGGGCGGAAGCCTTATAACACGACCGTTCACCGATTTACGGGGCAGGAATGTGGTGTCACCGCCAGACACCACACTTGTTAGGTGGTAGCTTTAAATCGGCCGCGGTCCATTAGCACATGTCGGACCCGCGTGTCGCCACTGTCAGGATCACAGACCGAGCGCCACCACACGGCGGGTCTCGACAGACTGACTAGCACTCGCCCCAGTTGTACGGACGACGTCGCTAGCGATGCACACTGACGAAGCCTCGCTCATTTGCGGAGCAGATAGTTAGAACAGCCTTCCGCTAAGTTAATGGCTACGACCTAGCAAGGCGCCATTAGTAACTTCATGTAGCTACATAGTCTCATTTGTATTGTCAAGAGCGATGTACTACTATGGTGGAATAAAGTTAAGTATCCCAGCAGATACGTACTTTTCTTTATAGCATTCATTACGTATCCTGTTTCAGACTTAACGCCAGCCGGCGTGAGTTGACGCGTGCCCTTTCGGCTTCCTCGCCTTGTGTCTCGACTGTCTTGTCTAGACACAACACCATATGTCATAACTTAAAACAAACAGTTGAGCCCATAATTCAGAACAGAAATAATATAGTTCCATGATAGCTGCATAAGAGAACAACAATTACTTAATAAATAATAATAATAATTAATTAATAAATAGAAACTTTGAGTTCTCAGATATTTTTAATTTTCATGAACATCTTTACAAGAAGTCAGGCAGCCTACTTCAAGATTTGCACAGAATTACCATCTAGTGTGAATGCATGGATTTACACCAGGAATATTCTGCCTGCATCATGTAATCATGTGACGTTAACCAGGTGAATCATCATATTGTGTGTTTGGGGCACAGACCATCCACACGAGATTATAGAACAAATTCGGGGTTCACTCATCATTAATGTCTTTTGTGTCGTCTTCAAAAGTTTACAGACTAGTTTTCTTCCTGGAGAAAACTGAGACTGGTTTCGTGTACATACACACACTGCAGCAGTGAGTTATGCAATAAGAACAGCAAACAAGTGAAGACTTCATTTTGCAACAAGGCAATGCTCCACCTTAGTTTTTTTCAGACATTTACGATTATCTCGATGCCGGACTGCCTCAGCGTCGAACTGCACATGCGTCCCATTGTGACCCTCTTCTCCAGGGCCCCCACGGTCACCTGTTTGAACTTCATATGATGTCTTCATATGGAGTTAAGTCAAAGATCACCGAGTTCCTGCTTCAATTGCCACTTAATTTGAAAGAGTTGAAAGCAAGGACTAATATGGTCGCTGACAATGTAATTGGTAATATACAGAGAAACTGTCTTGAACAGATCTAGAAGCACTAGACAATATAACATTGTGGCATAAAATAGGAAATTCAGTTTCCAGTTCTTCAGAAAGATGAGAAATGCACTGACCTCTTCCTCAGATTGACATAAAAAACGTGAGAAACCAATTAAAAGAAATGCATTGGGTTGTATGCTGGACAGTAATAAAAATTTCTTTGTATTCCTATATGGTAGTAAATAAATAGCAGTGATGTGTATACCTGACACTGAAAAATTTCACAAGAGTATTAGTCATGAGTAACATGACACCAGTAACTGGTATACTCGAGAACTAGACATCCTTAGGGTACTGTTAATTATTTTGAGCAGCTCGAGGTAATATGAAGAGGCCAACACATTTTTATTCTTTCATTTTTCTATAGTGAGTTTGTGGAGAAAGACGTATTGCCCTGGGTGTCATGTGGCAGCGACCAAATGAACTAGTTGTGACATGTTTACCACAAGCCATAGATGCTACACAGAACTATGAATTTCGAGTCAAAAGGTTCGAAGTGGCATAAATGTGCACTTTTACTATACGTTATGAATTTTGACAACTGACAAGCATGAAAAGAGTGCTGTGTAAACATGACAAGTTCCACATGGTGCATTTTAGCTGTGTATTTTTTACTTGTGACAAATCTATTTGTAATGATCTTTTTGATAAACATGTGCGGAATGTGCAAACCTATCTCCCCTCAGATGTTAATATCACATGAGTGATGAATGCACAATGGAACATGATGTAGAACCGAACAAATTTTAAAGATCTGGAGCTGAAAAACTTAGCTGTCGAAACCGGTCAATAAAAACAGTTTAGATTGCAATCTAGCCCATAGACTGTTTCTTTAAAGTACATAGAGATCGCTGATTCTCATTTGTCATTATAAGAAACTTCATTGAAGTTATTTGCCAGTTTAAGTTTAGGGAACAGATCTATAATGAACAGGTTGCTGGAAATATGGGGTAAAATATCGCAAAGGTGCCATCAGAAAACAAATTTGGTGAACAAGCAAAACAAAATAAAAATTTTCACACCTGCTTAATGTGTATTTACGTAGAAATCGATAACTGGCTGTATTACCTTTCCAGTATAAGGAAATTTTTGAAAGTGGAGTCTTTTTAATTGACAATAGCAAATTAAAACAAAAAGTGATTGATGAACTTTTCTCATAGACTTTCTTTTACCAGTATAAAGTTAACAGTAGATACTCATTTTAACAAAACACACAGACTCAGAGAGGAACAAAGCACAAACTGAGTGTGACTTTTTGGATTCCTTTTTGAATTCCTTTTTGGACTCTATTTCTAAACTAATTTGTAGTAAAGATGTGAAATGGAACAGTTAAATATTAATCTAATGCACTTTGGCCATTTCTTTAACACAATTATTTTCTTTCAACATTCTAACGTGTTCTGTCATTGTTAGCACTTTTTTAAAGACTACATTTAAGTTTCATTTGTCTTCTTATTTTTGTCCTGAGGCTCGCAGTTCCATGTGACTTTTCAATATAAATGTGTACATCACTTGTAACAATTATTAACAAAGGTTTACATGAAATAATTGCATTTCAAATGCTATTAATCGCTTTCTGAAGCAAAATTGAATCAGTCCAACAATAATATTATTTACCAACAGACGAAACTGCATACAGTTTCTGTTATGACAATTGCTGTGGTGTCACTTTGACTGCAAGTCACTCCTGCACCCCATATCAGTTAAATAAGACCAGATATTAAAGTTACTCTATAGCAAATTTGGAATTATGCTTCGTGCTAGTGTACTTAAAGACAGTCTAACACAATTCACTTGCATTGTTAAGAACTACACTTGATCTTCCTAATAACGTTGATTTCCTTTTTTAAAGGCTATATTTAATCTGAAGTTATACTGACACGAGAAACCTCCTTACTTCCTTCCTCAAATCCACTAGGTCAGTGTCTAACGCTTTTTATTCTGTAATGGAGACACAGGGCATCTGTGTAGACTCATATTTAAATCGCCACCACCTGCTGGCGAGTGCGCCACAGAGAATTGCGTAAGCCTCTTCGTCACTGACCTACAATTAGGGTATACATTAAAACAAGAAGTGCACCTTCATGCAAGCATATTTACATAGGCATTACAATACAAAACTTTTCATTGTGTGATATATTTTGAAACTCTTCAGGGTGGACTGACCCCATTATCATTTTAATTGAACAGTTTACAAACTCTTCAGTGTGGACTGCTCCCATTATCATTTTAATCAAACAATGTACAAATGAGTCAATGTCATTATAAAGACCATTGTCATGGAAATCATTGCTGTTCTAGTTTTCACTTAGAGATTTCTGTAAAAAATCTCCATTTTCTGCCTGAGAACGGATTGTATATGAAGAACTAGCCGTTTCGCACTTACTTACTTGAATGTAGTAATTACAACCTTTCTCTCAACATTATGGCCATAGTTCGTCACTGAGTTAACACACACTTCCATGAATGGCAATAATATGCAGCATTGAGGGCTAGTTCCAGAATGGGGCATGTAAGAGGTATGAAAAACAATATTTGGAATATCGAGCGCCACTGGCCATTGGAGAGGGAAGGATTGAGAACATTGAATCTGTCCGCCCTAGAATCGAAATAAACTGCCAGTATTATATTGAGTTTCACCATTTGTAGAATTGAGTAAGCTGATGTGAAACTACAAATCACCTTCCACTAACTATCCAATAATACTTGCATACTCAGACAGAAATCTTAACTGTGGATCATATAATGGGATCATGAATACAATGTAAATTAAGAATGATGTGCTCAAAACTGCAGTGGCAAAACATTTTATTACTAGCAACCCTAAATATAGAAAGTTAATATTATATTACTGTTAAAATACACACCATATAGTCATAGTCAGGACACATGCTGTTTGGATTAAAAACACACATGATGTTTTCAAAGTTGTTTGGTACTCACCAATAATGAAATCATGCTCCACATCGTTTTTTCTCTTTATTGGCTTAAGTATGGTAACATTATTATTGTGACCAAACTTTCACAACCATCTCTCAGCATTTCAAAGAATATGTAGGATCTTTTTATAAATGCACATAAAATTAACGAATATTTCTTTTAAGTAGGCTGTAATAAAACTTATTTACAACTATACAGTTGCTACATAATTTTTAGAAATCAATCTTTATGGGTGCCAGTTGAACTCTCAGACACACAACGTCCTGCGACTGTAGCACAACAAACAGTACTAAAACCGACACTTTTTGTAGTGATCTTTGATATGGTGGAGCACTGAAACTGCATATTATCCGAATACACAGGTATAAGTATCAGAGCTACCAATACTGCATATTAGCATTAAAACTATGATGGCAATTGCTCAGTTTGCTTTGGACACTAATCAGTGTGATTGAAGGAAAGTGGAGCCATATAGTTAAAAATACTTTATCTTTTATGACATGGTTAAAAGTGGTATCACCTGTGTGACGCCACAGTAATCTGGGTGTTGCAGTTTCCGCATAGTTATACAGTTTTCTGCATGATTCAAGCAGATATAATGTATTAGTACAGAGTGTGGCATTCTAATTGAGTCAAGAATTAATTACACATAAAAGAAAATGCAAAGGATATCAAAATGGATTTCGGACTGGAATCAAATGGAAATTACAAATACACCTTTAAAAGAATTACCATTCAAACATGAAAATAGTTTTATAAATCATTTCCGAATTACAAAACAAATTTAGAATATTTCTCGAATCATGTATCGGGCTCCATTCAAAGATCAGGAAAACAAATTTTGGATGCAATCCCAGTTTGCCTGAAACTACAGGTGGTAGATACGGCATGTCAGCGCTACAATGTATCTACAGCGTCCTCAAAAGTACAGTTTTAGGGTTCTTATACGAGATGCTGGATGCTGTTTACAGATGTAGCATTCATTATAAATTTTCTATTCGTGAATCGCTTTCGAATAACAAGAAAAAATGTTGAGTAGTTGTAGAGCTGCATATTGGACACTTTTAAAAATTCCGATACTCATATTAAAGATGCAGTATTAGCTCGAGTGAAACTACAAATGACACTTCGATATTTGACATCTGGCATTTACCTGTCACCTCTCCAATATTTATACCATGTCTCCAAATACAAAGTTTTAAATTCCAGTATTGAATGCCTCTGCATGTGCTGTAATTGTATTAATCTTACACTCATTATACCTATGTGAGCGATACATAAGGGTTGTAATATATTTGTAGAGTCATCATTCGAAGTCGCTTCTGCAAATTTTGTTAGTGGCCTTTCTCAGGATAGTTTGTCTATCTTCAAAGTCTGCAGTTCAGCTTCTTCAGCATCTCTGTGAAACTCTCACAAAGGACAAACAAACCTGTGACCATTCATGCTGCCCTTCACTGTATACTTTCAATATCTCCTGGTATGGATCCCACACACTTGAGCAATATGTTAGAACCAATCACATGACTAATTTGTTAGCAACTTCCATTGTAGACTGATTGCACTTCCCCAGTATTTTACCAATAAACTGGAGTCTACCCCTATGCTTTACCCACAACTGAACCTGAGTGATCATTCCACCGCATATCCCAACGAAGTGTTACACCTAGGTATTTGTATTAGCTGGCTGATTCTAACTGTGGCTCATTTGTATTAGGATTCTACGTTTTTTTCGTTTTGAAGTGCAGAGTTTTACATTTCTAAACATTTAAAGCAAGTTGCCAGTCCTTGCATCCGTTTGAAATCTTATCATGATCTGACTGAATGTTTACACAGCTTCATTATGGATGACTGCATCATTTACAAAAAGTCTGAAGTTACTATTAATATTAATCATCATATCAGCGCACACTCCGCTGCAGAGTGAAAATCTCATTCTGGACTATTAATATTGGTTGCAAGCTCATTAATATGCAACATAAACAGCAAGGATCCTAGCGCACTTCCCTGGGGCACACCTGAAGTTATTACTGCATCTAACAATGACTCTCCATCCAAAATAGCGTGCTGCATCCTCCCTACGAAAAATTCCTCAATCCAGTCGCAAAATTCAGTTAACACCCCATATGACCGCACTTTTGACAACAAGCACAGGTGTGGTAATGAGTCAAATGTTCCTCGAAAATCAATAAATACTGCATCTACCAGACTGCTTTGATCCTAGTATTATAGTGTATTTTAGTATGTCATGTGAGAAAAGAATGAGCTGGGTTTCACATGATTGCTATTTCCGGAATTCATACTGGTTGGCATGGAGGAGGTAATTCTGTTCGAGATACCCCATCATGTTTGAGCTCAGAATATGTTGTAAGATACTACAACAAATCGATACCTAGGATATTTTACTCTGCTACCCTCTTAAAGAAGGGCGTGACCTGTGCTTTCTTCCAACTACTAGGCACAATTTTTTTGAGACATCTGTGACTGATTACAGTTACAAGAGGGGCTACATCAGCTGTAAATTCGGTATAAAATCTGAAAGGGATTCCATTGGGCTCTGAAGCTTTGTTCAATTTCAACGATTTCAGCTGTTTCTCAACACCACTGACACTGATACTTATTTCCCTCATCTTTTCAGTGTTGTTGTTGTTGTTGTGGTCTTCAGTCCTGAGACTGGTATGATGCAGCTCTCCATGCTACTCAATTCTGTGGAAGCTTTTTCATCTCCCAGTACCTACTGCAGTCTACATCCTTCTGAATCTGCTTAGTGTATTCATCTCTTGGTCTCCCTCTACGATTTTTACCCTCCACACTGCCCTCCAGTACTAAATTGGTGATCCCTTGATGCCTCAGAACATGTCCTACCAACCGATCCCTTCTTCTAGTCAAGTTGTGCCACAAACTCCTCTTCTCCCCAATTCTATTCAATACCTCCTCATTAGTTGTGTGCTCTATCCATCTAATCTTCATTATTCTTCTGTAGCACCACATTTCGAAAGCTTCTATTCTCTTCTTGTCCAAACTATTTATCGTCCATGTTTCACTTCCATACATGGCTACACTCCATACAAATACTTTCAGAAACGACTTCCTGACACTTAAATCAATACTCGAAGTTAACAAATTTCACCTCTTCAGAAACGCTTTCCTTGCCATTGCCAGTCTACATTTTATATCCTCTCTACTTCGACCATCATCAGTTATTTTGCTCCCCAAATAGAAAAACTCCTTTCCTACTTTGTGTCTCATTTCCTAATCTAATTCCTGACTTAATTCGTCTACATTCCATTATCCTCGTTTATCTTTTGTTGATGTTCATCTTATACTCTCCTTTTCAGTGTTATGAGGATTAAATTGCGGCAGTTCTCCTGGATTTTTCTTTGTAATGGAAAAACTGAAAACAAAGTTAAGCATTTCAGCTTTTGCTTTGCCATCCTCAATGTCAGTTCCTGTTTCATTCGCTAGGGACTGGACACTAACTTTTGTGCCGCTAACAGCCTTTATGTACAACCAGAATTGCTTTGGGTTTTGTCAAATATCATTTGACAACAATTCTCGACAATTCCTGCCCACCAGGACATGAGGTGTGCCTGGCCTCGGTTAGCTTGGTTTATTCCTCCACATCTCCAATTCACCGTCACAGCATCGATTGTCAACATGGGCAGCTGACAGACCATCTGACAATGCTCTGCTATGGAAGCCTCACACATTAATCTCTAGACAGACAAACGCGTTTTGTTCAGCAGTTCTCTATCTACAGTGCTATGCTTTGTTTTACATCTGTAATGCGGTAGTCTCTGTTTCTTGAGGAGTCCTATTATGAACGGTTCTACTGGGTACACATCTATCCAGTGCGTGGTCAGCTACACTTTTAAACTTGAGCCAGAGTTCGTCTACATGCTGCTGCCTTGTGCTTAAACTTTCAGTTCCTCATTGAGATACGACACTTCTGATTTTTTATCTAATTTACTAAACAAATATATCTTTATGATTGTTTCAGTTATTCTTTGTACTCTGTTAATCATTGTTGCCACAGCCGTATCATGGTCACTGATGTGGACATCCTCAAGGAGGTCAGGTCTATTTGTTGCCATTACATCCAATATCTTTTCATCATGAGCAAGGTTACTAACTACCTGTTCTAGTTAGTTTTCAGAGAAGGCATATAGTAATGTTTCACAGGGTGTCTTACCTCCCCCGTCACTAACAAAACTGTAATTTTCCCCCAATTAATGGATTACTTAAGTTCCACCAATGATTACAGTATGATTTGGAAACTTTCGTTCAAGCAAAACATTCTCACATGCAGCTTCAATTGCTATCATGATGGATTTGAGTTTTTTGTCTATTGCAAGGAATATGCCACCTTCATTTCTCATTAGTCTATCCATATACACTTAAATTTTCCCCAGAGATCTCAATGCCATTAATTCCAGGCTCAACCATCCATAATTTTAAGCAACCTTGATGTCTAAACTTCTGCATTTTTAGTGATGGTTTTTGTACTTCCACGAAAAGATCGTTCCATACAGTTCAAGACTGCGTAATAATGTTGCTAACGACAGGTTTTTAAACGTTGTTGGTACTCCAGAACACACATCACACACAAGACAAATTTACTAAATGGAAACCAAATTACAGCGATGGTGCTTTGAAATACAGTCAAAAGGACACAGCCAAACGATGCTATTCAGTGGTGGGAATGGTAAGTGGAGTCACAAATTAGAATGGAGTTGAACATTTTGTCACAAGATAAATGTTGCATAACTTGTGTCATGTAACTGAAAACTGTGTGTTTACACATGCATCTGTGGTGTCACTGCAGTATGCTATCATCTTGGGCGTCATATTAGTTGCACGTGTGAATGGGGCTTAAATCATGAACGATGATTTACTACGAACAATTTTATGTACAGTACTATTAACTTCAGAAAACTCTCAGACATGCGCATTTGTTCACGTTGATATGTTCCGAAGTTATGGATGAGGGATTCTTTTAATGCTAAAATCGTATAAAGCATTGCTTTACTTGAATTTGTTTAAAATCTGGTAGTTGGTTTCTAATACAGTATTAAGCTGACATATCATACGTTCCACATTACACTTCAAGAAGATGAGAGCCTCTGTTTTCGTTAGTAACATTATTTTTAAAATTTAGTAAGTACAACATATATTTTCCGCAATATTATTTTAGTTGAAGCTTTGTTATATTGCTGATTGGGTAAATAATGCTCCTTTTTAATTTGTGTGACCATAGTATCCATAAATACTGTACAATTATTTATAGATTTGAAAACGATATTTGCAACTATTAAAAAAATTAATAAAGAAACATATAGTTTCCCTAACGACTTACATGACCGAGCGTGGTGGCGCAGTTATAGCAAAAAGAACTCGCATTCCAGAGGACTACAGTTCAAACCCGCGTCCCGCCCCCCTGATTAGGTTTTCAGTGACTTCCCTAAATCGCTTCAGGCAAATGCCCGGACGGATCCTTTAAAGGGCACAGCCGATTTCCTTTCCCACCCTTCCCTAATCCAACCGGACTGATGACCTCGCTGTTTTGTCCCCTCCCGCAAATCAACCAACCAACAACTTAAATTTTTCTTTCTAGCAGAAGTGTAGCTCTGATTCCAAGAAGGTTAGAATGATCTCCGTGGAAGGTTCTTTTTTCCGCATTTATTGACTTAGACCACCACATTGGCAGTTGGCTGTAGAATAGTGATGGGCTAAACTGCGATTTTCCGATATCAGTGATTTCTGTGAATGCTACTTTTCAGTATCTGTTATTCTTAACTGTGATTTGTCGCAGTTAGGGAACCTAGGTTGTGTATCCCTCCGCCACTGCTATTTCTGCGATTTCTGCTACTTCCGTGATTTCTGCGACTTCTGTGACTTACCACCGTATGAAAAAGTTACATCTGTCCACTCACAAAATTGCATCTCAACAAACCTGTCATTGGTAAGTATGTTTTACGTTTGTTCTTCCGTGGCTTTAATTTTGTATTAAATAAGCAACTGTGAAAATATTAATAGTGTAATTAATATGTAAGTAGCCATACAGTACCGTAATAGTTCGTGTTTAGAAAATGGATTCTAACGTATTGTTATGTTCAAAGGTACCCGAACTACATTTGAGTCACTCAGTAAAGTGATAACTCAAAATATCATTGTCAACAGATCTGGAGAAATTGCCACTGCGTCTTTAGACAGTTTTCGTCAGACGAGAGGTTGGTTTCTAAGTGTTTCGATGGACTTAATTACTTCAGTGAGATCGTTCTTGCAAATGTGAAATATACCTCATTGAGTGGCTTTCATTACAGCAAATATTAGCAATCTACACTGTCAATCATATTGCTTGTAATTAGTGACAGCAAAAATTGTTTAATAATCCTTGTGATTTTGCAGACACAGTTCTGACTGATTATTGGTTGCTGTACGTATCTATCCACATCAAGGCTGTTGAGAGAGACTGGTGAAGATTCAAGACAACTCTTAGAGGATTTGCAGTTTAAAAGTGACATAATTGTGAAATAAATGTGCAGATGAGTGATTAAACTGTGTTTTATTGAAGTTGTTGTGCGATTTTAAAGGAATAATAAATGTTAAATTCAGTGAGTGAATAATGAAAATCTCATTTTCCACATGTTAAGCCGTCCTATACCCGTAATTTTCCGCCACTTATTTATAGGTAAACACTTGATGGAGAGTGACATGCCGCCCCCCCCCCCCACCTTTCTCCTCGGTCTTGGTGTGACACTGACCTGTAACATATTCCGAAGTCTACAATATGCATTTTGAGGCTGTTGATATGAAAGTGGGAAGTACAAATCTTCCAGTTAAATCAGGAATAGCTTAAGTGCATTAATTGAAAGTAACACAGGAAAAGCTTACTTATGTAGGTGGTAGTAGTGTCGGCAAAAAGGTCTTGTGTGTGAAGTTGCCATGTAGAACATCAGGTGTAAAACTTTTCTCCCGAGTCTTGAACTGTGTCGGAACAAAAGTGAGGCATTCATATAACTCAATGATACTGTTTTCATTTCACTACACTTATACAGATGTCCGAGTTCTGCTGTGTTGACATTGCAAAGTCCTGTAGGCATGTGGAGTATTAACCAAAGCTGTTATATTGGAAACAGAATCAAACACATTTGTTACGTTATGTGATATTTTCAGGAGAAAAAGGCAATGTTGCTTCTTATTAATATAATTCATTCAGAGTCACAGCTGTGTTTGACCAACCATAACTGATGCTGACTGTGCATGTCGTCATATAATATGAAGGGCTTATGTCAATAGCGGTACAAGTCCATTACCTCCACTTTTCTGTCTATAATGCTTGTGAAATTAATGATCCAAACAAACATAAATAAATGTTCATCTCTAGCAAGAAGCCATATGCTTGAATATTTCTGGTATCTCAACTGCAGATTTTTCAGCGCTCATTTAATTTTACGACTCTGTATCTCAAAATGAACAAAAATGGACTTGTACCACTATTGAAATAAGCCCTTCATATGCACACACAGCACATCGACCTCGTGAGGCACAAGGCTCTCATAATGAAGTACATACGTCGGTCAACAGATGGCACTAGGAAAAGAATGTAACTGCGCTTTTTAGTTGCGATTTGTCACAGAAATCGCAGTTTGACTCGGTAGCGAATAGCGTAGTATGAACTTTGCTCAACAGATGGCACTGCTAACTGCGCTTTTTAGTTGCTACTTGCGACTCTTAGTTGCGACTTGTCACAGAAATCGCAGTTGGACTCGATAGCGTGTCGCAGAGATGAGCGTAGTACGAACTTTGGCCAACAGATGGCACTGTTAACTGCGTTTTTTAGTTGTTACTTGCGAATTCTAGCCGCGACTTGTCACTGAAATCGTAGAAAGCAGTACGGAATTCGGTCAACAGATCGCTCACGGCGTTGAATGTGAAATGCTACTTGCGACTGCTAAACGTGACTGAAATCGCAGTTACATTTTGTAAAGTTGTTATTGTGATATCTGTGACTTCTCAATCACTGTGATTTCTAACAGATAGGCGATTTCCTGCCCACCACTACTGTAGAATTTAGAAGCTCGTATCATAAGTTTGTACGGAATTTCGTTGCCTTTTCAATGTAATAATGAAATGATTAGATGGTAGAGACATTAAATTACGGAACGACACATATTGAGTCTGGAACTAAGTCAACACATAATTTTAATTATTTTTACAGCTAACTACCACGAATGAAATAGTTTGCCAATACCTTGTAATGATGCTGTGGTAACTGTTCGTACAACCATTGTGTTGGTTTACTTTCATTTATTGGGCGCATTTGAACCATAAATTTTTTCCACATTTAATTCTTGCATTATCTTTGACGTCTCTGGTTATGATTTGGAATGCCTTTGAATTTCATAAGTAATTCTTTCAGGGTCTAGTGACGTGCGTCTCGCGGGCCCCGAGGAATCGCTTCATGACGTCATCAAAAAGGCTGAAAGCGTGACAGCGCTGCCTGGTGACTAGAATTGTAAACACCTCTGTTGACGTAAGTGACGTCACACGTTGGCTACAGTGTTTATACACACTTGCCTTCAGCTGTTGTTTTGGACTGTCAAATCAATCCAGATTGTTTGAAGGAAGCTTCCGTTAACAGAATAAAATGTAGAAAGAAGGTTTAAATGCGAATAATCTGTTATTATGGTGACATGATAAATCCGCAGCGTAGTCAAGGATACATATTAGAGCCGTACGTGATTGATTGAAACCAACTCATTACAAATTATTGGTCGAAAGGCAGAGTGATTTATAGCATAACACATATTACGCATTGCGGACAATGTGTCTAAATGTTTTTAACGCATTAACTGCTGCTTACTAATGTAGGCTAACTACCACTGATACGTTTGCAGTTTGTGTACGATATCTGTACGTAATATGCATCAAAACACGTCGGATGCTTGTTCATTTTCTAATATATGTTTTTTGGGGATGACCTAGTAGTTTTATTATGAGAAATGCGTTAAATGTGGGAAAGTGCATTTAAATATGCCACAAACAAATATTAGGCAAAGACACATGTCTGTCTGTTACCACAACCTTTATTTCTCATTCGCTGTGTTCCACAACTGTCAACGAAATTATCGCTTTTCAACCTAATGTAGACCTCAGACTATGCTACAAATAAAGTTATTACTCCAGTCAAGGTTTCTAGGGAAAAGGGGGCGAAATCCAGTATAGTGCTCTTGACCAGATATGTGCTCTTGCCCTGTGTGTGTTACCGATATGCTTAAATTTTGATCGTTGTTTTTCTGTAAACAAACAGCTATATGCCACTCACATCTTCCTGTATGTAGTTTCTCAAAAATCCAGTTTATGTGATCTTAAAATAAAAAGAGCTCAATGAGGGAATATTAATAGATCGAAGCAATACTGACATCTCCAAATTGTAAGACTGCTATAGATGGAAGTCACTGATTGTCAGAGTGTGTCAGTGGGACAAAACATTTGAAGTAAATCACGAAGCTTTAGGATAGTTCAACTATTACTTCTTAATGTAGTAGGCAGTCACAATTTTCTTCCGTATTTTTATGTATATACATACTACACAAGCAACCAAATGGTACCGTTCCACTCGCAGATAGAGAGAGGGAAGAAAGGCTGTCTATCATCTGAGCTCTGATTTCTCATGCCTTCTAAATTTTCTCAATAGTGTTATACAAAATAATACTCGCACATAGTTTGAAACTACTGGTAACCTATCTAGCATCCAGCCTCTGAGTTGCTTCAATTTGTTGCTTAAATCTGATATGGATCTCAAACTTTGGAGCAGTACTCATGAATGTGTCACATAAGTGTTCGATACGGGTGGTCTAAGTGATCTTCCCCTCATTTCCAGTCACAAAACATATTCATCTTCCCAGAGGAAGGAAGTAATGACTCTGAAAGCTAGAAATGGTTTTTTTATTCAAGTGCTATTTCTCTCATACTTTGTACAAAGCATTTCAGAATTTTACAATGAGTACTGGCAGCCCTACATATAATGGTAACACTAAAACCCTGTTAATTTGAACCTTAGTGTTAACTATCATATGCATCCTTGAGTAAGAACATTACGTTTAATTATAATTATAGAAGGAGAGGCTAATAAAATAATTTTTTTACTTTGTATTTTATTAATATCTTAAGATTTTCAGTTTTCTGCCTGATGTCTTGCAGCAACCTCTTAAAGACTTTCAATCAGAATGTGAAATTCCATTTCCTTCCAGTATTTTGCAAGTTCATTTCACTGAACAGAGTAAAATTACCCCTATTATGGACAACAAATACTATTAGGGAGTAAATATGTTGACATGTAAATGAAAGACTCCGAAGGCCCTGAAGAGACTTCTGTAAGAAGCTGCACTATCGATTTTACACAATAATTTTACTCACATGGATCAAAAGTTCTGTTAACTTGCCATATATCGCAAGCTTTTCATAACAGCCTCCATCACCATCACCAGTAATGGTACTGGTATGTAATGGTATGGTGTACTGTAGCAGCACATTAAAAGTGTTTCAATTGAATTGATTCTGCATTCTCTCTCTTCCACATGTCCCTGACGATAATGCTACCAAGTTATGTTCTTTTACGGCGGTAATTAGTTTCCATGTTATTTTATTTATTTATCGTGTCAGAAGCAAACTAAAAAAAAAAAAAAAAAAAAAAAAAAACAATATTAGATACATTACTACATACATACATACATTATGGTTTATAAATTAAACTAGTCAAGAATGAAATAAATGATTAGACACAGATTGTGTTGTCAAACATAAGGTAATTTTAATCTATACAGTGGATGCCCAAAAATTTGCAACGTCCAGTGCACTTTGTGTAGCGTTTACGAGGTCCTCCATGGTGCACACAGTTGGAGGTAATGTGCATTGTAGTAGATGTGTTGATGTCTGCACGGCAGCTCCGCAGTCACACTGGAGAGAGTCCACCTGGAAGCCCCACCCCTCCAGATTACTCTTGGATCTTTTGACAGAAGAACGCAGGCGGTTGAGTGATTTCCAAGTGGACCATTTCTCTGTGTGGCCTGGGGGAAATACTTCTTGCGGGATCAGCCACTCCTCCAGATGCTGGCATCTGACCTGCCATCTCTTCTCCCGGTGTTGATGTGGAGTGTCAGCGAGTGGTTCTGTACTGTGAAGGAAGCTCTTTCTAGACACAAGTCTTTGCTGTGCCAGTTGGTGGCCATCTAGTGGATGGGCTTCGGATGTTAATGCCTTCTTCATTTCACTCCGTGCTGCTGTATCTCTTCGGATGTCCGGCGGGGGGGGGGGGGGGGGCGCTATGCCGGATAAGCAGTACAGTTTTTCCACAGATGTGGCTCTTAGACAACCCGTAGTGATACGACATGTCTCATTCAGAGCAACATCAACTTTCTTTGTATGTGTAGATCTGCACCATACTGGGCAAGTGTACTCAGCTGCAGAGTAGCAGAGGGCTAATGCGGATGTGCGCACTGTGTCTGGCTGTGCTCCCTATGTTGTTCCAGTCAGCTTCCTAACCACATTGCTCCTGGCAGCCACTTTTTGCTTTGTTTTTAAGCAGTGTTTCTTATATGTGAGAGCACGGTCCAGAGTGACTCCGAGGTATTTTGGAGTCTTGCAGTGTTCTAAAGAGGTTCCTTCCCAATCTATCTGCAAGGTTCTACTAGCCTGTCTGTTTCGGAGGTGGAAAGCACAGGTCTGCGTCTTAGAAGGATTTGGTTTCAATTGATTGTCCCTGTAGTAGGCAGTTAATTCTTTCAGAGCATCAGTTAGCTTCCGCTCCACCCTCTCAAAGCTGTGATCTTGTGCTATGATTGCTCGGTCATCTGCATATGAATCTTTGTGTTCTTTCTGGTAACGGCTGGTCATTAGTGTATATATTGAAGAGGGTGGGTGCCAGTACACTGCCCTGTGGCAACCCATTTTTCTGCTGCCTCCATCTGCTTCTTTGTCCTTGATATTCCACAAAATATCTTCAGTTCTGCAGAAGATTTCTAATTAGACAGGTTACTTTGTAGTCCTTGGTGAGGTTGTATAGCTTCAACAACAAGAGTCTGTGGTTGACAGTGTCATAGGCGGCTGAAAGATCTATAAACACCGCTCCTGTTATCTGCCACCTTTGGAAGCCGTCCTCTATATGCTGTGTCAAATTCAACACCTGTGCTGTACAGCTCTTCCCTTGTCTGAATCCTGCCTGTTGAGGGATCAGTAATGGTTCTATCATATCTGTAATTCTTTGGAGGATCAAGCTTTCCAATACTTTATACAGGTGGCAGAGGAGGGAGATTGGCCTATAGCTTTTGGGGTCATCCCGGTCTTTCCCTGGTTTATGTATAGCTATAATATTTGCTTTCCGCCAAGATTTTGGTATCTTGCCGCTCTTGACACAATTATTCATTAGCTCGAGTAGCCAGCACTTTGTGCCTGGACCAAAGTTCTTGATCTGTTCACTTCTTATGTCATCTACCCCTGCTGTTTTTCCAACTTTGCACTTATTTAGAGCTGAGTCGAGCTCATTCAAACTGAATGGTTGAGACAGTGTGTTTCCCTCTTGTTCGGGCTCCCTTTCCAGGGTTCGTCTCCCGATTTTACTGGTATGATCAGGTTTACCATTTTTCAAAAGCTGGTATGCGATCTGGTCTGCCTTCACATTTGTATGCGTATTGGGTTGGGAGGGATCATTGTTAAGGTGTCGTAACAATCTCCAGGCCTTTTGACTACTTCTACTCATCTCACATTCTGTCATCAGTTTAATCCACTGTTCTCTCTTCGCCTCAGAGATTGAGGAGAGAGTATTTTGCACAGCCAGATAATTCTCCTCGCTATAAGGGTTTTCTTCATATAGTCGATAGTATCCGTCCAGCAGAGCAGCTGTTTCAGGTGTCACACCCTGCAGATACATTGTCCTACACCCTCTTGGAACTGATGCCCAGGAGCAATGTTTGACAGTTTGAACAAAGCTGTCATACTCTTCAGGAATAGGTCGCACAGACTTAATATCCTTGTCCAGCATCTTAGCAAATTTTTTCCAATCAGCTTTCTTGAAATTGTATCTCCGTTTGAAATTCACCTCCTGTGGCCTTATTGCTGGAAGAACTTGACACAGTAGTGGCCTGTGTTGAATCTTTGGTATGGGCGAGCACACTGATTTGGAGCAAAGCTGTGTGATATCTTCACTCACAAAGAGGAGGTCAGGGTTAAATCCACGTTGCCAGCTGCCACTTGCTGTCATGTATAAGAGACAACTGGCAGGATTCAGCCCAGGAGAGGACTGCCTCCCCATTTTTGTCATCTTCAGAGTATCCCCACAAATGACTATGGCTGTTAAAGTCACCGATTACTACAGACATCTTGCTGTTATGGAAGTTCCTGGGTGGTGTGAAGGAAAATGCAGCCAAAGGGGGCTTATACACAGAGGTAGCCAAGCAGTTACTCAGCTCCACTGAAATGACTTCGATGTTATTTTCTACGGTGCAGTGAGCACTGATTATCTGAAGTCCTGGTCTTACAAATATAGCACTTCCATACTGAGAGTGCGGTGTTTATGCAGCTAGCTTCATGCCCGGTAGTTTTGGTCGTCTCTGTCGCTCATCTCTATGCGTCTCTTGTATACATAGGACGTTGCATTTTTTGTCACGGCATAGGTTGGATAACAGATGTTCTTTGGCTGATGATATGCCTTCAATATTTATAGATATGATAGTTAAAGTTGGCTCTGATAAGGACTGTTTATTTCCATGTTATAACATGTTAAATATAGAAAGTTTAACTGTAACCAAGCAGTAGTTTTCTTTGGTGACAATATCAGTTCCAGTGCACAACTGAATTTAAAAATCTGTCTTGTGGGGTGAAAATCCATTACTGCTGCTATCTTGTGCTGACAATGAGATGACTTTCATAGAAATACTGAGTTATTTCATTTGTAATACAGTTTCATAGTTTTTGTAGTTGCTCACGATCCTTACACTTGCATGCAACGGCTGTAGCATCAGCATACAGAACTATCCTTGAATTTGAGGAGCAGTATTTTGTCATTTACACAAATCAACAAAAGAAAGTATCCCAGTACAAAGTCCTGGGTACCCTGTATTACCTATCAGTAATGTTGGATCTGTGTGTGCCACTCGCCATCCTTATGAGTGAAAACTGATTTGTGTTAGATAAGGTTTTATTAAACTGTGAACAATTATCAGCATAATTACCAGCCGTTTTCCCTTAGTATTTACTATCTCTCTCTACAAGCAACTGATAGAGATTAGCTAAAACAAATCTGTTATTTCAGATGGAGGTCTGTCTATATCTAAAATTATGTTTCCTTTCCCATCTATAGCTTATTGCAGAAAGTTGTGTAACACCTTCAACACGTAGGAATTACATCTTTGAGCACCAATTATTGCCACTTTTTGCAACATCACCATAAGGTTTGATATCCCTACTGAAAGATGAGCAGAAATTCTTTGTTAATGGGTGCATAATAAGATTCTTTTTTGGTATACCAATGCTCAGTAATAACTGAAACATCTGGTTTATTAAAACATGCTACTATGTCCAAATCATTGTGCTTATTTCCTAGGCTCGTAAAGTTTTGGAGGATGATCTTGCTTTGCAGGTTGCATTGTATCCACATATTTATTTATTTATTTTTTGTAACCATAAATATCCCCATTAAGCAAATCAGATGTGCTTGTCAAACAGGGAAGAGGAAACAAAAAGCCAACACATGTACAAAATAATAATAAAAGGAAAGATTCCAAGAGTTCCTGACAGCAAAATGTAAAACTTAATTGTTTTTGGATATATAACTTCTTATATCCTTCATTCAAAAACTTAAGAAGGCTGTTAGTTTAGTGTCTTCAAGGCATAATGCTGTTTCATTGAGCATCGCAACAATCAAGTCTGAGATAGTAGTGTACTATGATACCACCTATGAAGAAATTCATGCACTGGATGTGAAGTGCACAGTTTAGTCTACCCAGCAGAAGATGGCCCTGCACTGTTCTATACCATCATGAATATACTTATACATTAGTGATATATTCATCACTGACAGAAAATTGAATAATCACATTTTTGCTTCAAGTTTCCGAAATGGCAGTTGATGAGATCATATCTGAAGAGACAGCTATCAACCCACACTTTCAGCATGAGGTAGGACTAGCAATTACCAGAATTCTGAAATGTGGATCTTGTAAACCTAGAGTTGCTCTAGGAAAACAAGTAAGATGTGACACGTGTTCCAGATCAAAGATGAGAAAGTAAAAGGTTGCTGTATTAGTTATAGCACACAAATATGCAGTGAATAAGAAGTGTGAAATGACTGTGTTCGCCGGCCACGGTGGCCGAGCGGTTCTAGGCGCTACAGCCTGGAACTGCGCGACCACTACGGTCGCAGGTTCGAATCCCGACTTGGGCACGGATGTGTGTGATGTCCTTAGGTTAGTTAGGTTTACGTAGTTCTAAGTTCTAGGGGACTGATGACCTCAGAAGTTAAATCCCATAGTGCTCAGAGCCATTTGAACCAACCATTTTTTGGCTGTGTTCAAAGCTATGTAGACTTGTTTAATTCCTGGTTTAAGTAATTCACATTATTTCATTGCTGTTTCCTGCTGTCATCCATTAATATGGTTCAAATGGCTCTGAGCACTATGGGACTCAACTGCTGTGGTCATAAGTCCCCTAGAACTTAGAACTAACTAACCTAAGGACATCACACACATCCATGCCCGAGGCAGGATTCGAACCTGCGACCGTAGCGGTCGTGCAGTTCCAGACTGTAGCGCCCTTAACTGCGCGGCCACTCCGGCCGGCCCCATCATCCATTAATACCTCAATGTCAACATCTACTTTGTTACTTTAAAACCTTCAACATGTTCACTGTGGCTGACACAAAGGTCAATAAGAGCTACTAACACCATGCTTTTAAGTGTCATCCACAGTGAATGTGCAAAACAAGAACATTTTTGCAATTTAATTGAAAGTCCTAATTCAGCTTCCTTTTTCAGGCATGTTTACTTTTAAATATTAAAACTGATGAGAGTTTCATTACTAGACCACTAATTTTGAAATCTGGATGACATCATTCCAGCACTGTAACAAAATGTGCACCATACACAACAGGTTAAATGCAATCTCTCCTCTCCACAAATTTGCACCTCAGATGTGTTGTATGTCATATAATACTACAGTTAATTGTCCATATATCTGAGCAAAACCAGTTCTTGCGTGTCCAAGTTTATCTCATCTAGGCATTGCACCTTTCCCTTAACTTTAGTGTGCTTTACAATAAAATTTGTATGAAAAGTTTTCTGTGCTCCTACACCTACAGCTAATGCTTGTATAACCCAGTGTGCCATTCAGGTGGTTTACTTGTGTGTCAATATAATTGTCAGGTTTGGTATGAAAGGGTGTCTTGAAATATATTTCCACATAAATTTTTTAGTATCTATTCTCAGTTGCAAAATATATTACGCACTGTCAGTGCCATTTCAATGCAAAAATTTTAAATCATGCTGGGGAATATACCAATAACACAGTTTCAGTACACCTCAGAAATTTGATTTTAGTTGCTTCAACCAATGAGAATTACGGACCAAGTCTTGCACTCCCCTGTTTTGTGTATTAACCCGTTGGCTGGCATGAATGTGCCGGTGGTCACAGCAGACTGCTCTGCTGGGACCAGCAGTGATATGGTAACAACCAGGTATCAGCAATTTTACACTTTTATCTTACTGAGGAAATATATTTACTTATATTTGATATTCCTTGCCATTTCCAGACTATTTTTGGGTGTGCAGTATTTTTATTTAAATGTCTTACAAACCCAAACGATTAAATGACTACAAAGTTATTCATGAATTCATTTTTAGATACATATTTAACTGTGTAAAGGATAATTCCTGTAACAGTAATTAGCATTCTAGCTGTTCTTTTTAGCCACAAATGCCTGCTTAACAAATTGACTACCATGCTGCTCACAGCAGAGCAGGACACTTAATGCTGTAGGCCTAACCTGGTGGTGAAACATCCATTACTAGTCATGCCAGGGTCAAAAAAGCAGACGATAATCTCTCAGGGAGTACTATAATCTAAAAACGTAAAATTATAACTAAAAAGGTCATTTCCAATTATGTCTACCAAGCAAATTATGCTTTCAGTCAGTGATTTCTTTTGCAATAAATGACTAGTGAACGCACATGCCAGAGGATGGTAAATATTCATACTTTGCCTCTGACAAGCAGCAAAGCCATTAGAAACAGCTATGCACATAGTCCAATTTATGTTGAAATTATCACCTGGCTATTTTAATTAAATTTGGTCTACTATAAGCAACATGATAAAGGAATCAAGAAACACACACACACACTGAATTAATTTCTTTATTAACAACGCTCGGATTTCCACATCACCATAGAGGTACCAAGCTTGATGCGTTACTCGTTTTTTTACATGGCGAGTTTCCCCAGTAGGCCTATAAACCATGAAACTGACAAAAAGCTACTTCTCGCTGTCTTCTCTTCTTTGGATTTTCACTTCAGAAACTGAAACATCCATTACAAAAACAGATTACATCACTCACAAATCTGGATTGAGTCATTGCAATTCATACCTATTCTACTGTAAAAAAATACTGACTATGATGAATGATGCAATTTTGAACATTCAAAAGTTTTCAAATGTGCAGGTTACTGACGTTAGAATACAGTTACTACACACTTTTTGATCAGTAAAAAGTTACGATGACTGCAACTTAAATACCGAAGCCATTTGTTATGAGAATACGCTATTACCACAAATAATCCACATAGATGCATTGAAAGAAACTTTACTGGGTAACATAATGCATCAGAATACTATAGGCAGAAAGAATGAAATTTCTGTAGATTTACCATACATTTTACTTTTCTTGAGCATTATAAGATTACTAACGGAAGTTACTTACCGTCCATTATCTGGAATATAAACTATCCGGGACTAGTGCAGCAGGGGATACAACCCGTCGGCTTTGAACAATGACGTCACAAGTCGCCAGAGAGCATGTATTACAGAGATGAAAGAGCTGACGAGAATGTTGAGAAACAAAGGAATGCGAGAGAGATAAACATTGATCTTGTCAAAAGCATAAGTGTTTTTTGACTTAAAAAAAAAAAATCTCACGAGATAGAATAAACTGATCCTACTTTATTAAGCAATATCTTGTCAAAAGCCGAGAAGCGATTGTTCTTAATGTTCTAGCTCCCTTCAGTACATAATAAGTGTTTTTTGACTTAAAAAAAATCTCACGAGATAGAATAAACTGATCCTACTTTATTAAGCAGCTCCCTTCAGTACCTAATAACTGTTTTTTGCCTTAAAAAAAAAAATCTCACGAGATAGAATAAACTGATCCTACTTTATTAGGCAATATCTTGTCAAAAGCCGAGAAGCGATTCTTCTTAGTGTTCTAGCTCCCTTCAGTACGTAATAAGAGTTTTTGGCTTTAAAAAAAAAAAAAATCTCACGAGATAGAATAAACTGATCCTACTTTATTAAGCAATAGAGTTTTTTGGCTTTTTTTAAAAAAAATCTCACGAGATAGAATAAATTGATCCTACTTTATTAAGCAATATCTTGTCAGAAGCCGAGAAGCGATTCTTCGTAGTGTTGTAGCTGCCTTCAGTAGCTGATAAGTGTTTTTTGGCTTTAAAAAAAAAATCTCACGAGATAGAATAAACTGATCCTACTTTATTAAGCAATCAGTAAAAAAACGAAATGGAAAGATAACAGCAAAAGCTGTTATGTTTTAGTTTAGTTTTTTTTATTGATTGCTGAATAAAGTAGGATCAGTTTATTCTATCTCGTGAGATTTTTTTTAAAAAAAAGCCAAAAAACACAATCCACATTACCTCAATATCATTACGAAAAATATTAAGTACCGGACGAATAAAAAACAAACAATTAAGTTAATTAAATCACACATTTAATGATGCACCGAATATCAAGCGATCGCTTTTAGATTAACATTCAATTATTTTAATGATAGTGCTTATTAGAACACAGAACTGCTTTATTATCTATGCCTCGAAGTGAAGACATTACGATCTATGACTAAGGAATGACGTCATTGTTCAAAGCCGACGGGTTGTATCCCCTGCTGCACTAGACCCAACTATCCTTTCTCCTCTGCAAACATCTGCTTTTGCAGCACGTATTATCAATTTTTTCCGTGATTGAAAAGCTTTAACGCACAGAAATCACAAAACCCGCCATTATACACACCCACCCACAATGCATTAGCATGTCATGTTCAAAGAATATCCGCGTTTCGAAAACTACCAGCGATATTGGCTAGCGTGAGAGACGACGTCATGTCATGATGTGACGTCATGATTCCTCGGGGCCCGCGAGACGCTTCTGGGTCTAGTGCAGCAGGGGATACAACCACCACCGGTGATACAACCCGTTGGCTTTGAACAATGACGTCACAAGTCGCCAGAGAGCATGTATTACAAAGATGAAAGAGCTGAGGAGAATGTTGAGAAACAAAGGAATGCGAGAGAGATAAACTTTATTTCACATATGTAAGGGCCAGTAGTATTTTCACGTTAACGATATCGCGTGTTTGTATCTTAGTATTTCTTCGCAAAATACAATGGAAAGAAATGAATGAAATTACTAGCAAAGAATACATCACGTTACATGTATGTCAGTCCTGGGGAGGTAGGTGGGTGTGAGTCGGAACTCCCGCACCCATTAGAAGATACAGATGCTTCAGTAGCTGATAAGTGTTTTTTGGCTTTAAAAAAAAAAATCTCATGAGATAGAATAAACTGATCCTAAGATACAGATGCTTCAGTAGCTGATAAGTGTTTTTTGGCTTTTTAAAAAGAAAAATCTCACGATATAGAATAAACTGATCCTACTTACGAATAGGTGGAAATACACGTACGTTACATTTGCAACCTGTTTCATTTTATATGTTTTGATTGTTTATTTAACCTTTGTGTTTCATTTGTCTTTTGCTGTTATGTTTTAGTTTAGTTTTTTTTATTGATTGCTTAATAAAGTAGGATCAGTTTATTCTATCTCGTGAGACTTTTTTAAAAAAAAAGCCAAAAAACTCTTATCAGCTACTGAAGCATCTGTATCTAATATCAAGCGATCGCTTTTAGATTCACATTCAATTATTTTAATGACAGCGCTTATTAGAACCATGGAGGTATAAGGAGGGGAGATGCCATGACGTCACAAACTTGAAGCCGACAGAAACCGAGCTCCGCCATTGCAGTTTGGTCAAAAGACTCGTTTCCGATTGTGCTACTGTGTAGAGCTGCGGAAGTTTTTTTCATTTTATAATGCCGGTTTGCGTTGTTTACGGGTGTACTAACCGTTGGAATAGTGCTACCAAGTTAAAAGGAATCACGTTCCATGCGTACGTGGCCCCGTTCGTAAAATATTTGTCGTTTATATTCGTGAGACGTGCGGCGTTGTTTACGTTTCGTGAAACTGTTTTCTTCTTATTTTATTTCAGATTTCCGATCAATGAAGCTCGTAGAGCTCTGTGGGTTCATATGGTAAGAAGGAAAGACTGGATACCTAACAAATGGAGCAAAATATGTTCCCAGCATTTTCGAGAAGAAGATATTGACCGAACTTCAGTTTCGAGTGTTCGGATCAGGGAAAATGCTGTACCATCAATTTTTCCTGCCTTTCCACCTCACTTACAAAAGGTAGTCTACGTGAAATCAGCATAATTATTCTGAATTCCTGTAAAACTAGGAAATAAACGTACAATGCCAGAAAGTATGAATGTTTTAATTAGGCCTCTAATTTCAGTTGTGTTTTTGTCTATAACCAATAACATGTGCGGATTACAGTGGAGTTATTCCATGTAACAATATTTTTATAGTTTTATCACATTTTTTGGCGTAAATTTCTATTTTTTTCATGAGAGTTTCTGTGTTTTGTGTAATTTTATTTCTGTGTAATAAGACTTCAGGCATTAAGTCAAGTTATAACTGCCATAATCTGCTCTTCCTCTTTGTCATATTTAATTTTACTTCTTTCGTCCGTTAATTACTTAATCATCCATTTTGGAAAATTTTAACAAGTTGAATCAGTATTCTTTGATAATAGTTTCACACCTGTAAGCATTGGTGTCTGTAGTGAAAGAACACTGCTTAAATGCCCCAGTAACAGCATTGCATTTACTCTTGTTATGGGCAGTGACAAATTATCATATTGGAAAAAAGTGCTTAATTGTGTAAGATAGTTTGTCTAATATATCATATGTTCAAGTGTATATTGCTACAATATCAAAACATACAGTGGATCAAAACCACCTAATTGGCACTTTCTTACTGCACTGAGAGTACATCGACACCCCCCCCCCCCAAATGCAGCTTTTCATAAAGGCAGGTTTCTTATCCCCTCACATCCACAGGTGTTTCTGTACTGTCATTGTAGTGCAAATAAATAGTAACAAGTCCAATCAGAATCTACAAATATTGTAAATGCATTATGGAATGCAAATAATTATAAGTAGGCTGTAAGGTGTAATTGAACAGTTTTTATTTGTTTTCTGTAGGAACAGAAGAAGAGACGACCACCAACACAAAGGCAGCAGACATCAAAATGTACAGTTAATTTAACTTCTACATGCAGAACTCAAGATGAAGCCACTACCAGTGGCTTTCAGGCTGAAGCTTCTCATCCTGCTAATCCCACCATACCATTGGATGTAAATCCGGAAGAAACACCAATAGTGAGGAATCTTAAGAGGGATGTGTCTGTGCTGCTGACAAAAAATGAAAATTATAGGAAGAAAGTCAAAGTTCTTCAGCAATCCAAGCGCCGTTTAATAAAAAAAGTGGCATGTTTGAGTACAGTGATGGAAGAACTGAGAAAAAAACATTTTGTGAATGAAGACAGTCTAAGTGTTATTGCAAGCATACCTGGAACGCACAAGCAGCTGTTGCAACGACAGGCAGCAAAGGCAAACTGTAAGAGTGTACCTAGAACTTCCAGCCCTGAGCTACGTTCGTTTGCTCTTACCTTAAACTTTTATTCCCCACAAGCATATAAATATGTTAGACGCTGCTACGACACGTGTCTGCCACATCCAAGAACACTAGCAAGGTCGTACCAGGGTGTGGATGGTGCTCCTGGCTTTACCACGGAGGCATTTGCCATTATTAAAGCAAAAGCTTCTCATCAGGACCAGACTAATAAAATTATATGTAGTTTGTTAATGGATGAAATTGCAATCAGGCAACACATAGAATTTGATGGAACACAGTATTATGGGTACATAGATATGGGGTCCTCTGTTTCTATGGATAGTTTACCTGTAGCTAAAGAGGCCTTTGTATTAATGTTAGTCGGAATTAATGGGTCATGGAAGTTACCAGTAGGGTATTTTTTGACATGTGGATTGACTGGGGAGCAGAAAACTCATTTGGTTAAACAATGCATTAGCCTTGCCAGTGCCTGTGGCATTCAAGTAGTGTCTCTCTCGTGTGACGGTTGTGCCTCCAATATGTCTATGGCCAAATGCTTGGGGTGCAATACTGACGTTGATGGATTAAAGATCACCTTTTTTGTTCAGGGTAACAATTTTGAAGTTGCATTTCTGTTAGATCCACCCCATATGCTAAAACTTGTAAGAAATGCATTAGGGGAGAGAAAACATTTTTGGGATGGGCAAGGTAATGTAATTTCATGGTACCTATTTGAACTACTGCATAAGTTACAAGTGAAAGAAGGTCTCCACTTAGGCAACAGCATTACGAGTAGCCACATCAATTTTGTGAATAACAAAATGAAAGTTAGGTTAGCAGCCCAGCTGCTCAGCACTTCTGTGGCAGACGCAATGCAGTACTGCTGCGATATGAAGATATCAGGCTTTGAAGATGCTTCTGCTACAATAAAATTTATAAGGATATTCAACTGCCTGTTTGATATATTAAATTCCAGAAGCCTTCTGCAGAATAAGTGGAAGCAGCCTTTGAATGTTCATAATTTCAAGGTTGTTAAAGAATTTTTAATGGAGGCTCAGACATACATCAAAACACTTACTGTGTGTCAGGGACAAGGAGTTGTGGACAGTAACAGGAAAACAGGTTTCATTGGCTTCCTAGTGTGTATTTCTACTGTCTTGCACCTCTATACAAAGCTTGGACCACAATCCTCTGCACCTTTGTTGAAGTTCCTCCCCATTTATAAGTGCTCCCAAGATCATTTGGAGATGTTTTTTAGTGCAATCCGTAGTCGTGGTGGGTGGAGTAACAATCCAACAGCTCGACAGTTCATATCTGCCTATAAGAGGCTCCTGATTCACAATGAAATTCGTGAATCAGACAGAGGCAATTGTATAGCCCTGGAAGAGATCCCTATTTTGACATACAGTGGTCAGACTATAGAACAACAAATCAATTTCACCACTGAACGTAGGCAATTATTAGAAATGGAAACCCATTTGGTGAGCCATGATCATGATTACGTTGAAACTGAAATGATTCTCTCTGAAGTGGCAACCCATATTGTTGTTTATATTTCAGGATTTGTGGTTCGTCACTTAGAGAGAACTTTACAGTCTGAAACATGCTTGTCAGTGTTGCGAGGGGAAGGGAGTCATACTGTCTGTTCTCTTATACACAGAAAGAGTAGAGGTGGTTTGATTTCACCATCTGAGGATGTTGTGGACATTTGTATGTGTTCTGAAAAAGGAATTTAGAAAATACAGTGCTGGAAATAGGAGGGTTCCTGTGAAAGATCTTAATACTAAATGTGTGTCAGAGATCCTTGGCACTTTTCTGTTCAACCTGTGTTTGAGGAATTGGGAGAGCACATGAAGGATCAGCACCCATTAGATAATCACTTGGTATTGCTGATCAAAGCTATTGCGAAAAGGTACCTGCTGACACGTCAGAAACATACTGCAAAATGTGTAAGAGATTCACTCCATGAAAAGAAATTGAGAACAGCATACACCAAATTAGTTGTTTTTAAAGGTCAATTAATTTGTGAACTTTGCTTTCCACACTTCTTTCCTCTGTTATTTAATTTTCCCTTTTAAAGCTGTGTTTGAGGGTACATATGAAGGCTTTACCCCCTTTTGGAGAACATTTCTGAAGTATTTTAATGAGGTAGTGTGTGCTTCTGGTGGCAGTGCATTAAACAGTTTCTTCTCCAGGGTATATATAGCCATTGTGAATTTTGTAAACGGCTGGACAATTTTTATTTGTGGTGTATTTTGATGATGAAATGATTACCTTAATTTGTAGCTACATGTAGTTTAAAGAGTACTGCATTTAGTAACGGAGTTCATTGTAATGAGAGTTTAGTGGTTTCAGAAGGAAAATTGTATTTCTTGACTTACACCACTATGGCTTTCAAGGGCTCATTTGTAAATTGATCCAGGAAATTGGACCACTCCTATGATACACAGCTGTGATCTGAAAGTGTTTTTTTTCACATTGTTCTGTGGGATTTTTTATCACCAATTCTAGCCATACTACATGTTCTGATAGATACATAATATTAAAAAGCCTATTCCATACTTATTTAATTTTACATTTGTTATAACACTGTCCAGATATAATTGTATTGTTGGCTTGTTATTGTCACAAAACATATTGTGTAACCTGAGGACATTGAACATAATGTAAGTGCTTTGTTGTAACCCAAATGTCAATATTAATATTGTACTATATCCCAAGAGATTAAAATGTTTCTCAACTACATTGTTTGACTTTCCCAAAAATTTTGTTAGTCTCACACTTCACATATGATCATATGGAATGTTAGTGGATAAGCTATAATGAGATTGAAACACTTACAATTTGATAATACAAGAACACAGCTTGATAATTTGTACTTTAAAATGTGTTTTAGTGAGATGAAATGTACAAAACATCATAGTATGCCATTTACTGTTTCTCTCCTATTTTATCCTTTACTTTTGCAACTTTATCCCATGGAAGTCTGTGGTATGTTACAGTAATTGTAAAAGGTGAGTGATAAAACATTATTGTGTAAATCTAATGCTAGTTTAAATGCTATGTGCAAGAAATGGTTCAAAGTGTAGCACTGGTTTAAGATATTTTGCTTGAGCCAACATTGAAGCATATAAAAAAAGAGGTAGGTTGAAACAGTCAAGGTGCCTCACTCTTTTCCATTATGTTTTACACATTGCAGTTAAATTTCAGACTATTTCACATAAGTACCTATCATCAGCAAGTGTTCAGCTTGATTTGCAGGTTGAAATTTGAGCATGCATGTTTGCAGGGCATCCTAATTTAACTATTGGTGATTTTAATAGCAGTGTTGTCCCTTACACAAATTTGTGTAATTGAGATTTGTTTAGCAGTTCATGATTAGCATCAAAACTGCTACTTAATGACGTATTGACTTATACACTAAAGGAAGGTTTCCTAATTATCATCTGACATATAGGCCTATTGTGCTATTAATAATCACACACAGAACAACAGTCGCGATTTCATAGTGTTCAGATGTTTAAACTACAATGGTACTGAAAACCCCATTGTGTGTACTTGTACAAGTTTGCTGTGTTGACATTCACAAAAGCACTATCATATGCTTATTCTTCTTGACGAAGCACAAACGATGTTTGTATTTACAAATGAAATTTTGTATAAGTGTGTAAACGAGGAAGAACATCCGGTATGTAAACTAGCATAGCTTTCGGGTTCTGCTTTCAGCTTACATCGACACAAATACAGTAAAAGGTGATTGAGTTTGAAAAGAGCTTTCTACACTTATTTTTCATCATTCTAAGTTCGTATCCAAAAGATACACTTGAGTTAACGAGACCAAATCAGTTGTATAGCTGGGGCAAAAACGCATTAAAAACAAAACGAAAACGCCTGAAAAAGCTATTCTGACGTTGTGTTATGCATGTAAACATTGTAACACTCAACATCATCTGAAATTATTTCGCAGACAAAACGTTAAATATGAAGAACACGCAATTCTAACAAGAGCCCTGTCACTGTTTTCACCAATCAAACATGGCGGCCGACCACGCCCACCGACTTCAAACAGACGTACAGCAGACGGCCATAGTGCCATCTCCCCTCCTTATACCTCCATGATTAGAACACAGAGCTGCTTTATTATCTATGCCTCGAAGTTAAGACATTACTATCTATGACTAAGGAATGACGTCATTGTTCAATGCCGACGGGTTGTATCCCCTGCTGCACTAGACTCTTATTTCAGGTTATGTTATCAGAACCAAGCACTTGTTATTTTCAGTGAGCCTGTGTTTCCGCATTTCTAACAGGAGGTGATTAGTGTTTAAACATACATAAGTGCATATTACGTACCTATTCTGCCCGTCAGTTACGAGAAATACCAGATCGATGTGTATGTACGTCATGTGCTTGCTGTTTACGTCCTGTCCGATAAAATTGCTAAATGTCTCGCGTGAGTTATCAAAAGAACCAGCTGAAATTTTGACATGTTGTCTGAAATTACCGGAAACGTTTCTGTAAACGGTATGGTAGTTAGAGAAAAGTGAAGGTCAGTGTGAAATACTTCGTGATTGACAGAAAAAAGGCACTTAATGAAGTTCGCACACCCGCTACATTAATATTGTTATATTGACTTGCGTTGTGCATGCGATGTTCGGTAAGAATATTAGTGAAGGGATGACTAGGAACGGTAATAGAGTTCATTGTAATCCGGTGCATAGCTCGTCCAGGTTGTAGCGCGAATAGTTGTATTGTCGATACATCCGATTCATTTGCCCACGTTAAGACAGAATTTCAGGGATTGATTATGATGGAATGAAAGAGAATGCTGTACAGGGAATTGATTGTGTTGCGTTTTCCGTGGGGTTTCAATGTGCCTATTTGCTCCATAGTTTAGCAAATAGTGTTAACTTCTTATTGTAGTAATGTGCACGTTGAAAACTATTTTTGTGAAAGAGTGGTGCATTACCTTTCTGGAAGGATATGGGAAATGTAATTGATTGTGTAAGGCGTAATGGGTATGTGTAATTGCCACTGCCAAAATCCGGCACACCACAACTCCACAGAAGATTGTCATGGATACTCTTACATCAGAAAGTAATTTCACTAAATCTTGTTAGAGGAATTTATCAGGTGTTAAATCTTGACAATAAAAAATCATTTACTTTTCTGTGCAACCTGCAGGCTGCAGTGTCTGATTTTGTAGTGCCTGGGTAAAGAGTCAGGTGTTGCTTTGAACTGGGTCGATAACAGATGACTGTATAAGGAAACAGTTGTTAAAAATACAAATTAAACTGACAAAAAAAAAAAAAAAAAAACTGTCTGTAGGGGTGGATCTTCGTGTTGTGCTTTTCTAAATACCATGAGCAAATATGGGTCTATAGATTAAGGATTGAAGGGGCACCAGTATGATTAAGAAATAATTCTCTTCTGCCCTTGCATACATTGCTGAGAATATAATTCTGAACATATTACATTATTCCATATATTAATGAATTTGCAGAATAGATTCTGATATACCTCAAGAGTGTAAGCTCCAGACTCAGTTTAATCTTTTGTTCTTCATTCTTAAAATAATTGTTGTCTATAGTAAATAGACATATTTGGTAAATTCACATTGTCTTAGTTGCTTCGCTTGACAGTTAGAAATTTATGTGAAGAAAGCAAGATATGTCAGTTACCGTGCTCAGAATGGAATTGTATACCACAAGCAAATGCTACTAAGTAACAGCAGCAACTGATAGTCTTGTATCTTTGTGAGTGTTTTTTTTTTCTGTGAAATTGAATTTTGTTTTTCATTAATGACAGTGAGACTTCAGTCTTCATAACCAGCAAGTTGTAAATCAGTTCTTTTCATCAGCCATTCGCTGCAGTCGACAGAAGCGTCCGATCTTTGACCCGTGGTGTAAGGGTGATGTCGTGTGTGACGTCATGACGGCGCGGAGTTTCGTTTGTGAGTGTGGCGTGTTTGTAGATGTCGTCGTGTTGTGCCCTCTGGTGGTATGTTCAGGGTTTTCGTTTGTGTGGTGTAATGGGCTCAATTTGCTTTTGTTCATTATCAAGAATTGTTCGCGTGTTGTCTATGTTTGTAGTGGAATTCGTTTAAGTGAGTTAACGATTTTGTATGAAGGTTAATTTAGTGTTGTTCGCTGTACATCGTGTGGTAATATTAGTAAAATTAATCGGTTGTTGTTTTTGTTCAGGAATGGATATGATGGATAAAATTAACAGTGCGCAGGTCAAGGGAAGTGTTCGATCCCAATGTGTGGCTGTGTATTGGTAGGGAGATGTTTTTGAGCTATATAGGCCAAGGGAAATGTTTGATCCTAATTTATGGGATCGGGAGCTGCTGTTGAGTTATATAGGTCAAGGGAAGTGTCCGATTCCAGATGATATTTTTAGTGGTATTTGGGGAGTTTTGTGATGTCGGGGTTTTTCGTAATTTTGTGTGGTTTTGTATGGGGGTGGGTGTCTAAATTTGTTTATATTTAGTTTGCCCCTACCAAAAAACAACACACACACTGAAGATTAGATGGGTAGACCACATAAACAATGATAAAGTATTGAATAGAATTGTGGAGAAGAGGAGTATGTGGCACAACTTGACAAAAAGAAGGAACCGGTTAGTAGGGCATGTTCTGAGGCATGAAGGGATCACCAATTTAGCATTGGAGGGCAGCGTGGAGGGTAAAAATCGTAGAGGGAGACCAAGAGTTGAATACACTAAGCAGATTCAGAAGGATGTAGGTTGCAGTAGGTACTGGGAGATGAAGAAGCTTGCACAGGATAGGGTAGCATGGAGAGCTGCATCAAACCAGTCTCACGACTGATGACCACAACAGCATCAACAACAACAATAACAACCACCCAAAAACACCCAATTTTCCGCACTTGTCTCGTTAGTGTCATTAGGATTTTTATGGAAAGTGCGTGTGTTTGTTTTTCGATGTATTTTCGTCCTCATAATGTATACGTACAGACTTTATATGCGTCATGTTGGAATCCTGGTTTATGGTCGTTTCCGCCATATTTGTGACGTAATGGGTCAAAGTATATGGGTGGGATCGGACGCTTCGGTAGTACCATTTTTCTTATACAATGACTCATTCGCTGCAGCCAGAAAATACTGCCTGTGCACCGTAATGAATAATAATAATGCAATGTATGTGACCGCTTCTTATTTCTTGTTCTTCAGTGGCTTACGAGGGCAATCATGGACTGCAAGGGATCTAATTGGCTGAAAAAAGAGAAGAATGAAGTATATGCTGAATCAGGCTCCTTGGTAAATAGCTTCATGTATTTGTTACCATTGTTTCATTAATTTTTATGTCCTATGTGGTGTGTAAACATGCAGATTACATGTCCTGTTGTTTTTCAAATGAAGCATTTGGTTGTTGGTTTTGATACGTGAGCTGACAAAGTTGTTCAACATATTTGAAATGGATTGGTGTCCTGTAGTATATGATGCGCTCTCTAGTATTTAATTTATTTCAAAATTTCTGTAGCATATTGTTTGAGTGTGATGTTGGCATGTCAGCAGTTAATGATTACAGGTCTGTTGTCTACTAGAAAATTCACGTGTTCTTAAATTATTGTGGTGTTAGCAATCAGTTGTTACAAATTAATTTTCTAATTCAAGATTGTTTGGTGTGTTGTTGAAGTCTAGATAGAAAGTGGTCTTATTAATGGATATGATGACGTAATATGTGGGTAGGACTTTACTTGCTAGAGTGCAGGTTATATGGCTAATACTGTAGATCAGTTGTATGGTCTGTTGGATGAACTGATCAGATGGTATATTTGTGGTCAATTTTTAAGTTGACCACAGTTGCTTACTCAGACAAGAGGGAGATATATGTGGATTTATTGCAAATACAATATTTGGCAGTCTACTCATCATGGTGCCTGGTGGAGTTATGACCCCTACAGTCTTGTTCTCTTGGTGTATTATTTTTGCTATTGCTCATGTAATTGGTTTTATACCCTCAAAGTTCTTGTGAGCAGTCTTAATATTCTTGATCGGTTTTTGTTTTGTCGGTAGGTATTCAGAATCTATTAAATGTAGGGAAGTGGTAGGTGGACCAAGAGCTGTTGTTGAAAGCATTTGAGTACCTTAAATACTATTAAATGAAAGTGTAGCTGGTGGTAGAATTTACAAGCTTAAGAAGGAAATGGTGGTAATGCTGATACTAAAAGACTAAAGGAGTGTTACAGTTGTAACTACAGAATGTTTGCAATACTGTTTAACCAGTAGATCTTCCCATTACCACTCTAAATATTAGGTATCATATAAATTACTTAAATGTTAATATAATCACAGAATTAAACTGCGTGGGCTACAATATGACACACCTGTAACACAAAAAATACACCTACGGATTTGATGCTCATAAAATAAGTAATTGTAGCAGAATGTCACTGTTACCTTCTGGCAAATTAAAACGTGCTAAAGTGAATGTTAGATCTCAATTCTTTATTCAGTTTCTCTGAAATTAGAAGGATTTTGAAGTTTCCTCTGTGTGGCTATCAATGTTTTATGGAAAATTCCCTCAGCATTGAGCTTGTTTTGAAAATATATCCTTTGTTTCTTTCTACATCAAAGTGCTGTAATTAAGTTGTTTTTTTAGCTAAATCAAAACACTCTTGTAACAAAGTAAAGATGAATGTCTCACATACCATTCTTTATGTGAACTTGGTGTCTGTATTGTTCTGCTCATTTTCAGGAAGTTCATCTTTCTAGTGGTATTGTAGGTCTTGCATTGGTCTCAAAACTTAAGTTGGTAAAGGAAAGTAGTTTTTCATTTAACACACCTGCCTTTGGCGGGGCAATCTTCTCTTATCATTTTTTTGGAACAACCACAGAAGTGAGGATTACATTGCACCTTTGTCTCATGTTAAATCTTTATTGTTAATGTATCTGTCTTTCATTAGCTCAAAGCTGTGTAACTGAGCAATTGCTGTTCCAGCTTTTCATGTGAGATTGTATCTGAAATGGTCCTATGATGACAGGCAAAACTCAGTTGCCTCAGTTATGTTTTCCAAAGAACAAAAAAAGTAAAATCAAACAAGGGAAATGTCAGGATAGAATTGAGGAGACCTTAGGTTGCAGGTGGGTAGAATGAATTGACTGCTAAATATTTAAGCTTTTTGACAGTCTTTCTTATGAAGTACAAAACAGACAGGCATGGCACTAGGGCATGACTGCATCTAATGTGAGTAGAAATCTGTTGAAGTGAGTGGTGGGGTAAAGAGGTGGCATGGGGTGGGGAGGTGAGGGATAGCAGGGTAGGGGTGGGGCTGATGCTGTGCTGCCTGTGGGATTGTGCAAGGACATGGGAGGGGGGAGGGGGACAGGATAGGGCTGCTAGGTGCAGTGTTGGGAGTCTGGAGGGGGGGGGGGGAGAGTTGAGCGAAGGTTAAGGCTAGGGGGCTTATGGGGATGAATGATATGTGGCAGGAAGAGTTCCCATTTGCACAATTTAGAAAATCTGGTTGTGGGTGTGCATTTTTTTATTTATTTATTTATTTATTTATTTATTTTTTGTGCTCCCAAAGATGTAATCTCCGTTCTTATGGGGCAACATCTTCAGCCTGTTGCAACCTACCCTACCACAAAAGACACCAATCATATCCTAGACTGAATCTCCACAGTTCCTGTTCCTTTACCACTCGGTACCCTGCTATGATTATATCCCCAACTCTCTTGTTACTGAACACCACTTTGCCCAATGTCTGACTGCCACCAAACCTACAGCCCCTTTTTGGTCACCATGACCAACTACATCCTCTCCTATAATTACTTCTCCTGTGAAGGCATGGCCTACAAACAAATCTGCAGTACATAAAAGGGCATTTGTATGGCATCATATTATGCCAATTTATTTATAGACCACCTAGAAGATACATTTCTAGCCACCCAGAATCGCAAACCCTTCACCAGATAAAGATTCATTTGACATCTTTCTGATCCTATTTGTTTGTTTAGTAAACCTGATCTGATTAGGTACATCAGGCACTCTATTAAATTGGACCACAGTTTCACATATACAGTACCCTTTTTATATAATATTTTCCTGGAGATAAGTTTTAATGACAAATAGTATTAAAATGATTTGAGTGTCTGAAGTAGCAGTGTGAGTAAATAATACTATGATCTAAAAGTTAATATTGGCAGTAGTTGTACTACTGCAGTTGCTGCCACTAGCGGTGCTGGTAGTGGTGGTGGTGAAAGAATTAGTAGGTGTGCAAGGTGTATTTTTTTTTCTGGTACAGTCAGTTATGGTGAAAGGAAATTTAAGGAGACTCCACCAGCTAAGAATACTGGGAAACAATGTGGTTTGAAGGAATATGCTAAGGGTCTGACTGAGGCATGCACAGCCTAAAATTTCCTTTCGAACATTTTACAGAAAGGGATCTCCCATGCCTTGTCTTGTCAGTCCCCTTCCATCTCCCTCATAACCACTGTTGGGCCATAAAGGAACACTCCCCTTGCAAATCAGTACCACCCAGGACGAGCAACTGAATCACATTCTCTGCCAGGATTTACACTACCTCTTGTGCCCCAAAATGAGAAATAATCTCTCCACCTTTCCCACAGTGTATTTTGTCACCAATTGAACTGATGAAATATCTGGGTCAAGGGAAGTGTTCGATTCCAGTTGATAATGTTTTTAATTGATTTTGGGAAGGTTGTGATCGTTTAATTTTATCGTTTGGTTAAGTGGCTTGTGTTCATTTTTAGTTTGTCCCCACTAAAAAACCCCCAGTTTCCCCCACTTGTCCCATTAGTTTCATAATATTTTTTGAGAAATGTGTTTTTGATGATTTTTAGATCTATTTTGGTGTTGGTTGTCATGTTTATGTAATGACGTCATAGCCGCGATATGGGAGTTGATGTGAATGGTCGTTTCCGCCATATGGGTGACATCATTGGTCAAAACAGATGGGTGGACTCCGATGTTTCTGTTAACCCCTACATGCAGGACATGCTTGATCCCTCCAGCCCTGTCGGACGTCTCCAACACAAAGGCAGGGCTACCTGTGAAAGGAACCATGTGATTGGCAACTACCAGCCTGCAACCACTGTGCTGTTTTCTACATAGGCATGACAACTAACACGCTCTATCTGCATGAGTGACCACTGTGGCCAAGAGAGAGCTGGACCACCCACTTGCTGAAAGTGCCCCCAGCATGTTGTGCTTCAGTTCAAAGACTGCTCCATAGCTGACAATATCTGGATTCTACCTTCTAACACAACCTATTATTTCATGTAACCCCTCTGGACTAACCTTGGCTAGTTCACGTCTATCTCTCCCTGCATCATGCCTCCTTATACCTCAACACCCACCCTAACAGATGGTTGCTCATGCCAGAAGCAGATGCTGTCATGTCACAGTGCCTCTGTGTTGTGTGTGTGTGTGTGTGTGTGTGTGTGTGTGTGTGTGTGTGTGTGTGTTTGTGTTTGTGTTTGTGTTTGTGTTTGTGTTTGTGTTTGTGTTTGTGTTTGTGTTTGTGTTTGTGTTTGTGTGTTTGTGTGTTTGTGTGTTTGTGTGTTTGTGTGTTTGTGTGTTTGTGTGTTTGTGTGTTTGTGTTTGTGTGTTTGTGTTTGTGTGTTTGTGTGTGTGTGTTTGTGTGTGTGTGTTTGTGTGTGTGTGTTTGTGTGTGTGTTTGTGTTTGTGTTTGTGTTTGTGTGTGTGTTTGTGTGTGTGTTTGTGTTTGTGTTTGTGTTTGTGTTTGTGTGTTTGTGTGTTTGTGTGTTTGTGTGTTTGTGTGTTTGTGTGTTTGTGTGTTTGTGTGTTTGTGTGTTTGTGTGTTTGTGTGTTTGTGTGTTTGTGTGTTTGTGTGTTTGTGTGTTTGTGTGTTTGTGTGTTTGTGTGTTTGTGTGTTTGTGTGTTTGTGTGTTTGTGTGTTTGTGTGTTTGTGTGTTTGTGTGTTTGTGTGTTTGTGTGTTTGTGTGTTTGTGTGTTTGTGTGTTTGTGTGTTTGTGTGTTTGTGTGTTTGTGTGTTTGTGTGTTTGTGTGTTTGTGTGTTTGTGTGTTTGTGTCCACATCCCAAGGCATAGGCTAGCAAGAAAAGGAAACTTTCACAAAGTAAATAGTCTCAAAAGTTTTATTTATTATTCTCTCCCTGCTTCATCCATGTCAAATTAAAATTTCAAAATAAAACTGTGCGAGTGGCTGACAGAGAATCCATGTTTCAATTAGAGTTGTATGATGTAGGCATTATTGATTTTAATATTAAAGATTGTAGTTGTACCCTGTGATTTCAATACACTACTGTTCTTTTCATATGATGAAGCACATTTCGTAAACAAACATTATAGGACTAGAAAATATGATTGAAAATAGCAGTGTAGGAAAATGCTGAAGTGCAAGGTGCTAATAAATTTTCGAATGTGTTGTCACTGATCATTCATATAACATTTAGATCACTACCATTGAAATGCACCTCACTGCCTGTCACTGAGGTTGTCACTTTCTGAAAAGAGCGAGTCATTTATTCTTTAGAAGTGACATAGACTTCAAAATGTGGTACTTTCTTGTAATATATCTAGAACTGTCTTCTTAATCTCCGACCGACTATCACCTCCTATATCCATTTGAAATTGCTTCTTGTCCTCATGCCAGTCTCCCTCTACACTTTTTACCCTCACATATCCCTCCGTACCAATTTGACTATTTCTAGAAGGATGTGTGCTATTAACAGGTCCCTTGCTTTAGTGAAATTGGTCCATATGTTTTTCTCTCATTTGTTGTTTTGACTACCCATCTAATCTTCAGCATCCTTCTGTAGTACGTTTCGAATGCTTCCATTCTCATCTTGTCTGAATTGCCTATCATTTATGTTTGACTTCCATACAAGACTGCACTGCAGATACCTTCAGAAAAGACTTCCTAACACACAAATTTATATTAGATGTGAACAGTCCTCTTCATTAGGCACACGTTCTTTGATATTGCTATTCTGCACTTTTTCTTTCTTACTTCGGCCATTGTCAGTTATTTTGTTGCCCAAATAGCAAAATTTGTCTACTACTTTTAGTGTCTCATTTTATAGCCTAAACTCCACATTACCTGATTTATTTCAGCTAGATTCCATTGCTTTGGTTGATGTTTGTCATACAATCTCTTTTCAAGATACTAACCAGTTTTACTGTTCCAATGCCTACCTCCCACACATCACTTCATTGACAATTTCAAGTTGCCTGTTGTGTTTGATAGAATTAAGTTGTCATTGGTAAACACAGAGTTTGTTTTCCTTTCCAAATTTGTCTAGATTTCATTCATGTCTTCCTCGTACAGAGTACATATCAGATGTAGGCTACAAGCCTGTCTCATTTCCTACTCAATGCTTCTCTGTCATGTCTTTCAACTCTTACAACTTGAGTCTGGTTTCTGTGAAAGTTGTAAACAAACGTTTGCTTCCTGTCTATTTACTCTGCTGCTGCCGAAATTCCAAAGAGTGCAGTCCAGTCCACATTCTCAAAAGTATTTCAGTAAATCTGCGAAAGCTGTAAACACAATTTTGTCTTTCTTTAACTCATCTTGTAAGGTAAGCCATAGGATCAGTATTGCCTCATGTGTTACATGTTTCTGGTACCAAAAGTGATCTTCTGTAAGGTTAACCCTCTACAAGTTTTTCCATTCTTGCAAGTATGACATATTAATCGGGTGGTCTGATAATATTCACATCTGTCAGCACCTGCCTTTTTTCGAATTTGAATTATTACATTCTTGTTGAAGTATGACTGTACCTCAGCTTTCTCATATCTTGCACAAAAGTGGAATAATTTCGACATGGATGGCTTTCTCAAGTATCTAAATAATTCTGAGGGAATGTCATCAGCTGCAATGGCCTTGTTACTACTTCACTCTTCCAGTGTTGTCTCAAATTTTGCTCATATTACCATATCTCCAATCTTATCTATACCTACTTCCTTTCCCCTTTCTAGAGCAAGTTCGTTCCCCTTTGTCTTACAACCATTCTTGTTTAGCCATATTCCATGTCCTGTCAACATTATTTCATAAATGTCTGTATTCCCTTTTGCCGGCTTAAATAACTGCATGTTTGTATTTTCTCTTCTCATCAATTAAATTCAGTATGTCAGGAGGTGCCAAGGTATTCATACTAGGTCTTACTTTTTACCTACGTTTCCTGGTGCCTTCACTGTTTCATCTCAAAGCTGCCTATTCATCATCTACTGTATTCCTTTCCTCTATTTATCACTTGTTGCCTAATGCTCATTTTTAAACCATCAGTGATTTTTGGTTCCTTTAATTTATCCAGACTCCATCTGCTTAAATTCTACTTCTACCATTTCTCAGTGTTATTTTGCAGTTAATAAAAACAACTCTAGCCAGTCCACATCTATTACTGGAAATATTTTGTAGTTTAAAATCTGGTTTTGAAATCCTTGTTTTTGCCTTTACATAATCTGTTTGAAATCTTTTGGTGTCTCCAGGTTATTCCACATACACAAACTACTTTCATGATATTAGAAACAAGTGTTTGCAGTGACTAATTCATGCAATGTGCAAAATTCTACCACGTGGCTTCCCCCTTTCATTCCTTTCTGCCATTGATTATTTTCCTGCTATTTCGCTTATTCTTCCTGTTCCTACTATTGAATTTCATTCCCTTCTAGAATTGGTTTTCATGTTCCTTAGCTACTGAATAATTTTTTCTCATCAAACTTTTCCCTTCTGCTGGTCTAGTTGCCATACAAATTTCTACCCTTGTATTTTCTTCATTCCGGTTTCAACTATGGCAGTTCATTGACATTGCTGTTGATAATGGCTTAGTAATGTTTCTATTTTCTTACTCATTACTAGGCCTGTCCCTAGATGACCCCTATTTGATTTTTTGTTGGAAACCCTGTACTGACCTGACTAGAAATCCTGTCCTTTCTGCCACTGCGCTTGAGATCTTATTACAACTGAGTACAACCTGTCCATTTTTCCTTTTTAAACTACCTAACCTTCCTACACTGTCATCGTCTTCTGCTTCTTCTTCAGTCCAGAGGCTGGTTTGGTGCAGCTCTCCATGCTACCCTATGCTTCGCAACCTTCGCCATCTCAAAGTACGTACTGCAACCTGCATCCTCCTGAATCTGCACAGTTTATTTATCTCTAGGTCTCCCTCTACGACTTTTACCCTCCAAGCTGTCGTCCTATACTAAATTGCGGTCCCTTGATGCCTCAGAACATGTCCTACCAACCGATCCCTTCTTCTAGTCAAGTTGGTCCACAAATTTCTCTTCTCCCCGTTTCTGTTAAGTATCTCCTCATTAGTTACATGATCTACCCATATAATCTTCAGCATTCTTCTATAACAGCACATTCGAAAGCCCCTATTCTCCTCCTGTCTAAACTATTTATCCTCCATGTTTCACTTCAATATGTGGCTACACTCTGTACAAACACTTTCAGAAATGACTTCCTGACACCTAAATCTATGCTCGACGTTAATGAATTTGTCTTCTCCAGATAGGCTTTCCTTGTTATTGCCAGTCTACATTTTGTATCCTCTCTACTTCGACCATCATCAGTTATTTTGCTCCCCAAATAGGAAAACTCATCTACTACTTTAAGTGTCCCATTTCCTAATCTAATTCCCTTGGCATCACTGATTTAATTCATTGCTGTTCCTCTTACATCCTCCTTTCAAGACACTGTTCATTTGGTTCAACTGTTCTTGCAGGTTCTTTGCTGTGTCTGACAGAATTACAATGTCATTGGCAACCCTTAAAGTTTTTATTTCTCCTCCATGGATTTTAATTCCTAATCCAACTTTTTCTTGTTTCCTGTACTGCTTGCTCAATATACAGGTTCAATAACATCAGGGATAGGCTACAACCCCGTCTCACTTCCTTCCCAACCACTGCTTCCCTTTCATGCCCCTTGGCCCTTATAACTGCCATCTGGTTTCTGTACGAATTGTAAATAGCCTTTCATTCCATGTGTTTGACCCCTACCACCTTCAGAATTTGAAAGAGAGTATTCCAGTCAACATTGTCAAAAGCCTTCTCTCAGTCTAAAAATGCCAGAAACATAGGTTTTCCTTTCCTTAATCTATCTTTGAAGGTAAGTTGTAGTGTCAGTATTGCCTTATGTGTTCAAACATTTCTATGGAATCCATACTGATCTTCCCCAAGGTCGGCTTCTACCAGTTTCTCCATTTGTCTGTAATGAATTCGTGTTAGTATTTTGTAGCCATGACGTATTAAACTGATAGTTTCGTTGAAACTTCCTGGCAGTTAAAAACTGTGTGCTGGACCGAGACTCGAACTCGGGACCTTTGCCTTTCGCGGGCAAGTGCTCTACCAACTGAGCTACCCAAGCACGACTCTCGCCCCGTCCTCACAGCTTCACTTCTGCCAGTACCTCGTCTCCTACCTTCCAAACTTTACAGAAGCTCTCCTGAGAACCTGCAGAACTAGCACTCCTGAAAGAGTGCTTCTTAAAGTTTGGAAGGTAGGAGACGAGGTACTGGCAGAAGTGAAGCTGTGAGGACAGGGCGTGAGTCGTGCTTGGGTAGCTCAGTTGGTAGAGCACTTACCCGCGAAAGGCGAAGGTCCCGAGTTCGAGTCTCGGTCCGGCACACAGTTTCAATCTGCCATGAAGATTCATATCAGCGCGTACTCTGCTGTAGAGTGAAAATTTCATTCTGATAGTTTGGTTATTTTCACATCTGTCAACACCTGCTTTCTTTGGGATTTGAATTTATATTCTTCAAGTCTGAGGATATTTCACCTGTTCCATACATCTTGCTCACCAGATGGTAGAGTTTTATCAGGGCTGGCTCTCCCAAGGCTGTTGGTAGTTCTAATGGAATGTTGTCTACTCCCTGTGCCTTGTTTAGACTCAGACCTTTTAGTGCTTTGTCAAACTCATAATGCAGTATTATTTCTCCCATTTCATCTTCTTCTATGTCCTCTTCCACTTCCATAATAGTGCCCTCCAGTACATCGCCCTTGGATAGAACCTCTATATACACAATCAACTTTTCTGCTTTCTCTTCTTGGCTTAGAACTTATTTTCCATCTGAGCTCTTGATTATCATACAAGTGGTTCTCTTTTCTCCAAAGGTCACTTTAATTTTCCCGTAGGCTGTCACAGAGTGATGTACTTCTCGCAAGTGAGAGACTGTTTGTTTACTCTTAGGACAATGTATCTTTGACTTGTTATATTGTATGTTCTGTGACTATGTAATAAAGTGTTGTTGGACTGCTAATCGCTGCTCTACTGTGATTCACGACATAAGAGTTTTGGTGCCGAAACCCGGGAGTAGACTTTGCCCGAGACAATTCCACGATTGTCGTAGTGAACCGAATTCTGGACACACGTCACGCGGCAATACTACGACGGGGTTTACTGCAGCGATTTGTTACACCATGCAGCAAGCTCTTCGACGACAACCTCCATCATCACACAGCTAAGTTCAATTGAATTATCACGCAACATGTTTTGTAGTGCCATTTGTAAAGGCAACTGATTACATTATTGCCGCTGTGTACTGCTATTGTAGCTGTTCGATTAGCGCTTTAACGAATTATCAGATCCTATGCTACGCCTGTAGATTGTTTGTGAATAGTGCTGCCATCTAGCGACCATCAATTGAACTACTTCGACTAGCGATCCAAAGATAACGCCTTACTAGGACCAGCTGATCGCTAGCCGACACTGCTTTAAACTTTCGAGTAATCTGACGGAATGGACGTGCCAGACCACAAACCAGAAGCGCAATTACACTCTCTAAAGAGAAAACGTATGAGAGAAAGAGCAAACATTACGCGACTCGTGGCGGAAGTTGCAAGGTTGCCCGACACATCGGAAATCGCGGATTATAAATATTACAATGACAGATTGGGAAGCGTTCTGGACCGCCTCGTTAAATTAGATGAGGATATTCACGAGTTGTTAGACGATGGCGAATATGAAGATGATGTTCCTAAATGCGAAGATTATATAGACACCGCGAAACTCACAATTTCCCAATTGTCTCACGAAATAGAGAAACAGCTTGCGAAATCGGTAGCAGACATAAAGATTCCCGACAATCCACCGGCACAATCTGTAACAATGAGTGTTCCCACAGCTTCAGTAAAACTTCTGCCGATCAAACTTGTGCCTTTTTCAGGCGATATTGAGACATGGGCGCGATTCTGGGAGCAGTTTGAGCAGTCGGTTGACAAAGATCCGATGGTAACTACAATTAATAAACACATTTTTCTTCGCGGCTATCTCTTGGGAGAACCAAAGCATTTAGTGGGCGGTATTGCGGTGACGGCCGAGACATACGCAGAAACGAAGAGGATTCTCCGAGCGCGTTATGGCAACAAGGATCGAATAATTCAAGCCCACTTAGATTATCTCGAAGCCATAAAACCAATTAAGCTGTCCACCCCAGAGGAACATAATTCAACATTCATTGAATGCCAGCGACGTATTCAAGCTCTCCGGGCACTTGGGGAAGACGTGAACGGATACGGTCGAGTCCTCGCGCCGAAAATTTTACGCGCTTTTCCGGATGATATATGCCGCCGCTGGATAATTCACGCCAAGCGTACAGGAATATCCGAAGGGGACATTTTGCAACTGATGGAGTTTCTGAACGAGGAAGTCGACGGGGCGCTTACCACGCAGAAGATACGCGGTGAATTTTCAAGCACTTCTAGTAACCTTCCCACAGCGTCCACACTTCACGTACACGCGAAATCTAAAAGATCGACTCCGAAGGATACCAGCGTAAAGGAACCATTCTGCGTCTTTTGTGAATCTGACGGTCATTGGGCGCAAGACTGTAAGAAGATCGTACGCGTTAATGATCGAATAGCTAAATTGAAACTAGCAAACAGATGCTTTCTTTGTCTTCAGCGTGGGCACAAAGTGTCAAATTGCAAAAAGAAAGAAAAGGCTCGGTGTGTTAACTGTAAAAGACTGCATCATGAGTCCATTTGTGAGGAACGAAAGGATATTAGGGGTCCTGCGGGTCAGACAAACGTTACTTCCGTTGGAAAGGTATCTGTCGCTCCCCACGGTTACACGTACCTTCAGACAGCCCAAGTATGCGTCTCAGGACCTACAGGATTGAGCACGACAACGCGATGTCTACTGGACGCAGGTAGTCAGTCCAGCTTCATAGCAAAGTCGCTGATTGATGATCTGAAACTGCAAATGGTAGACCGACAAGAACTAACCGTTTGTTCCTTTGAATCAAACCCTACATGCCCACGCCACCGCAGGCTTGTTCAGTTTAGTATGAAGGGGCTTTGGCAGAATTCTTCAGTGCCACTTACTGCCTTCGAAAGTACTCACGTTATTTCTCACCAGCCTTCAGTTCCACAACATATAAAGAGTTTACCAGATGCCCGTAAGATTACGCTAGCAGATCCGAAAACCGATTCAACAGATCTTCCCGTGGAGATTCTTGTAGGAGGTGATTTTTATTGGAAGATAGTGAAGCACAATTCACCCATACGCATCTCTGAAACCTTAGTGTTAGTTCCTTCTCTGTTTGGCTGGATACTTAGTGGTAACAAGTCACAAGCCTGTGTGCATGCAACCGTGGTAAATTTTGCTCAGACTGACCGATCTCCTCTGCACTCTGACAATGATGTAAGACGCTTTTGGGACTTGGAAACTATAGGGATTACTGCCGATCACGATCTACCTGTGAACAACAAGGATACGAGACTTCTTGAAGAGTTTAGAGCATCTTTCTCTATAAAGGATCATCGAGCAGTTGTTACACTTCCCAAAATGCAACATAAAGTGCTTTCGAGTAACAGACCTATCGCGGAAAAACGATTCAAGCACCTCAGGGAAAGATGTCAACGTCAAGAGACATTTAAGCAAATGTATTTCGATCTTATGCTAGACTACATTACGAAGGGGCAAGTAGAGGTCGCTCCCACCCCACTCTCAGGAAAGGAGCTATTTTATCTCCCTCATCGTGCAGTGAGGAAGGAGAAATACGGAACCACTAAGTGGAGAATAGTCTTTGATGCCTCATCTCACGAAAACAATGCACCTTCTCTGAATGAGGTATTAGAAGTAGGACCGAACCTATTACCAGAGATTCTGGAAATTTTACTGCGTTTCAGATTATATTCTACGGCTATCGTCGCGGACATCACACAAGCTTTCCTTCAATTAACCTTAAACGAAAAGGACAAAGACTTGACCAGATTTTTCTGGTTCAAGATTAGCCAGGATCAAACAGGAAATCTTCAAACGACGGATGAACTAACAGAATACCGTTTTAACAGACTCCCATTCGGCCTGACCTGCAGCCCATTTTTACTTTCTGCAACACTAAGAGAACTTGCCGACAAGTGTATGACAGCATTTCCCACCGTAGCGCCACTTATAAACAAGACTGCATACATGGACGATTTTGTGATCTCAGTAGAAGGTGATAATTTGGTGATAACTATATACTATGAACTTGTAACCCTAATGAAATTGATGAGTCTCCCCTTATCAAAATGGGCTACCAACTGTGAACAACTCCACACTATCTGGAGGGCAGAAGGGCGAGAACTCCACACCCAGACTCAAGTTTTAGGTGTAGACTGGAACACCGCAGGTGACTACTTCTGTATCGATCCTAGCGAAATCATCAGAAGGTCGTCAGAAGAGCCAGCCACCAAACGACTCCTTTTACAATGTACGGCTAAATTCTATGACCCACTCGGACTGTTTTCCTCAGTTTCTCTTGTTGGGAAATTGCTATTTCAGGACACATGGTGCCGAGGAATTGGCTGGGATGAACTTATGCCCTGGGACTTAGGGGCACGATGGCGCACTTGGATATCTAGCTTACCTTCATTGTCACATATACGTGTCCCTAGATGGATAGCTACAGCTCATGGAAGAGACTCTCAGCTGCACGTATTCTGTGACGCCTCGGAAAAGGCATATGGAGCAGCTGTGTACATTCATACTGTCTTAGATGATGACGTCGTAACCCATTTAGTCTGTAGCAAGAACAGACTTGCTCCTATTAAGAAGGTGACATTGCCTCGACTCGAACTTTTAGCAGCAGTAGTTGGGACCAGACTATTGTGTTACCTTTGCCGCGCAACAGACTTTAAAATTGCCGGTGCGATACTGTGGACGGATTCTACAATAACACTAAGTTGGATTTGCTGTGATCCTAACAAATGGAAGACCTTCGTTTGTAATCGTGTAACTGAGGTACAAACATACATGACTCCCACGCAATGGAAACACTGCCCAGGACTAGACAATCCTGCTGACCACCTCTCACGTGGACTCCTCGGCTACCAAATGAATTCTTTGGACATTTGGTGGCATGGGCCACCTTGGCTTACACGCCCCCCTGAACGCTGGCCAAACAACGATACTCCAACGATGGTACGACTTCCTCCCGAAGAAAAGAGGAAGAAAACGCAGAGCCAAGTTTTGTCGATATCTACGCCAACCAGCCTTTTGAACTTACTTAAATTCAGCTCATACTGGAAGCTCATTCGTATCACAGCATGGACTCTCCGTTTCCTACACAACATTCGTCAGAAGAATAAATCTTCAGGAGAACTTACTGCCACCGAATTATCAGCTGCCAAAATGTATTGGATTCAAGTGGGCCAGAGAGATTCCTTCCCCAACGAATTACATGCACTTCAGAATAACTTACCACTGCCAAGAGAGTCAAAAATCGCACGATACAATCCTTTCCTAGAAGATGGACTGATACGTCTAGGAGGTCGACTGCAGTGCACTAGCCTAAATAGTGAACAAAAACATCCTGTACTCCTTGACGGTTCCCACCACTTCACACAATTGGTTATTCGAGAGACTCACATCCGCCTTCATCACTTTGGTGTTCGTTCTGTACTATCCGAACTGCGAACCGAATTTTGGATCCTTAGAGCTCGTCAGGCCATCAAAAGAATCCTATACTCATGCCTCGCATGCAAGATCTTGAAGAATCCACGAGGGCAACAGATTGAAGCACCGCTGCCACCTGAACAAGTTTCACCTGCCAAACCATTTGCTGTAACCGGAATAGACTTTGCTGGCCCACTATTCATCAAAGTGGGGAAGGAAACGCACAAGTCATATATCACTCTTTTCACATGTGCTACCACACGAGCTGTACACCTCGAACTCTGTACAGACTTGTCAACGGACAAGTTTCTTATGGCACTTCAGCGATTCGCCGGAAGACGCGGACTACCCCACACGATATATACAGATAACGCGAAAACATTCCACGCCACGAATATGGAACTAGCCCAACTTTGGAAGGCATTAATCACCACAAAAACTTATCAGTTCCTCGCCCACCATGGTATTACTTGGAAATTCATTGTCTCCTGGGCGGCTTGGTGGGGAGGATGGTGGGAAAGAATGGTGGGCACTATAAAGCGTTGCTCACTGAGGAACAACTGAACACCACCTTGATCAGTATTGAAGCCGCGGTGAACTCCAGGCCCATCACACCAGGAGATGATTGTGATGCACTCACACCATCCCATTTTCTGGCGGGAGAATAACTTAAGACTATTCCGACGGGACCAGAGCCTTCAGCGAGCACGAATTTAACAAAGGAAGTCTGACTGAGACAGCAACTCTGTGACAGTTTTTGGAACCGTTGGGTTAAAGAATACCTATTGGAGCTCCGGAACTACCATGAAGTTAAATGCCCATCGGGACGAGTCATCCCCTTTCGCCCTGGCGACATCGTGCTGATCCAAGAGGACCTTCGTCCGCGACATATGTGGAAGAAGGCCAGGATAGAAAAGGTACTACCAGGAAGAGACGGCAGGGTAAGGACGATAATACTCCGGACACCAGAAGGTCACATCATTAGTCGTCCTGTGCAGCTGGCCGTACCTTTGGAGGTTGACCAGGGTGGGGAGGATGTCACAGAGTGATGTACTTCTCGCAAGTGAGAGACTGTTTGTTTACTCTTAGGACAATGTATCTTTGACTTGTTATATTGTATGTTCTGTGACTATGTAATAAAGTGTTGTTGGACTGCTAATCGCTGCTCTACTGTGATTCACGACATAGGCAGTAATTATCTTAACCCTAGTGACATATGCCTACCATACTATGATATCTAATACTCCACACTCTGACATATGGGCTGCCTGTCTTGCTTTTCCTGATAACATTCTCCTGGGTAGTCTCTGTCTGTAGATCTGAGTGGGGAATTTTTTTATCTCCAGAATGATCCTAAGATAATTTTGTACAGTAGAGATGCAAGATCTTGAGAACATAAACACACAGCTACAGTTTACCTTTACTTTAAGCCATTTCCAGTATTGGCAAAGGAAGTTTGTTAATGCTACAAGGCCAGGTCAATTGATCTTCCAGACCATTGCTCCAGCAACTACTGAAAAGGCTTTTACCCCCCCACCCCCTTGAGGAAGCATGGGTTAGCTTGATTTCTCCACAGATAATAATTATGGTTGCACATAACATACTGTTTTCAGTATCGTTGACATGCTAGCAACCCTACCTCGGTAATGTCCATGGTATGTTTGAGGTGGGGGCTGTATGCTATATTGTTTAAACTACTGTTTTTTGAGCAGGAGAAATAGTTGTAGCATACATATTTGTAGAATTACTTTCCTATCTGTATAAACATAAATAACAATTCTGAGAGACTTAATTGATACACATACAAAGAAAGATATGAAACTGTTGCTATGTCTCAGATTTAAGGCCGTAACTCCTGGTTTAAGGATCAGTTACTTTAACAATTACCCTAGCCAAGCATGCCTCCAGGCCTGCCAAGGGGACGTCACTTGTTTCCTCATAGATTTTCATCTTAGGTGAAGCAGTATGATACAGTTCTCCATGAAAGTAGAAACAAGGAACGCATTTGTGATTGGATGATTTCTGAGTGCTGGCAAGTATAAGAAATTTATTATGTAGTTGTCTGTAGCGGAGTGCATAGGTAATTCTATAATAATCATAAAGTTGGTGGTTCAGATCACACTAATAGCAACCAGTTCTTTTAGTTTTATTTAAATCCATATGTAAAACGAATGGCAATTTTTATTCATGCTGAATCAAAATTTATGAAAAAGTTAATTTAATTAAAAATTACATAAAAATGCAAGTATTGTTGAAAAATTAAATTTTGTTACAGAAATTGAAATAATCGGATAGAAAATAAAGTAATTTCCCATAAATGTATCAAAATCTTTGTTTTAAAATGTCATGTAGACCTAATGTAAAAAGATGTAATTTTTACTAAACCATTACATTTCAGTGTTTGTTAAATTTGCAATTTGTTAGTAGACATTGAATTTTTTTTAAAGTAGAAGTTCGTATTAGGAGATTTGAATGAGCAACTTTTACACTACTGCACTTTTATGCTATACTCTCAATTACCAGCAACTGTGTTAATAAGTAGGAAATATTTTGTAGTTGACAGCACTCAGAAATCTTCTGATTTTAAAAGTCAATTTTTTTTAGTTGTTTGGTAATGGCATAGTGCTGGTTTAGGAAAGTGATGGTCCAGCACTAAACTCTATATACTATGAATCTGAAGGAAATTGAAGAGGATGATCTGTAAGATCCCCTTTTCAGTCAAGTTCTTATTGTCACAGTGATGTGTCCATAATGGTTAAGGTGACAGCCCATAAAATGCAAGAAATCAAAGTTTATCTCATCAATGTGGCCCAAATAAATTTTTACATGTGTTACATAGAAGATTTTCTAATGTTAACCATTAATTAGATCACTTTGTGAGCATTCCTGATTAGCTGAAATCATCTGATATTCCAAATTGTATTGGCTGACTGCATTGCAGCAGCACTGTGAGTGAACAGAGCAATCAATGTTACTTAATCAATGACTGTAGGATCCATTTTTATTCTTGCAGAGGAACTGTTTCCTTTCCAAAATCATCATATCGGAGAAAAAATTATCTGATGTTTAGGTCTCTAGCTCCAAACATGTTTCCTGCGCCTTTTTACAAATGGAAATGACATGTGCATTTCTCTATTCCCTTGAGAAGCCATTGTTCCATAAAGTAACACTTCCATTGCCAGAGGTTGTTGTGCAACATCCAGGTGTTTTATTTAATCTGATGGCTGCCCCTTCAGGTCTAGCAGTCTACTCTGTGTAGATTAAGTTTGGTTTTACCTTCTCCCTCCTGTCGCCACCTTACTCAATTATATATCTGTCATTTTGGCATCCATGCTGTAGTCGAAAATGTGAAATGCATTGTAATTATGTCTTTTTGTTCCTGTCTTCTCTTTCGCTTCTGTGTACAACATTTTCAACAAGCATTTGTAGAGATGCCTTGGGTCCATTTTCCAACATTTTTGTTCAAAAGTTCTGGGATTTCGTTTTTTCATTTCATTTTTTCCAAGATATGGACTTGCTTATAGATTAATGGAACACTTCTTACATAAGCTGTGTCTTGATGGTTCTTATATGTTCAGTTTTGGTTTGCAATGGGAATCTAGTAGATTTGGCTTCATTTGAATCTATTACACAGATGCCTGCTGCCATGTAACTGTGTTATGTTGTTAAACAGATGCAGGTCCTCACTGTATTCCACAACATTCCCCATAGTTGGGTGGTTTGGCTATTATATAGTTTCTAATAACTTTAACAGGTTTGTTAGGCAGAAGTATATTCTTTTCTTTCAAAACTTGTTTTTAACAGTAGTGATCTGTGATGCTTTAGTAGTCTAGTGCTCAGGATCAAATATCTGTATTTAGAGAATTGATTATTTTGGGCATGTCTATTGCTAACACAAAAAACATTTTCCTGTTGTGTGGGTTTTCTAAGCAATTACACAGGCTAATTTTGGGAAAACATGTTTTGTAGATTTTCACAGGAATTTTTGTTCTCACAGCTGTGGCACTGTCACAGGACATGATTTTGAGATGAATGAGTTCAGATTGTCCTCTGGAAATTTAGATCTTCATTTTCTGTGAATTACCTAAATCTCTTCAAGGAAATGGAGGGACAGTTCCTGATGAAAGGGTGTGGCTCATGTTGTCTGTTTGCACAACCTCATATCATGTTGTTTTTCATTGACATAATTGTCCTCCACATCTTTTTCCCACTCTCAATGCATGCAATTCCAATTATGCAGTTCCCAGGTATATATAAAATCCTGTCACTGTGGTGTGATAGAGGAATTTGTATACATTATTTGCCAGACTATTTCTTAAGCATTAATCTGCTATGATGGGTGGAGGTTGGAACTCAAATGGTTATTCTTCCACCTCACACTTAAAAATTACTTTTTCCTCACATTTGATACTTAACTGCATGCAGATTATTTCAAATTTCAGTAACATGCAATGAGATAAATATAGATTTATCTCACTGCACATTACTGATCTTTCATGATGATAAATGTGTTACTGCCAGTGTTCTGTGGTGCATCTTTGTGGTGGGTCCTCTGTATGGAATATGAGATTTTGTAGCTAATTATTTCTAGTTTTCCTTCCAGTGTTTTGTGTACAGTGCTACTGTTAATGAAACTCTAGATCTTGTCTTGAATGTTTACACAAGAGTAAGACGATTGCTTATTGAATGTATAAGTGTGAGGCTACAAATTCAAGTGTTTTGGGTTAGGTCCCAAGTATAACCTGTCACTTTTTCATGTCTGGAAATTTTCTATGTGGAAAATGACAGTTTCCATTCCAGTGTGATGCTGTAGGTCCTCGTGTAACTTAGTGTGTTAGTGAGTTCAGAAGTTGGAGGAAGCCAGTGGCATACCACATCCAGTAAGACAGTGCATGCTAGAGCACTAATGTGTTACTACCTACCTCCAGTTTGATGAAAGCTTTATGTCTACTTTGGGTTTGCATTTAGTTTTTTGACATTTGGCGTGTATTTTATTCAGTACCAAAATTAGGTGATCCACACTTGATCTGCATTTACCTGCGTATTGTCTTTACAGGTGGTTTTCTAACCTAAAAAATGCATTCTGCATGTAACCTACTATTTGGTTAGCTTCTTCTTGACCATAGTGCCCTCATGGTCTTTAGAGGCATACCCTATCATCTTCCACCGAATAACACAGGTCAGAAAATAGGGAACTAAGATCATCATAAAATAAAATAAAAATGTTCTTATTGGAGCCTTCAACTTGGCACAGGCATAATAGTGATTGGGACAGGAAGATAAACATTGTTTTCTATAAAGTAAAGAAGTGTAGTTTGTGAGTGGAGTTCTACAAAACAAACATGAAATTTTGTTGTGCAACAACATTGTTTCATTGGTAGATTTGCTGATTGGCCAACCAAACTCACAGGAACATAATTTAGTTGCAGATGATAATCTATCAGTACATAAAAAAATATTGAGGATCATACATAACCCAGCCATGTAGAAAAATTAGGTAATGATAGAACACCACATCTCAGATGGAACCTTGGCGAACCCAAGGTGCTGATATGTCTCTTGTGCCATGTACATTTATACTCAATATATTTTGTTTCTCTAATCTTGTTACATAAATAACTTCTCGTTGCAAGTATCATTTGATGATGTAGAGATATGCATCACTTCTCTGTAGTGGTATGTATTGCCACATTTCTTCACAGTGGTGCGTATCACCACACAAGGCTGCTGTTTGCTTGAGAGTCTTGGATTTCCCAGTGATGAGCAACCCCTTACTGCTTGATTGGATGCTGCTAGGAGGTATTCTTCAGGCCCAACAGGTGAAGTGAGTTGTGTTGGTTTGGGTGTCCAATCAATAACACTCATCACATCTTGTCTCTTAATGAGGGAAACATGAATAATCTTGCAGCCAGTGTCCTCCCTTTCCTTTTAGCTGAAAAAAGTCAGCAATGTCAAGCACATTGGAAAGCTTATGGGCCTGTGGTATTTTGACTGGAACCCCAGGGGCTTCTGTTTCTTAGTCATTGCCATGGAGACCTGGTAAGTGCAGGTACTTCCGATGTAAGTATGTTACTTTGAAATGGCTTTAATGTGCCCATATTAATAACATAGTTCCTAAAGCCAACAATTCCTGTGGAGAAGTTTATTAGCTAAACTTTACAAATGATGGTCCACGTACTGCACTTGGTTATGGTAAAAAGTAGATATTTGTAAAATGTCTCTGAAGTGGTTTGGTGACAGGCAACGGGAGGATATTACCTCATAGAGAATGCACAACTGTTAACCAGCTCAGTCATGCTTTTAACATACAACATAATCAATTTTGTGTATGGCCTTTCCTTCACAGCATGCTTTTGACACATGCTGATGATTCTGTTAATGTTATATAATCATATATGTGTTTATACAGAACACATGTGCAACTTTTGATTTTGAAATTTTATTAATAATTATGTCTGGTATACAAATCTTGGATTTGGTAAGTGGTATTGTGTGGATAGTCCTGTCTTCATGTTCTTTTGCTGCTCACAAGAGGTTCTTGTATTGGGGTGTAGAGGAGTATTTCACTGCCTGTCTTCAAATATTATTAAGAGCTTTCTCTCATAGGTGGAATCTATGTTGTGACAGACTGATATATAGCCTACTCTGAGGTTTAGGTTAGCCTGGAAACTGACAGTTGTCTTTTCCATTATTTCCTGTTTTTGTACAGAGTCCTGCAGGATACAAATAAATATCAGAAACAAAAGAGCAAAAATAGTTGCTGAAAACCCAGTGTTACATTATGTGTTACATGTTTTTTTTTTTTTTTTTTTTTTTTTTGTTTGCCCCCTGCAAGCAGGGTTTTTCTTTGAAAATTCAGTTTGATCTCAATCTAGCACTTGATATGTCAAGGTAGTTGTTAGGTTGAATCCTGTGTTTGACTTGCCATTGAATCAAAAATATTATGTCATTGGCTACGCAAATTGGCTTTTCAGCCATCATAGTTTCCCATTACAGCCTGCAACATGTGTTACTAATATACACTTTGTGGTTAGAGGGGCAGGGGGATGGCCCATCAAAAAGTTGTACCAACTTTTGTTGGATTGTAATTTTGTTAGTGTTGCAGGTGCATAACTTCATTTCTTGTCTCAGGTGATTTTTAACTTTATGAATAAGAACTTTGCAAAGAACTTATTTGGCTTCCATGTGCAGAACATAAAGAAGTTTGATGCACTGAACTACCTTACTGCATCAGTGTTTCCGCATTCACACTTGGCAAAAACAAAGTGTCATCTTCAAACTTACATCTGTCAAAGCATATGCTTGCTGCACTCATGTACATTGCACTGTGACTCAACCCACACTGCTGATAATACTAGTTTTTTTATTATTGTGGTGGTGTGTGACATCATAACATGGTGTCAAATGACCCCTATGTCATAATTATAATCTGTTGTATGAATAAAATTAAATTTCATGTAATTTAAAGTTCTGGTGTTAGGCAATTGTAATGGATACATTCAAATGTCTAAATGACATTTGGAGCCCTCATAAACAGCCAGTTCTGTTTTCATGTAAATTTTATTTATAATATATTGATTGAACTACCCTGAAAGGGGGGCTGGAAGGACTGAAACCATACAAAAAAAAAAAGGTTAACTTAAATTCTGAGATAAAAATCAAGAAACGCTGTTGTGATGTATGTCAAGAGATTTGATGTGAATTCCATTTGAACTAGTTGTAGTTCTGACTTCCAATAAATATTTAGTAGTATCAGGTATAATATCTAAAAAGGAAACAAAAAGTGAATATTTGCAGTACATAGTGAGATCTGACATAGTAAAAATAATTTAAATAACAGGGTAGAGGAATAAATTTAAAGCAAATCAAATACTGTAACAAAAAGCTTGGGTTACATAGAATTTGCTTTTGTTTTGTAAGATTTTACGTTTTACTTTATGAAGGAGTTTCCATCTGAACCAGTCAGTCACATGTAACGAGAGAGCTTGCAGTTGATCTTGGACTCTGCATCACAAGATTGAAGCCATTGACCATACCACGCACTTCACCAAGCATTTTACAGACAATTGACCAGTTTCGCCTGCTCCTGTGCACTAGGAACATGAAAGGTTCTGGATTTGTCTTCATACATAAGGCATACAGTTCAGTTTAGTAATGTTACTGGAGTTTCTCAGTCATGCAATTGCAAATATATTAATAATAATTGATGTTGCCATCTACATAAACACTGCGAGTAATCAGCATCTTCCATTCATCAGCAAATATAGTGAATTTCTATGCACATAAATTTATCCAATTCCTCACAATAATGAATCAACTTTGCAGTGAAACAGTAGAAATTCTAAAAATTTGTCACATAATATGATGTATTCAATGATACAGAAATTTCTACCCGCTTACACAAATCCTGATGTGCGCAGTGGCCTGTGTCAATGCTGGTGACTGTGACCATCCCCAGCAGAAATGCCTCAAATAAAATTACAATGGTGGCACACTATTTAAATGTTCAAATAAAGCATGAAAATGGATGATAGTGGTACTGGTGAAAAGGAGAAAATTGTCATGATATTTTAGATAGTGTGTGGTGTGTAAGTTTGTCTTGAAATGAAATGGTATTATATTAGTGCATTTATCTGCATGAACTGTCTACCCACAATAACATGTCTCCCTTACAAAGTGAGGAAAATTTTAGTGGAGAAAACTAACAGTGTGTGTGTGTGTGTGTGTGTGTGTGTGTGTGTGTGTGTGTGTGTGTGTGTGTGTGTGTGTGTGTGTGTGTAGCAGCTGCTTGGTAAGGATAAAATGATTTCTGTTATTTGGTTGATATCTCTCTGATGTGTCTACCTCTAAATTAAACAGAGCTTTAGTTTCAAATGTTTGTCGTGTATGATTGTTGTGTATTATTGTTTCTCTGACATGTTCTGCATCCTGTAGGACCTCAGCAATATGGCTCAATTAGAACGAAAATAAATCTAATCTAATGTGACAGACATTTTCTTGTTACCTAAGGCCAGCAAGGGAATACATCTGACCACTAGCTTTTTAGCCCCGCATGTTTTGTAACCACCACTCAAGTGCAAGGGACAGATGCTTTGAATATGCCATCATTCTTTCTTTTTTCAGTTTCTTGAAGATCCACTAAAGATGCCTAGTCTTCATATAAAGCATGACCCAGAACTGAAACAGGATTTGGATGGCACTGAACATGATGTAAGTTTTCACAACAGTGATGCATTGTGCATGAAGTACAGTATTAATATCATGAAATGCAAATGGGTGCATGCAAATGGGGTGATCATAACTGATGAAACATTAAAACCTAGGATAGTAGCACTTCTCCAGAATTTTTATAGAATTTCAATTGACTGTAGGTGTGTTGTTCTCTTGTGTTTAATGGTATTTGAATAAAACTTGTAGGAAACTAAGTTTATTAACTGTAAACCATGGTAATTTTATTGTAAATGTAAATAATGAATGCCTCAAATTTGAACTTGGAACAAATGTACCAAAGAAGACTCTCCTTTGCAGCAGCTGTCAATTAATTTGTCTCTGTCACAGTTCTATAATAGAAAAAGTGTAAGAGGTAAAGCAATCAACCATAAGCAGTAAGTTATCAGCTAAGTGTTGTATTTGGCATACATTTCTATTTGCTGAAGTATTTAAAGAAAAACAGGCTGCATTACTGGAATAGTGTGTTTGCTCTGTGTAAGGGCTATGGGTTTATCCAGTACACATGGCATAAATTTACAGTGTAATGGAACATTGCTTTTCCCAAACATTTTGCAAAGAGAAAACATGATGATAGCAAGAATGTTTGTAAATAGCATTAATTTTAGTACATTATGGTGATAGTCAGTGAAATTCCATATTTATTTGATTAACGATCACCATAGTGTACTAAATTTAAGCTATTTACAAAAATTTGTAACACCTCTTGGATATCTATTTTTGGTGACAGTAACCAGCTCTGTGGAGTGAGATCAGTTGTGGTGAGTGTTGGTATTTTTACTAGGTAGACGTGATTGGAAAATGAAAAGAACTGAAACATTTGAGATGGCGCATTAGAAAATGCTGCTGAAAATTAGGTGAACTTAAGAGGAATATGGAGTCCTCAGCTGAACTTTCAATGAAATAAATGTATGGGAAAACTGATTAAAGGAAGGGACAGAATGATAGGATATGTGCTAAGACATCGGGGAATAAAGTAGTCAGGTGTGTTTCCATCTCACTTGGGGGGGAAAATGTTGCTATTACACATGTCAAATAAGAACTTTAAATGGAGTTTAGTTAATTTCTATGTTTGTTACTCAGTCAGTAGTGGAACCTTGTCAAGCACTGAAATGATCGTATGGCATCGTTGGCTGGGAGGCCCCTTGCGGGGAAGTTCGGGACAACTCGAAACTAGTAGATAAACATTGTGTTTTTTGAGAAGGGTATAGTGTACTTCAGTACATGGCATGATTTGGGCAATATACTATTTATTCCAATATATATCTTGAAAAATGATAGTAGCGACAAAATAGGAGGCATTAGTGCTAATATAGATGCTTTCTGGCGATTGTTGTTCCCAATCACCACCTTCAAATGGAATAGGAAAGCGTGAAGTAATGCACGTAGTGGTACCAGAAGTACCCTCTGGCATGCACCATTAGGTGACGTGTGTGTGTGTGTGTGTGTGTGTGTGGGTGTGGCCAGGGATACGTTCTATTATCACACATTTGTTATGGGACACATTTGGGAGAGGTTATGAGAGAATAAGGAACCCATTTCTTAAAGGTCACAGTACTTATAGGCAATGATTGCACAGCACAGAGTCTGTTGCAAAACAAGAAAGTTAGGTATAGTAAGCAGATGGGCAGGGACAATAGCAAAGGTGATAATGAGAGTGAGAGATTTACAGTAGATTTAGTGCACACACAAGTTTGGAGAAAGGTGGTGGTGGTGGTGGTGGTGGTGGTGGTGGTGGTGGTTGTCATCGTTGTCGTCGAAGTGCTTTCAACATAATACCTTGGAAATTAACAGTGATGTATCGAATGGGGCTTGGCACAGCCACAGCAAATTCCAAAGCTAAAATGGTTGTTTGTAGCATCCATGAAAGTTGGTCTGTAGAGCATTACCCGAGGAAACAGATACGGTGGTTCTTTCTTCTGGGGTGGTGCAGTGTGTGCCACTACACACTGAATTTCATGTTTGCCACCCTGGAGAACTGTTGACACATGGGTACAACGTACAGCTGAATATAAAGCACTAGAACCTTAGTACATCACTAAATTTGATAGTATGAAAATGATTGTGTGTAAAATCACAATCAGTACAAGTAAGGAAATTTGTTTGAAAGTAAGAAGAGCAGAACAAGAATACATCATCCAGAAATATGTGTCAAATGCCTGAACTCAGTTGAGCTAAAGCTGTGAGTGTGGAACAAGTTAACTTGATAAATGCGGGCAACAGTAGGCAAGCAAAGGCTGTAGATGAATGATAAGAGATGTGTGGATAGGAAAAGCACAACACTGCAACTCAAGGCAAACTGTTAGGTCACAGATGATGGTTAGGGTCAGTAGGTGCTGTGCTGTGAAGTATACAGTGTAGGAGAGAGCTGTTAGTGTCTCTGCAAAGAGCACAGTAAAATGTACGATAAGGTGTAATCATGGGAATGTGGGTTAGAAAGGCTGATCACCAAATTATGTCTTTTTATATACAGATTTGCACTAGCTGTATTAATTTGAATATTCTTTAATATACTTGAAGATCCATTGGAAGTATCTTGTCAGTGAGGATTGCAGACTAAATTTGGGGTAGGATGATCTTCAGAATATTGCAAGCATTCACATCACAAATATTGCATGTAGAATGAGAAAAGTCATTGGCTAATTGAAATAAACATAGATTGTGAATTTACTAGAGATCAGCAGTATATTAGTAACCGGCTGAGTACATAACATTGCCAGGGTAGCTATATATTCCAATCTGGTAGGCCATCGTCTCCGCCCACATTCATTACATCTCTCCTCCGTCACTCTTTCTTGCCCACTATTTTTCTGTCTCATTCTCGCCTGCTCTCTCTGGCTACATTGTCCTGGCCCTTTCACTCTGCCCCTCAACTCCTCCTTAAAGTGTGCAGTCCACCTACGAGCTACCTTGCAAACAGAATGACATTCCTGTCTAATTACGATGTTGTGCAGACATAGTATTGCAACTACCACGTTGAAAAATAAGGTAATGTATTAGTCAGCAATGTGAACCACATATCTGGCAGTAGTAGGAATCAACTATTTCTAATGAATATACACAGCCATGTTAAAGTTGTGCTCAATGCCATGGGACGGTGGAAACATGTTAAAAAAATTATTTTGTTGTTGTTGAGAAAGCAAAGGCACCACAGAGGCAAAGGGTGACACAATACACAAAGCAGATTTTAAATGTGCATTTTTATGTATGCAAGTTATGGCAAAAAGTATGCAATACTGAGATGAGTGGAATTGGAATACCTACGCCAAAGGAAAAAGAGCATCATGTACACAATATGAATGCCTGGGCAATGTGAAAAATGTGTTTTACGGCAGAAATTCTGTGGGGTTATGAAAATACAAAAAAATACCAACTTTGCTAGAGGTTGACAGCTTATTTTAAAGAGAAATGGACTTCAGAGCTAGTAAACAGTCTTGACACAGGGATAGGAGAACAGACTGATGCTGCTGTCATTTAAAGTGCTGGGTATCTCACCCCATAAACCATTTGTCATGGCGGCGTTTATTCCATGTATATCAACAAATTTAAACCTGTTGAAAAGATTTCACCTTGTGAAGTAGCGCAGAAGAGGTTTGTGGTTTTGATCCTACTCCACAATGAATTTTTCTTCTCTTTTCCTCTATACTTTCTGTACTGTCAAACTGGACGACAATTGATAGCGATCTTCAGTGTATGTCATGATAGGAAAATCAGTATCTTACTTTTCGTTGCACCATGAATGTTGCATGAAGGACAGCTTGCCACAGATGCGTTTAATTTTCAATAAATTTAAGAAACAACTTACATCAGGGACTTTCTGCATAATTTATTTTCTACATCAATTTTACAGCCATTAACCAGTATCAGATTCAAATTCAGCTTTCTTAACCCTTATTTTCAGTCATGTATGCCAACACATAATGTAAAAGTAAGTATGAAAGTAGCATCAAATGTACAAGCTATGGAGCCCCATTGTGATACTACAGCACTCTTAGCAGTGTTAGTGAATTTACTGGGCTGTGCAGGATAAGCCGAGTGGTCCAAGGCACTGCAGTCATGGATTGTGTGGCTGGTCCCGGTGGAGGTTCGAATCCTCCCTCGCGTGTGTGTGTGTGTGTGTGTGTGTGTGTGTGTGTGTCGGTGGAGGTTCGAATCCTCCCTCGTGTGTGTGTGTGTGTGTGTGTGTGTGTGTGTGTGTGTGTGTGTGTGTGTGTGTGTGTGTGTGTGTGTGTTTTTTTTTTAGGATAATGTAGGTTAAGTAGTATGTAAGCTCAAGGACTGATGACCTTAGCAAAGAAGTCCCATAAGATTTCACACACATTTGAACATTTTTGCATTTACTCTTGTAATAGGTGGTAGATAATTTCATCTCATGTGGTTACCATGCATGAAGTTGCTGCATGACACTCAACAGTGTGAACAGGTTTACTGTAAGATAGCTGGCAGCGTAAGACACATTACCATCCATTATTCTCCAACCCCAATATGATCCACGGCCTCCCATTCTGAGGAAAATTGTTCCATGAATGAAATTTGTTGTTACAGTGTACCGGTGTGAACAAATTATCATGCATAAACAAGGCAACACAGTTTCCAAACAGATGAATTACAATAGACTTTTATGAAAATATTAGGCATATTACCGAAATGGCAAATGGCTTACTTTGACAAAGTCTGGATTCATGTATATTGTTCTATGATTAACTACTGCTAGAGTGATATCATCCAAAGAACGTTGTCAAACAGTGCCTGTCTACATTTATTTTGTTGTGCAGTGATTGACATGCAGATGTGTAGGGTGTTGCATGCTTTGCTTTTCACAGATTCCACACTTTCACCATTATGTCCACACACTTCAGTTCATAAAGCATAAACGTGGCAGTACTATGGAACAGACTGTGACAGAACTAGATCACTCTTTTCTTAAGGTACAAGAGCTGTAGACACAATACCTGAGCAGCTGGTTGCAGACCAGTGAGTGACCGACATTGAACTTGGGATGACAGTATTATCAAAATGCAGTGCGACTGCAGTCTGCTGCAAACAAATAAGAATTGAATAGGGCAGCACACAGTAAGTGGACCAAACATTGAATATAAGATGACAGTTACTGGAAGATGTGTCATTGTCTGTTACGGATTAAACAAGATTTGCTCCCCAAATAGGAAAACTTATCTACTACTTTGTCTCATTTCCTAATCTAATTCCCTTGACATTGCTGATTTAATTCGACTACATTCTATTCTCTTCACTTTGCTTTTGTTGCTGCTCATCTTATATCCTCCTTTCAAGACACTGTTCATTTTGTTCAACTGTTCTTCCAGGTCCTTTGCTGTGTCTAACAGAATTATGATGTCATTGGCAAACCTCAGAGTTTTTATTTCTTCTCCATGGATTTTAATTCTCAATCCCAAATTTCTTGTGTTTCCTTTACTGCTTGCTCAATATACAGGTTCAATAACATCGGGAATAGGCTACAACCGTCTCACTTCCTTCCCAACCACTGCTTCCCTTTCATGCCCCTCGGCCCTTATAACCGCCATCTGGTTTCTGTACAAATTGTAAATAGCCTTTCATTCCCTATATTTGTCCCCTGCCTCCTTCAGAATTTGAAAGACAGTATTCCAGTCAACATTGTCAAAAGCTTTCTCTGAATCTACAAATGCTACAAATGTAGGTTTTCCTTTCCTTAATCTATCTTCGAAGGTAAGTTGTAGGGTTAGTATTGCCTCACGTGTTCCAACATTTCTACAGAATCCGAACTGATCTTCCTCCAGGTTGGCTTATGCCAGTTTTTCCATTTGTCTGTGAAGAATTCATGTTAGTATTTTGCAGCTGTGACTTATTAAACTGATAGTTTGGTGATTTTCACATCTGTCAACACCTGCTTTCTTAGGGATTGGAATTATTATAGTTTTCTTGAAGTCCGAGGGTATTTTGCCTCTCTCATACATCTTGCTCACCAGATGGTAGTTTTGGCAGGGCTAGCTCTCCCAAGGCTATCAATAGTTCTAATGGAATGTTGTCTACTCCCGGGGCCCTGCTTAGCTATTTTTCTCTTCCTTTTGATCTCATTTTTGAGACGTTTGTATTCCTTCTTGCCTGCTTCATTTAGTGCATTTTTATATTTTCTCCTTTCATCAATTAAATTCAATATTTCTTCTGTTACCCAAGGATTTCTACTAGCCCTCGTCTTTGTACCTACTTGGTCCTCTGCTGTCTTGACTATTTCATCTTTCAAAGCTACCCAGTCTTCTTCAATGTCTGGAATGAGGCTAACAACTCAAAGACCCTGCCAACTGCACCACAGTTCCTCGTGATTTCATGTACTGGAGATGGTCAGTCCTTCACAATGGTAAATCCGTTTCTAATTCAGGAAGGTGTTGATGCAGTTGCAACTGCTTGCTGCTTTGCTTCTCTATCACATCCTGTTTGTATTGAGGCCTATAGAACTCTGAATTCTTTCTGTGGTTGTGTTTACAATAGACTGCTCAATGGTCCGACAGAGGTTGAAATCCAAACATACCTCTCTGGCCAGGGTGCCATTGCCATCCAATGGGTGATGAAAAAGGTAGGTGCCTCCTTAGTATTCACACACACTCTTTTTGTCAGCTTTGATAGAATGGTGCTTCCGTCCAAGATCAAAGCAGGCTATGAAGTTACCACAGTCCAACCATATACTCAGAACCTGATGCACTGCTACCAGTGTCATCATTTCAACCACACTGGAATGTCTTGTAGACATCCAGCCAAATGTGTAACCTGTGGTGGGGATGCGCACAAGGGCAATTGTCTGCCTCCTCCTCCCTGCCATATTAACAGCATTGGTCACAGTGCCGCCACCTCTTGAAACTGTCCCATGTATCTTAATGAGAAGGCTGTCCAGGAGATCCAGTTAAAGGAAAAAGTTCCTCACTTGGTCGCTCAAGTTATTGGCCAGTCACAAACTCTGTCTTCTACTGTATGGTACTTGCAGTACCGTTCTTGCTATATCTCGCTCTACGAAGGACACAGCCACGCAGACATGATACCTGAAATTCATCTTTGAGATTGTGAAATCGCCCAGTGTCATGGGAGCATCATCATTCCCTCGTCCAGCTGTGCACCAAGCCACCAAACTCTTGCCTCACGGGGTGAAGTCACCAGCTACACAACTGGCAGGCTGGAAAGGACAGAAGGAATACTCCGTTGAAGACGTCATACGTTGCTCCAGCCAACCGCCATCTGAGTCTTCCTCTGCTAAGCAGAAAGATCTGAAGAAGGCCGACAAAGGCAAAAGGTCTTCTCCTTCGCCGACTCAAAGATCCTCTTCCGCGGTGTCACTACATGATACCTTGGCTGGCCAGCCTGTGCGTTGCCGGTCTGCACCACGAGCTATTTCTCTGTTTTGACTCTGCAGGCTGGCAGCGTAACAATGCCGACACTTCCGTAGACTAAATGGAACAGGATCCTCCTGGTTCGGTGCCCTGTAGCAGTGAGTAATTACAGGATGGCACTCGGCAGCCTCTGAGGTGACATCCATTCATTGTTTCCTTATCATGACACCTCCAATGGATGTTCGTGGCCTTCAATCCTACAAAGAGGATTTACGGTTGCTTTTAGAATTGCATTATCCACTTGTACTCTGCCCTCAGGAAACAAAATTATGTCCTCACGACTGCATTGAGGTTTTGCATTTCTTCGTGGGTTGTTTTGTCCTTCGCCCCAAGGTCAGCGTTCTATCTCATGGGGGAGTTATGCTGCTCATAAGGGAAGACGTTCATAGTAAACCCATCTCCCTTACAACCCGTCTTCAAGCAGTTTCAGCTCGCCGTTTCCTTCCTCACTTGACCTCCCTTTGTACCACTTCTATCTCTCCATCATTTGATGTCACCAGGCAGACTTCCTCGGCTTACTCAGCTTATCGGGCAGCTACCTCACCCATTCCTGCTGCTCAGCAGCTTCCATGCACACCATCCCTTTTGGGGTTCTCCCAGAACCTGTCAAAGAGGTGCCCACTTGGCTGACCTTAATCAACTTAATCTCTTTGGTCTTAACACAGGAGCACCTACATTTTTTCCGACTTCTCACACACCTATTTCTATTTGGACCTATACTTCTGCACTGCCCAGCTTGCCCATCATCTCGACTGGTTTGTCCTTTCTGACACTGACTTGAGTGACCATTTCCTGTGTGCTATCCATATGCTGACTCCTACCTCACCTGCATGCACACCCAAATGGCAGCTTACTAGGGCAGACAAACTTCACTCCTCCATGGTGACCTTTGATGAACAAGGTTTCCCCAGTAGTGATGACCAGGTGGAATACCTCACAACCGTTATCCTTACTGCTGCAGAACGTTCCATTCCTCGCACTTTCTCTTTACCACGCTGTATTCTGGTCCCTTGGTAAACAGAGGCATGTCAAAATGCAATTCGCATGTGGAGACGTGCTCTCTGTGTTTTCACCCATCATCCTAAGATGGCAAACTGCATTCATTGTACAGAGATGTGTGCACAGTGTCGTGTTCTTCGGGATAGCAAAAAAGCTTGCTGGATTTCATTCACAAGATCTTTTAAGAGTGGGTCAACCTCTCTGGGACCAAGATCCATTCTCCAATTTCCGGCCTGACAGTAGCAGATCAAACTATCGTGGACTCTATTGTGATTTTGTAACACCTTGGTCCGCCATCTTGTGGAAATTTCGAGCTTTTCCCACTATTCATCTTCTTTCCCCCATCGGAAACGAGCAGACGTGGCTAGGGCAATAGCCTTCTCTTCTCAAAATCGGGTGTGCTAGAATGCCGCCTTTAACATGAGGGAGCTAGTTCATGCTCTCACTTCATCCCGATCCTTCGCCTCAGGGCCAGAGGCTGTTCACATTCAGATATTGCAGCACCTTTGTCTTGCAGGCAAGCACTTGCTGCTTAATATGTACGACCACATCTGTGCAAAGGGTACATTTCACAGACACTGGTGTGAAGCCACTGTAATACCCATACCTAAGCCTGGTAAGGGCAAACACTTTCCTTCCAGCTACCACCCAATCTTTCTCACCAGCTGTGTTTGCAAGGTGCTGGAACGTATGATTCATGGGTGGCTGGTATGTTGGCATGAGTCTCGCAGTTGACTTACCACTGCACAGTATGAGTTTTGAGCGTGCCGTTCTATAGGTGACCATCTCGTCATTTTGTCCACCCATGTCGTAAATTGTTTTCTGCAGAAATCCCAAACTGTAGCTGTCTTTTTCAATTTGGAGAAAGCCTAAGAGACCTGCTGGAGGACTGTTATCCTCTGCATGTGGAGCTTCCATGGCCGCCTGCCCTATTTCCATGAGGAATTTTCAAAAGACAGAGTTTTCCAGGTACATGTGGGTTCTGTCTTGTAGAACACGTTTTTCCAGGAAAACGGTGTGCCTCAGGGTTCCATCCTGAGTGTCGTCCTCTTTGCTATTGGCATTAACCCTACAAGGCCTGTCTCCTACTAGGCACCTCCAGCTCCATTTTTGTTCAAGATTTTTCCACCCATTGCTGTTACCCATTGGCCAGTCTCATTGAGTTGTATCTTCGGCGATGTCTCGGTCGTTTTTTCTCATGGAGTGTTGACAATCGCTTTTGTTTTCCACTGACAACAGTTTGTATGAATTTTTAGCATGCAGTTGGTGTCTTCCATGGTATTTACATCTTGGCCCTGCTGCTCTTCTGTTAGTTGAAACTATGCAATTCCTGTGGCGCTTGTTCGACAGGAAACTTTCTTGGTACTCCTATGTGTCTTTCCTGCAGCCTGCTGTATGCAGCCCCTCAATGTCCTACGTGCCCTCAATGGTACTTCCTGGGGTGCAGACCACGGCACCCTCCTCGATTTCTACTGGTCCCTTGTCTGTTCGAAATTAGACTACAGGTGCTTTGTTTATACATCTGCACGCCCATCACTCTTACACCATTTCAATACTATCCACCAGCATGGCATCCATTCTGCCACTGGCACATTTTACACTAGCCCAATAGAGTGTCTGTATGCAGAAACTGCCGAACTGCTGTTGTCCTACTGCTGTGGCTTTCTCCTGAGCAGGTATGCATGCCATTTGTGTGCCATGTGTGGCCACCCATCCAGTATTCCTTCTTTGATGACTCATTTGATTGCCAGTATGGGTCGTGTTCCTCTGCTCTGTTACCTCCTGGAGTTCATTTTTGACTGTTGCTCTGGCAGCTTAACTTCACACTACCTGCAACTTTCCCAGTGTGTGTGAATCCTTCACCATCTTGGCTTTGTGTGGCGGCCCATGTTCACCTTGACCTTCATTCACTTCCTAGGGACACTACTCAAGCCTTGCTTTGTTGCCTTCAGTTTCATGACCCTCGTATGGTACGTCATGATAGTACCTTTGTGTGCACTGATGGTTCTCGGGCCGACCATGGTGTCAGTGCGCCTTCATCATTGGCAATGTTTTTCAGTATCGGTTTTCAGCACACTGCTCTGTAGCTACAGCAGAGCTCCTCGTCCTGTATCAAGTGCTGGAGTATGTTCAGTGACAGAGCCTTTTCGATTGTAATCTGCACACTCTGTCAGCGCCCTTCAAAGCCTCTGTGCACTATACATTGTCCATCCCTTAATGCAATGGGTCCAGGAAAACTTTCACTTGCTCACACTTGATGGAGCCATGGTGATGTCTATGTGGGTTCCTGGTCATGTCGGTCTGACAGGAAACATGGCTGCTGCTGCCAAGGCTGCAGTCTTCGTACCTCAGCCCACTAGTTTTTACATTCTCTCTGATGATCTCTGTGTTGCTGTCGGTCATTAGGTTGTGTCACTTCAGCAGTGTCATAGGACCTCCCTTTGTGGGAATAAGTGCCAGGTTATTAAGCATCAGCTTGGACAACCTCCTCTCAATCATCCTGCCTTGAGAAGGTCATTTTAACCACGTTGTGTATTGGGCACTGCCGTTTTAGCCATCAGCATTTGTTAAGTGGTGCTCCCCCACCACTTTGTGCACATTGCGCCCAACTTTCAACTGTCTGCCATTTCCAAAGGGAATGCCCTTCTTTAACCATTTACGTGGCCACTTGGTTTTGCAGTCTGAGTTATTGGCTGTTTTTTACTTAGCAGATGACGTGTACACTGTAGACTACATTTTACTTTCTATCCAGCACAGCAATATGGCAAAGGCCATTTAATTTAGACCTCTGTTTCTCTGTGGTGTATTTTGTAGTCCTTTCTCCATGACTTCTCTTCTGTCCATTGGGATTGATGTGTGGTCACTTTTATCTACTCTCTCTTTCCCCGTGTTTCACAGTTTTGATGAGGACACACATGACCCTAGTAGTTTTTGCACCCCAGAACAAAACAAAACACCAGCAAACATGTCTGTAAACAACCAAAACTTTATTTCACAACTTTATATTTTGAGATATTGATTGCATATTAGACTACCCTACACATACACTATGATCAAAAGTATCCACCCAAAAACTTACGGTTTTCATATTAGGTGCATTGTGCTGCCACCTACTGCTGGGTTCTCCATATCATCAACCTCAGTAGCTATTAGACATAGTGAGAGAGCAGAATGGGGTTCTCCGCAGAACTCACGGACTTTGGACATTGTCAGGTGATTGAGTGTCACTTGTGTCATAAATCTGTATGCGAGATTTCCACACTCGAAAACATCCCTAGGTCCACTGTTTCTGGTAAGGTAGTGAAGTGGAAACGTGAAGGGACACATACAGCACAATAGCATACAGGCCAACCTCACCTGTTGACTGACAGCAATCGCTGATAGTTGAAGAGGATCATAGTGTATAATAGTCTATTCAGATCATCACACAGGGATTGCAAACTGTTCAGGATCCTCTGCAAGTACTATGACAGGCATAAGGTGAGAACTTGGATTTCATGGTCGAGCGGCTGCTCATAAGCTGCAAATCATGCCGGTAAATGGTAAACCACGCCTTGCTTGGTGTAAGGAGTGTAAACATTGGATGATAGAACAGTGGAAAAAGTTGTGTGGAGTGATGAATCACGGTGCACAATTTGGCAGTTTGATGGCAGGGTGTGAGTATGGCGAATGCCCGGTGAACATCTTCTGCCATTGTGTGTAGTGCCAACAGTAAAATTCAGAGGTGGTGGTGTTGTTGTGGTGTGGTCGTGTTTTTATGGAGGGGGCTTGCACCCATTGTTGTTTGGCATGGCACTGTCACAGCACAGGCCTACATTGATGTCTTACGCATCTTCTTGCTTTCCACTGTTGAAGAGCAATTCGGGGTTGGTGATTACATCTTTCAACACGTTAGGGCACTGTTCATAGTGCACGGCGTGTGGCGGAGTCGTTAGACAACAATAACATCCCTGTAATGGACTGACCTGCACAGAGTCCTGACCGGAATCCTATAGAGCACCTCTGGGATGTTTGGAACACTGACTTCATGCCAGGCCTCACCGACCGACATCGATACCTCTCCTCAGTGCAGCACTCCATGAAGAATGGGCTGCCATTCCCTAAGAAACCTTCCAGTACCAGACTGAACATATGCCTGCGAGAGTGGACGCTGTCATCAAGGCTATAGGTGGGCCAACACCATATTGAATATGAGCATTGCCAATGGAGGACACAATGAACTTGTCATTTTCAGCCAGGTGTCCAGATACTTCTGATCACATAGTGTATCTTTTGTTTTGGTCTCATGTATCTGGGAGTCACTGTAAAGGTCTTCACCTCTTAGGTAGTTCCACACAAGCATGAAGTCATGTTCATATCACAGCCCACATTTTCTCACTACATGCAAAATATGGGACCCAGCTACTGGAACAAATGGTGGGTTCCTACGTTATGAAATACTTTCTAGAAAATGATCTATTGACACATAATGAGCAGAGACTCAGAATAGATTGTCTTTGTGAAACATGACTTGTTTCATATTCATATGTAGTGATGAATCCTAGTGTAGCGTATCTCAAGTTGATGCCATAATTTTAGATTTTTAGAAGGCTGTTAACATCATTTGTCATAAATAGCTTCCAGTCAGATTATGTGCCCACAGATTGTTGTCATAGTCATGGCACTAGATTTGTCATTTTCTGTTAGTAAGGTCACAGTTCGTAGGAACTGACGGGAAGTCTTCTAATGGGACTGAAGTAATCAGTTGGTTCCTCAAGGAAGTGTTATAGGGCATCTTTTGTTCCTAATTTATATAAATGAGATACGAGACAATCTGAGCTACTGTCTTTGTTTCCAGATGATGTTTAGTTTCTAGTGAATTCATCAGATGAAGACAAATTTCAAAATGATGTAGACAAGATATGTATGTATGTGGTGAAAAGAATGGAAACTTACCCTAAGCAATAAAAAAATTTGGTCCCCTACATGAGTTCTAAAAAACTCAAATTATGACTAAACAAAAGTTCGCCCAAATTTAAAGCCATTCAGATTGACAAAATTGTTGGGACTAAAGTTATAAGCAAATTCAATTATAAACATAATATGCAAAATGTTGGGAAGAAGGTAAATCGAAGATTACATTTCGTTGGCAGATATTTAGGATGAGCAACATACGTGAAGGACAGCCTACACTGCCCTCACAATGGGAAAGCTCAAGGAAGGGCAGCAAGCTTTGTATTATCACAAAGCATGGGAGATGGAAATGATATGTGAGCTGGGACAGCAATCAAAACAAAGAAGTTTTTACTTGTAGCATGATCTTTTGATGTCATTTAAATCACTAACTTTCTCTTCCAAATTCCAAAGCATTTTTTGACTCCCACCTACAAAGAGAAAAGTGACCATCATGATAGTATAAGAGAATACAGAACTTGCACAGGAAGATACTGTTCATAATCCCCCACATTGTTTTTGAGAGTAGAAGAGTAGAGAAATACTCTGAAAGTGATTCTATGAACTTTCACCAAACACTTGTGTGAATAGCAGAGGTATCATGTAGATGCAGATTTAGATGGACAAGCACTTGAACTACTTGCTTGCTGCACTGTTGGTCAAGGTCTAGTTTTTAGCATGTCCTTAATTCTGTCTCATGGTTCAAATAAACCAGTGTTCATTTGTGCTGCTCTTCATAGTATATGTTCAGTATCTCCTGTTAGTCCTGTTTGATACAAGAGCTCCATCCTTCGGCGTTATACTAGAATGGGTTGTAGGAGTTCGTAGGCAATCTCCTTTGAGGCTCGTAATGTTTTCTCTGTAGTCTGCCACTGAACTGATGTCTACTATTGGCTTTACCTGTAGCTAAGCCTTTGTGATTGTTGAATTTCAAATTCCTAAAAATTGCTACATCCAGATATTTTTATGAGTGAATCATTTCCAGCTGTGTCTCATTGATACTCTAGTAGTGGGATCCTACATTTTTTGTGAAGTGTAAAATTTTACATTCTGAACATTTACAGCAAGTTGACAATCTTAGCACTATGAAATCTGATCAAGATGTCACTACTTGTGGAGCACTTTCCTTGTATAGAGTGAGAAAATTTAAACTATGTCCTATTTGTAGGAGATAAGAATGAGCAAGCAACAAAAAAAAAAAATTAGAAATTCCTCGCTTTTTATTGAATGATTGAACTGTGCCACACTGATTTACCACTGGTGTGGTTTTCTCTGCCTTACCACAACATAACGTAAACATGAGAAGTAAATGGGAACAGTCTTGGCTTGCTCTGGGATAAGAAAATATTTGTTTTATACCGACAGCAAGTGCAGATTTTATGTTCTGAACAAAATGAATTCGTATGTAGTTCCATTTTTCCTTGCATGTGGTCAAAATTATGAGCTTGCTCCTAAATTAACAGACAGGAAAAATGAGTGAATTACGTCATATACAGCTTGTAGGCTTACGTTCAGTTAGAGATTTAAAGCAATCAACCACACCATGATGAAGGCACACTATTCTGCATCAATAATTACAGAGGAAGATTTCATGAATGATAGCTCTTTTGTTAATCTGTAACAAATGTAACCTTTAATATGCTGATAAATTAGACCATTCATTAAAAAAAACGAGGGGCAAACATTTAAGAAAAAAAGAATTTTTATCCACATGTTAACCAGAGGATGAACAGTAAATGGATGTGCATTGAAAATGTAATCATAAATATTCAGTATTGAAAATTTGTTCACTTGCCTTTACAAAAATGCCACATGATCTGCTGCAAGTCAGGAACTACAGTCACTGGCAACTGGCATGGCAAGTTACATGGAAATGGTTACAGGTGGACTGGTTACTCTTCATAATTGCCACTGTGTCTCAGGAAAGAATTACCTCCATTGGTATAATGAATGGCAACACGAGATGGATCACTATTTTTAAAAATTACCGATGACATGTTTTGATCTGACCAGCAGATAATTTTCATACCTAAATTGGGGAAAGGAAAAATGAGGCCTAACAACCCAAGAATGTGATGCTACAAGTAATAGAAACAGCAGTACTCCAAATAACATTAATACTTCATATACTCATTCACGTCCAGTGCTGTATGGTGTAGTTCGTTAGTGACAAGAATGAACATAAAACTATGAAAACAGTACAGAGGATGCAAGGGGAAAAGTTGCATCGTCAGTCACTTGAGGTCTGTACACATCAATACCCAGAACATTAATACAGTGTCAAGAAGATTCTTATAAAGAGGAAGTATGTTGATCTACTACATTTGTGTACAATTGACTACATGATTCTTCTTTTTGTTCTTCTCCCATGATGTGTTAGGTGATTTCACCTGTGCTGGTCAACATGTTCTAGCAATCTCTTCTGTTGTCTTCACCCCTTTCTTGTCCCTTGTGGTTTGTAATCAAGATTTAATTTTGGAAGTTGCTTTCAGGCATTCTATCTATATATTCCCACCATCTACTCCCATATCTTGTGCACTGAATCAACTTGCAATTCATTCCTACTGTCATCATTTCTGAAACTATCTTCCCGGCTTATATCCATATGATTCAATAGTAATTTAAGAAAATGAAGAGAATCTTCCAAGAGCTGTCCATCATCTTGATTTGTTGGCTTCTAAATGTAACATCAAAATCTCCACTAATAAAACAAGTGTTACGGTAGTCAATGGAAAATCATCTACCAGATCAAAAATAGTTATAAATAATGTAATACTGGAACAGGTAACTCACTTTCATGACATGGTTGTGGCATAAGATGAGATTTTTGCAATGACATTGATAGCAAGATACTGAAATTTGAAACATTGTGTCTCGCAAGATAAAAGTGAAACCATACATTTGACAACCAAATTGTATGTTTTTGTGTACATATAGGTATTTTGTGAGATAGAAATTATACTGGTAACACAAACATCAGATTTGTATTGTTCTGGTGCTTCATTTCTTAAAACAAAACTGGAAATACTTACCATTTGTAGAATGAAGGAGTCTTACTTGAAACTGATTTAAGTGGGAAACAGAATCTGGTTATAAAAACAGCCATGTTGTAGGAAGCAGTTACACTACGTATTGATTGAGTTGGAAGATAATAGTGATGGGAAACAGAATGGCCACAGAGATGTACCACATCCCACAGCAGGTTCTGTGACAAATGAGAAACCAGTGTGTTTAAGCAGGCCACAGTCTGCACCAACCACCATCTTGCCATGGCCGGCTGACATGAAAAAACATTCACGTTGAAAGGAGTAGTGAGCCACTGGGGATTGTACGTTTACTGGAGAATATTTTCATAAATACAATGTTCATCTTATATCCTCCTTTCAAGACACTGTCCATTCCGTTTAACTGGTCTTCCAAGTCTTTTGCTGTCTCTGGCAGAATTACAATGTCATCGATGAACTTCAAAGTTTTTATTTCTTGTCCATGGATTTTAATACCTACTCCGAATTTTTCTTTTGTTTCCTTTACTGCTTGCTCAATATACAAATTGAATAACATCAGGGAGAGGCTACAACCCTGTCTCACTCCCTTCCCAACCACTGCTTCCCTTTCATGTCCCTCGACTCTTATAACTGCCATCTGGTTTCTGTACAAATTGCAAATAGCGTTTCTCTCCCTGTGTTTTACCCCTGCTCGCTTTAGAATTTGAAAAGGAGTATTCCAGTCAACATTGTCAAAAGCTTTCTCTAAGTCTACAAATGCTACAAACGTAGGTTTGCCTTTCCTTAATCTTTCTTCTAAAATAAGTCGTAAGGTCAGTATTGCCTTACGTGTTCCCTCCATGGGAACCTCAAAATATTGCCTAGTTCCATTCACACAGGTCCCACTACCTGTGTAGCCACTTCCTGTTTATAGTGGACCCATGACCTATTTAGCAGAACCCAGAAACTCAACACCCTAAGGTGGAAGTCCAGGAATCTTCAGCCTACATGGTTGCAGAACCATCTGGACCCCTGATTTACACCATCCACTGACCCCTGTAACACAGTCAGTTTTGTAAATGATGCTACAGATGGTCAGCTCTGCCTTCATCTCGCAACCAAGACTTGGTCTTTACTTCTTCAGCTAGCCACTCAAAACCATAGAGAATCCCTTCCCATCAAATGCAACACACATTTTCGTTCAAACATGAGCCACCACCTGAACTTGGCAGCACCCTTTGTTCTTTATGGTATCTGGAAGCACCGATTTCCCATCTAGAACAATTCCTTGCAAAATACCTAGTGATACACTTTAACAGGTTTGTTAGGCAGAAGTATATTCTTTTCTTTCAAAACTTGTTTTTAACAGTAGTGATCTGTGATGCTTTAGTAGTCTAGTGCTCAGCATCAAATATCTGTATTTAGAGAATTGATTATTTTGGGCATGTCTATTGCTAACACAAAAATCATTTTCCTGTTGTGTGGGTTTTCTAAGCAATTACACAGGCTAATTTTGGGAAAACATGTTTTGTAGATTTTCACAGGAATTTTTGTTCTCACAGCTGTGGCACTGTCACTGGACATGATTTTGAGATGAATGAGTTCAGATTGTCCTCTGGAAATTTAGATCTTCATTTTCTGTGAATTACCTAAATCTCTTCAAGAAAATGGAGGGACAGTTCCTGATGAAAGGGTGTGGCTCATGTTGTCTGTTTGCACAACCTCATATCATGTTGTTTTTCATTGACATAATTGTCCTCCACATCTTTTTCCCACTCTCAATGCATGCAGTTCCAATTATGTAGTTCCCAGGTATATATAAAATCCTGTCACTGTGGTGTGATAGAGAAATCTGTATACATTATTTGCCAGACTATTTCTTAAGCATTAATCTGCTATGATGGGTGGAGGTTGGAACTCAAATGGTTATTCTTCCACCTCACACTTAAAAATTACTTTTTCCTCACATTTGATACTTAACTGCATGCAGATTATTTCAAATTTCAGTAACATGCAATGAGATAAATATAGATTTATCTCACTGCACATTACTGATTTTTCATGATGATAAATGTGTTACTGCCAGTGTTCTGTGGTGCATCTTTGTGGTGGGTCCTCTGTATGGAATATGAGATTTTGTAGCTAATTATTTCTAGTTTTCCTTCCAGTGTTTTGTGTACAGTGCTACTGTTAATGAAACTCTAGATCTTGTCTTGAATGTTTACACATTCGTCTAAGAGTAAGACGATTGCTTATTGAATGTATAAGTGTGAGGCTACAAATTAGTCCCAAGTATAACCTGTCACTTTTTCATGTCTGGAAATTTTCTATGTGGAAAATGACAATTTCCATTCCAGTGTGATGCTGTAGGTCCTCGTGTAACTTAGTGTGTTAGTGAGTTCAGAAGTTGGAGGAAGCCAGTGGCATACCACATCCAGTAAGACAGTGCATGCTAGAGCACTAATGTGTTACTACCTACCTCCAGTTTGATGAAAGCTTTATGTCTACTTTGGGTTTGCATTTAGTTTTTTGACATTTGGCGTGTATTTTATTCAGTACCAAAATTAGGTGATCCACACTTGATCTGCATTTACCTGCGTATTGTCTTTACAGGTGGTTTTCTAACCTAAAAAATGCATTCTGCATGTAACCTACTATTTGGTTAGCTTCTTCTTGACCATAGTGCCCTCATGGTCTTTAGAGGCATACCCTATCATCTTCCACCGAATAACACAGGTCAGAAAATAGGGAACTAAGATCATCATAAAATAAAATAAAAATGTTCTTATTGGAGCCTTCAACTTGGCACAGGCATAATAGTGATTGGGACAGGAAGATAAACATTGTTTTCTATAAAGTAAAGAAGTGTAGTTTGTGAGTGGAGTTCTACAAAACAAACATGAAATTTTGTTGTGCAACAACATTGTTTCATTGGTAGATTTGCTGATTGGCCAACCAAACTCACAGGAACATAATTTAGTTGCAGATGATAATCTATCAGTACATAAAAAAATATTGAGGATCATACATAACCCAGCCATGTAGAAAAATTAGGTAATGATAGAACACCACATCTCAGATGGAACCTTGGCGAACCCAAGGTGCTGATATGTCTCTTGTGCCATGTACATTTATACTCAATATATTTTGTTTCTCTAATCTTGTTACATAAATAACTTCTCGTTGCAAGTATCATTTGATGATGTAGAGATATGCATCACTTCTCTGTAGTGGTATGTATTGCCACATTTCTTCACAGTGGTGCGTATCACCACACAAGGCTGCTGTTTGCTTGAGAGTCTTGGATTTCCCAGTGATGAGCAACCCCTTACTGCTTGATTGGATGCTGCTAGGAGGTATTCTTCAGGCCCAACAGGTGAAGTGAGTTGTGTTGGTTTGGGTGTCCAATCAATAACACTCATCACATCTTGTCTCTTAATGAGGGAAACATGAATAATCTTGCAGCCAGTGTCCTCCCTTTCCTTTTAGCTGAAAAAAGTCAGCAATGTCAAGCACATTGGAAAGCTTATGGGCCTGTGGTATTTTGACTGGAACCCCAGGGGCTTCTGTTTCTTAGTCATTGCCATGGAGACCTGGTAAGTGCAGGTACTTCCGATGTAAGTATGTTACTTTGAAATGGCTTTAATGTGCCCATATTAATAACATAGTTCCTAAAGCCAACAATTCCTGTGGAGAAGTTTATTAGCTAAACTTTACAAATGATGGTCCACGTACTGCACTTGGTTATGGTAAAAAGTAGATATTTGTAAAATGTCTCTGAAGTGGTTTGGTGACAGGCAACGGGAGGATATTACCTCATAGAGAATGCACAACTGTTAACCAGCTCAGTCATGCTTTTAACATACAACATAATCAATTTTGTGTATGGCCTTTCCTTCACAGCATGCTTTTGACACATGCTGATGATTCTGTTAATGTTATATAATCATATATGTGTTTATACAGAACACATGTGCAACTTTTGATTTTGAAATTTTATTAATAATTATGTCTGGTATACAAATCTTGGATTTGGTAAGTGGTATTGTGTGGATAGTCCTGTCTTCATGTTCTTTTGCTGCTCACAAGAGGTTCTTGTATTGGGGTGTAGAGGAGTATTTCACTGCCTGTCTTCAAATATTATTAAGAGCTTTCTCTCATAGGTGGAATCTATGTTGTGACAGACTGATATATAGCCTACTCTGAGGTTTAGGTTAGCCTGGAAACTGACAGTTGTCTTTTCCATTATTTCCTGTTTTTGTACAGAGTCCTGCAGGATACAAATAAATATCAGAAACAAAAGAGCAAAAATAGTTGCTGAAAACCCAGTGTTACATTATGTGTTACATGTTTTTTTTTTTTTTTTTTTTTTTTTTTTTTGTTTGCCCCCTGCAAGCAGGGTTTTTCTTTGAAAATTCAGTTTGATCTCAATCTAGCACTTGATATGTCAAGGTAGTTGTTAGGTTGAATCCTGTGTTTGACTTGCCATTGAATCAAAAATATTATGTCATTGGCTACGCAAATTGGCTTTTCAGCCATCATAGTTTCCCATTACAGCCTGCAACATGTGTTACTAATATACACTTTGTGGTTAGAGGGGCAGGGGGATGGCCCATCAAAAAGTTGTACCAACTTTTGTTGGATTGTAATTTTGTTAGTGTTGCAGGTGCATAACTTCATTTCTTGTCTCAGGTGATTTTTAACTTTATGAATAAGAACTTTGCAAAGAACTTATTTGGCTTCCATGTGCAGAACATAAAGAAGTTTGATGCACTGAACTACCTTACTGCATCAGTGTTTCCGCATTCACACTTGGCAAAAACAAAGTGTCATCTTCAAACTTACATCTGTCAAAGCATATGCTTGCTGCACTCATGTACATTGCACTGTGACTCAACCCACACTGCTGATAATACTAGTTTTTTTATTATTGTGGTGGTGTGTGACATCATAACGTGGTGTCAAATGACCCCTATGTCATAATTATAATCTGTTGTATGAATAAAATTAAATTTCATGTAATTTAAAGTTCTGGTGTTAGGCAATTGTAATGGATACATTCAAATGTCTAAATGACATTTGGAGCCCTCATAAACAGCCAGTTCTGTTTTCATGTAAATTTTATTTATAATATATTGATTGAACTACCCTGAAAGGGGGGCTGGAAGGACTGAAACCATACAAAAAAAAAGGTTAACTTAAATTCTGAGATAAAAATCAAGAAACGCTGTTGTGATGTATGTCAAGAGATTTGATGTGAATTCCATTTGAACTAGTTGTAGTTCTGACTTCCAATAAATATTTAGTAGTATCAGGTATAATATCTAAAAAGGAAACAAAAAGTGAATATTTGCAGTACATAGTGAGATCTGACATAGTAAAAATAATTTAAATAACAGGGTAGAGGAATAAATTTAAAGCAAATCAAATACTGTAACAAAAAGCTTGGGTTACATAGAACTTGCTTTTGTTTTGTAAGATTTTACGTTTTACTTTATGAAGGAGTTTCCATCTGAACCAGTCAGTCACATGTAACGAGAGAGAGCTTGCAGTTGATCTTGGACTCGCGAAGAGAGTGGAGAGTTCAATGGAATTGCATCACAAGATTGAAGCCATTGACCATACCACGCACTTCACCAAGCATTTTACAGACAATTGACCAGTTTCGCCTGCTCCTGTGCACTAGGAACATGAAAGGTTCTGGATTTGTCTTCATACATAAGGCATACAGTTCAGTTTAGTAATGTTACTGGAGTTTCTCAGTCATGCAATTGCAAATATATTAATAATAATTGATGTTGCCATCTACATAAACACTGCGAGTAATCAGCATCTTCCATTCATCAGCAAATATAGTGAATTTCTATGCACATAAATTTATCCAATTCCTCACAATAATGAATCAACTTTGCAGTGAAACAGTAGAAATTCTAAAAATTTGTCCCATAATATGATGTATTCAATGATACAGAAATTTCTACCCGCTTACACAAATCCTGATGTGCGCAGTGGCCTGTGTCAATGCTGGTGACTGTGACCATCCCCAGCAGAAATGCCTCAAATAAAATTACAATGGTGGCACACTATTTAAATGTTCAAATAAAGCATGAAAATGGATGATAGTGGTACTGGTGAAAAGGAGAAAATTGTCATGATATTTTAGATAGTGTGTGGTGTGTAAGTTTGTCTTGAAATGAAATGGTATTATATTAGTGCATTTATCTGCATGAACTGTCTACCCACAATAACATGTCTCCCTTACAAAGTGAGGAAAATTTTAGTGGAGAAAACTAACAGTGTGTGTGTGTGTGTGTGTGTGTGTGTGTGTGTGTGTGTGTGTAGCAGCTGCTTGGTAAGGATAAAATGATTTCTGTTATTTGGTTGATATCTCTCTGATGTGTCTACCTCTAAATTAAACAGAGCTTTAGTTTCAAATGTTTGTCGTGTATGATTGTTGTGTATTATTGTTTCTCTGACATGTTCTGCATCCTGTAGGACCTCAGCAATATGGCTCAATTAGAACGAAAATAAATCTAATCTAATGTGACAGACATTTTCTTGTTACCTAAGGCCAGCAAGGGAATACATCTGACCACTAGCTTTTTAGCCCCGCATGTTTTGTAACCACCACTCAAGTGCAAGGGACAGATGCTTTGAATATGCCATCATTCTTTCTTTTTTCAGTTTCTTGAAGATCCACTAAAGATGCCTAGTCTTCATATAAAGCATGACCCAGAACTGAAACAGGATTTGGATGGCACTGAACATGATGTAAGTTTTCACAACAGTGATGCATTGTGCATGAAGTACAGTATTAATATCATGAAATGCAAATGGGTGCATGCAAATGGGGTGATCATAACTGATGAAACATTAAAACCTAGGATAGTAGCACTTCTCCAGAATTTTTATAGAATTTCAATTGACTGTAGGTGTGTTGTTCTCTTGTGTTTAATGGTATTTGAATAAAACTTGTAGGAAACTAAGTTTATTAACTGTAAACCATGGTAATTTTATTGTAAATGTAAATAATGAATGCCTCAAATTTGAACTTGGAACAAATGTACCAAAGAAGACTCTCCTTTGCAGCAGCTGTCAATTAATTTGTCTCTGTCACAGTTCTATAATAGAAAAAGTGTAAGAGGTAAAGCAATCAACCATAAGCAGTAAGTTATCAGCTAAGTGTTGTATTTGGCATACATTTCTATTTGCTGAAGTATTTAAAGAAAAACAGGCTGCATTACTGGAATAGTGTGTTTGCTCTGTGTAAGGGCTATGGGTTTATCCAGTACACATGGCATAAATTTACAGTGTAATGGAACATTGCTTTTCCCAAACATTTTGCAAAGAGAAAACATGATGATAGCAAGAATGTTTGTAAATAGCATTAATTTTAGTACATTATGGTGATAGTCAGTGAAATTCCATATTTATTTGATTAACGATCACCATAGTGTACTAAATTTAAGCTATTTACAAAAATTTGTAACACCTCTTGGATATCTATTTTTGGTGACAGTAACCAGCTCTGTGGAGTGAGATCAGTTGTGGTGAGTGTTGGTATTTTTACTAGGTAGACGTGATTGGAAAATGAAAAGAACTGAAACATTTGAGATGGCGCATTAGAAAATGCTGCTGAAAATTAGGTGAACTTAAGAGGAATATGGAGTCCTCAGCTGAACTTTCAATGAAATAAATGTATGGGAAAACTGATTAAAGGAAGGGACAGAATGATAGGATATGTGCTAAGACATCGGGGAATAAAGTAGTCAGGTGTGTTTCCATCTCACTTGGGGGGGAAAATGTTGCTATTACACATGTCAAATAAGAACTTTAAATGGAGTTTAGTTAATTTCTATGTTTGTTACTCAGTCAGTAGTGGAACCTTGTCAAGCACTGAAATGATCGTATGGCATCGTTGGCTGGGAGGCCCCTTGCGGGGAAGTTCGGGACAACTCGAAACTAGTAGATAAACATTGTGTTTTTTGAGAAGGGTATAGTGTACTTCAGTACATGGCATGATTTGGGCAATATACTATTTATTCCAATATATATCTTGAAAAATGATAGTAGCGACAAAATAGGAGGCATTAGTGCTAATATAGATGCTTTCTGGCGATTGTTGTTCCCAATCACCACCTTCAAATGGAATAGGAAAGCGTGAAGTAATGCACGTAGTGGTACCAGAAGTACCCTCTGGCATGCACCATTAGGTGACGTGTGTGTGTGTGTGTGTGTGTGGGTGTGGCCAGGGATACGTTCTATTATCACACATTTGTTATGGGACACATTTGGGAGAGGTTATGAGAGAATAAGGAACCCATTTCTTAAAGGTCACAGTACTTATAGGCAATGATTGCACAGCACAGAGTCTGTTGCAAAACAAGAAAGTTAGGTATAGTAAGCAGATGGGCAGGGACAATAGCAAAGGTGATAATGAGAGTGAGAGATTTACAGTAGATTTAGTGCACACACAAGTTTGGAGAAAGGTGGTGGTGGTGGTGGTGGTGGTGGTGGTGGTGGTGGTGGTGGTGGTGGTTGTCATCGTTGTCGTCGAAGTGCTTTCAACATAATACCTTGGAAATTAACAGTGATGTATCGAATGGGGCTTGGCACAGCCACAGCAAATTCCAAAGCTAAAATGGTTGTTTGTAGCATCCATGAAAGTTGGTCTGTAGAGCATTACCCGAGGAAACAGATACGGTGGTTCTTTCTTCTGGGGTGGTGCAGTGTGTGCCACTACACACTGAATTTCATGTTTGCCACCCTGGAGAACTGTTGACACATGGGTACAACGTACAGCTGAATATAAAGCACTAGAACCTTAGTACATCACTAAATTTGATAGTATGAAAATGATTGTGTGTAAAATCACAATCAGTACAAGTAAGGAAATTTGTTTGAAAGTAAGAAGAGCAGAACAAGAATACATCATCCAGAAATATGTGTCAAATGCCTGAACTCAGTTGAGCTAAAGCTGTGAGTGTGGAACAAGTTAACTTGATAAATGCGGGCAACAGTAGGCAAGCAAAGGCTGTAGATGAATGATAAGAGATGTGTGGATAGGAAAAGCACAACACTGCAACTCAAGGCAAACTGTTAGGTCACAGATGATGGTTAGGGTCAGTAGGTGCTGTGCTGTGAAGTATACAGTGTAGGAGAGAGCTGTTAGTGTCTCTGCAAAGAGCACAGTAAAATGTACGATAAGGTGTAATCATGGGAATGTGGGTTAGAAAGGCTGATCACCAAATTATGTCTTTTTATATACAGATTTGCACTAGCTGTATTAATTTGAATATTCTTTAATATACTTGAAGATCCATTGGAAGTATCTTGTCAGTGAGGATTGCAGACTAAATTTGGGGTAGGATGATCTTCAGAATATTGCAAGCATTCACATCACAAATATTGCATGTAGAATGAGAAAAGTCATTGGCTAATTGAAATAAACATAGATTGTGAATTTACTAGAGATCAGCAGTATATTAGTAACCGGCTGAGTACATAACATTGCCAGGGTAGCTATATATTCCAATCTGGTAGGCCATCGTCTCCGCCCACATTCATTACATCTCTCCTCCGTCACTCTTTCTTGCCCACTATTTTTCTGTCTCATTCTCGCCTGCTCTCTCTGGCTACATTGTCCTGGCCCTTTCACTCTGCCCCTCAACTCCTCCTTAAAGTGTGCAGTCCACCTACGAGCTACCTTGCAAACAGAATGACATTCCTGTCTAATTACGATGTTGTGCAGACATAGTATTGCAACTACCACGTTGAAAAATAAGGTAATGTATTAGTCAGCAATGTGAACCACATATCTGGCAGTAGTAGGAATCAACTATTTCTAATGAATATACACAGCCATGTTAAAGTTGTGCTCAATGCCATGGGACGGTGGAAACATGTTAAAAAAATTATTTTGTTGTTGTTGAGAAAGCAAAGGCATCACAGAGGCAAAGGGTGACACAATACACAAAGCAGATTTTAAATGTGCATTTTTATGTATGCAAGTTATGGCAAAAAGTATGCAATACTGAGATGAGTGGAATTGGAATACCTACGCCAAAGGAAAAAGAGCATCATGTACACAATATGAATGCCTGGGCAATGTGAAAAATGTGTTTTACGGCAGAAATTCTGTGGGGTTATGAAAATACAAAAAAATACCAACTTTGCTAGAGGTTGACAGCTTATTTTAAAGAGAAATGGACTTCAGAGCTAGTAAACAGTCTTGACACAGGGATAGGAGAACAGACTGATGCTGCTGTCATTTAAAGTGCTGGGTATCTCACCCCATAAACCATTTGTCATGGCGGCGTTTATTCCATGTATATCAACAAATTTAAACCTGTTGAAAAGATTTCACCTTGTGAAGTAGCGCAGAAGAGGTTTGTGGTTTTGATCCTACTCCACAATGAATTTTTCTTCTCTTTTCCTCTATACTTTCTGTACTGTCAAACTGGACGACAATTGATAGCGATCTTCAGTGTATGTCATGATAGGAAAATCAGTATCTTACTTTTCGTTGCACCATGAATGTTGCATGAAGGACAGCTTGCCACAGATGCGTTTAATTTTCAATAAATTTAAGAAACAACTTACATCAGGGACATTCTGCATAATTTATTTTCTACATCAATTTTACAGCCATTAACCAGTATCAGATTCAAATTCAGCTTTCTTAACCCTTATTTTCAGTCATGTATGCCAACACATAATGTAAAAGTAAGTATGAAAGTAGCATCAAATGTACAAGCTATGGAGCCCCATTGTGATACTACAGCACTCTTAGCAGTGTTAGTGAATTTACTGGGCTGTGCAGGATAAGCCGAGTGGTCCAAGGCACTGCAGTCATGGATTGTGTGGCTGGTCCCGGTGGAGGTTCGAATCCTCCCTCGTGTGTGTGTGTGTGTGTGTGTGTGTGTGTGTGTGTGTGTGTGTGTGTGTGTGTGTGTTAGGATAATGTAGGTTAAGTAGTATGTAAGCTCAAGGACTGATGACCTTAGCAAAGAAGTCCCATAAGATTTCACACACATTTGAACATTTTTGCATTTACTCTTGTGATAGGTGGTAGATAATTTCATCTAATGTGGTTACCATGCATGAAGTTGCTGCATGACACTCAACAGTGTGAACAGGTTTACTGTAAGATAGCTGGCAGCGTAAGACACATTACCATCCATTATTCTCCAACCCCAATATGATCCACGGCCTCCCATTCTGAGGAAAATTGTTCCATGAATGAAATTTGTTGTTACAGTGTACCGGTGTGAACAAATTATCATGCATAAACAAGGCAACACAGTTTCCAAACAGATGAATTACAATAGACTTTTATGAAAATATTAGGCATATTACCGAAATGGCAAATGGCTTACTTTGACAAAGTCTGGATTCATGTATATTGTTCTATGATTAACTACTGCTAGAGTGATATCATCCAAAGAACGTTGTCAAACAGTGCCTGTCTACATTTATTTTGTTGTGCAGTGATTGACATGCAGATGTGTAGGGTGTTGCATGCTTTGCTTTTCACAGATTCCACACTTTCACCATTATGTCCACACACTTCAGTTCATAAAGCATAAACGTGGCAGTACTATGGAACAGACTGTGACAGAACTAGATCACTCTTTTCTTAAGGTACAAGAGCTGTAGACACAATACCTGAGCAGCTGGTTGCAGACCAGTGAGTGACCGACATTGAACTTGGGATGACAGTATTATCAAAATGCAGTGCGACTGCAGTCTGCTGCAAACAAATAAGAATTGAATAGGGCAGCACACAGTAAGTGGACCAAACATTGAATATAAGATGACAGTTACTGGAAGATGTGTCATTGTCTGTTACGGATTAAACAAGATTTGCTCCCCAAATAGGAAAACTTATCTACTACTTTGTCTCATTTCCTAATCTAATTCCCTTGACATTGCTGATTTAATTCGACTACATTCTATTCTCTTCACTTTGCTTTTGTTGCTGCTCATCTTATATCCTCCTTTCAAGACACTGTTCATTTTGTTCAACTGTTCTTCCAGGTCCTTTGCTGTGTCTAACAGAATTATGATGTCATTGGCAAACCTCAGAGTTTTTATTTCTTCTCCATGGATTTTAATTCTCAATCCCAAATTTCTTGTGTTTCCTTTACTGCTTGCTCAATATACAGGTTCAATAACATCGGGAATAGGCTACAACCGTCTCACTTCCTTCCCAACCACTGCTTCCCTTTCATGCCCCTCGGCCCTTATAACCGCCATCTGGTTTCTGTACAAATTGTAAATAGCCTTTCATTCCCTATATTTGTCCCCTGCCTCCTTCAGAATTTGAAAGACAGTATTCCAGTCAACATTGTCAAAAGCTTTCTCTGAATCTACAAATGCTACAAATGTAGGTTTTCCTTTCCTTAATCTATCTTCGAAGGTAAGTTGTAGGGTTAGTATTGCCTCACGTGTTCCAACATTTCTACAGAATCCGAACTGATCTTCCTCCAGGTTGGCTTATGCCAGTTTTTCCATTTGTCTGTGAAGAATTCATGTTAGTATTTTGCAGCTGTGACTTATTAAACTGATAGTTTGGTGATTTTCACATCTGTCAACACCTGCTTTCTTAGGGATTGGAATTATTATAGTTTTCTTGAAGTCCGAGGGTATTTTGCCTCTCTCATACATCTTGCTCACCAGATGGTAGTTTTGGCAGGGCTAGCTCTCCCAAGGCTATCAATAGTTCTAATGGAATGTTGTCTACTCCCGGGGCCCTGCTTAGCTATTTTTCTCTTCCTTTTGATCTCATTTTTGAGACGTTTGTATTCCTTCTTGCCTGCTTCATTTAGTGCATTTTTATATTTTCTCCTTTCATCAATTAAATTCAATATTTCTTCTGTTACCCAAGGATTTCTACTAGCCCTCGTCTTTGTACCTACTTGGTCCTCTGCTGTCTTGACTATTTCATCTTTCAAAGCTACCCAGTCTTCTTCAATGTCTGGAATGAGGCTAACAACTCAAAGACCCTGCCAACTGCACCACAGTTCCTCGTGATTTCATGTACTGGAGATGGTCAGTCCTTCACAATGGTAAATCCGTTTCTAATTCAGGAAGGTGTTGATGCAGTTGCAACTGCTTGCTGCTTTGCTTCTCTATCACATCCTGTTTGTATTGAGGCCTATAGAACTCTGAATTCTTTCTGTGGTTGTGTTTACAATAGACTGCTCAATGGTCCGACAGAGGTTGAAATCCAAACATACCTCTCTGGCCAGGGTGCCATTGCCATCCAATGGGTGATGAAAAAGGTAGGTGCCTCCTTAGTATTCACACACACTCTTTTTGTCAGCTTTGATAGAATGGTGCTTCCGTCCAAGATCAAAGCAGGCTATGAAGTTACCACAGTCCAACCATATACTCAGAACCTGATGCACTGCTACCAGTGTCATCATTTCAACCACACTGGAATGTCTTGTAGACATCCAGCCAAATGTGTAACCTGTGGTGGGGATGCGCACAAGGGCAATTGTCTGCCTCCTCCTCCCTGCCATATTAACAGCATTGGTCACAGTGCCGCCACCTCTTGAAACTGTCCCATGTATCTTAATGAGAAGGCTGTCCAGGAGATCCAGTTAAAGGAAAAAGTTCCTCACTTGGTCGCTCAAGTTATTGGCCAGTCACAAACTCTGTCTTCTACTGTATGGTACTTGCAGTACCGTTCTTGCTATATCTCGCTCTACGAAGGACACAGCCACGCAGACATGATACCTGAAATTCATCTTTGAGATTGTGAAATCGCCCAGTGTCATGGGAGCATCATCATTCCCTCGTCCAGCTGTGCACCAAGCCACCAAACTCTTGCCTCACGGGGTGAAGTCACCAGCTACTCAACTGGCAGGCTGGAAAGGACAGAAGGAATACTCCGTTGAAGACGTCATACGTTGCTCCAGCCAACCGCCATCTGAGTCGTCCTCTGCTAAGCAGAAAGATCTGAAGAAGGCCAACAAAGGCAAAAGGTCTTCTCCTTCGCCGACTCAAAGATCCTCTTCCGCGGTGTCACTACATGATACCTTGGCTGGCCAGCCTGTGTGTTGCCGGTCTGCACCATGAGCTATTTCTCTGTTTTGACTCTGCAGGCTGGCAGCGTAACAATGCCGACACTTCCGTAGACTAAATGGAACAGGATCCTCCTGGTTCGGTGCCCTGTAGCAGTGAGTAATTACAGGATGGCACTCGGCAGCCTCTGAGGTGACATCCATTCATTGTTTCCTTATCATGACACCTCCAATGGATGTTCGTGGCCTTCAATCCTACAAAGAGGATTTACGGCTGCTTTTAGAATTGCATTATCCACTTGTACTCTGTCCTCAGGAAACAAAATTATGTCCTCACGACCGCATTGAGGTTTTGCATTTCTTCGTGGGTTGTTTTGTCCTTCGCCCCAAGGTCAGCGTTCTATCTCATGGGGGAGTTATGCTGCTCATAAGGGAAGACGTTCATAGTAAACCCATCTCCCTTACAACCCGTCTTCAAGCAGTTTCAGCTCGCCGTTTCCTTCCTCACTTGACCTCCCTTAGTACCACTTCTATCTCTCCATCATTTGATGTCACCAGGCAGACTTCCTCGGCTTACTCAGCTTATCGGGCAGCTACCTCACCCATTCCTGCTGCTCAGCAGCTTCCATGCACACCATCCCTTTTGGGGTTCTCCCAGAACCTGTCAAAGAGGTGCCCACTTGGCTGACCTTAATCAACTTAATCTCTTTGGTCTTAACACAGGAGCACCTACATTTTTTCCGACTTCTCACACACCTATTTCTATTTGGACCTATACTTCTGCACTGCCCAGCTTGCCCATCATCTCGACTGGTTTGTCCTTTCTGACACTGACTTGAGTGACCATTTCCTGTGTGCTATCCATATGCTGACTCCTACCTCACCTGCATGCACACCCAAATGGCAGCTTACTAGGGCAGACAAACTTCACTACTCCATGGTGACCTTTGATGAACAAGGTTTCCCCAGTTGTGATGACCAGGTGGAATACCTCACAACCGTTATCCTTACTGCTGCAGAACGTTCCATTCCTCGCACTTTCTCTTTACCACGCTGTATTCTGGTCCCTTGGTAAACAGAGGCATGTCAAAATGCAATTCGCATGTGGAGACGTGCTCTCTGTGTTTTCACCCATCATCCTAAGATGGCAAACTGCATTCATTGTACAGAGATGTGTGCACAGTGTCGTGTTCTTCGGGATAGCAAAAAAGCTTGCTGGATTTCATTCACAAGATCTTTTAAGAGTGGGTCAACCTCTCTGGGACCAAGATCCATTCTCCAATTTCCGGCCTGACAGTAGCAGATCAAACTATCGTGGACTCTATTGTGATTTTGTAACACCTTGGTCCGCCATCTTGTGGAAATTTCGAGCTTTTCCCACTATTCATCTTCTTTCCCCCATCGGAAATGAGCAGACGTGGCTAGGGCAATAGCCTTCTCTTCTCAAAATCGGGTGTGCTAGAATGCCGCCTTTAACATGAGGGAGCTAGTTCATGCTCTCACTTCATCCCGATCCTTCGCCTCAGGGCCAGAGGCTGTTCACATTCAGATATTGCAGCACCTTTGTCTTGCAGGCAAGCACTTGCTGCTTAATATGTACGACCACATCTGTGCAAAGGGTACATTTCACAGACACTGGTGTGAAGCCACTGTAATACCCATACCTAAGCCTGGTAAGGGCAAACACTTTCCTTCCAGCTACCACCCAATCTTTCTCACCAGCTGTGTTTGCAAGGTGCTGGAACGTATGATTCATGGGTGGCTGGTATGTTGGCATGAGTCTCGCAGTTGACTTACCACTGCACAGTATGAGTTTTGAGCGTGCTCTTCTGTAGGTGACCATCTCGTCATTTTGTCCACCCATGTCGTAAATTGTTTTCTGCAGAAAACCCAAACTGTAGCTGTCTTTTTCAATTTGGAGAAAGCCTACGAGACCTGCTGGAGGACGGTTATCCTCTGCATGTGGAGCTTCCATGGCCGCCTGCCCTATTTCCATGAGGAATTTTCAAAAGACAGAGTTTTCAAGGTACATGTGGGTTCTGTCTTGTAGAACACGTTTTTCCAGGAAAACGGTGTGCCTCAGGGTTCCGTCCTGAGTGTCGTCCTCTTTGCTATTGGCATTAACACTACAAGGCCTGTCTCCTACTAGGCACCTCCAGCTCCATTTTTGTTGAAGATTTTTCCATCCATTGCTGTTACCCATTGGCCAGTCTCACTGAGTTGGATGTTCGGTGATGTCTCGGTCGTTTTTTCTCATGGAGTGTTGATAATCGCTTTTGTTTTCCACTGACAACAGTTTGTATGAATTTTTAGCATGCAGTTGGTGTCTTCCATGGTATTTACATCTTGGCCCTGCTGCTCTTCTGTTAGTTGAAACTATGCAATTCCTGTGGCACTTGCTCGACAGGAAACTTTCTTGGTACTCCTATGTGTCTTTCCTGCAGCCCGCTGTATGCAGCCCGCTGTATGCAGCCCGCTGTATGCAGCCCGCTGTATGCAGCCCGCTGTATGCAGTCCCTCAATGTCCTACATGCCCTCAATGGTACTTCCTGGGGTGCAGACCACGGCACCCTCCTCGATTTCTACTGGTCCCTTGTCTGTTCGAAATTAGACTACAGGTGCTTTGTTTATACATCTGCACGCCCATCACTCTTACACCATTTCAATACTATCCACCAGCATGGCATCCATTCTGCCACTGGCACATTTTACACTAGCCCAATAGAGTGTCTATATGCAGAAACTGCCGAACTGCTGTTGTCCTACTGCTGTGGCTTTCTCCTGAGCAGGTATGCATTCCATTTGTGTGCCATGTGTGGCCACCCATCCAGTATTCCTTCTTTGATGACTCATTTGATTGCCAGTATGGGTCGCGTTCCTCTGCTCTGTTACCTCCTGGAGTTCGTTTTTTACTGTTGCTCTGGCAGCTTAACTTCACACTACCTGCAACTTTCCCAGTGTGTGTGAATCCTTCACCATCTTGGCTTTGTGTGGTGGCCCATGTTCACCTTGACCTTCATTCACTTCCTAGGGACACTACTCAAGCCTTGCTTTGTTGCCTTCAGTTTCATGACCCTCGTATGGTACGTCATGATAGTACCTTTGTGTGCACTGATGGTTCTCGGGCCGACCATGGTGTCAGTGCGCCTTCGTCATTGGCAATGTTTTTCAGTATCGGTTTTCAGCACACTGCTCTGTAGCTACAGCAGAGCTCCTCGCCCTGTATCAAGTGCTGGAGTATGTTCAGTGACAGAGCCTTTTCGATTGTAATCTGCACACTCTGTCAGCGTCCTTCAAAGCCTCTGTGCACTGTACATTGTCCATCCCTTAATGCAATGGGTCCAGGAAAACTGTCACTTGCTCACACTTGATGGAGCCATGGTGATGTCTATGTGGGTTCCTGGTCATGTCGGTCTGACAGGAAACATGGCTGCTGCTGCCAAGGCTGCAGTCTTCGTACCTCAGCCCCCTAGTTTTTATGTTCTCTCTGATGATCTCTGTGTTGCTGTCGGTCATTAGGTTGTGTCACTTCAGCAGTGTCATAGGACCTCCCTTTGTGGGAATAAGTGCCAGGTTATTAAGCATCAGCTTGGACAACCTCCTCTCAATCATCCTGCCTTGAGAAGGTCATTTTAACCACGTTGTGTATTGGGCACTGCCATTTTAGCCATCAGCATTTGTTAAGTGGTGCTCCCCCACCACTTTGTGCACATTGCGCCCAACTTTCAACTGTCTGCCATTTCCAAAGGGAATGCCCTTCTTTAACCATTTACGTGGCCACTTGGTTTTGCAGTCTGAGTTATTGGCTGTTTTTTACTTAGCAGATGACGTGTACACTGTAGACTACATTTTACTTTCTATCCAGCACAGCAATATGGCAAAGGCCATTTAATTTAGACCTCTGTTTCTCTGTGGTGTATTTTGTAGTCCTTTCTCCATGACTTCTCTTCTGTCCATTGGGATTGATGTGTGGTCACTTTTATCTACTCTCTCTTTCCCCGTGTTTCACAGTTTTGATGAGGACACACATGACCCCAGTAGTTTTTGCACCCCAGAACAAAACAAAACACCAGCAAACATGTCTGTAAACAACCAAAACTTTATTTCACAACTTTATATTTTGAGATATTGGTTGCATATTAGACTACCCTACACATACACTATGATCAAAAGTATCCACCCAAAAACTTACGGTTTTCATATTAGGTGCATTGTGCTGCCACCTACTGCTGGGTTCTCCATATCATCAACCTCAGTAGCTATTAGACATAGTGAGAGAGCAGAATGGGGTTCTCCGCAGAACTCATGGACTTTGGACATTGTCAGGTGATTGAGTGTCACTTGTCATAAATCTGTATGCGAGATTTCCACATTCGAAAACATCCCTAGGTCCACTGTTTCTGGTAAGGTAGTGAAGTGGAAACGTGAAGGGACACATACAGCACAATAGCATACAGGCCAACCTCACCTGTTGACTGATAGCGATCGCTGATAGTTGAAGAGGATCGTAGTGTATAATAGTCTATCCAGCTCATCACACAGGAATTGCAAACTGCTTCAGGATCCTCTGCAAGTACTATGACGGGCATAAGGTGAGAACTTGGATTTCATGGTCAAGCGGCTGCTCATAAGCTGCAAATCATGCCGGTAAATGGTAAACGACGCCTTGCTTGGTGTAAGGAATGTAAACATTGGATGATAGAACAGTGGAAAAAGTTGTGTGGAGTGATGAATCACGGTGCACAATTTGGCAGTTTGATGGCAGGGTGTGGGTATGGCGAATGCCCGGTGAACATCTTCTGCCATTGTGTGTAGTGCCAACAGTAAAATTCAGAGGTGGTGGTGTTGTTGTGGTGTGGTTGTGTTTTTATGGAGGGGGCTTGCACCCATTGTTGTTTGGCATGGCACTGTCACAGCACAGGCCTACATTGATGTCTTACGCATCTTCTTGCTTTCCACTGTTGAAGAGGGGGTTGGTGATTACATCTTTCAACACGTTAGGGCACTGTTCATAATGCACGGTGTGTGGCGGAGTCATTAGACAACAATAATATCCCTGTAATGGACTGACATGCACAGAGTCCTGACCGGAATCCTATAGAGCACCTCTGGGATGTTTGGAACACTGACTTCATGCCAGGCCTCGCCGACAGACATCGATACCTCTCCTCAGTGCAGCACTCCATGAAGAATGGGCTGCCATTCTCTAAGAAACCTTCCAGTACCTGACTGAACATATGCCTGCGAGAGTGGATGCTGTCATCAAGGCTATAGGTGGGCCAACACCATATTGAATATGAGCATTGCCAATGGAGGACACAATGAACTTGTCATTTTCAGCCAGGTGTCCCGATACTTCTGATCACATGGTGTATCTTTTGTTTTGGTCTCATGTATCTGGGAGTCACTGTAAAGGTCTTCACCTCTTAGGTAGTTCCACACAAGCATGAAGTCATGTTCATATCACAGCCCACATTTTCTCACTACATGCAAAATATGGGACCCAGCTACTGGAACAAGTGGTGGGTTCCTACATTATGAAATACTTTCTAGAAAATGATCTATTGACACATAATGAACAGAGACTCAGAATAGATTGTCTTTGTGAAACATGACTTGTTTCATATTCATATGTAGTGATGAATCCTAGTGTAGCGTATCTCAAGTTGATGCCATAATTTTAGATTTTTAGAAGGCTGTTAACATCATTTGTCATAAATAGCTTCCAGTCAGATTATGTGCCCACAGATTGTTGTCATAGTCATGGCACTAGATTTGTCATTTTCTGCTAGTAAGGTCACAGTTCGTAGGAACTGACGGGAAGTCTTCTAATGGAACTGAAGTAATCAGTTGGTTCCTCAAGGAAGTGTTATAGGGCATCTTTTGTTCCTAATTTATATAAATGAGATACGAGACAATCTGAGCTACTGTCTTTGTTTCCAGATGATGTTTAGTTTCTAGTGAATTCATCAGATGAAGACAAATTTCAAAATGATGTAGACAAGATATGTATGTATGTGGTGAAAAGAATGGAAACTTACCCTAAGCAATAAAAAAATTTGGTCCCCTACATGAGTTCTAAAAAACTCAAATTATGACTAAACAAAAGTTCGCCCAAATTTAAAGCCATTCAGATTGACAAAATTGTTGGGACTAACGTTATAAGCAAATTCAATTATAAACATAATATGCAAAATGTTGGGAAGAAGGTAAATCGAAGATTACATTTCGTTGGCAGATATTTAGGATGAGCAACATACGCGGAGGACAGCCTACACTGCCCTCACAATGGGAAAGCTCAAGGAAGGGCAGCAAGCTTTGTATTATCACAAAGCATGGGAGATGGAAATGATATGTGAGCTGGGACAGCAATCAAAACAAAGAAGTTTTTATATGTAGCATGATCTTTTGATGTCATTTCAATCACCAACTTTCTCTTCCAAATTCCAAAGCATTTTTTGACTCCCACCTACAAAGAGAAAAGTGACCATCATGATAGTATAAGAGAATACAGAGCTTGCACAGGAAGATACTGTTCATAATCCCCCACATTGTTTTTGAGAGTAGAAGAGTAGAGAAATATTCTGAAAGTGATTCTATGAACTTTCACCAAACACTTGTGTGAATAGCAGAGGTATCATGTAGATGCAGATTTAGATGGACAAGCACTTGAACTACTTGCTTGCTGCACTGTTGGTCAAGGTCTAGTTTTTAGCATGTCCTTAATTCTGTCTCATGGTTCAAATAAACCAGTGTTCATTTGTGCTGCTCTTCATAGTATATGTTCAGTATCTCCTGTTAGTCCTGTTTGATACAAGAGCTCCATCCTTCGGCGTTATACTAGAATGGGTTGTAGGAGTTCGTAGGCAATCTCCTTTGAGGCTCGTAATGTTTTCTCTGTAGTCTGCCACTGAACTGATGTCTACTATTGGCTTTACCTGTAGCTAAGCCTTTGTGATTGTTGAATTTCAAATTCCTAAAAATTGCTACATCCAGATATTTGTATGCGTGAACCATTTCCAGCTGTGTCTCATTGACACTCTAGTAGTGGGATCCTACATTTTTTGTGAAGTGTAAAATTTTACATTCTGAGCATTTACAGCAAGTTGACAATCTTAGCACTATGAAATCTGTTCAAGGTGTGACTACTTGTGGAGCACTTTCCTTGTATAGAGTGAGAAAATTTAAACTATGTCCTATTTGTAGTAGATAAGAATGTGCAAGCAACAAAAAAATTAGAAATTCCCCGCTTTTTATTGAATGATTGAACTGTGCCACACTGATTTACCACTGGTGTGGTTTTCTCTGCCTTACCACAGCATAACATAAACATGAGAAGTAAATGGGAACAGTCTTGGGTTGCTCTGGGATAAGAAAATATTTGTTTTATACCGACAGCAAGTGCAGATTTAATGTTCTGCACAAAATGAATTCGTATGTAGTTCCATTTTTCCTTGCATGTGGACAAAATTATGAGCTTGCCCCTAAAGTGACAGGAAAAATGAGTGAATTACGTCATATACAGCTTGTAGGCGTACGTTCAGTTAGAGATTTAAAGCAATCAACCACACCATGATGAAGGCACACTATTCTGGATCAATAATTACAGAGGAAGATTTAATGAATGATAGCTCTTTTGTTAATCTGTAACAAATGTAACCTTTAATATGCTGATAAATTAGGCCATTCATTAAAAAAACGAGGGGCAAACATTTAAGAAAAAAAGAATTTTTATCCACATGTTAACCAGAGGACGAACAGTAAATGGATGTGCATTGAAAATGTAATCATAAATATTCAGTATTGAAAATTTGTTCACTTGCCTTTACAAAAATGCCACATGATCTGCTGCAAGTCAGGAACTACAGCCACTGGCAACTGGCATGGCAAGTTACGTGGAAATGGTTACAGGTGGACTGGTTACTCTTCATAATTGCCACTGTGTCTCAGGAAAGAATTACCTCCATTGGTATAATGAATGGCAACACGAGATGGATCACTATTTTTAAAAATTACCGATGACATGTTTTGATCTGACCAGCAGATAATTTTCATACCTAAATTGGGGAAAGGAAAAATGAGGCCTAACAACCCAAGAATGTGATGCTACAAGTAATAGAATCAGCAGTACTCCAAATAACATTAATACTTCATATACTCATTCACATCCAGTGCTGTATGGTGTAGTTTGTTGGTGACAAGAATGAACATAAAACTATGAAAACAGTACAGAGGATGCGAGGGGAAAAGTTGCATAGTCAGTCACGTGAGGTCTGTACACATCAATACCCAGAACATTAATACAGTGTCAAGAAGATTCTTATAAAGAGGAAGTGTGTTGATCTACTACATTTGTGTACAATTGACTACATGATTCTTCTTTTTGTTCTTCTCCCATGATGTGTTAGGTGATTTCACCTGTGCTGGTCAACATGTTCTAGCAATCTCTTCTGTTGTCTTCACCCCTTTCTTGTCCCTTGTGGTTTGTAATCAAGATTTAATTTTGTAAGTTGCTTTTAGGCATTCTATCTATATATTCCCACCATCTGTCCCCATATCTTGTGCACTGAATCAACTTGCAATTCATTCCTAATGTCGTCATTCCTGAAACTATCTTCCCGGCTTATATCCATATTATCCAATAGTAATTTAAGAAAATGAAGAGAATCTTCCAAGAGCTGTTCATCATCTTGATTTGTTGGCTTCTACATGTAACATTAAAATCTCCACTAATAAAACAAGTGTTACGGTAGTCAATGGAAAATCATCTACCAGATCAAAAATAGTTATAAATAATTTAATACTGGAACAGGTAACTCACTTTCATGACATGGTTGTGGCATAAGGTGAGATTTTTGCAATGGCATTGATAGCAAGATACTGAAATTTGAAACATTGTGTCTCGCAAGATAAAAGTGAAACCATACATTTGACAACCAAATTGTATGTTTTTGTGTACATATAGGTATTTTGTGAGATAGAAATTGTACTGTTAACACAAACATCAGATTTGTATTGTTCTGGTGCTTCATTTCTTAAAACAAAACTGAAAATACTTACCATTTGTAGAATGAAGGAGTCTTACTTGAAACTCTGATTTAAGTGGGAAACAGAATCTGGTTATAAAAGCAGCCATGTTGTAGGAAGCAGTTAAACTACGTATTGATTGAGTTGGAAGGTAATAGTGATGGGAAACAGAATGGCCACAGAGATGTACCACATACCACAGCAGGTTCTGTGACAAATGAGAAACCAGTGCGTTTAAGCAGGCCACAGTCTGTGCCAATCACCATCTTGCCATGGCCGGCTGACATGAAAAAACATTTACGTTGAAAGGAGGAGTGAGCCACTGGGGGTTGTACGTTTACTGGAGAATATTTTCAGAAATATAAATAAGTGGTGTGCAAAAAGTCATTTTGTTTATTAATATTCTTTCATTTTCGAAGTACAACTTTGCTGCTCTTCAAGCAATCAAGATATTGCATCTTGTCAACTACATAAAATCACCATGTTGTTGTTGTCAATACTCGTCAATGTATGATTGTTGACAAATGTGTACGAAGTGCAGTTTTACTTTGTGTAGCATTATGTTTTATGTTACATTTTTATCACCCGTGACAAACTGCAGCTGGCTGCAACATGTACAAATAATTTCATGTTTTAATATCATTTGCAGTACCATTGTCAGTGTCAGCGTTATAGTGGTACACTCATATAATGTTTGGTGTTGTTTCACCTCATTCTTCCATACACCAACCTAGATCTGAAGATGACCTGCTTTTCAAACTGAAACTGGCCATTACTAAGAAAAAAATAATGATCCAGATAATGTTTTTCATTGATTAAAACAGCAATAACATTTGTTTATTATTATCAGTTTAGACTGTTAAAACCGTGCTCAAATTTTTTAGGCTCGCTATGGCTGGTGTTGTGCACGATAATAGTATCATGAAGAACTGAGCAGCTGCCAGCACCAGCCATAGGGGGCCTTAAGAGAGTTTGAACATGGCTTTAACAAAAGCCGAAACAGGTAATCATAAACAAATGTTAATGTGATCTCGACTGTTTTTTTGATCAAAGTTAGCACCAGATTGCTGTGCTCTATAGGCAATGCTGTCTAAATTTATAGTGGTTTTTAATCATTAGGTGAGTCATTAACAAACTCTACTGGTGGCGCCATGTCTGGTGACTCCTGACGGGGGGGATGCCAAATTGTGTCAGAAGTTATTTCCGTTTGAGTAGTCCCAGCTGCAGACCTCTTGAGAGTTTTGAGAGGGTTACAAGCCTACCTAGCTTCAATCCTGCTAGCTGAGGTTAAAAGCTCACAAATGTGATGCTTTTAGTAACTTTTTGGTAGAGTCCCCAAGTCTTGACATGTATCTACAACTAGATATATACTCCTTGAGCCAAGATACAGTGCGTGATGGAGGATACCTTATTTCACCACTGATAATTAACATTGTGTCCCACTCGCAGCTGGAGTGATGGAGAGTTGACTGGCTATATGCTTCCATAGGAGCCCTGATTTTTTTTATCCTGTCTTCTTAAGCCTTCTGAGATGTATGTTGGTGCCAATGTATTATTCTACAGCTGGTTATCTGAACTTTCTAACTAACAGATTGCAAGAAAATGTTCCCTCCATGTTGTTGTTATTGTTGTTGTGGTCTTCAGTCCAGACTGGTTTGATGCAGCTCTCCATGCTACCCTATCCTGTGCAAGCTTCTTCATCTCCCAGTACTTACTGCAACCTACATCCTTCTGAATCTGCTTAGTGTATTCATCTCTTGGTCTCCCTCTACGATTTTTACCCTCCACGCTGCCCTCCAATGCTCAATTTGTGATACCTTGATGCCTCAGAACATGTCCTACTAACTGGTCCCTTCTTTTTGTCAAGTTGTGCCACAAACTCCTTTTCTCCCCAATTCTATTGAATACTTCACCATTAGTTATGTGATCTACCCATCTAATCTTCAGCATTCTTCTGTAGCACCACATTTCGAAAGCTTCTATTCTCTTCTTGTCCAAACTATTTATCGTCCATGTTTCACTTCCATACATAGCTACACTCCATACAAATACTTTCAGAAACGACTTCCTGACACCTAAATGTATACTCGATGTTAACAAATTCTTCTTCTTCAGAAACCCTTTCCTTGCCGTTGCCAGTCTACATTTTATATCCTCTCTACTTCGACCATCATCAGTTATTTTGCTTCCCAAATAGCAAAACTCCTTTACTACTTTAAGTGTCTCATTTCCTAATCTAATTCCCTCAGCATCACCCGACTTAATTCGACTACATCCCATTATCCTCGTTTTGCTTTTGTTGATGTTCATCTTATATCCTTCTTTCAAGACATTGTCCATTCCGTTTAACTGGTCTTCCAAGTCCTTTGCTGTCTGTGACAGAATTACAATGTCATTGACGAACCTCAAAGTTTTTATTTCTTGTCCATGGATTTTAATACCTACTCCGAATTTTTCTTTTGTGTCCTTTACTGCTTGCTCAATATACAGATTGAATAACATCAGGGAGAGGCTACAGCCCTGTCTCACTCCCTTCCCAACCACTGCTTCCCTTTCATGTCCCTCGACTCTTATAACTGCCATCTGGTTTCTGTACAAATTGCAAATAGCCTTTCGCTCCCTGTATTTTACCCCTACTCGCTTTAGAATTTGAAAAAGAGTTTTCCAGTCAACATTGTCAAAAGCTTTCTCTAAGTCTACAAATGCTACAAATGTAGGTTTGCCTTTCCTTAATCTTTCTTCTAAAATAAGTCGTAAGGTCAGTATTGCCTTACGTGTTCCCTCCATGGGAACCTCAAAATACTTCCTAGTTCCATTCACACAGGTCCCACTACCTGTGTAGCCACTTCCTGTTTATAGTGGACCCCTGACCTATTTAGCAGAACCCAGAAACTCAACACCCTAAGGTGGAAGTCCAGGAATCTTCAGCCTACATGGTTGCAGAACCATCTGGACCCCTGATTTACGCCTTCCACTGGCCTCTGTAACAGTCAGTTTTGTAAACGATGCTACAGATGGTCAGCTCTGCCTTCATCTCACAACCAAGACTTGGTCTTCACTTCTTCAGCTAGCCACTCAAAACCATAGAGAATCTCATCCAATCAAATGCAACACACATTTTCATTCCAACATGAGCCACCACCTGAACTTGGCAGCACCCTTTATTCTTTAAGGTATCTGGAAGCACCGATTTCCCATCTAGAACAATTCCTTGCAAAATACCTAGTGATACACACACGGTGCACACTGGATTCCTTGCCCTCCTTGGCAGCCATATCCCCTAATGTTGGAACTTCCAACTACCAGTAAACCCACCCTCAGTGAATGCCCAGACCTTGTGGGATGAGAGGCTTGCTCTGGAAAAGAGGAGTACCTTCACCTGGCTCAGGGATTTCATAAGTCACAAATTGCACCCAGAAACTGTTTGTCATGCAGTCTGTGGTGGCACTCCGATCGGCCCCTAAGAAATTATTTTGTTGGGGCTACCAACCACTCGACCACAGGCGAGGGGTAAGCTTCAGTGCAGGCAGTACTGAGGAGGGCCACAGTAGTGGACCAGTTGGGGGATGTGTGGGACATGGTAGAAATATATTATCCCATAGTGATGCCCATTGGCAACAGCCTCAAGCTGTATGACCGAAGCCAACACCACCTGGAGCGGTTTGCTAATAGTCATCAACTTGGCTCACATCTGAATAGAGCAATCAGTCCTTATTCATACCAAAGATTCAAAACTGTACACTGCACAGTTATTAGGATGCTAGACTATGCCTGGTAAGTATTCAGACATGCAGGAAATTAGGAAGTAAACTGGATCCACACAGATAATTGAAAATATGTCGCTGCTGTTTGAGGCTTGTAAATAAAATTTGCAAACAAACAGTGTACTCAACTTTTCTGCTGCAGCAGATGAGATGGGCACTCTGGTGTTCCAGCCAAACTGACCCAATCAAAGCAAAGCAAAACCAAAAAATGCCATTGTGGTACAGGGATCAATAAAAGTGTCAGTACAAGTACTCCACAGCTCACTATGGAATGAACAGTTCTCATTAAACAACACAAGTGCTAGGCCTACCTGGGGCATGTGCCACATGGTCAGTTACAGCAACCATCAACTCCATCCAGATAGGACACCTCCCACTTCCAGGTGCTACACCAAGCTCACTCCTGTTTTAGAATTTCTTTATCATCTCCTTTAAACCATTTAATGACATTGGTCCTCACCTTGGGTCTTACTCTGTCAACGCAGCACTGTAATTCCTGCTCTTCACAGAAAGCAATTTCACTAACAGACTATGGTCTCAATTGACAGCCATACTGTACCCTCATATTATGGCGTGTCAATTGACAGCATGGATGTCATAGTGTCAGACAATCAGTGTGCATTGTACAGTGTCAGATTTTGCACCTGGTGTCCAAAGGTGGAAGTGATTTTTTTTTTTTCCAGTGAAAACCTGTTCCCCAGAAACACAGCTACAAAGTTCTGCTTTGATATGATGATTAATGTCCACACTGAACCAGTGAGAGTAGCTGCTCTTTAGTTACAACCACCTGGTGCTAAAGCCCCATATGTATAGCTCCCATTCGTGTCTTGTCAAAAGTAGATTTATTACAGCTTTCATGAAGGGATTTAAATAGTCATTCTTCCTGTGCTCCATATGTGAATAGTCTGGGGAAAAAGCCAGTGGGATGTTACCTCTGCCATGCACTGCACAGTGGTTTGCAGAGTTAAGATGTGAATGTAGACAGACCTCTTAAATCTATATATACTGTAAGTACCAATTCATTATTTTTACAATGAAGTGCCCACTGATACCTGTTGATTCAAACCGATATAATAAACATTCTTCATAGTTAGTATTACATACCATAACTGATTACTCTAACAATCCTTGTGGACCACAAAATGATTTGTTTATATTTTTTGTTACTTCCTCAATGTTTAAACCAACATTATTGATTGGCATTATCACAAATTACATTCAATTGCTACGCTTTTTTTCAAAAAAAGATGCTTAACTTTGGTTGATTTCTGTTAGCCCAATATGTACGGTTGTATAGGTGTCTCAGCACAGTCTTCAGTCCCGTATCAAAATATTGCTTTATTTTCTCCCTTTTATGTAGATTGCCATTTAGTGATGGTCTGGTACATGACATTTTGCTTTAACAATACGTAATGTAGTTACCTTAAATTCAATGACAGTTACAAACTCATTCATATGAAATGTAACCATGCATATATGGATTATATTAGATCCTGGTCAGTTTTTAATACATACAGTAACTGGCCATACCACAGCACTATGTTTTGAAATAAATAGGTAAGGAAACCATTTCAATCAATCAATTTCTTCAAATAAAATAAGTACTTCAGATTGGTAGCCTCCCAATCCAACCTACGAAGAGAACAGTGCATAGCAGTTTTGTTACTTTATGATCCAACATACAAGTGCAACAGCTCAGCAAATCTTTCATTCGTTGCTTTATATTGATTCTCCAAAGACCTACAATCCATTAAAATTCCTATATTGCAAAACATCTCAGTTTTAGATAATACTGTAAATACACACCATTTATTGATTTCACCATAATGTTTCCACTGAAAACATGTTGCTTCCAAACTATGTAATGAAAATTCTTCATACTTTTATGAAATACAGTCATTGATTTCTCTAATAATCCTTAATCATAAAATGCTTTGCTTTTACCCTATGTTATTTCCTCAATGTATAAATTAATGTCGGTGATGTATACCGTCAGCTTTTGGAATAAAGAGACCTGGCAAGGAGTTAGTAATCACTTGACTTACATTCAGTTGGCAATAAACAGCTCTGTGCTGATCGTTGCCATGAAATCTGCAGAAAGTGGCAGTTGACCCTGAACAATAGAAAACTGTGAGGTCCTCCACATCAGAATGGTAAAACTCCACTAAATTTGGGTTTACGTAATAAAACATACAGATTTAATGGTTGTAGATCCAACAAAATACTCAGACTCAGGGACTACAATTACAAAAACCTTAACTTCACATAAAAAATGTTGGGGGGAAGGTGAACTAAACAGTGAGTTTTATTGGCAGTCCAATTAGAAGGAGCAACAAATCTTGTAGACTATCTATGCTATGCTTGTCTGCTGTCTTCTGGAGTATTGCTGTACAGTATGGCATTCTTATCAGGTAGGATTAATGGAGGGGACCGAGAAAGTTCAAAGGAGGACAGCATGTTCTGTATTATTGCAAAATAAAGAATAAAGTGTAATGTATGGTATGAGTTGGGGTGGCAAACAGAAGAAAGGCATTTTTCTTTGTATTGAGTTCATGTCTTAAAATTTCAATCGCAGAGTTTTTTCCTCCAAATGACAAAATACTTTTTGACGTCCACCTACATCAGGAAAAATGATTATAAAATAAGGAGTCAGGGCATACACAAAGCGAATTGTTGACTAATGTGCCTAGATAATCTCAGCACTGCTAGATTAGTATCAGGCTGGCCATCCATATACATGCAAGTAGTCTCAAGGGGCAGAATTAGTCTATGCCATTATTCTAAAGGGACAGCAACTGCACACACTATACACACATTGTTTCATAACACACGCACATCCGCGTGTGCTCACACACATACACTGGTGGTCTCTGGGCCATTTTCTGTACTGCAACTTCCCATTTGCTATCCTGAAGAATTGAGTCAGCATCCCTCCAGAATGATTGAGATGTTGAGCTCAGAAAGAGGAAAAGGTATTAGTACTGTGCCATGCATAGCTTGGGGGTAAGTATTTGTAGAAATGGAAAAAAAGGAGGAAAAAACGTAAAGTGAAGGTGTTATGTGGAATGTTGGGTATTTTATAATCATTGTTATTATTATTTATTTGTACTACATTTTTTATCGAACTCCTACTCTGTTTTAGCTAAGTAATCCTTCAATGTATAAAATGTATAACATAACATGAAGAGGGGCAGCAGCCTTTTCAGTAGTGGCAGGGGCAACAGTCCGGATGATTGACTGATCTGGCCTTGTAACAGTAACCAAAACGCCCTTCTGTGCTGGTACTGCGAACTGCTGAAAGCAAGGGGAAACTACAGCCACAATTTTCCCGAGGGCATGCAGCTTTACTGTATGATTAAATGATGATGGCGTCCTCTTGGGTAAAATATTCCGAAGGTAAAATAGTCTCCCATTCGGATCTCCGGGCGGGGACTACTCAGGAGGATGTCGTTATCAGGAGAAAGAAAACTGGCATTCTACAGGTTGGAGTGTGGAATGCCCGATCCCTTAATCAGGCAGGTAGGTTAGAAAATTTAAAAAGGGAAATGGATAAGTTAAAGTTAGATATAGTGGGAATTAGTGAAGTTCGGTGGCAGGAGGAACAAGACTTTTGGTCAGGTGAATACAGGGTTATACATACAAAATGAAATAGGGGTAATGCAGGAGTAGGTTTAATAATGAATAAAAAAAATAGCAGTATGGGTAAGCTACTACAAACAGCATAGTGAACCCATCACTGTGGCCAAGATAGACACGAAGCCCACGTCTACTACAGTAGTAGAAGTTCATATACCAACTAGCTCTGCAGATGATGAAGAAATTGATGAAATACATGATGACATAAAAGAAATTATTGAGGTAGTGAAGGGAGTCGAAAATTTAATAGTCATAGGCGACTGGAATTCGAGAGTAGGAAAAGGGAGAGAAGGAAACATAGTAGGTGAATATGGACTGGGGCTAAGAAATGAAAGAGGAAGCCGCCTGGTAGAATTTTGTGCAGAGCATAACTTACTCATAGCTGACAGTTGGCTCAAGAATCATGACAGAATGTTGAATACATGGAAGAATCCTGGAGATACTGACAAGATTCAGATAGATTATATAATGGTAAGACAGAGATTTAGGAACCAGGTTTTAAATTGTAAGACATTTCCAGGGGCAGATGCGGACTGTGACCACAATCTATTGGTTATGAACTGTAGAGTAAAACTGAAGAAACAGCAAAAAGCTGGGCATTTAAGGAGATGGGACCTGGATATACTGAAAGAACCAGAGGTTGTACATGGTTTCAGGGAGAGCATGAGGGAACAATTGACAGGAATGGGGGAAAAAAGTGTAGTAGAAGAAGAATGGATAGCTTTGAGGGATGAAGTAGTGAAGGCAGCAGAGGATCAAGTAGGTAAAAAGACGAGGGCTAGTAGAAATCCTTGGGTAACAGAAGAAATATTGAATTTAATTGATGAAAGGAGAAAATATAAAAATGCAGTAAATGAAGCAGGCAAAAAGGAATACAAACGCCTCAAAAATGAGATCGACAGGAAGTGCAAAATGGCTAAGCAGGGATGGCTAGAGGACAAATGTAGGGATGTAGAGGCTTATCACACTAGGGGTAAGATAGATACTGCCTACAGGAATATTAAAGAGACCTTTGGAGAAAGGAGAACCACTTGCATGAATATCAAGAGCTTTGATGGAAACCCAGTTCTAAGCAAAGAAGGGAAAGCAGAAAGGTGGGAGTATATAGAGGGTCTATACAAGGGCGATGTACTTGAAGACAATATTATGGAAATGGAAGAGGATGTAGATGAAGATGAAATGGGAGATATGATACTGCGTGAAGAGTTTGACAGAGCACTGAAAGACCTGAGTCGAAACAAGGTCCCCGGAGCAGACAACATTCCATTAGAACTACTGACAGCCCAGGGAGAGCCAGTCCTGACAAAACTCTACCAACTGGTGAGCAAGATGTATGAGGCAGGCGAAATACCCTCAGACTTCAAGAAAAATACAATAATTCCAATCCCAAAGAAAGCAGGTGTTGACAGATCTGAAAATTACAGAACTGTGAGTTTAATAAGTCACAGCTGCAAAATACTAACACGAATTCTTTACAGACGAATGGAAAAACTGGTAGAAGCTGACCTCGGGGAAGATCAGTTTGGATTCCGTAGGATTTTTGGAACTTGGGAGACAATACTGACCCTACGACTTATCTTAGAAGAAAGATTAAGGAAAGGCAAACCTACGTGTCTAGCATTTGTGGACTTGAAGAAAGCTTTTGACAATGTTGACTGGAATACTCTCTTTCAGCCGGCCGCGGTGGCCGTGCGGTTCTAGGTGCTCCAGTCTGGAGCCGCGCTGCTGCTATGGTTGCAGGTTCGAATCCTGCCTCGGGCATGGATGTGTGTGATGTCCTTAGGTTTGTTACGTTTAAGTAGTTCTAAGTTCTAGGGGACTGATGACCACAGCAGTTGAGTCCCACAGTGCTCAGAGCCATTTCAACCATACTCTTTCAAATTCTCAAGGTGGCAGGGGTAAAATACAGGGAGCGAAAGGCTATTTACAATTTGTACAGAAAGCAGATGGCAGTTATAAGTGCCGAGGTGCATGAAAGGGAAGCAGTGGTTGGGAAGGGAGTGAGACAGGGTTGTAGCCTCTCCCCGATGTTATTCAATTAGTATATTGAGCAAGCAATAAAGGAAACAAAAGAAAAGTTCAAAGAAGGTATTAAAGTCCATGGACAAGAAATAAAAACTTTGAGGTTCGTCAATGACATTGTAAGTCTGTCAGAGACAGCAAAAGACTTGGAAGAGCAGTTGAACGGAATGGACAGTGTCTTGAAAGGAGGGTATAAGATGAACATCAACAAAAGCAAAACGAGGATAATGGAATGTAGTCGAATTAAGTCGGGTGACGCTGAGAGAATTAGATTAGGAAATTAGGTACTTAAAGTAGTAAAGGAGTTTTGCTATTTGGGGAGCAAAATAACTGACGATGGTTGAAGTAGAGAGGATATAAAATGTAGACTGCCAATGGCAAGAAAAGCATTTCTGAAGAAGAAAAATTTGTTAACATCGAGTATAGATTTAAATGTCAGGAAGTCGTTTCTGAAAGTATTTGTACAGAGTGTAGCCATGTATGGAAGTGAAACATGGACGATAAATAGTTTAGACAAGAAGAGAATAGAAGCTTTCGAAATGTGGTGCTACAGAAGAATGCTGAAGATTAAATGGGTAGATCACTTAACTAATGAGGAGGTATTGAGTAGGATTGGGGGGAAGAGAAGTTTGTGGCACAACTTGACTAGAAGAATGGGTCGGTTGGTAGGACATGTTCTGAGACATCGAGGGATCACCAATTTAGTATTGGAGGGCAGCGTGGAGGGAAAAAATCTTACAGGGAGACCACCAGATGAATACACTAAGCAGATTCAGAAGGATGTAGGCTGCAGTAGGTGCTGGGAGATGAAGCAGCTTGCACAGGATGGAGTAGCATGGAGAGCTGCATGAAACCATTCTCAGGACTGAAGACCAGAACAACATGACCTTTTTGGCTGCCTTTTTAAATAAGTGTATTTTTGCAATTTCTTTGATCTCTTTTGGTAATTAATTGTACAGTGTTATTCCTTGGTAGAAATGCTGCTCTTAGTTTTATGTTTATTTTTTCTTGCTAAATGTAAGTTGAGTCTCTCTTGTTGCATGGTCATGGACAGAGCTGTTTGTGCAGTAATTACCAATGTTATTTTTCATGTGTATATCTGACTGGTAAATGTATTAACATGGAGCAGTTAAATCCCCAGGTTCAGAATAGCTCTTTATAATGATCTTGACCAGTATTTTTGGTTATTATTCTTATGCCTCTTTTCTGGAGTTAGAAAACGGAGTTCATATTTTGTGCATTTGTTCCCCCAAAACAATGCCATAGCTAAGAATTCAGTGTACATATGTATAATATGTAACTAAAAGACACTGCATGTTAACACTGATAATAGGATTCTAAGGGCATAACATGCTGATGACATTTGGTTGCAAGTACTTTCGTGTGTTCGCACCACTTCAACTGAGAATCAATATTCATTCCTTTCTTGTATTCGTTACAGTCTATAGAAGTGCCATCTACATTTAACTTAACATTGCCGTTTTTCCTCTTCAAACTGAAATTCATTGCATTAGTTTTCTTTATGTTCATTGTCACTTTATTACTTATCGACCAATCATAAACTTCCTTGAGATTTTCATTTGCTTTGTCAGCAAGGAGTTCTCTTGTTTTCTCAGTGACTACAATATTGCTGTCATCAGCAGAGAGGATTTTTTCACCATGAGTAATGCTACTGGGAAAATCATTGATGTATATCAGGAACAATATTGGTCCTAATATGCTACCTTGCGGAACCCCTATAATAATGTATTTTGGTACTGATAAGTGTTTTACTAAATGTTGAGATTTATTTGAAGTATGTGTTATCTCTGCTCTTTGTACCCTATCTGTGAGGTATGACCGAAACCAGTCATTAGCTACCTTCTTAATACTAATGCTTCTAATTTATTTAATGGAATCTTGTGGTCAACTGTATCAAATGCCTTAGAAAGACCCAAAAATATGCCTGTGACACACTCATCTTTATCAAGAGCATCAAGTACTACTTTTGTGAATTCTACTACGGCTGACTCGTATTTTTGCCACTTTGGAAACCAAACTGTGATTCACTTAAAAGATTATGTTGATTCAGGCAATTCATAAATCTGTCTTTCATAATTGCTTCTATTATTTTTGAGAATGCTTACAGCAGGGAAATGGGCCAGTGATTTTCTGTCTTCTGCATCACCTTTCTTAAGCAAAGGTACAACTCTCGCCTGTCTTAACAGCTCTGGAAGAATCCCTGATGTGAAAGATTCATTTAATATATTTGTTAACGAGCCTTGTATAATCCCTATGCATTGTATCAGTACACGCACTGGTACTTCATCTGAGCCTACTGACTTCTTATTTTATATTTTTTTAACTGTTTTTCTCACTTCATTCTCTGTGCTTGGGAGTAACATCATTGTATTTAGCGCAACATTATTTACAGGTGTTGTATTTGTTTGAGGGAATTTTTGCTGTAATTTCTATGCAATACTCGCAAAATGCTCATTCACACAGTTCGCTAAATGCTGTGGATGATTTATTACTTTATCCCCCTCCCTTAGCAGTACGTTATTCTGTGTTCGTTTGCCTCTCCCCATTTCCTTTTTTATAACATTCCATACTGCTTTGCTTTTATTCTCTGAATTGTCTATTATTTTGTCATTAAATGACTTTTTGCAGCAATCAGCACCTTCCTATAGATCTTTTTGTATCTATGATAGAAATTCAAGAATTATGGATCATTGCGAATCCTTTTCATGGCACTGAGGTGTTTAAGTGTTAGGGAGGACTTTTTAATATCTGCTGTTATCCATTTATTTTTGTAAGATGTTGATACAGACATGCATACTTTTGGAAGTGCATTTTCCAAGTCCAGTTTAAACAATGTGGAGAATTTAGAGAATTTCATATTCACATTGGTTTCCTTATACAATTCATCCATTGCTTTTCTAGTTCGTTTGAAAAATTTTATTTTGATTTCTGATAGATGTCGTTTGTAGGCTTGTAGTTCAGGGAATCATTAGACGCGTGACTTTACTGTTGTTATTTGACAAGGATGGTCTGATAGTCAGAGATCTTTTGCAGCTACATCACATTTTTACCTGTCCATATTTGTGGCCACATGGTCAATTACTGATGAGGTCATCGTTGTAACCCTTGTTGCACTATTGACCAATAGGGACATGCCAAATCTTTGAATAATGTTCATGGAGGTGCTGCTGGATTCATTTATGATGATAGTGCTGATGTTAATGTCGCCACACATAATTATGTTGACCTCTGTACTGGAGACTTTATCTAGAACTTCTGATAACGTATTGAAAAAAGTGTCCACACTATAACTGGGAGATCTATACACACACAAAATGATTAACTCTTGGTGATATCAAGCCCTGTCAATTCAATAGCTGGTATTTCGAAGTGTTTGTCTTCACTTACAGTACTGAGGTCATATCTTGCTTTGAACTGTGTTCCTTTTCTGATATAAATGCATGATCCTCCACCCCTTGAAGTAGTTCTGCAGTAAGTGTTTGCCTTTTCATACAATGATAACACTACATGTTGGATTTCTGTGTCTCTACACCAGTGCTCAGTGATACAAACTACTGTGCAGTTCAAAGACTGGAACTCAACTTCTAATAGTTGTATTTTATTTTTTACTGATTACATGATTTGATGGAGGATTGTTAAGTCTGTGAAATGCCCCATGTTACTCTTTCCTGCGGTTTGTTTTTCTTAGTGACATCTGGTATATGTAACATTTGAGGTGTTAAAATCTGTTTTGTGAGTGATTGTTTCAGCATTTTTAGAGTGCTGGAGATACATACTCTTCAGGCAGGGGAACCTGTTGTCCAGATTTATCCTAAAGACCTACTTTTCATACCTATGACAACACGTATTTGACCATGTGTCGCCTGAGATCCACCCCCTATACTTTCATGAATGAGTTGCACCAATTTTCCCTTACCAGTCCTATTTAGGTGTAGGCCATGCCTAGTGAAGCCCCATCTGTTGATAGTCCTGACGGGCACCCGGGAAACACGAGCAAAGTTGGATGTCCTCAGACCCATCGCTAACCGCACATTGATTTGCCTCACAGCTCCATCAAGGTGTGGTTCATCATGACGCTGGAACAGCTCAACAAAGTGTACGTTGGTGCCATGAGTCAGGGAAGCTATCTTGTCCAGGTCACCACCTATGTCATATGCCCCATCCCTGTCCAAACTGTTTCATGCCCCACCCATTATCACTACATTGCCCTCATTTGTAAAGTCCTTACATAAAGACCCTAGGTCCTCTATCACAAGACTTAGCCCTGCATTTGACTTGAATATACTGGTGGCCTGGTACGCTGCCCCTAAATTTTCCTGTAACTGAGGGCCTACACCTCGCCCATGGCTACTACCTAGCAGCAGCACTTTCTTCTTCCTAACACTTTGTACATTCCTAGGGTTCTTGGCCTCGGTTGAAGTGCGCTGCACGTTTCCTGCTCCTCGTTCTACCTGGGGCTCTTCTCCACTTAACTCTGGCAGTGGTAGATACTGTTTGTGGTTTTGTTGATAAAACTGTCAGATTACGTTCTCTTTCCTCCTATTCTCCTACCAGCTGCCAGTTCCCAACCACCCTCTTCCTCCTTATCTCCCCTGATCTTTATGAGTTCATTCCTTGCTTCCTCCAACTGTGCCTGAAGGGGACAGATTTTCCTTTCCTGTTCCCCAATCAAAATGTTCCTACTGCATACTCTGCAGTTCCAGGAGAGAGCCTCTTCTGATCTCCCAAATTTCTCCGAACTGCATTGCATCCCCCCCCCCCTCTCACCCCCCCCCTCCTCCCTGTGAAAATATTTCCTACATGATTGGTAACAAATCCCTCCACACACTACACTAGAACAGCTCCCACATTTCTCACTCATTGTCAGTTTCAAAAGAATAATAATTAAGTTTAAAGAATACACGAGATTGACAAAAAACGACACAGAGGTCTTATGTGCAGTGGTTGTTTTTCTTTTTGTACTGATTTGGAGATACAATGACAGAAGAATTAATTTGTAATTAATTTGCTTTGAGAGAGTTTACGTCATTAGGCGTGTTTGGATAGGCCTTTAAACGTTTATGAGTCTGAAAATTGAGGCCTAGATCGCATCTATCTAATTAGTAAACAATACAAAATGTGTTAGTTGAATACAATTTAGAAACGTTTAACAACACTTTTATGGTGACAATAGACACTGGTGAAACTAGTAGCAGTCTTTTTAGGCGAATTTTACACTATCAATAAAACTTGAATATAATTTCTTTGTGTTTGTCACGCAAAATTTCGGGTTACGTCGCGATTGTCGGGGCTTCAGCTAAAGAAAGTTTTTTCAAGAACAAGTGCTGATGGGACGCTAATATTCAGTTGTGTGACAAGAACGGACACTACAGCAAGTATACAAAACAAAGAAAATTTAAATTTGACACTATTTCCTCTTAAATAAATTCTTTTAGCGGACGAAGAAAATACATGTGATCTCACTCGGCGGCCATCTTGGTTCTGACATCCTACTGTATCAGTAATTAGGGATTCTTCGATTCGATTCAGATATTGAGTGTAGAAAAATGACTGTGCATGCTGTAATTATTCAAGTCTTGTGTTTATGCTCCCTGGGGAAGTGATACGTAGCGGGGTGTAATATATTTCTAGATTCATCACTTATAACTAGTTCTTAATTCTGTGAAATAGGTTTTCCTAGGATAGATGCAAACGATCTTCAAGCATCTGTGTGTCTAGTTTCTTAGCATCTCTGTGAAACTGTCTCTTGGGTGAAACAAACAAGTGAATATTTGTGCTGCTCATCTTTGTATACGCTGAGTATTCTGTGTTAATCATATGTGGTGCGGGTGCCTCACACCTGAGCAGGCTTGTAGGATGGATTGTACAAATATCTTATAAGCAATCTCCTTTGGGACTGGTTGCAATTTCCCAGTATTTTACCAGTGAACCAAAGTCTGTTATACAAGTGCAGGTATACATTTCTGAACAGACTGATGACCTCAGCAGTTTGGTCTCTTAGGAATACACACACACACACACACACACACACACACACACACACACACACACACACACACATTTCTGAACATTTACAGTAAGTTGACTATCTCTGCACAACTTAGAATCCTTATCAAGATATGACTGGCCATTCATGCAATATAAACAGCATTATGAATGACCTGCAACAAATTCGAATTCTTCGCTTGTATGCAATAAGTAAACTGTACCATCACGATCCAGTACAGGTGAGTTTCTTCTGCCTTAACACTGCATAATATAAACATGAGAGAACTACAGAGGATTGTATTTGATACCATGAGAGACAGGAAAATGCTGATTTGTTTAATACACACAGGAAGCTTGTGTAGCTTTCATGTTCTGAACAAGAAATTTCTTAACTACTGACTGATGACCTCAGCAGTTAAGTCTAATAGTGCTCAGAGCCAGCCTTAACTATTGCAGTGTTTCCTCGCATTTGGACGAAAACATGAGCTCAGTCCTAGAAACTACAAAAGAAAACGTCAGTGAATTATACCATCAACAAAAAGTTAATTTATAAAAAGTGGAGCAATTAATGTGAGAGAGGGAGAAACACTCAGTTATTTGATAATAATTTTTAACCGCAGGTTAATGAGGGGGAAGAAGAATGGGATGTGTTTGGAATGTCATAAGAAATATCTAATATAGGAAAATTTTTTCACTTCTAACAAAAATCTCGCGTGATTTGTAAGTTAGAAACTTCAATCACTGGGAACTGGTTGCAGATCAACCAGATACTTTCTTCATAATCGTTTGCACCTCATGAAAGCATTATCACCATTGGTATATTGAATGGAAACCACCATCTGAATCACTATTTTCTGTAATAAAGATGGACAGTTTTCACAGTACTAGCAGATCAGCTCCGTATAACAGTTAGAAAAGAGAAAATGAGAGAATAAATAAATAGTATGTGGATGTAATACTTTAAAAATAGTCATAATGTTACAACAAAAAGTATTAAATCAGACTCACTCATATCCAGTGCTGTTGGCTGCAAATTGTTAATAATGGTAATATTTTACAGAAAACTATTTAAAAATTAAACAGGATGCAATATATGGACTGAAAAGGTGCAGTGACAGAGAAAGAAATTATGATGATCTGTACAGTGGAGTTATTTTCAGTTTATTACGGGAGTACTTCTTTAAGTTCTTTGGTGAGCTATTATGTAAAAAAAGCTCAACAGTTGGAGCTCTGTTGTCTGCACACAGACAGCTTGTCCAAACTGTAACAATATGCCAATGTATATCTGACAATATCAATTTCTTTGTCTCTATTATCCCTTTCTGGAATATTTTTCATGGAATGAGGAATATCAAAATGCACCTCTCCAGCTTTTGCTTACCCAACATTTGAAGAGATCCAGAGTTTTGAATGGCATTTCTCTACAACTCAGGTTGGTAACCTAGGTGTTACAGTACTTCAGCATAAGACAAGCAATGCATTACAGCACATTACTGTTCCAGTTGGAACATGATCAGTCCCATTCCATCAGACATAGTCACACCCATCTTGGAAGATATACTATGGATGTATGGTAAGTGGGTCCATTGAGTGCAGCCCATTTGACAACTTCCAGTTAGTTCCAGTAATTCCAAGTGTAATAGATGTATGCAACCTATCAGTAACACAGTTTATAGTGAGAGATATGCAGTAACTCTGATGATTCATTAATTCACCAAACGACAATAACAATTTTACAGCTTTACAACATGCTTTCAACGATAGACAGCAACAGGGTGACACATTTACCAATCCAGTCCCTTTCCCATCAACACTATCACATTTACAAATTAAGTACTTCTCAGCCCCGGTTACAGGTTTGTATTTTATACAATGGCTCACATAATACATTCAGTAAGTATTGATTTTAATATTTTGAAAATGACACCACTGCATAGGGTGATTTTTTTTTTTTCCCACCATTTAGAAACTCCAGGGATTGACTGATGAGAGGATACAAAGCAGAAAAGTTACGTCTGGAAATGCATAATTTCCATGCTAGATACCATTGATTCAATCGTACATTGTTACAGAGGCTGTGGTCTAATATGTACTGTACCATCCAGCCACAGTTACTGTATGCATGGTTTCCTTCTAGAGGGTGCTACTGCTTCTCTTACATTATGTGCTAGCACCTTCGCCTGCCATAGTAATTGATAATGTTGTCCGATTCACTTCTCTTGTTGACTCACCTTTTAGTAGATGTGATAAAGCATTGTACACAATGTTCAGTATTCGAATTGACAGCTTGCCATCATGGTGTTTACTTACAGAAAGCCAGATGAGAAATGGAGAGGGGTAACAGGGTTGTATCAGGAGACCTCTTCCACCAATAACAACCACAGCATTCAATGTTTGCAGTAGTGTTTCGCTGTTTGCCTAAGACAGGGTCGTTTCAGGAAGCAGGAAATCATGGACGTACCCAAAGTATGAGGACACCAGACGAGCAAAATGTGACAATTTTTACTGGACGTTACTGGACTCACTATGGCAGTGAGTTGCATGGTCTGCTGAACCCCGATACCTTCTTCATGCCAGTGGGAGGGCGCAAATCTGTCTTCTTCTATGAGAACTGTTCCTTGCCTAGAAATCTGTGCTATGGGACAGACGAACTGGTGGTGGCTCCTTTATGCTCTTTGGATCATTCATGTGGCCATCCATGGGTCCAATGGAACTCAGGCAAGGCACAGTGATGGCCAAGGGGTATTATACACTTGTTGCAGACCACATACACCTCTTCATAAGTCATGTTTCGTGACAGCACTGACATTTTTCAACCAGATAATCCACCATGTCACAAGGCCAGGAATGTGATGGAGTGGTTCAAACACCACAGTGGCGAGTTTCAGTTGATGTGCTGGCTCCCTCTCCCCCAACATGCGAGATCTGAACCCAATCGAATACATCTGGGATGTGATTGAACATAGCTTCCGAGCTCATTCGCCACCTTCCCCATAATTTTTGGGAATTAGGTGACTTGAGAATGCAGATGTGGTCAGACTCCCTTCAACGACCTACCAAGGCCTCATCACTTCCAGGCCACAATGCCTTGCTGCTGTTTTCTGTGGCGAAAGTGGACATACTAGCTATTACATAGGTGGTCATAATGTTCTGTATGATAACTGTGTATCTTTGTGTTTTTAGTAATAGTATCTAGCTTTGTAAAACAAGAACACCTAGGATCATTACTGCATAGATGCAGGTTGAAAACAGAAAATAAGTTAACTGAACCATCTCATATGTTTTATTACAAAAGACAGATCAAAATTGAACTGATATGGTTGGGAATAAGGAGGTTCTACATAGAATTACCTAAAAAACGCACTTATGGAAAACACCGACGAGATGGGACATTATAATAGGATGTGTATATGAAGATGAAAGAGAATAATTTGCATGGTACCAGAGGGAGCTGTAGAGGGCAAAAACTGTAGGGAATACACATTGGAATGTACCCAACAAGTAATTGAAGATGTTGGATACCATTGCTACTTTGAGATGAAGAGTTTGGCACAGGATCTCGAGTCATGAAAGGCCACGTCAAACCAGTCAAAAGTATCGTCCCCTCCTATGGCAACAGAATACCAATTTTAATGTTATGTATGTCAATTAGGCACTGTAAATGGAGTGTAATTAGTGTGTGTGTGGTGCATAGTGGATCCGCATGAAGCAGTACAGAGGAGGAGGCACCAAAGTGGTAGATAATGTGTTTCTTTTGAGAACCATATGCCATACATTCATCCGTACAGGACTTTGTAAGAAGAGTGTGATATAATATTTATTGCAGTATCACACAACATGAAAGGTGTCTAAATGACACTTGCTTCCTGACACTTGTTCATACCAAGCACCACATTCACAAATACCTGAATTACAAAACTGTTTTTGTAATCGTCAGATGTTTCTACAATATTGTCTCTGTGTTGTGGGTTACTGGAAAAAAATAGTTGTAGTGGTATCACAAATACTCTGAAACACGCTATAAAGTGGCTTGCACAGTTTAACAGTAGAAGCAGTTGGTGGTTAGTAAGCAACGATATGAACTGTAAATCACTTTTATGAGGGCATGTTGAAAAGTAATGCCACCAAATTTATGTAAAAACTCAGATTTCTGAATAAAACCTTATAAACATTCTACACCTTTTTTTCTTCATCTCCACATATTTATGTTGCAGGAAAGCGACACTGGAAATGAAAGCATTTCTACCAGCGAATGACCAGTTCTTCTAGTGTCACTGTGGACTGTTCAGCTTTGTTGATGGAGCCACAGCCTGACCTCTACTTGCACCACTTCATCACTATAGGACTGAATTCCTCAAAGATGTCTTTACGATTTGGCGAATGCAGCTGCCCACTTTGAGCTGAGGTTAGCAGCTCTGTTTGATTTATTATGAACAGGAACAACTGAATGTTGGACAACACTGATATTGATATAGTCAATACCATGCACTGCTTTCATTCTTCTATGGATTCTATCGAAGGCACATTTCCTGCAGTCACAAACTTGACTGCAGCCCAGTTTCTCATGCTCTAACGTAGTTCCATTACACACTGCAATGTTACTTGATACAATTCAAAGTTGTATAGTAGTAGTTTCTTTCAACTTGTCAGTGAAATGGGAATTCGACCATGTAATGTGCATGATAAGTAATACCTCAATTGATATTGAGAATGGAATAAAAGATTTCGGCAGCATTACTTTTCAGCAAGCCTCCATATTATGACTCTAGGAGAAGTTCAACAAATTTAAGGGACACATTTCTTTGGTGTTCATACATTTTTTCAATCATAGGACAATAGTCACAGACAGAGGTTCACAACAGTGGTAGGGAGTGTTCGAATCCAAGAAAATTAGTGGGTGTAGTGGACGATGGACAGGGACAAGAGGATAGGTACAAATATATGAGATAGAGAGATGAGCTGTATGTTTAAAATGTGTACAGATTTGGGACGAGATTATACATGTCACCATAAATGTTCAACGTAATATTTGACAGGTTAATGGAAATAGGGATGCCAACTTGATAGGGCACATGACATAACAATGAGGTTTTTAGTCTAAAACGCAAAGAAGACAGATGTGTTTATTATTCCTTGAGGATTGGTGCAGAGTGACCCAATGCAAACTGGTAATTTTAGATTTATCACCCTAGAGAAGGATTGTTGTGTGGGCACAAACATATTACTGTATGTTGAATGAGGCAACATTAGTACATTAAGAACTGTGAAACTATGAAAATGATTGTGAATGAACATAGTATCTCCAGCAATACTGAAGTTTAGACTTAAAACTCAGTTACAGCCCAGTGTTGGTTTATAAACAGTTCTTGAGTATTGTAAACACAACTGAGAAAAAATCTCATCTGTTTTTTTGGTCCATTCCAAAACTCTGAAGACATCAGGACAGAGAAAAAACAAGAAGTGTTGGAAATGAAGCAAAAACGTGACATTGTTGGAAACAAGTCTCATATGGCAGAAAATATTCAAACCAGACCTGTGAGCATGAGAATATGTTCAGCTGATCAATTCAGTCAGCAATAAATAGGCAGGTGATATAATTAAAAATTAAGGACAAGTTGTTGTATGAGTGGAGGGAGAAAACAACACTGATACTGTTGGCAAACCATAGCGAGTAGAAGAGGAAATGTGCTGACTCCCCTAGTTCAGTGGTTCTGTCGTGAGATGTCAGTTGGTCTGCTTGTGACCCACTGAAGTGTGTGTTACAACAACAAAAAGCAGCAGACTGACTTTACTGTGGATTAGCTTGAGCCTTTATAATATTATGTGAATACAAATGGCTTTTTAAAGTGTGTTTTCTGCTCCAAAACTCTGAATTGGTTATTTTTTTGCAAATATCCATCTAAAATCCGCATTTGTCTTATGTATGACATCAACGAAAATTCACATTTGTGCTCAGTTTTTGCAAGAGATAGTGAAAGTCTTATAGGCATGTACTGGCAAACAGATAGTAACTTGTTCAAGCAGAAGTAGTCTGTTACTGCCAGGTGACCATTGAAACTTGGAGAGCATATGCTACAGGAGTGACGCTGCTGGTGGGAGAGAAATGAAACATCTTTTCCATAAGTATCTAGGTATTTCTAAGGTACTGTTAGTAGTTACTCTTAGTGGTTCTAGAGTTCGTTCAGGAGCAAAGCTTTTACTTTACTACTGGGAATGTTTCTCTATTTCATAAACCTTTTGTGAGCCTCTGTGTTTTGTACAAACCATAATCAAGCAAATAAGTGTGTGCACTAAGTTGTTCACCTATCTGATGAATGATCTCGTTTATTCTGCAGAACTATCATGTCGATAAAAACTGTAGTTGATGATTCCATCATTAACAAGTACACCAGTTTTATCTCACCAACCATTTCTTACGCAGTTTATAACATGAATAGCACATATGAAAATGCTTATATTTTTCTTGTCTTGTCAACTGCATTTGATATTGAGCAAGCAACATTACTTTTTATGCTAATAATTCGTAGACACTGCTGGACCTTTTTATTCTGTTGTGTACTGTACCATACGAAGTAAATACAACAAGTCTCATTCCAACTTGCTTTAGCTGGATAATTACTTGAATCAATAGATGCTAGACTCCACTAAGAGTGGCGTTGCGACTCGGGTACACCAGAATAGGGTGAATATGTTAATGCATGTGAACAAGAAATACGAACACCAGAGCAATGACAGGCAAAGTTATTACGCCAATCGCCTGAAGTATATTCACATAAATTGACGAAACCATCTTTCAGCAAAGTGTTATTTCTTGGGCTTTACTTCATCAAAAATCAGTATACCTTTGTTTTCATTTTGTCCTTCCCGAAAATAATCATTAATTGCTCTACAGCCTCTTTGTTAATTGCGCATGAGCATTTGAGATCATTTACAAAATTTGGGAGATGTTTTCAGAAGGTTGTTGCAACAAGGCGTGCTTTAAACAAATTGTATCCATTGAGCTACTAATTTTCAAGAGCACGCCATCCAGAATAAATTCCTTGTCACACCACATAATGCATTCTCTTGCTTTTAAATTGGCATTTCTTTAATGTAGTGGCAACTATGATTTTCTGTTTTTACTATCAAATGATGACTGAGCCATCTCATGGTTTTCATCTGAGACTTGATTTCGGAGGAAATTGATTTCGTGATTTGCAGTCCTTTATTTTTCACGTAATCGCACAATTTCCTGTTCCTGGCACTTCAACATTGTTTCAATGTAATTACTCCTTCGTTCTGTACTGATCCGCTCCCTACATTTTCCTCAAGAAGCAGCACTGGCAGGCATCGAAACTGCAGCTTGTTTACTGTCTTCTTCTTAGAGATTTCCTTTAGCGAGTGCTTTACTGACTGTTCTCTTTAGTTTAATATTTTCGACAGATATTTCAGTGAACCTGGAAATATACAAGGAACTGCTGAGCTGCTCCAGGCTCAAAAGAGACCACCCTTGTCTTGGAATTACAACTTGTTTACCGATGATAACGATTTGTTGTTCCTCACTGAAATGTGTATCACACACAAAACAGCTCTGAGTGAGATTGTCTTTGAGGAATTGCTCTCAACCATTTTGAAATTGTACTTTAGTTTTTGGAGACCTACAAAATATTTACCTTTTGTTTCTCTTCACCCAAGTCAGTACACTGGATCGAAAAACGTGGGAATTTTTTTTCATTTCTTTCTATAAATACCTGTAACTATAACTCTCAACGCCTCTTTATAATCGCAACCTTCAACTCTTAGATACTCACTCACAACTCTATAAACAAAGTCTCAAAATCCGTTGAGGCACAAGCAACAAATGCCATCCGATCACATGTCAACTTGAGTCTCAAGTGACAGTGCTAATCGTAGTTCTTGGGCTCGCCACCTTTCCTATTCTACTGTGTTAATGCATGGGAAGTAATTACTTTATCTTCTTCTTGCTATGGGCAAACTGTGAGGTTACCAAATGAATGACAAGGGTCAGTAAGCACCTTGAATACAGCATGTAATGACTGATTACATGTAAAATTAGTACAGTATGGCTGTTTGAAATTGTAGTGATCTGTGTTGGCAGAATAGCTGCTCAATAAATTTTTTTTTTATCTTTCGTGTACAAATGATACAAATCTCTGAAAAGTTGTGTGATATTTATAAAAAAAGAAATGTTGGGACCAATGTCATAAGTACAGAAGGGTACGAACAGTTTTAACTGAGAGATTTTCTCTTTCTTTCAGTTTCTTGAAGATGACTTGGGAATCTCTCGGTCAAATGATTTTATCAAGAAGGATCCTGAACTAAATTTGAAGGTGGATGAAATTGAGAATACTGTAAGCACTCACATCCCTGATTTATTGCATGTAGTGTGATAAAAACGTATTTGTTTTATTGCTTAATGTAAATAATGCAGTACTGTGGGACAGGCACAGACTGAGAGTTTTCTGAAACTAAGTGCAATTCCTCATTTTCCAGTGCTCTCGTACTATTCCACTTGATGTGGATTATCAACTGTTATTTGCATACTGTTTTGAATAGAATCAAAACAGAATTAGTAACAATGTTTAATCATATTTTCAGTGACCCTTATGGATGTTAAATATTTTGTACAAGTTTAAACTTGGGGAATGTAGATCATTTGAAAAAAAAATGGCTCCTTTCAATAATTTATGATTAATGGAATGCGGAAGAATACATTGGACATTTTCGTCTTTTCTGTGAATCATTGATATTTGCGAGTTTGTACCAATAATTTTCAAAGGTGCCTAAGGTATGAAATGTGATAATACACTCCTGGAAATGGAAAAAAGAACACATTGACACCGGTGTGTCAGACCCACCATACTTGCTCCGGACACTGCGAGAGGGCTGTACAAGCAATGATCACACGCACGGCACAGCGGACACACCAGGAACCGCGGTGTTGGCCGTCGAATGGCGCTAGCTGCGCAGCATCTGTGCACCGCCGCCGTCAGTGTCAGCCAGTTTGCCGTGGCATACGGAGCTCCATCGCAGTCTGTAACACTGGTAGCATGCCGCGACAGCGTGGACGTGAACCGTATGTGCAGTTGACGGACTTTGAGCGAGGGCGTATAGTGGGCATGCGGGAGGCCGGTTGGACGTACCGCCGAATTGCTCAACACGTGGGGCGTGAGGTCTCCACAGTACATCGATGTTGTCGCCAGTGGTCGGCGGAAGGTGCACGTGCCCGTCGACCTGGGACCGGACCGCAGCGACGCACGGATGCACGCCAAGACCGTAGGATCCTACGCAGTGCCGTAGGGGACCGCACCGCCACTTCCCAGCAAATTAGGGACACTGTTGCTCCTGGGGTATCGGCGAGGACCATTCGCAACCGTCTCCATGAAACTGGGCTACGGTCCCGCACATCGTTAGGCCGTCTTCCGCTCACGCCCCAACATCGTGCAGCCCGCCTCCAGTGGTGTCGCGACAGGCGTGAATGGAGGGACGAATGGAGACGTGTCGTCTTCAGCGATGAGAGTCGCTTCTGCCTTGGTGCCAATGATGGTCGTATGCGTGTTTGGCGCCGTGCAGGTGAGCGCCACAATCAGGACTGCATACGACCGAGGCACACAGGGCCAACACCCGGCATTATGGTGTGGGGAGCGATCTCCTACACTGGCCGTACACCACTGGTGATCGTCGAGGGGACACTGAATAGTGCACGGTACATCCAAACCGTCATCGAACCCATCGTTCTACCATTCCTAGACCGGCAAGGGAACTAGCTGTTCCAACAGGACAATGCACGTCCGCATGTATCCCGTGCCACCCAACGTGCTCTAGAAGGTGTAAGTCAACTACCCTCGCCAGCAAGATCTCCGGATCTGTCCCCCATTGAGCATGTTTGGGACTGGATGAAGCATCGTCTCACGCGGTCTGCACGTCCAGCACGAACGCTGGTCCAACTGAGGCGCCAGGTGGAAATGGCATGGCAAGCCGTTCCACAGGACTACATCCAGCATCTCTACGATCGTCTCCATGGGAGAATAGCAGCCTGCATTGCGGCGAAAGGTGGATATACACTGTACTAGTGCCGACATTGTGCATGCTCTGTTGCCTGTGTCTATGTGCCTGTGGTTCTGTCAGTGTGATCATGTGATGTATCTGACCCCAGGAATGTGTCAATAAAGTTTCCCCTTCGTGGGACAATGAATTCACGGTGTTCTTATTTCAATTTCCAGGAGTGTATTTGTATGTGATGGATCACCCTTGATACATTAATCTTAAAATTTTTATAATATGGCTACCTCAATGGTATATGTTGAATTACTTATAGGTTTGTCAGCCACAGAAAAAAATTTTGGACCTGCGCAGATAAATTCGTGTATTACCTCGCCATTGAAGTCGTAGGTGAACGAAACAAATTATCTTCTTGGCACACCCTACACATTTTTTAAGGTGTGCTTCTGTGAAGCTTAAAATTTAACCCAGTAAACTAAAATGTTGTGGTATAATTTTGTCTGTCTTGCGTAAGAGAAAGCGTATGGTTAGATTCTTAAACTGCTCACAGGAATAAAACCTAACTAATGTTGGGGAATATAAGATAGAGGACTGAAAAACCCAAATCTAAACACATATTACACAAGACACTGTATGGTGCATTGCGGTGAGTATGGTTCCACCACTATTAGTCATTTCCTTCCCTTTTCCACTTGCAAATAGAGTGAAGAAAAAGCAACTGCCTGTTGCCTCCACACAAGCCATAATTTCTCTTGTCTTCGTCGTGTCCACCATGCATGCAACAAATATTGAGGCAATAGACTTGTCCCATACTTACTGAAGCACATTTGGAGCTACTGTGATCAAAGTTGTTTCTTTAGCTATCCCCAAGTTGTAGGATGGCACGGCAAATAGATGGAGCCTTTGACAAACCCCAACAAAAAATTACATACTGCAAGATCAGAGAGAATTAAAGGTCAGCAACTGAATGTGAGATCGTGTATGCCCTTTATGGCTGATAGTTCAGAAGTGCTCTTTCATGCAGGTGAAAGTGTGGTGATGCTCTATCCTGTTGAAAAATGATTTTTTTCTGGATAGTTTCCTTTGCATCTATTTCCAAACCTTTTATTATTTCTATTTATATCAACATTTCATTTGTTGCAAAGCTCCTTACTGTACTGATCGTATTCCTCATTAATATCACTAAAGTTCTGCTTCATTAAATTACATAATTTGAATAAGAAATCATGACGACTACCAAGAAATTGTTTTTCCTGTTGTGCAATGCATTACACTTATCTTAGTTATTATTAATTTTCAGTGCAGTTGTTTTTAAACAAAAATTAGCTGTTTTACTTAACTTAATTGAAGTTGCTGTCAGAGATGACTCAGTCTGTACTTTTAATGCACACTAGTTTGTTTAATCGGACAAGTTTCACAAAATGCGATCATCTCTGGGATTGATGACTGAATTTCTGGATTCTCCTTGATGTTAAAGGTCTTCTCCTAGGCTCCAGTAACAGACTCGTTTTACTGCTATTATAGTCGTCCACATTGTGAGTGCTTCTTCATGTATATTCATTGTATACTGGCTCCTTATAATCCTCCACCTGAATTTATCAGCAGTTGTATTAATCCCTCCCCTCCTGCGAAATGTGTGAATGCATATTCATTCATTGGAAGAGGTCACTGTCCTTATGTTGACCATGTTGTTCATTTCCTATTCATAATAATACATGAATCTTTTTCATCTATATTCCTATAAAACAACACTTCATGTAATAATTCCTATTGCTTTTATGTCATGCTGTACTCCTAAATTTCCTCTGTGAATGAAACTGATGTGACATTTAATGATTTTGATGTTCCATGCAGTGAGCTATCTCAAGAGAATGGAATAATATTCATTACTGTAGTTGTGAAAAAATACATTTAATAGCATTTCAGATATTTTTCAGTTTTTTCTTTACGTGTTTCATCATTAAATCGGACCATTTTTTACGTTTTCTCTGGTATTTCGCATTATAGGTGAAAGATGTTTCAGGACACAATTATGTTTCAAGTATCAAGTAGGAAATTTGTATTCAAAAGAATCAATGTTTTTATAGTTATTTACACAGCTCAAATCAAAAAGTTGTAATGAAGTGTTGATTCTTGCTTTTGCTTTTACTTTATTTTTTACTTTTTCTTCAATTACTGCTACCGTTATGTAGTGTCCCTTTGTTAATACTATTTCCAAGTATTGTTTGGAACAATCACATGTTAGTGAGTGTTAATACAATTTTATTTATTTACTGTTTCATCAATTTTAAATCACCAGTAATTCTTTGTAATATTTCAGGTGGCAGCCTCAATAAGAACCGCATCTGATAGTACAAGGTACGTTTTTATTATTCACTGCACAATTTTTGGAGAATTATAAATTTTTAGTTAGTCCATGTAAAATCAAAGTAAACAATGACCCCAGGGACCAAAATACCAGAAGTTGTTTATGAAAAGTTCCAATTTTGGAGTTCCATTTTCTGCATGTTAACCATTTATAGTATACATTATATATGTACTACAGCGATATTATGCATGTTATTAGTGAAAACACTACTGTGTCCACTATTCTGTTATTGCAGAACATTAAAAAGAAGCTTTACAATATTGTGAGGCACATCAGTCCCATTAATGACATTGTGTGCAATATCAACACAAACAGCAAATGAGAACCAAAACCCTTACATTAAATACTTTACTGTAATTTGAAGAATTATACACTCAAATAATTTTGTAATGGCGAAAATCTAGTATATTGTGCTGTCAGAGAAACAAGCAAAAATGCTGCTAACTGCATGGCCAGCTGTAGAAACTTGTGTAAAACTAATTATCATTTTTTTGTTTTTTTAGCGTAATTTTCTAATGTGTCCAAGCCATTTAACACTTCAAGGTGGGTAGGCAGAATGGCCTTGTCCTTACATTCTTATCATGCATTTTGCACCTGAGACAGAAATGTTTGTACATCTGTATCAGGACTAACTGCAGGTTTTGAAATGTCTTGCAAAATATACCATTCTTAGGTGAAGTGATTGTGACCATTTAACTTGCAACATATCTCCAGGCATTCCTAAATCAGTTCAGCATGTGTTGTGATGGAACTGATTCCCCATTTGTATTGCATCCAGTGCAATCCAAATTGGCATTTCAATCTCGTTTTCAGCAATACAGATTGTACAAGTAGCTTGCAATACAATGTCTTCATAGCAGCAGTAGTGCCTTGATTCAAAGGCTGAAGGCAACTGAATGTATTTGGAGGTAAAAAGTTAACCTTTACCTCAGTTCTGATTAAAACAAAAAAAGCCATTTAAGATTAGCTGTCAATTGAAGCTTTCCAATAGTGGCAGCAGATGCAAGGAAAAACATCAATTTCATGTTCTTAAAACAATTTGGTGTCTCAGATTTACTGATCATGCAAGAATGTTGTTTATCCATGTCATATGAACTACAGACAAGTACAACATTAAACATTGTTTACTGTTGGCCCCACCATGGCACATGTCATCTTTTTTTGTGGTTTGACTTGGCGGAAGTTGTAGAGAAATCCTAGTTTTGTCTGATTTGCAGATGTAAGATATAGCAAACTTTTCTTTCACTTGGTCAAATTCGTGCAACCAGTCCGTGCCCCGCCTTCATCAATTTTAATCATTTCACTGCCAATAACTGAGCATGAAATTATGCCACTGTTTTGGAACTTATACAGCCAACAAGCAAAAACGCTGAAGTCTATTTTAAATGTCTAAAGTTTTTGCCATCTCATTTGTTGCTGACTGAATTATAGTTCCACTATAGGTACATTGGAAGTGTACATATAGCTGAACCATTGTAAAAGTAAAAGTTCAGCAACTTCGTACATAACACTGTGAAGTCACTTAGATTTGCACCTGGAATCCAGTGCTGCAGAGTTAAGAACTTTTCATTTAAGTAATGTGATTAACATAGATTTGCTGAGTCTAAACTTTCTGCCAGTTGTGCTGTTGCTCAATACACCACGGAATGCTTCCTGCAGAATTTTTAGTTTTACTTGCTGATCTAGGCTTTCTGCTTCCCATTGATGTGACTATCCTTTTACTACTTGGAACTGAATGTTACGAATACTGGCTCCATTTAAAGACCATAAAAGCACATCTCAACATAGAATTTCACTTATTGAAGGAATCTAGATTTTCACAGTGTTGGTGTCATGATGGTTTACATTGATGATGATTGTTGAGCAATGTTATGCACAAAAGTCAGCTAGAGAAACATTAAGGGAAAAAAGTTTGTAGTTCTTGCTGACTGAAATTTGTTTAACCAGTAAAACTCTGTATAATATCATGTACATCACTGCCTGGACTTTTCTTTTGCTGGTGTTAACCAAATGTTCCCCTTACGTGAGTTCACATTAAGCATGATGCTTGAAATATACAAGATTCTTCATTATTATCGATAAGTAAAAATAATACAAAGCAGTATGGTTAGTAACACATTCTATAAAACAGCTGGTTTGTGTTTCTGTTCCTTAATAAAAAGAGTGTACTTCTTTTATACAAAAAAGAAAAAGAAAGTGCAGGTGAAGTGTCAGCAGCTGTATAGTGCCAACTATTGTAATTGAATATGACATGGAAGTCACAGAAATTCAACATGGTGGGTACAAGCTAATGTTGTACTATGTAGAACAAGTAAGAGGAAAGAGTGAGGGGTTATAAATGCAAATACTGCAGTCTTAGTTCTTTCAGATTAATGAATGTCGTGGTGAACAGCTCTTTGAACACTGTGTCATGAATGTGAATTTGGAAACCTAAGCTTGTTGTATTGATAGTTTACAGACCACCATCATGATCTTAAATTTCATAAATCAGCTGTAGGCAGCCTTAGTAAGGCCATGTAGACTTGACTTGTGAGTGGTTATTTTTTGTGACTTTAATGTTGATTTTCTGTGACAAGCTAGAAATCGAGGACACCTGGAATTCCCAATGTCTGAATTTGGGAAATCTAACACAGTACAATTCTCCTCAAGGACTTAATGGGCACACCACGAGCTTGGCTGATTTGGGAGCAAAACTGATAGTGATTTATCTGACCATGACAGTAAAATGACTATTAATCAGTTGTGCTCAGGTCCACTGCAAGTATTTTCATAACAGAATCACAGTAATTAGAGTGAAACTTCTTGATGAATGTTATCAACAGGTGTATAAGGTACACCGTTTGGTTGGACAATTAAACTTTGCGTTAATTATCTTCCTAGTCTTCTTATTCTCTAAAAAAACGATAATACTGAATGGAAGTGAGAGCAAGTGACGAATAACTTCTTAGACTTCAATATCTTGTGCAAGGTAGAGAGAGCTCTACCTAATTGAGAAGGCAACAAATCGCAAATAGTGAAATATTCAGCTGTACTGCCTGTAGTGCACTATCAGATCTTCCTTCGTGTTCAGTAAAGCTCTTTTTTCCTGGCACAAGATGTTCCCATCCCAAATAGTAGCCATGCTTTATTGGTGCTAGAACTGTAGTTGATGCTTGACCTGTTGTATAGGAATGCTGGACTCGAGAGATTTTCAAATAATGTTTATGAAATAATTGAATTCCACATTTACTGTGTATATCTATGATAAACGTTTTACATGGTTCACATAGTAAATGCTCACAGATGAGTGTGACTGCTATGCCTGGATACACATCCATTCTTTGCAAAGCAATGTGAAGTAAAAGCTTAATATCTCTCTTATTTGATGTGTGCCATACACACTTCAGAAATATTCTGAGGCAAGTCTTACAGTTGTTGTGAAAGCATCACGTTTATAGCATGACTGGATTTCTCTGGTATCAAAGCTGCTGAACCAATGTGGTATCTCCATATATTGCTACACTCAAAAATTAATGGGAGTTGTGATAGGATACTATATTTCTCCTTTCTTTGAACTACACTTTGTTTAGTCTGAATATTTAACGGTAGTTGCCAATTGTTGCACAATTTCAAAATTTTATCTAGGTACGAGTTGATAGATTCTTTTAATTACTTCATAATTGGCAGAGCTAGTAATTATGTGCTTGTACAGTTATGGATAGTTTTGCCTCCTTATCTGTTTTGGCTATGGTACTGAGTCCACAATACTGTTCATAATAGTTTACTTCGATTTCTCTATTCTTATTTAAAATTACTTCTACTCATGCATTACTCCTGTTTCATTTTGTGTTGATAACTCTGTACTCACCTGACCAGAAATGTTGTTCCTCCTCCCTCTGCACCACACTAATTACCACCATATCAAACTTAAACTTATCCATTTCTCATTTCATGTTCTCTTCCACACCTAATCAATCAACCGACTTAACATTCCACACTCTGACTTGTAGCCATATTGTTCTTTTCCCTGATGATGATATCGGCCAGAGTAGCCACCTCCCAGAGATCTGTCATTATCATTGAACTATTCAGTAGGGCTGCATGTCCTTACTGATTATAACAGGTGTAGTTCCTTTGCTTTTAACTGTTCACAGTACCAACATTGCAAGGCCATGTTGGCTAATGGTACAAACTGTTCTGCATCTACATCTACATAGATACTCCGTAAGCCATCATACAGTATTGTGACAGCTGGTACCTGTACTACAAGAAAAATCTGTCATCCATATTCAGTAACCACATGTTAGTGTCTTAATCTCCCTAGATATCCTTCCATTGCAGTTTTATGTACTGTATGTCTGTTTCCTTAAGTCGGGCAAATCACCTCACTTTTGCAGGATGTATACACTATGTGATCAAAAGTATCCGGACACCCCCAAAGACGTGAGATTTTCATATTAGGTGCACTCTGCTGCCACTTACGGCCATGTACTCCATACCAGCGACCTCGGTAGTCATTAGACATCGTGAGAGAGCACAATGGGGTGCTCTGTGGAACTTACAGACTTCGAACATGGTCGGTGAATGGGTGTCACTCGTGTCATACGTTGCTACGCGAGATTTTCATACTCCTAAACATCTTTAGCTCCACTGTTTCCGATGTGATAGTGGAGTGGAAACATGAAGGAACATGCACAGTACAAAAACTTAAAGGTTGACCTCATCTGCTTTTTTTTTTTTTTTATTTTGGTTTTAGGGCGCAAAACTGCTATGGTCATTAGCGCCCGGTCCGTGACTGAGGAAATAATAAAAACTGAAAATGGAAAACAGCAAAAATGGGAACGAAACTCAAAAAATTGGACACTAAAAGCAGAAACAAGGCTTAAAAGTCCACTACAGAAAGGGGTTGATGGTCCCCGATAAAACTTCAAATGACTGACGTCATTTCACTGTCACTAATAAACTGGAGAACGCGGTCGTCTGAGCGCGTGTCATCTGCTAAAATCGACGATAGATCAGGCGATAGCTGTAGACGGGAGCGTAATGGATTAAAATAGGGGCATTCAATTAAAAGGTGTCTTACCGTCCACAGCTGAGAGCAGTGGGGACAGAGTGGGGGAGGATCGCCGCTTAAAAGATGTCGATGGCTAAAAAGACAGTGCCCTATCCGGAGTCTAGCTAAAATTACCTCCTCCCGACGACGCGTTCGGGAGGAAGAGGTCCAAGCGCAAGGAAGGGCTTTCACTTCCCGCAGTTTATTGCGGGGAAGTGTTGACCAATGCACATGCCATAAATGAGCAACTTTGCGACATAAACCGCTCCGTAGATCGGTGAAGGGAAGCGACTGAATAGCTGGCCGAGGAAGAGAAACTGCAGCCTTGGCTGCTATATCAGCCACCTCATTCCCACAGATACCAGCGTGTCCCGGGAGCCAGAGGAACGCCACTGAGACGCCCCCCAGGTGGAGCAAGCGCAGACAGTCCTGAATCCGGTGGACCAGAGGGTGCACAGGGTAAAGAGCTTTGAGACTGAGGAGAGAGCTGAGAGAATCTGAGCAGATTACGTACTGTATCCGCTGATGTCGGCGGATGTAGTGGACAGCCTGAAGAACAGCGAAAAGCTCCGCAGTATAAACCGAACACTGGTCGGGAAGCCGAAAGTGATTTGGGGCGTCGCCAACAATATAGGCACTCCCTACACCCAACGATGTTTTCGAGCCGTCGGTGTAAATAAAGGTGGCGTCCGTCATTTGTGCACATAGAGCAGCAAATGCCCGACGATAAACAAGTGAAGGTGTACCATCCTTGGGAAATTGACAAAGATCACGGAGCAGACAGATCCGGGGACGGAGCCAAGGCGGTGCTGTACCCCAAGTTGTCAAGAAGGTTTTAGGAAAGCGGAAGGAAAGAGAATGGAGCAGTTCACGGAAGCGGACTCCCGGGGGTAGTAGGGAGGAGGAGCGGCCGGCATACCCTACATCAAAGGAGGCGTCGGAAAAAGGGTCATGGGCAGGATTAGCAGGCATGGAAGACAGATGGCTAGCATAATGGCTCAGAAGGACCGCTCGCCGATTGGACAGCGGAGGTTCAGCAGTCTCAGCATAAAGGCTTTCCACAGGGCTAGTGTAAAAAGCTCCAGACGCTAAATGTAATCTACGGTGGTGGATAGAGTCGAGACGCCGAAGAATAGACGGCCGAGCAGAGGAGTAGACTATGCTTCCATAGTCCAATTTCGAGCGCACTAAGGCGCGATACAGGCGGAGAAGGACCACTCGGTCCGCTCCCCAGGAGGTACCATTCAGGACACGGAGCGTGTTGAGCGTTCGCAGACAGCGAGCCGAAAGATAGGAAACGTGGGAGGACCAGCACAGTTTTCTGTCAAACATAAGACCCAAGAATTTAGTGACGTCTGAAAACGGAAGGTTGACAGGACCTAGATGTAAGGAGGGCGGAAGAAACTACTTACGTCGCCAAAAATTAATACAAACGGTCTTACTGGGAGAAAAACGGAAGCTGGTTTCGAGGCTCCAAGAGTGGAGGCGATAGAGACATCCTTGAAGACGTCGTTCAAGAAGGCTGGTCCGTTGAGAGCTGTAGTAGATCGCAAAATCGTCCACAAATAGGGAGCCCGAGACGTCAGGAAGGAGACAATCCGTAATTGGATTTATAGCGATGGCAAACAGGACAACACTCAGCACGGAGCCCTGGGGTACCCCGTTTTCTTGAGAGAAAGTACGGGAGAGAGTAGCGTTCACCCGCACCCTAAATGTTCGCTCTGCCATAAATTCGCGAAGAAAAAGGGGCAGCCGGCCTCGAAAGCCCCAAGAGAACAGTGTGCGGAGGATACCTGTCCTCCAACAGGTATCGTATGCTCTCTCCAGATCAAAAAATATTGCTACCGTTTGGCGTTTCCGGAGAAAATTGTTCATGATATAAGTGGAGAGAGCAACAAGATGGTCAACTGCAGAGCGATGCTTTCGGAATCCGCATTGGGCAGGTGTTAAAAGACCGCGTGATTCCAGCCACCAAGCTAAACGGTAATTCATCATACGCTCCAAAATCTTACAGACACTACTCGTAAGAGAAATGGGGCGATAGCTAGAGTGGAGATGTTTGTCCTTTCCAGGTTTCGGAATGGGAACGACGATAGCTTCCCGCCATCGTCTGGGAAAAGTACTGTCGGTCCAAATTCGATTATAAAGGCGAAGGAGGTAACGCAGACTATGGGTTGATAAATGCAGCAACATTTGGACATGGATACCATCCAATCCTGGGGCGGAGGAGCGAGAAGAAGAGAGGGCATGTTGGAGTTCCCGCATGGAGAAAACAGTATTGTAGCTTTCGTGATTTTGAGAGGAGAAAGAAAGATGTCGCACTTCTGCTGCACGTTTCTTCGGGAGAAACGCTGGCGGGTAATTTGAAGAGCTCGAGATCTCAGCAAAGTGCTGACCCAATGAGTTAGAAATTGCGACGGGGTCCACTAAGGTATCATGCGCGACAGTGAGCCCAGAGACCGGGGAGAAACTAGGCGCACCTGAGAACCGTTGAAGCCGACTCCAAACTTCCGAGGAGGGAGTGAAGGTGTTAAAGGAGCTAATAAAGAATTGCCTTCTTGCTATCGCGGATGACGCGACGGCATCGCGCACGGAGCTGCTTATAGCGGATACAGTTTGTCAAAGTAGGATGGTGACGGAAAATGCGAAGAGCACGTCGCCGCTCACGTATTGCGTCACGGCGTGCCTCGTTCCACCAAGGAACTGGGGGGCGCCGGGGCAATTCGGAGGTGCATGGTATTGAATGTTCCGCAGCTGTAAGAATAACGTCGGTAATATGTGTGACCTCATCGTCGACGCTGGGAAAGCGACGGTCATCGAATGTCGCTAGAGACGAAAAAAGTGTCCAATCGGCTTGGGCAAACTTCCAGCGTCGCGGGCGCATATATGGCAGTTGAGGCTGCAGCCTAAGGACACATGGAAAGTGGTCACTCGAGTGTGTATCATCAAGGGCGAACCATTCGAAGCGCCGAGCTAGCGGAACAGTACCGATCGCAAGGTCCAAATGAGATAAATTTGTCGTGGAGGCAGACAAAAACGTGGGGACTGCAGTGTTGAGGCAAACTAGATCCGCTTGGTGGAAGACGTCTAGCAATAGGGAGCCACGTGGACAAGGATGTGGAGATCCCCAAAGCGGGTGGTGGGCATTGAAGTCCCCAACCAGCAAATAGGGGGGTGGAAGCTGACCAAGAAGATGGAGATCAGCTCGTGCCATTGGTGTGGACGATGGAATGTATACAGTACAAAGAGAGAACGTGTATCCAGAAAGGGAAAGACGGACGGCGACAGCTTGGAAGGAACTGTCTAAGGGGATTGGATGATAATGGAGAGTATCATGGAGAAGAATCATGAGTCCTCCATGGGCTGGAGTGCCTTCCACAGAGGGGAGGTCATATCGGACGGACTGAAATTGAGGGAGAACAAAGCGGTCATTAGGACGCAGCTTTGTTTCCTGAAGACAGAAGATGACTGGCGAGTAGGATCGTAAGAGGATCGACAATTCATCCCGATTGGCTCGAATGCTGCGGATATTCCAGTGGATAATGGACATAGGGTGAACAGAAAATGGAGGAATGTGACCAAGGGTGCTGTCAACTCAACGACTGCTCAGAGCTTCCGACTGACAGCATGGAATGGCATTCAGCCGAAGGCAGAAGATCCTGATCCATAGGTTGGTCAGGAGCAGCTCCTGCCACCAGCGATCGGCCGGTTGACCGGCCGCCAGCAGTGCGCCTCGGCGACACAGAAGATGGCCGAGGGCGATTTCCGCCAGGTGGCGCTGTGGATGGGACACGCCTTGGCGGAGAAGGAGAGGAACTGGGTTTCTTTGTAGCCTTCTTGGAGGTATGAGGTTTAGAGGAAGGAGGAACCGATGGTGGTGAAGTTGCCGTACGTAAAAACTCTTCACGAGTATGCTCTTTCTTCGAAGACTTGGTGTCTGACTTTTGGGCTCGAGATTTAGCAGAACCCGACGAAGGGTGAGCCAAAGAGTGGGCAGGCGAAAGTGGTGAAGTTGAACGGGCGATCTTTGCGCTGGCCGATCGGACGACCGTGGCACTAAAGGTGAGGTCGCAAGTCTGCGTGGCCGCCTCCTTTGTTGGCCGAGGAGAAGCAAGGACAGTGCTGTATTTGCCTATCTGAGGCACGGTGGGCTGTCGACTGGCGAATAATTTTCGAGCAGCAAAGGTCGACACCTTTTCCTTCACTCTTATTTCCTGGATGAGCTTTTCGTCCTTAAAAACTGGGCAATCTCTAGAGGAAGCAGCGTGGTCACCCATACAGTTGATGCAGCGAGGGGATGGAGGTGGACAAGCACCCTCATGGGCATCCCTGCCACACGTAACACATTTGGCCGGATTAGAACAGGACTGGCTGGTGTGATTGAATCGCTGGCACCGATAGCAACGCGTAGGGTTTGGGACGTAAGGACGAACGGAAATTATCTCATAGCCTGCTTTGATTTTCGATGGGAGTTGCACTTTGTCAAATGTCAAAAAGACAGTGCGGGTTGGAATGATCTTCGTGTCAACCCTTTTCATAACCCTATGAACAGCCGTTACGCCCTGGTCTGACAGGTAGTGCTGAATTTCTTCGTCAGACAGTCCATCGAGGGAGCGTGTATGAACGACTCCACGCGAGGAATTTAAGGTACGGTGCGGTTCCACCCGGACAGGGAAAGTGTGTAGTAGTGAGGTACGCAGCAATTTTTGTGCCTGGAGGGCACTGTGTGTTTCTAACAACAGGGTGCCATTCCGTAATCTGGAACAAGACTACAGGACCTGCAATTGCGTCGACACCTTTCTGAATAATGAAAGGGTTGACTGTGGAGAAGTCGTGACCTTCGTCAGACCGAGAAACAACAAGGAACTGTGGCAACGATGGAAGAACTGACTGTGGTTGAGACTCAGTGAACTTACGTTTGTGAGCAGACATAGTGGAAGGTGAGGAAACCATTGCGGAAGAATCCCCCATGATTACCGGCGTCTCCGATGGCGCGCTCCTCCCTTGTGGGGGCCCTCTCTGAGGGCACTCCCGCCTTAGGTGATTGTTCACACCTCAGGTCACACCTCCCGACAAACGGACGGAGGGACCAATCGGCACTTTCGGAAGGTATCAGCTCGGGTAATCACCCCTCCCTGGGCCTGGCCGTTACCAGGGGGTACGTACGTGTCCTACCTGTCTACCCGGGGCGGGGAATTACGCGTTACCCCGTCACCGGCTACGCATGGAATTGCGTGGGTCGGCCTTCAGACACGCACAGGGAGGAAGAAAGAGAAAGGGAAAGGGAAAGGAAAGAAGAGGTCTCAAACGCCGCAGCGGAGAAAAGGGTAGAGAGAAGAGGTAAGGAAAAGAGAAGGACAAAGGAAGGACGAAGCCTTACAAGTAAGGAAGGCGAAGAATGTGGTACATTTACAAGCGTCCGTCTCCGGACGTAGGCACAAACCATTCCCCCAGAGGGGGAGAAAAGGATGGAAAGAGCCAGAGGTGAGGGGGGGGGCGAAGATGGGGGATGGGGAAGGATGCGGAAAGGGAAGGTATGCAGCCCGGAAAGGAAGGAAGGCCACATCAGCTCGGGGTCCCGTGCTCGCTACGCACGTATCCACAAAAGAGTTGTGGATCCCCTGGGGGGGACCTCATCTGCTGACAAATGAAGACGATCCTATTGTGTAATAGGCAGACATCTATCCAGACCATCACACAGGAACTCCTAACTGCATTAGGATCCACTGCAAGTACTATAACAGTTAGGCAGGAGGTCAGAAAACATTGATTTCATGGTCAAGTGGCCGCTCACAAGCCACACATCATCCTGGTAAATGCCAAACAACACCTCACTTGTTGTAAGAGGCATAAACATTGGACGATTGAACAGTGGGAAAACATTATGTGGTGTGACGAGTTGTGGTACTCAATGTGGCAGTCCGATGGCAGGGTGTGGGTATGGCGAATGCTTGGTGAACATCTGTCAGGGTGTGTGGTACCAACAGTGACATTTGGACGTGGTGGTGTTGTGGTGTGGTCGTGTTTTTCATGGAGGGGTCTTGCAGCCTTTGTTGTTCTGCATGGCACTATCACAGCACAGGCTTACACTAATGTTTTAAGCACCTTCTTGCTTCCCATTGCTGAAGAGCAATTCAGGGATGGCCCTTTCAACACGATCGATCACCTGTTCGGAATGCACGGACTGTGGCGGAGTGGTTACATGACAGTAACATCCCTGTAATGGACTGGCCTGCACAGAGTCCTGACCTGAGTCCTGTAGAACACCTTTGGGATATTTTGGAACACCAACTTACATTGATACCTCTCCTCAGTGTGGCACTCTGTGAAGAATTGGCTGCCATTCCCCAAGAAACATTCCAGTACCTGATGGAATGTAAACCTGTGAGAGTGGAAGCTGTCATAAAGAGTAAGGGTGGGCCAACACCATACTGAATTCCAGCATTACTGATGGAGGGTGCCACAAACCTGTAAGTCATTTTCGGCCAGGATTCCAGATAGGTTTGCTCACGTAGTGTTCATGTGGGAAATGGGTGCTACAAAACTGAAACACATGAAATAACTTAGCTATTACCAAAAACGTCACAAAATTAGGAAGACATGACATTGTGCCATGGAAGATGATAATAGACTTTAATTGTACAATTGATATCATAGATTCCCATAACCTACTTAAGTGAGTTATTGTTTCTCATAAGTAATTTTTTGGAAGCTACCCAACAATTAAGAATGGCTGGTAGAAATGAGGTAGCACTTATTTGAGGAAAATTATGAATAACTAAAATGGTAATCCACAGATAACAGACACTTAATATTAAATTCAAGTCCATAAGGGTTAACAGCATGTGTAACTGCTCATGTAATGTCATGAGATGATGCCAAAGTCCCTAATATCACGAGCTTTGTTGTGGGATTTCAAAGGACAAGAACTGTATGAGAAATACTGGAAAGCTTCACATGAATCAGGAACATAGTGTTGCAACAACTGTACCATCTTGAGCCATGACTATCCAGCATGGAATGAGGATATTTGCTGTCTCATTCGCTTTGTTATGGGAGGGTTGTTCCAATGAGACATCTTAATTCACTAGCAAAGTCTTCAAGAACACATTTGTTGGTGACTCGTGGGCTGTGGCAGTAGATGGGGGTGTTACTTAATGCTCTACTCTATCCCAACAGACAAAGATAGAAAACACTTGAAACCTAAAGCCACCACCATAATCACTGGGGAAAAGACATACAGGAACTAACAACTGTCAAAATAGCAAGACTTGAAGCTTTCAGAGCATCAGCTACAACTACCTCATACCATGAATCACAGGTGGACTCAGCCAGCTAGATGTAAACATTGATGATGGTTTCAAGATGGAACCACAAATTTCCACAGCAAAAACCCTCAAATTGTCATCTCCCTACTCCCTTCTAATAATTGTACACGAGCTTATTGTTGGTTTAATTACTCCTATACTGCAATGGAACATTCATAGTTTGATAGCACATGTAGAGTAACTGAAACTTTATATTTGAAGAAGATCACTGTATTTCACTTCAGTGACTTTGTAAATCTTTCAGTAGTCCCATGCTGTCAGGGCACAGTATCTGACTCCTTCCCACTGGGGGAAGGACTGCTTGATGGACAACCTGTGTTACTCGTCTGTGAGGCATAAGTGAGGACTGAGATCAGACACTAGCTGTATGAATACGAACAGCAGTTTCTCAATGTTATTAGATTTTGTTTTCATTTGCCAGGAACCTCTTTGCAAGAAGCATTGCCAATATTGATATGAAATTTTGACAGCCATTTCGTTTGTAGGAGATAATGATGTCAGTAATATGCAGGGGTAATGCCAGCATCTCCTGGTGGGTCGTGAGATGGACTATGTCTCCTGAATACAGGTGGTAGAATTTGCTGCAACACAGTTATTTGATTTCTTACAACTGATCTCTAATCCTGCTTCATTGTAATTGTAACCTCCACACACAGGCATCTCAAAAGGAGGTCATTGAAGTTGGTACCACAGAGAGCAAACAGAGGATTGGTTTAGCGTCTGGTGATTTTCGAAACTGCTTACATCTTGCATTCTAAGATTATTCTAAGGTAAATTCACCACACTGTTGATGCACTTGTCATGTTGTGGAAGAAATTGTCAGCCCACTGTATTCACCTTCTGCAATTCCAATGTTGCTCATCTCCAGAGCACACTTGTACAGTGAATATTTAGCTGAGAACAGCTGTCTACAACATTTCTTTTGTAAGTTTGCTCAACAAAAATGCGAGTAGTACCAGGAGTATCCATTGTTATTTTAATAGCCCATAAAACTGCTATATCAGGCAGAGACAATCTATACACCAGATGGGAGACAGTGAGATAGCTCAGGCAGTGCAAATGTGGTGCCTCAAAGAACCTAGATATCACTTTTTATTTTCAAGTAGTACTACATAATAGCTGAACTGCTAGGAACCATTTATCTTTATGAAAGAAAGCAGTCTTGCCTCTTCTACTGAACCCAGGGGAAAAAGATACATTGCACAAAATCACTTTAATGTTGCCCTCACCAATTGTAAGCCAAATTAGTAGAAAAGTTCGATTGGCATGTGGCATACCTGGTCTGTAGAATTCAAGAAAGAATGTACTAACATCCAGCCTACATTTGTAGGATATTTCTGATCCCTGAGCTTGTGGATGGCTGGAATACACTGCCTTTCCCTAATCCAATAATATATCGAAACAGTGTGTCGTCATGGTATATGTGTTTGTATGACAGTTCAGGGAAAGTCGGCGCCTGCCATCTATGCCATATGTAAGCTGTGAAAGTGAGAGGTGTTTCCAGCCACTTTGATTTTGGGCATACCAGGCATATACCCTTATTACATTGCCTGTGTGGAAGGAGCTGTATAAGAAACACACCTACATAGGACGTACACAAAAGGTGTGTTCTTTTTAATGCAGAATACAATACTGTAGTCAGTGCGATATAATATTATACTTTAACTTAGAGGTGTTAGACAGGATCCCATTTTACTGCGAGTTTCTCTTAAAGAACAATATCTGGTGTATAACATTAGTGACACTGTATAACTGTTACCTGCAATGGAGTGATTAACTGTAAAGATTTCATTTAATCACATAGAAAACAAGTTTTAATGTAATCTGATTAAAACTACTTGACAGTTGACATGTCACTTGGCACTGCAGCGTTGCTACATCCAATGCCAGCTATGGCTCGGTTATAGGCAACACATAAACACAGTGGGTCACTTCACAAATGCTGTTAATATGTAATGCACAGCATGACAGAAATTGGATTTGCTCTGTTGGAGCTGATTTTAAGTGATCTGTTACTAATTGTGGTAGATGACAGGTTTTGTAGCCGTTAATTTAAACTCGTGTCCTAACCTTACCACAACCGTGTGATGCGCAGTAAACCGAGAAAACAGCGATCAGATAATCTGCAGCACAATTAAGATCTTGATCATTTTGTGCCGAAGTTTTAAGTCTAACCACTCTCAGAAAACTCAAGAGAGAATTTGTCTTATGTTTGTTAGCGTAGCCATATTCTGCAGCATAATTTCAGTTGTTGAGGAAAGCAAACTGTAATTTTCACCGTCATTGGTTAACTTAAACTATATACCCACCAAAAAGCAAAACAGTCAAAAGCAACAATCTGGCCGGTGTGGCCGAGCGGTTCTAGGAGGTTCAGTCTGGAACCGCGCGACCGCTACGTCACAGGTTCGAATCCTGCCTTGGGCATGGATGTGTGTGATGTCCTTAGGTTAGTTAGGTATAAGTAGATCTAAGTTCTAGGGGACTGATGACTTCAGATGTGAAGTCCCATAGTGCTCAGAGGCATTTGAACCATTCAAAAGCAACAATCAGGATAAATTAAGAATAATATCACGGAAATGTGTGCATGCTCCTACACATCCACAGCCATATCCACACTCAAATGAATTCATTGGGAAGCTCAAAAATTTCCATTCTGATGGAATGGGGTACCTGCAGGTGGAATGATTGGACCCAGATATCACACAGATAGACCATGCACCTACTGCCATTACTTGCTCTCAGAAGACAATGATAGGCTGTACAGTGTGACTTGTGCTGACGTCACTACTGACACGTGTGTTTGATTCAGCCAAGGATGTTTTGGAATTCCTGGTGACCAAATGTTGACCAAGTATTTTTGATTGGGTAGCTGTAACTGCATTGGCATTCTTTCTGCCAGAGGGCTACACATAAGCTGTGCTGCTAACAACACACACCTTATGTTAGAACAATGTCTGTGTCATTCACATTTGTTCATCAGTCTGGAAGTTTATGTATGTGTTCCTTCATGTATTGACCTGACGTTATTTCCTATATGTGCACAGATGTTTTCCACATGGTTGACGGCCTTATTATAAGCCAATAAAAAAGTTTGTTTGTGGTAGTTGTTGATTCATTTAGAATCAAGTAAAAAACCATGCTTTATTGTTTTGTGAAATGAATTAATCATTTGTGGTGTTACGAATTTCTACCCATAGCTGAAAGTGCTCTCCAAAACAAAGAAAGAGCCACTTGGGAAAATTTACTTTTATTTTAAAATCATTGATTACTCTTATTTTTCGTTTCCTTTTATCTTTGAGTGGAAACTCCTATGTACAAAACTGGAGGATATTATATCTAATAAATGTAGTATTTTATAAAGTTGTGACACATTTAAATACCGGTACCTACTAGAAAATTTGGAAACGTAGTCAGCACTGAATGAGATTGGTCGTTATTGAATTTCCTGTGATGGTTTGCTTTATGAAAATGTTTCAGTGTCGCAAAATTCTATCGTTCTAGTAGAATCTCATGACAGTTTTTAATCACTTACATTTACTGAATAAGTTATCTGTGACACACACACGTTTTTATCTTTCGGTTGATAGTCCCTGATTTTGTGTGTGCTAAAATATTGTTTTTTGTGTCTTGTAAATCAACATTTCACATCTCTTTCTTCATTCCGCAGTTTCATTCGAAGTGCTGGTGAGAACTGTGACACTTCGTTTCAAGAAATATTACACCAAGGAGTAGTCAACGACAAGCTGGAGATAGATTCAGAGAAGTCAACAGGTTTCACTGTGTGCGGTAGCTATACCAAAATACCGATTTCACAAGAAGATAGCTTATTCAGCATGAGATGCAGTCGTAGCATTAGGGAAAAGGATTTTCACAAGTTTAACTGTAATTTCTGCCTAAAGAGCTTCCCTTCCAAATACACACTCATAATGCATGTCTTCAACCACATTGATGGTGTGCAGGCACCTGCATGTGTGTGTAAGTCATGTGGTGAGGTATTGCCCACTGATGACCACTTGAAAAAACATTTGAGAATGAGTGAGGGTGACCAAGCATTATCTGCTGCCAACAGTGGGATATATGACTGCAGTGATGGCCATGAAAACAATATCTCCTTGGAGAGTGTACAAGAAGGAAGCATGGAACAGACCGTGAAGCAGTCTTCATCCAAGGAAAGTAGGAAAACTTCCAAGAAATCCTTTAATGATATACGTGATACACATACTCTGACACAAGCTGCCGAGAAACCCGAAAGATGTAATGATGATGGAAATTTATCTACAAGTGATAATGTCAATGTCCACAGCGTGCTAAGTGCAAAGAGGTGTCACAGATGTGATGTTTGTGCTAAATTGTTTACTTTGTTAAGTGCTCTTAGGAGACATCAATTGATACACACTGGTAAGCGACCCCACAATTGCGACGTTTGTGGCATATCTTTTACACGCTCGAATTATCTTATGAGGCATGAGTTAATACACACTGGAAAGAGACCCTATAAATGTAGTGTTTGTGAAAAATCGTTTACTGAATCGGGCAATCTGAAGAAACATCAACTAATACACACTGGAAAGAGACCATATAAATGTAATGTTTGTGAAAAATCGTTTAATCAATTGGGCAATCTGAAGACACATGAATTAATACACACTGGAGAGAGGCCATATAAATGTAGTGTTTGTGAAAAATCGTTTACTGAATTGGGCAAACTGAAGAGCCACAATTTAATACACAGTGGAAAGAAACCCTATAAATGTAGTGTTTGTGAAAAATCGTTTACTGAATTGGGCAAACTGAAGAGACACAAATTAATACACACTGGAAAGAAACCCTTTAAATGTAGTGTTTGTGAAAAATCGTTTACTGAATTGGGCAATCTGAATAAACACAAATTAATACACACTGGAAAGAGCCCCTACAAATGCAGTGTTTGTGGAAAATCGTTTACTCGATTGGTCCATCTGAAGAGACACGTATTAATACACACTGGAGAGAGACCATATAAATGTAGTGTTTGTGAAAAATCTTTTACTCAATTGGGCAATCTGAAGAGACACGAATTCATACACACAGGAAATGGACCCCACAAATGTAATACTTGCGGTAAATCCTTTAGTGTAGTGTACAATCTCACGACCCACGTCTTCATACACAATGGAGAGAGACCCTACAAATGTAGTGTATGTGGAAAATCGTTTAAACAGTTGGGCAATCTGAAGACACATGAAACCATACACACAGGAAAGAGACCCTACAAATGTGATACTTGTGGCAAGTCTTTTAATGCGAAGTCTATTCTCAGGTCCCATGTCTTGATCCACACTGGAGAGAGACCCTACAAATGTAGTGTTTGTGGAAAATCGTTTACTCAACCAAGCCATCTGAAGAGACATCAATTAGTACACATTTAACAGAGAATACACAAATGCAATGTGTGCGATAAATCTTTTTCACAACTGGGTCACCTAGAGACACAAAGATTAATACACGCAGGGAAGAGTCCCCACAAATGTGATACTTGTGGAAAGTGTTTTACTTACGTGGGTAATCTCAAGAAACCTACAATAGTACATACTGGCGAACGACCGTATAAATGCAGTACTTGTGGAAAATAGTTTAACCAATCGAGTAATTTCTAGACACAAGAATTACTTCACAATAAAATAGGTTACACAGATATATTTGTGGGAAATCTTATACTTAGGTTGATCGTCTTGAGAAGCATGCTATAATACACACTTAGTAGAGGCTATTCAAAGCATTGTCGAGGTTTATAGCGTTACACGTGTGTTACGAAAATTGTTTGCATCTGCTAGAGAGAGGTCATAGAAATTGACGAATCTGCTGCTTGATGTTTCAAGAAGATGCATACTAAATACTACATATGAATCACATGGTTGCGATTTTTTTGTGATAAATGCTCCATGCCTTAATGAACTGGCTACCAGAAATTTGTGCATTGAGAATACCTTTTACTCGTTTGGGTAGGAGTTCCAAGTGGTAATAAGGACCCCATCTTCACCATGTGAATGGAACAGTATGTTGCCAATTTTTTGAAAGATACTGTGAATTCAAGATTCATGAAGCTGTATGCACTTGCCAGGTGACAGCGAAATGTTCTTATTATACATTCTTCACTCAGACTATTTATCTGAACAATGGAGAAAGATACAAAAATCTCCTGATTATGCACACATTTTACTGAGGTATGCTTCCTTAATAGTTGCTATTTGTGTAGTTAATAATGTGCACACATGCGACTCCTCCATTAGGAAATAACTGATGGTGGCGAGTATGCAGTGATAATCCAAAAATTTCAATCGTTTGCCTAGTAGCCTTTTGATTCACCTTCAGAAAGCAATACAAAAGCTCTTCTGCATGTAGTGCATTGGTCTACATGTCTACACATAGCTCACACAGTAGCCATAAATTGTAGGCTGTTGATCTGTTGCTGTGTAGACAGTGTGCAATAGCATCCCATATTCATTCCATCATGATCTAATGGGTTGAACAAGGTGGGCAAGACAAGTGTGAGATATCATGCTGTTCAAACCATTGTAGTGTGATTATGGCCCTGTGACTTGGACAGTTATCCTGCTGCAAGATGATGCCACTGTCAGGGAAGTGATAAAGAGGTTGCAATAATGTTTGTATTGTCCACAGCTGTCATGATGCTTTTTCTTGTATCTCATATGAATATACCCCATAGCATGACATTGGCTTCATCTTCCTGCCTCTGTTGTGTGGTACATGTTTGAATAACCATTCATCTGGATAATGGCATATCTGGGCACTACCATTGACCTGGTCGAACAAGAAATGTCACTTATCCCCACATGTGACACATCTTTATAGGTATGCAGTCCAATCTCAATTATCGCATTTCCACTGCTGCCGTAACTGACAATGTTGTTAGATCAACATGGGAATACAGAGGGGTTATGTAACTTGGGGCCTCATGCTCAACAATGTCTGCAGAATTGCTTGAGTCTTGAGCATGCTCAAGCATTATCTCCTTTCTTCAGATTGTCATCGACACCACTTTCCAGAGTAGCTAGGCTCTGATCTCCCATTCTCTAGGTAAATCACAAGGATCCTACACCTTTTTGTCAACTTGTGGTTTCACCATCTTTCAACGATGTTCCATAGAGGCTAACAATTGGAGCACATGAGCAGCCAACCAGATTCGCTGTTAGTGAGATTCAATTACCCAGGCACCAGGCAAAACCATCTGCTCTTTGGCAAAGTTATTTGTCTGTGGTTTGTCACATACTTTCACTAGAATGATTACCCATTCGCATCAGCTTATACAGTTTCATTACTGTGTAATGAATGCCACTGGGCAGCATACAGCTGTCTTATGGAAGTTGATATAATGATTTGGATCAACAGTGTATATTCACACAAAAGGGTCATTTGGTAAATTGTGTAGTCATTCAAATTTTCATGCTTTGTTAAATTTTATATCAATACACTACTGGCAGTTTGAGCTGTATTTCTTGTGAAATATTTTTGTGTAGTACAAAGCACTGTACATAAATCTGAGTTCATGAAGAGTAGTTATATGCATGAAGTCTTTAATTATTTGTCTGTTTTTAATCGTCATGTAACTGCTGAACTAACATACGTGGGAAAACTATATCAGATTATAATTACAATTGTATAAAACACAAGGACAATTGAAACAGCACAAAGTGTGATTACTAGAATATAAATTTAATCCAAATGCATAATTTTTATTGTAATAAGTAAATATAGCAAACGTGCTTTCTTTCTAATTGCTTTGTTTTAATTTTATTTCTTTTTAGTTGTCTTCGTTCATCTACTTTAAACATGATTTCATAGTGTGTATTTTCCTTTATTTCTCTAATAAATGTGAGGTATCAGAAATCTGTACTAATGCTTTGTCTCATATTTCATAATGTTTGTTTTTGGTCAGTTTTTTCGATTTTCTACCTATTTCTTTTTGGTTTTTATGTTTTGTCATACTGGTAATAACTTGAGGTAATTGTTAAGTGGTAGGCATTTGTGAGTTTTGTGACAGTTTCAGCTTTGTGGCTTCTATCTGAAATGAGAATGTATCTGTCATGATGGTTCTTGAAACATAATACTGTGCTGCTATCTGGTCTGTAATACTGCAGTGGCTTTTAAATATTTAGGCAATGGTGATATATTTGCAGTTCGTGGACTACTATTCTTCATAGACACTTGATAAGGAGTTCTGGTTGTGACTTGGAATGAAATTGCAAGGATTTAAATTATATCTTTATCCATATAGCAGTGTTGTTACACTATTCTGTCCAGCTATTTAGTTGCATATTTTTGCTTCACTTCCTTTTGTTACTGCGCTTTTTGTGGATGGTCTATTTTAATCGTAAGAGAAAAATATTTTTTCTCTTAGTATTTCTTGCTGAGACAAATATTATTACAATTCTTATTCAAGTAAGGACAGAGCCCTAAATTCACAAACTTACAATGCTTCTGCTCACATGAAGCTTAAATCCTGGCTCATAGCTGTTCTATTTTAATAGTCTCATCACTGAAAATGAGATTATGATGATTCTGAATAGAAATTAAGTAAAGTAACCCACATTAACATATTAAAATAGTATTTCAAATGACAGAAAGAATGGGAAATATTGGCAATATCACTTTGTCAAAATACAGTGCCATTAATTGTTGTAGTGTGGTATTTAATCATAAGACCAACACAAATATCATTATTAGTAACTGGTTATTACTGCCATCATCATATGATGTTCCTGACCACTTTTAGATGTATTATGTTGAAATATATCTGACAAATGCCATAAAGGCTGTAATGACCATCTTCATAGCATCACCTTTGCCCATCAAACCAATATGGGTGGCATTTTCCACCCAAAACGTTCTTATAAAAATCATTTAGAGACGATAATTGTTGCCATTTCTGTTTTGTAGGTGAGCTCAGCAACAACTTGCACTTTTGTCCCAAATGATTCATTTAAAACCTGAATTGTTGGACATCTGTCAAAAGACAAACATTGGCGATCACTTGAGTCCAAAATGAATCATAAATCAAGAAAGTGTGATTATAAAATTGTCGTTTGCAGAATTGCAGTAATTTCTTGTTTGAAATTACTTGAGTGAATGGAGTTTGTTGGAAGATGATGCAGGATTCATTTAAAGCAAAAAAACTTACGTTTCACATAAGTATATAATTGTGAACCCTCCCAGGGGACACCACATTATTGTGGGCACCTTCAGTGCTTGGTGGGAGGGTTTGCGTGCTCTGACGAAGTCGAGAGCTGTCCTGGAGGTAGTGTAGCTACTTTGAATCCAACACACCTAGGGGAGTAAACCCTAAAAAAATTCAGGTCCTCCAAGTCAGTGGTTAGGCATGAGGGTAACAACCCCATGCTGGAAAAAAGTGCTGTTGTGGATACTATACAGATGCCTCAGAATGGAAAGGATTGCCTCTTATGATCCGGCGAGAAAAACGGTTAAAGAGAAGGAACACAGATATTTAAAGAGCCACCTGGAATGGAGGACACTCAAGAGGCCTGGCAAGATACAAGAAATAGGGAGTGAACTATATGAAGTGAAAATAGCAGAAATACAAGAAACTAGATGGAAAGGGCAAGGAATGATAGCATCGGGGGAACATACAGGCATTTATGGCACTGATTTCCTTCTACACAGATCTATGAAGGCTAACGTAATTTGTCTTACGGCAGTAAGTGACAGTGTGTTATTTAAGAATAAGGACAAAATTTTTTAACGTTACAATAATGAATGTCTATGCCCCTACTGAGGAGGCAGATGAAGATGCAAAGGATATATTTTATGCCAAATTGGAAAAAGAAATTGGTAACATTGAAAGGCACAGTGTGAAAATAATACTCGGAGACATAAATGCAAAAATAGAGAAAGAAGAGGTATATAGAAGTATAATAGGAAAGGAAAGCCTACACAATGACAGTAATGATAATTGGCTCAGACTGATAGACTTCGCCAGCAGGAAGAACAGCATAATAAAAAGCACCTATCACCCAAGGAAAGATATTAAGAAATCTACATGGGTATCACTCGATGGAAACAAAAAACCTAGTAGATCATATACTCATAGACAAAAGGCATGCATCAGATGATATGGAAATTAGCAGCTACAGAGGGGCAGATGGAGACACAGACCACTAGTTAGTATGAATTAGATATAGGCAGAAGATAGATTTGGTAAGAAACCAAAGTAATAAGATAAGAATGAAACACGATATAAAAAGATTCCAAACGAAGGAAACACAGAAAGAAACTAGAACAGATATTGGAAGCAGATAGAAACAGTGGGAATGAAGATAATTTGAAAACTAAATGGGAGTCGTTGAAAACTGCCATTAGTGTAGCTGCAGAAGAGATTCTGGGGAACAAAACGCATCAATTAAACAATCAGAGGAAAACAAAATCGTAAGACAGCCACCAGAAGCAGCACAAATAGAACAGGAAGTGACACACATGTTAGATATAGAAGAAAAATTTCAGTTGACATATATAGAATACAAAGACACAAATACAGACATTAGACCATTCTTACATAGACCACCAAATAACCCACAAGTCGAAACAACAATAACAACTATCATCACAATCATACACAACAAAGTAAATGAAAATACAACTATGGAAGAGTTACAACTACTGGTTTATGTAGGAGCACTCACTACACAAAATATACACACTAGGCAGCGATCAGAACCAACCAACACACAGAAGAAACCCACAAAACCAGCATGGCAACACAGGCTACAGATCAGAATAGAAAAACTGAGAAAAGACATCGGACAGCTAACACAATTTATAAGAAATGAAATATCAGACAAAAAACGAAAAAGGTTAGGTAAAATCTCACAACAAGAGGCAATAGAGCAATTAGATGAAAAGAAGCAGAAATTACAAGCATTGGCCAAACGACTTAGAAGATACAAAAAAGTGAAAATAGAAGGGAACAAAACCAAACATTCAACACAAACCAAAAGAAATTTTACCAAACAATAGATAACACACACATTAAAATAGACAATCCACCAAACATAACAGACATGGAACACTTCTGGAGCAACATATGGTCAAACCTGGTACAACATAACAGGCATGCACGGTGGTTACAAGCAGAAACACTCATACAAGATGATACCACAAATGCCTGAAGTGATAATTTTGCAACATGAAGTCGCCCGAGCAATTAATTCTACGCACAATTGGAAAGCCCCTGGAAATGATAAAATAGCAAATTTCTGGCTAAAGAAGTTCACCTCAACACATTCACATCTAACTAAATTATTTAACAGTTACATTGCAGACCCATACACATTCCCTGATACACTTACACATGGAATAACTTATCTGAAACATAAAGATCGAGCAGACACAGCAAACCCAGCTAAATATCGCCCCATAACGTGCCTACCAACAATATACAAAATATTGACTTCAGTCATTACACAGAAATTAATGACACACACAACACAGAACAAAATTTTAAACGAAGAACAAAAAGGCTGTTGCAAAGGAGCACGAGGATGTAAATAGCAACTGATAATAGACGCAGAGGTGACATATCAAGCTAAAACTAAACAAAGGTCGCTACACTACGCATACATTGATTACCTAAAAGCTTTTGATAGTGTACCCCACTCATGGTTACTACAGATATTGGAAATATACAAAGTAGATCCTAAATTGATACAGTTCCTAAACATAGTAATGAAAAACTGGAAAACCACACTTAATATCCAAACAAATTCAGATAATATCACATCACAGCCAATACAGATGAAGCGTGGAATATACCAAGGAGACTCATTAAGTCCTTTCTGGTTCTGCCTTGCTCTGAAACCACTATCCAACATGCTAAATAATACAAATTATGGATATGTTACTGGAACATACCCACACAAAATCACACATTTGCTATACATGGATGATCTAAAACTACTGGCAGCAACCAATCAACAACTCAACCAATTACTAAAGATAACAGAAGTATTCAGCAATGATATAAATATGGCGTTTGGAACAGTCAAATGTAAGAAAAATAGCATAGTCAAGGGAAAACACATTAAACAAGAAGATTACATATTGAATAACCACAGTGACTCCATAGAAGCGATAGAAAAAACAGATGCCTACAAATATCTAGGATACAGACAAAAAATAGGAATAGATAATACAAATATTAAAGAAGAACTGAAAGAAAAATATAGACAAAGACTAACAAAAATACTGAAAACAGAATTGACAGCAAGAAACAAGACAAAAGCTATAAATACTTATGCTATACCAATATTGACCTACTCATTTGGAGTAGTGAAATGGAGTAACACAGACCTAGAAGCACTCAATACATTTACACGTTCACAATGCCACAAATATAGAATACATCACATACATTCAGCAACAGAAAGATTCACATTAAGCAGAAAGGAAGGAGGAAGGGGATTTATTGACATAAAAAACCTCCATTATGGACAGGTAGACAATTTAAGAAAATTCTTTCTAGAACGAGCAGAAACTAGCAAAATACACAAAGCAATCACTCATATAAATACATCGGCTACACCACTGCAATTGCATAACCACTTCTACAACCCTTTAGATCACATAACATCAACAGATATGAAGAAGGTAAATTGGAAAAAGAAAACACTACATGGTAAGCACCAGTATCATCTAACACAGCCACACATTGATCAAGACGCATCCAACACATGGCTAAGAAAAGGCAATATATACAGTGAGACGGAAGGATTCATGATTGCAATACAGGATCAAACAATAAACACCAGATATTACAGCAAGCATATTATTAAAGATCCCAATACCACAAGAGATAAATGCAGACTTTGCAGACAACAAATAGAAACAGTAGATCACATCACAAGTGGATGTACAATACTAGCAAATACAGAATACCCCAGAAGACATGACAATATAGCAAAAATAATACATCAACAACTTGCTATAAAACATAAACTAATAAAACAACACGTTCCCACATACAAGTATGCACCACAAAATGTACTGGAGAATGATGAATACAAATTATACTGGAACAGAACCATTATAACAGATAAAACACCACCACATAACAAACCTGACATCATACTCACCAATAAAAAGAAGAAATTAACACAACTAATCGAAATATCTGTACCCAATACAACAAATACACAGAAGAAAACAGGAGAAAAAATTGAAAAATACATCCAACTGGCTGAGGAAGTCAAGGACATGTGGCATCAGGATAAAGTTGACATTATACCAATTATACTATCAACTACAGGAGTCATACCACACAATATCCACCAGTACATCAATGCAATACAGCTACATCCAAACTTATATAACTACAGAAATCCGTAATTATTGATACATGTTCAATTGCCCAAAAGTTCCTAAATTCAATATAACATTTACAGTGCTGTTAAAAGGAAGTCACGCTTGATCAAGTTCCGCATCACTTTCCATTTTTAACCAGACATAGCGTCTGAGAAAAGAAATAATAATAATAATACAAATAGGGCCAATGGCTTTTGTAGTTTGGTCTGTTGAACCCCACCAACCAACCACAACCAATAATACAAACAAAAAGGCTGTGTTGATACTGAGGATAAATGTGGTATGCAATAATTATTTAACTGTAGGAATCAAAATTAATTAGAAGTACAAAGTGCCAATACATTTACCATGAATAGAATGATCCTCACTGTGTAGAAATTACAATATTTTTAAAAATGGGAGAAATTGGAAGATTTTGACCCAGTTGGTAGTCCACAACACAATAACATGAAAGTAGAAAATACAGTAAATGGGGACAAAGTGAAAAACAAGTATGCACAGCCGTTAAAAACAAGTATTCCATATTGTGAGAGGCAGTAGTGTGTATCAAAACAAGAAAAACTGCCTAGCAGACATGGGCTCTAAAATATATACTTTAAGGGGGGATGTAACAGATAAAGTAAACATTTATTTAAAAAATGGTTGCAGCCATATTTATTAACGCAGTAATCTAAATTTTTGCAAGTGTAAAGCACAAAAGCTGTGCTTGGTTGTCTTGTCTCTTTTTCCACCGGGGTTTGAATTATTGTTTGGGTTGTTGTAACGTTTGTGACAGCAGGTGACTGTGTACCCATCCTAATGCCACCATTCCCCCCCGTATGGCGTCTGTTTATTCTCTCTGTCTGCATCTAGGGTATATTTCATGTGCAATTCTGAGAAAATTTTGTTTTAAATTTTTGTGTAGGGAGGATCTGAGGTAGGACATCGCTAACTGCCCTGTATTTACGTAGTTGGTTTTGGGAAATTACCTAAAAACCACACCCTGGCTCACGTTCCCTCCATGAGGCTTATTCGAACTAGTGCTAGCTCGCCTTCCCAAATCCTGTATGTGGTACATGAACGTGTGTGGCTATCTCGACAAGTTGCTTAATCAGAGTTATATAAATAACAAATAATGTAACGCAATAAAGGTGTGAAGCAAATGGCAGGACCTACAGCAGCAGACATAGAAGAAACTGTAATCATTCATTTTCACACATAATAAAAGAAATACTGTGTTGTTTTGCTGTTTCCAAAAATAACCATACAGAATTATAATGGCGGTAGCTTGTTTGTCAAGACCAAAGACATCCATGATTTTAATTGGGAACTTCTGTGAAAGAAAAATAAATCACATGAGAATGGATGGTCAGGAGGCCTGTAGTACATTGCTGTAGGCAGTGTTGCAGTGACATGATGCGTAGATACCAGTTGTTGTCTTAACATTTCGTGATGGAAGAGAATTGTTAACAGTTCCTTTTATTCCATAACAAACAACAACACTCGTGACGCTCCTGGAAGGAGGGCAACGTCCTCAAGTCACAGGACAGACTCACAGTGACAGCATGCTTGCCTCAGCAATGGCGTGTTATATTTGACAGTATGTAGAGTCAGGTGAAGCGCTGTGGTCAGCACAGTAGCACAGATGCTGATTTAGACAGCGAGTGACAGCCAGCAACAAAGATCAGACGGACTTGACACTGTTACACAGCTTGGACTGGAGTGCGCCAGAATGTGCAGAATGAGACTGTAGACTCAGTATGGATGGCAGCGATTCACAGCGATGGTGAGTGCCAACACAGACGATGGAAGACAAGTGCTGTGTTTGCCCACATGAGAAGGTAATTGACAACATTGTTTACCTGATCAGTTGAGTGCAGCTTGGTTCCGGATCACAGATCACCAGGTTAGGCGACAGTTAGTGGTCAGTGGTTTGTTAATGGGTGACCGAATGGTCAGAAGGTCCCAAGTCAGCAGCATTCAGATGCAGTACAAGTAGCAGGCCCACACTTGGGGGAAGCAGAGTCTGACAGTGGCAGCTTTCTATATATTTCGTGGCCTGGAGTGGACATCCCCTCTTAACTAACTGGTGAGTACTGATAATACCTTTCGAAATTAGGCGGTATATATGCAAGCTGATGTGCTGTGGTTTGGAAATGGTAGCACTCCTGATCTGTAATTAATAACAGGATCGAGACTGACCACAGAGCAATCATGACATCACTGCTCCATCTTGCCTGTCATGTTAGAAACTTCACATCACTGACAGTGCTGTAATGATGTAACTTCTTTCAAAAGTCCAGGGCAGTGTCACCACCTCCCTGATTACAGCTTCTTTCCCAAGAATATTCATTCATTCTGGTTGCTGAGACTTCTTGCATCACCCCTGCTGTGAAGTTGCCTGTTAAGCTGGCCACAAGCTCTGTGCATCACTCCAGGCAAGGCTGTGGTGCAAGTGCAATGTGCAATCAAGTAGCCACAAAGCTGATAATTAAAAGAGAGGAAAATATCAATTTCTTACAACACAAAAAAATAACACTTTGATACCTAATTCCATTTACAGGAGACCTGTCTCCCATACGACAACCACTAACTTTACAACGATTTGCAACTGTGTTTGACGTAAATAAGACAACATTCTGAGATGCTTTTTGCGTAAAGTCATATTGAACAGGAGACTCAAGACGATGCCAACTGTCTTCGATATCCGTTACCTGTATAGAAATCGCAATAGAAACGTACCAAATCTACAAATGTTTCATTGTGGGGAAGTGCTAAGCAGTGTTACAATGGTTCAAATGGCTTTAAGCACTATGGGACTTAACATCAGAGATCATGAATACCCCAGACTTAGAACTACTTAAACCTTACTAACCTAAGGACATCACACACATCCATGCCCGAGGCAGAATTCGAATCTGCGATCATAGCATTCGCTCGGCCAGTGTGTTAGAGAATAGATCTAATGGAATTTCGGGTACAATAGTGCCCCCTGGTTGAAGTGGGCAGTGCAGGATTAGACGTGAATTTCACTGAACACAGACGTTGGAATGGTAACATTGGTGTGGCCTTTACAAAGAAACATTCAGTGGTGACTTATGCAAGAGCATGAGGGCATGTGAACACCCTTACTTTTGACACCTTCCGGAGTTATTGGTGATTCTTCTTTGGATGCTGTTAACATTAATGTGCAAGCGATAATCGGAAATACACGGCGCTAAATCTATTGCGCTGCATTGCTACTCCTCTAGAGTCTGTGAAACTTGGTTTCACGGTCGCGAGCACACCTTCAGTTGTGCACAATTTAAGGGGCTTTTGAGCGTGTGCTACTGGCGTGACATAATTGATTCATGGGCCAAATACGTACGAATTTGATAAACAACGTGCACAGTTCGTGGTGTTCACAGCTAGCTCTTCCTATTCAACTACAAGTTCACATCAGTGCCACCAGCTGGTGCCAGAATGCAGCAGACTCTCTTCGCTGTTAGCTTCTCATGAATCCCACTAGACCATTGCACACTCCTCAGATACGCCAATTCATTCACTATATAGTAAAATTAGATCGGATACCAATACATGTGATATTTACACTGACAGAGAAACATATTTTGTGGGCTTATGAATGAGATGTATTAAGCATTGGATTTTATCATACAGTAACCCGTCTGAGGCGCTGAGAACTATTAAGTACGTCATTGTCAATTGTGAGACTGCAGCATGTATTCATGCTTCAGATATATGTTGATCTTATGGTGGATCAGGTTTATGAGAATGGTTCAAATGGCTCTGAGCACTATGGGACTTAACATCTATGGTCATCGGTCCCCTAGAACTTTGAACTACTTAAACCTAACTAACCTAAGTACATCACACAACACCCAGTCATCACGAGGCAGAGAAAATCCCTGACCCCGCCGGGAATTGATTCCGGGTACCCGGACGCGGGAAGCGAGAACGCTACCGCACGACCACGAGCTGCGGACAGGTTTATCTGTGGTGTAGGCCCACATTTTGTATATGAACATTCACAAAACGCTCTATCACTGGTTTCTTTGATATTTAGTTAAATCTGTGATCGATGATTGTGTGCTTCTGGTCCATATGGTTCTCAGCGCCTCATCTCTATTCTGGTCAAGTGATCATGTTGGAAGGCATTACTACATGAATATAATCATGTGTTTGTCTGGAGTAGGTTGTTTAGTGTGCTAGAATCTGGTTTTTGTGTGTAGTGTCAGCATGAACTGTGTTGAATATGTTTTAAATGCTAACAGACAAGAAAATTACCAGGAAAAGTTAGCTGCAAAGGAATTAGGGCTTGACTGAGAAAGTGACTACAACCGAACAATGTGAACAAAGTGTGTAATAAGTGTAAGATTTTGTGTGGGTGTAATATAACAATGTCTGATTATCTGTCCACAAGTGAATTCGTTTGCTAATACGTGTGTTAGAGATCTTGTACATTTGTCAGAAAAAAAAGCATAAAGACTGCCATTTGCACGAAAATGCGATACGGAGTGTAACTGAAGCTTACACATTATTTCGTTCTTGCCCTAATCTGTACTTAATTATGTAAAAAATAACAAAATCACCCAAAACAACTATCTTTTCAGCAAGTTGTGCATATTCTTATTATTATTACTACTGTTCTTATTATTGGCAGCGGCCGTAGTTGTGTAAATATGTTGATAAGCATAACTGTTCTATAGAAGATGCTATTGATTTCATACTCTCACTATATATCTGAGTTAATAAATTTGTGAACACACAGTGTATGATCACGAGCCACTACTGGCAACACCGGTGGGAAACAGTTGTTCACTCAAACAACCTCACTGCACTTTAAAACTGAAAATATGTGATTATTTTCACTTTTTACATGAGATACTTTGACACAAGAATAGGAAAATATGTCTCAGAATCGAAGACACTGTGTGTTTAATTTTAGAGGAATGGAGCTTTTGCAATCACCAAAAGATTCTGAGTGTGTCAGGTGCAGTTGGTGCTGAGATGTTAGTACATGTTTCTCAAATAGAACAATTGTTTAGGTATACTGAGTCCACTTTGCATACCACGCAAATAAACGAAATAACGAAGGGAAATTGTGATACTCTGCACAGAAAATATCGATATTCCTCTGACAAGCAAACTCGTTATGAGAACTGCTGCACGCCTATGGTGGACGGTGGAGTATTGGTGTAGATATGCATGACATTGAACTGTCATCCTTCGAGCCTGCTCCCAGATGAATGGCAGATTTAAAAAAGGAATAGATTGCAAGGCAAACTTGACACGTCATTTTCTCTCCCAAAGAGTGCTTTATAAAATAAATACAACAAATCTGAGGACTAATACTGATAACCAGAAAAAAGGCAAACTACAATTCCGACAGAGAATTTACAAATAGTTGACAGTTCCTGCCGACATTGGCGTAAACATATTAGGCTTCTAGTACAAAAGGCTTTTCAGTAAAGATCTCGCCAGAAGAACAAAGATATAAAATACAAAGAAACGACTGCCCTGTTATAAAACACCTTCAGCTTAGACGAAAACGAATTTTTTACCAACAAACACAGTGCAAAGCATATAAATTGAAACAAAGAATTTATAGCTTTTATTGAAACACATCTAGCTCTTTATTCACGTGAAGAGATGAATGCTATTGACAGGACTTCTCAAAATGATTCCATATTTCTAGATTTCCAGGAACTTTTCATACGATTCCTCAGAAGACACTTCTAATCAAACTGCGTGCCTATGGAATATTGCCTTAGTTATGCGAATGGATTCATGATTTTTCTGCCACAAAGACAACAGTATCTAGTAATCAAGTGAAATCATTGAGTCAGATGATGCTGTTATTTACTGTGGAGTAGAATGATGAGATCAAAACCAATTGCAAAATAATTCAGACAAAATATCTGTATGATGCGAAAAGTGTGAGGTCATCCTCATGAGTACGAAAAGAAATCCATTAAATTTTGGTTACATGATAAATCACTCAGGTCCAGGATCTGTCAATTCAGCTAAATAACTAGGAATTACATTTACGAACAACTTAAATTGGAACGATTACGTTGATAATGTTGAAGGAAAGGCCAACTAAAGACAGCATTTTATTGGCAGAGGCTCTGAAGGTGCACGGAATTTCAATCAGTAACATTCTCCCATGCATGAGGAAATATTTTATTGTCGCCAACGTACATAGGTGGAAATGATCATCGGAAAATATAAGAGAAATCACAGAACATATAGAGGTACTTTACTACGCGCTGTTAGAGGGTGGAATGCTATAGCAATAGTCTGAAGGTGGTTCGAATAACCGTCTGCCAGGCACTTTGTTTGACTTGCAGAGTAATCATACAGATGTTGAGGTATTTCTTCCGTATCCATTGTAATAAAAGAAATAATCTTTCTACCAACAAGGGTACAGTTTACACCCACAAAATTCTTATTTAATTGAAACCTAAGAAACAAGTATTTTGAAAGCGATGCCTGAAGTGTTTAGCTGTTACTTACCGCTGTTTCCCAGGAACAATTTGTAATAATTAAAAACATGGTTCATCATCTACATATACATCTACATCCATATCGACAAACTACTGCGAAGTGCATGACAAAGGTTCGTCCTACCCGTTATCAGTGTTTCTTCACGTCCCATTCACATATGGATCGTGTGACGAATGATTGTTTGAACACCTGTGTGAATGCTGTAACTGTTCTAATCCTATAGGCCTACTACTGTCAAAAATTTTAAAAGATCACAATTGAGTTTAAGCCTAGAATTAACAATAACAGTAGGAGTTTACTGTTACACACGCGAATGTTCGAATTTCACAATAGACCACAATATAAACGGGTAATTATACAATCGATAAAAGGTTATGCAGAAGTGACATCGTCAGTAAAATATGTGAATCTAGAATATCAACTCAGCCCATGCAGTCTCGAACAAAGAAAAATTCCAAAGTCGACTTTTACATACAAATAAGCATGCAAATTGCACAGATATTTTAGTTAGCTGTACCTGTGCCAACTTCTACGCTAGCGTGCTGAACAAGAACACTGCAGCATTTGTTATCAGTTGAAAGATAGAAAAATTTGCAGCACCAACAGAGCACATCTTCAGCTTCTTGCAGCTAGCTAGATATCTGAAAGTGCAATATGAGTAATGTTTTTCGAAACAGCAAAGGGGATAAATATGCTAATCTTAATATTCGTAACAAATTCGTTAACATTTTAAAAACTTTAATTATTATCAACATTGTCATAATCGTTACAAAACTCCTACAACAACATAAATTTGTATCAAAGCTAAAAATATCGTCAAAATGTTAATCGACATAAAACTTTCATTGCAAATCCCATTCCTTCCAATCTACAATATTCGCTTTAAGAGTGACAAAAAAACGGCATAAATTTTATATTTTCAACTCAGGCATGCTGCTGATTACCAGGTGCGCAATGCTACATTTGAGTCTGCCCACTTACTGTCAAATGCATTTAGCCTCAATGTAATATCGAATGATATTGAGAAATGTAGAATGACGAATTGGACATAATCTAGTGTGATATCAGGAAGAGTGAAAATCGAAGAAGCCCCCCACTGAACTAATATACTTTGTGGTCGTTAGACACACTGTCATAAAGGTCGACTCACACATGACAGAACAGAACATCAAAAGCATTTCACAAAGCATTCACACAGTGCATGAATGGGACGAAAGACAATATCAATGTCAAGGTTTCTTGAGAATAAAGACTTGACACTTGTGGAGGGGGAGGGGATGACGACGAAGACGTTATCATCATCTGCTAACACCACAAGTTAATCTACATTCGCCATGCTTCACTCATGTTACTGTAGTGGATTTCATATATTTGCATATTATTAGTTTTTATTTTATTATTATGTTTTGTTTTCTTGGCACATTGCTAACTTTCTATGGCAAGCTTTCTATTTTTTATAGAATGTTCTTCCATAAGAGTGGCTAGATGTACGAGTGTGTGTGTGTGTGTGTGTGTGTGTGTGTGTGTGTGTGTGTGTGTGTGTGTGTGTGTGTAAATAAGAACCACAATTTACGAAGCAATTTTTTGACAGTGAAACAGTCAGCTCTATTGAAGAATTAAATTGTGTTATTTCTTACATTACTTAGTACAGAGAAAGAAAAGATACAGTGGGTAAGGTGAAAAGACTCTGCATAGTATTACAGTTTTGTTATACATGTTTCTACATGTATAATTTCTTTAGAAGATATTAGTGTCGATGTACAGAAATTTTTGGGCCACACTTTTGCTAATGATTCCGTTCCTAGTGGTTTAGCATGCAAACATTGTAAATAACATCCTTTATGAATTTTGCTTTGGCCATTAATAACCTTTATCATTGCTTGGTTCTTCATTCTGACACTATATTCCGATTTTTTGAATTATGGAGGGGACAACTTCACTTTCGCCATTCAGTACTGTAACAAGAAAAGTGATATCATGTTGATGTTCAATCTAGTGTGAAGATGGCACCATTTGACCATTGCATTGCCAGCCACTATTTTACATTCTATTGATGTCTAGTGTTATCCATGCTAAGCTATCAACTCTTGAAAGACAAATAAAGCTTCTACCAAGGTATTGTCTCACAAGGGAACATTATTGACTGCTCTGTGCACCTCCATTTTCTTCATATTAATGGACTGAAGCTCAGACGTCAGTTTCCTAAAACAATATGATTCAAATTTGAAAGAATCTCTTTTGAAGAGTAGAATATTTCCAAATGCTCTCAAGTGCAAAACATCTGAATTTTATTAAAGTAGCCATTGATGACTGTGAGAATAGTGTGGAAGTTCGTTAAATGCAAAGTTTCTGTTTCGAATGTCAATTTCTTTCTTTTTCATTTAAATCTGTGTTTATATAGAAATAAAAGTGTTAAGTAAAAAAAATTGATTTACGATTTCCTTAAAAATAACATTTTTCATTTTTATTACTAAATGTGTGAAAATGTCAATATTCTTAATAAATAAGAATCTGGTGTAAAAATGCAAAATGTCAAGTAGAAAATAAGACTTTTTTTCTGGAGATTGCGCAGTATTGTTGCTAAATATACATTTTCAACAATAAGGGATTTTGCTTGCCTCTCAGCTTTTAATTTACTTGCTACTTTAGATGTTCTAACAAGCTACTTTACAGTTATCAGACGTTTGTACTAAGCAATCAACTACTGCTGATTCTGTTAATCTACTCCACGTTTTACACATGACTGCATGGAAATCTTCTACTCTTCAGAAGCAGTTATTTCAAGTTTGTTTCAGAATTGTGTCATACTCCTTTTAGAAACTGTTGTCCAGTCCTACAAGTGTAGAGGAAAACGTAAGAGGTTAGAGCAGTCTGTAAGGCCCCCTTGTTAGCTAAATAGCAGCAGCTTCACATACTGTAGTAAACACCCATTATAAAATGTACATCTGACAAATAGTGCACCGAGTGAGGTGGATCTGTAGTTAGCACACTGGACTCAGATCTGAGAGGACAATGGCTAAAACCCTCATCTGACTGTCCTGATTTTTTTCCATGATTTCCCTTAATCGCCTCAGACAAATGTCAGGTTGGTTCCTGTGAAAGAGCACAGCTGACTTCCTTCCCCATCCTTTCCTAATCACATGGGACTGAGGACCGTTGTTTCGTCCCATCCCCCAAATCAATCAACCAACCATCAAATAATACAGCCCTGTAGCAATGTTTTTGAATGCACAGGAGACAGCACTTGAAAGGAAATATAAGTGAGACATACAATAAATCATATTTTTGTGCAAAGCTACTCTTCACCATCAGCTGCAACAAACAATGGCATCTACTAGATGGGGATTTCTGCTGCGTACCCAGTTCCCAACAGGCTAAACACAAGCAGCGTAACACTTATTCCAGAATGAGATATTCACTCTGCAGCGGAGTGTGCGCTGATATGAAACTTCCTGGCAGATTGTGTGCCCAACCGAGACTCGAAATAGGGACCTTTGCCTCTGCAGCTACAGAGTGAAAATCTCATTCTGGAAACATCCCCCAGGCTGTGGCTAAGCCATGTCTCCGCAGTATCCTTTCTTTAAGGAGTGCTAGTTCTGCAAGGTTCGCAAGAGAGCTTCTGTAAAGTTTGGAAGGTAGGAGACGAGGTACTGGCAGAAGTAAAGCTGTGAGGACCGCGCGTGAGTCGTGCTTCGGTAGCTCAGATGGTAGAGCACTTGCCCGCGATAGGCAAAGGTCCTCAGTTCGAGTCTCGGTCGGGCACACAGTTTTAATCTGCCAGGAAGTTTCGTAACACTTATTGTTTTAGGCTTCCAGTGCCCATAGATTTGGCTATTACACAGTGTAGCAGTCTCTGATGCAAAAGCTTAGGTGGTGGCGACAGCACATGGAAAACTGTGTGGCAATTGTTATCTTTGACACTTCAATCACGGTGGCATCAGAAGGCAAAGTGGAGCTGACTGCAGTGCCATCATGTGCAGTGGCAACTCATCAGTAACAAACTCTTAACCTAAAGCCTTATTTACAGTGGCGCAAACGCGAGCAGAAGAAGGAACATGCATTTGCAGACAATTCAACAGTGTTTCCTAATATTTGTTTATGCATGTTCTAACCACTGTCTATTATATCGATAATAGTGAACTCACGAAAAAACGCCTTTATATAGCAGTCTAAATGTAAAAAATGAAGGTAATTTTATAGTAGTGGTAACAGGAAGTAATATGGTATTACTTTTGTATCAAATGTCTGGTATTTTCCAGTAATCAGATCCATATCAAGACTTAAACATTATTCATGCAAAGATATATATTTAAATATTTACAATGATTTTTAAATAGTGTCAACAAAAATAGTACTCATGTATCACATGCTCTCTTATAAATTATTCCTGCATTGCAAAATATGATTTTATATAGTTTTATGTCTACTGGATGTAAAAAATATCAGAATGACTTATTCTCTGGAGTATACATAGTTAGTTACAGCGTACCCATTATTAATATTATATTTAAAGAGGATACAGAAATAGTAACAACTAAAAAGTGTCCTAATAAACCAAGCTCCCAGCAGAAACCAATAACTGCACAAATATGACCATAAGTGGTACCACACACACACACACACACACACACACACACACACACACACACACACACACACACACACACACACACACACACACACACACACACACACACACACACACACACACACACACATATATATATGGAAACTGCCATTGTAGATTGTTTTGATCAGAGGCTATCAGCCTTGTCACCCTCACAGAATGTCATGCATAGCTCATATATGACATTTTTGTCCCCCATGGAGATACGAATTGTGCAGAAGCAGGGTCATCCTGTATAATTATGAAAGCAAAGTTTTCAAAAATTCAAGTGTCTTTGTCGTAAGAAGTCTTGAGGTAAGCAGCTATTGTTATTGAGAAGTGTGACAAAACAGCATTCAATCATACATCATGTTACAAAGTGAACAATAGTGTTCTTAACGAAACAAAATTTCTGGATTTCATCAGTGTGTTGTAATTAGACATGTGACTGGTCGTGAAAACAAAAGCAAAATATAGAAGTTACATATCTGATAGCACAAAGACAAAGTGTGTATAAAATGACTACATTATTTTTGAAATTGATGTTAGATGTGGAAAAGATGTAGTTTGTATGAGTGTGTACATTATCCAGAAGTGACAAAAGTTAATACTTATCAAAGGTTACTTGTAAATAAAACCAAGATCAATAAATGATTTCAAAGTTAATCCAACTTTGGGTTAATGAATCATATGGACTGAATTTACAACAAATTTTCGACAAAGTTCACAAAACTGTGACGTTAAGCAGAATGTGTTACTGATATTTGACAACTATAGAATCTTATATTGCCTTCCTGAAATAAGATTAATGCAAATGACTGAATATGTATTGTGGTAGACTTGAAATGAAAGGTGCAATTACAAATTCATGGCAAAGAATAATTAATGCTTTTCTTTGGCAGAGGTAGGTTTTAAACCAATTTGCACCCTTTTATTAGTTGGAAATAAAAGCCCGGAATAATGAAATTACAAAAATACTTTCACAAAACTCATGAAAGTGCAATCAGTACACTAGGGTGACACGCCAGCAAGGGAAAGATACTGAAAAATAAGAATCATACATATATGATTTTGGTTGAAAGTTGTATGTCAAGGGCAGGGTACCAATAATCAAGTGTTAATATATATTAGCAAAATAATGTAACAACTATTCATTGGAAAATTTTAAAAGAAAACATTTTTCTTTGGTACAGTGAGTAATTTGTCTCGTGACATCAAAGAAATACGAATATAAATTTGATTTTATCCATACTGGATGAGAGGTCGTGGTTGTGAATGTCAATGTTAAAAAAGATATCGGCTCAACCACTTGTTTATAGTGTAAAACACTAAGATTGACGCGTTTCGGAAGTCAAGCTTCCATCATCAGAATAATGAAAAGTAAAAGAACCTGTTAAAACTCGCTAAAATGGAACATGCACCAGGCACAGTACAACTGATAAAATTAAAACATCGTGGCTACTTCCCTTGTTGCAGCCGTGTCTTCCAAGGTGCATCTCCACATAGTCGTCAAAATATAAAAAACTCTAAAATGGTGTCGCCTATGGAGTTCAACATCTAAGCACATGGCTCTCTCCTCTATCGTCGTAAACCGCCCGTGCGTCTTCGTTGATATCACACACCACATAGGCAAACACGACACTGAAACGCGAGTGAGCTCATGCGCAAGTAAACAAGGAAGTCACAGAGATGTCTATACAAACAGATAACGTATACATATTCCAAGGACCTCAAACAATGATGGTATCCTGCCAACTGCTAAAAATGTAGTTACTAAAAGAAACCAGTGAAATGTTTGAAAAAGTTATTTGTACCACCAGTTAGCTGTTCATTCAGTGTGTTCTGATTATCCACGCTTTGAGCGTAATTTCCAGTTGTTCTAGTAGATCCAGCTTTTTGCCTTTGTCCTGTCTGTGTAAAATAACGAGATCCTGATCTATTCCCAACATGGGGTGTCCCGTTTCCCAAATATGCGTGGTTACAGCTGACTTTTCGAAATTATTAAGCCAGAAAGCATCGCTATGTTCTTTGTAACCTACTTTAAAGGACTTACCAGTTTGACCTACATAGCTTCCCTTGCACGTGTTACACCGAATTTTATAGACCCCAGCTCTCTCATACTTATCGCTTCCCTGCTGTAAATTATTTCTTAGTTTAAAAAAAATGGCTCTGAGCACTATGGGACTCAACTGCTGAGGTCATTAGTCCCCTAGAACTTAGAACTAGTTAAACCTAACTAACCTAAGGACATCACAGATATCCACGCCCGAGGCAGGATTCGAACCTGCGACCGTAGCGGTCTAGCGGTTCCAGACTGCAGCGCCTTTAACCGCACGGCCACTTCGGCCGGCTCTTAGTTTAAACCGCAGCGTATTATTGGTCTGAAAGGGCCACGGAATGTTGTAAACGTAAGTCTGCTATAATAATTTAACTATGTAAAACGCTCATTTTACGCTACTGTTAGTATCAATGTTTTTATTATTTGAAATAGACCCTGCCAAAAGTACGAATTTAAGAGAAAAGTGCTGTGGGTGGCGAAAGTATAACATTTCTGCTGTGGACAAAAGTAACACTCTTACTTTCGTTCCTGTCACTGAGAAAACACTATTAGGGACACAGAGCCCCTGCTTTTTCTCATTAGCGTCAGTAAATTACGTATAATACTGTTAGGAGATTTTGCTACAATGTTTTACTCAACAAATCTTTAATTTACTTAGTTATTTTACTACAGGAAAGAAAACTAGTTAGGACGACTACAAGAAGACTAACTGTTACACCTATGTATCAAATTGCGGCAGATGATGTTAAAAATTTTAGCGTAAGTGTTACAGCAGCAGTAAAAAAACACAATATGTGCCATGCGACTTTGCATCGGTACATCAAAAAGAGAGAGAAGTGTGTGTGTGATGGCAGCACCCGACCTCACGTCGGGGATAGAAGTGTAAAACAAGTGTTCTCTGACGAAGAAGGAAAAGTAATAGCGGAATATGTAATTAATGCATCAGCGATATTTTACTGACTTTGTCCTAAGGATATCCGTAAATTAGCTCACGAACTGGCAACAATAAACATTATTTAAATGCCATCGACTTGGGTAGATAACCAAACTGCAGGTCCCGACTGGTTTTTAACATTCATGAAGACGAATCCGCAGTTGGCTATTCCGTCGCCTCAAGTCGCAAGTATCGCTCGAGCAACAAGGTTTAATCTAACAAATGTGAATGCCTTTTTTAACATCTTGGCTAATGTTATGGAGAGATACAAGTTCTAGCCCAAGGACATCTGGAATATGGACGATACAGGTATCACCACTATCCAGAAGCCAAACAGGATTTTCGCTAAATGTGGAATAAAGCAGATAGGAGCCATCACTTTGGCTGAAAGGGGCACCATTGTCACAGTTTCTGTTGCTGTCAATACTCAGGGAAGCAGAACTACCCCTCTCTTTGTATTCCCTTGCTTAAGGTATCATGACCATTTTGTTTGAGATGATCCCGCTGGTTGCACTGGAAAAGGTAATGCAAGTGGTTGGATGTGGAATGAGGAATTCTTGGTGTTCTTGCACCACTTTGCAAAATTTGCTACACCAACTCCCAAGCACAAATGTTTGCTGCTTCTTGACAATTACCAATGTCATATATCCATAGAAGCCCAAATTTTTGAAAAAGCGATGGGGTAGTTATGTTGTCATCCCCACCACACTGTACGCACAGGATGCAGCCTCTAGACCGTTCAGTTTTATGATCATTTAAAAATACGGTCAATGCTTTTGTCTAGAGCTGGATCAGGAATCTCCAGGAAAGACCATGTCAATTTTCGAAATCCCTTCAATTGTAAGGGAAACACAACCACTTGCTGTAACTCCCAGAAACATTGCAGCAGGCTTTCATTGCACAGGCATAGTACCATGCAATCGGAGTGTGCACAGTGAAACTGATTTTGCGCCATCTGCTGTCGCCGATCGCCTAGCGCCACAAGCTTCTGATCATGAACAGCAAACTGTGTCCTTGGCAGAGCCATTAGCGATTTTCGGCTGACCATCTGAAACTGTGAGCATATCTAATACCGATCCAGCATGAACACATAAGGTTTGCCTTGTTCATTTAAATTACAACCGTACACTTTCCTAATATTATTCCAATTTCAACATCCTCCATTTTATTTCATCAATTTTCTATTTCTATGCTCAGTTTTACATTGTTTTTATCTCTAATGTGTCAGACAATTTTGGCAAAATCGTAATCAGGTGTAACTTATCTGTAGTCAGCTACAACATTAATTTATTCTACACTTCAGACATATAACAATCGTAACTTCCTTATCCAGGACACATACCATTATTTCAAACCTGCTAACTGAGATGCACTTACTGCAGCACCACCAGAGTCACAAATAACATATTACCAAACTGTCTTAGCATTGACAGACAAAATATCACAAGTGACAGCACAAAATCAACTTATATTCTGCCCAGAACATGCACTAAATTGACACAGTGTACACCACCATTGTCATCATCTCCATCAAAATGACGATTGCAAACCATTACTTCAAATCTTGCCACCATATAAACATATCCCACATAATATATTCACACAACTCAACAAAACTCCATGACCCTCAAAATAATATATAAATTACAAAGTGTTTTGGTCATAGCTTCCATACCACATTCATGATGGCATAGCACTTACACCAAACAACCATATCAACTCTTCTTCAAGATTCTAACATAAGTAGCAATATAACAAATCATTTTCCAATTTTTCTTTGAAGATGTGGTGACAAGTAAGTACTTTCCACAAATTAACACTTATCTCTAATTGCCACAGGGATAAGAAACAGAATTGACACAATTTGCAAAACTGAAGCTCAAAGAGATCCATAATCAAGCTCCTGATTAATATGTCAGATGTTTCTTCAGTAACCACGTTTATTGCTGAGTACACTCACAATATTACTCTGTTGTTGTTGTGGTCTTCAGTCCTGAGACTGGTTTGATGCAGCTCTCCATGCTACTCTATCCTGTGCAAGCTGCTTCATCTCCCAGTACCTACTGCAACCTACATCCTTCTGAATCTGCTTAGTGTATTCATCTCTTGGTCTCCCCCTACGATTTTTACCCTCCACACTGCCCTCCAATACTAAATTGGTGATCCCTTGATGCCTCAGAACATGTCCTACCAACCGATCCCTTCTTCTGGTCAAGTTGTGCCACAAACTCCTCTTCTCCCCAATCCTATTCAGTACCTCCTCATTAGTTATGTGATCTACCCATCTAATCTTCAGCATTCTTCTGTAGCACCACATTTCGAAAGCTTCTATTCTCTTCCTGTCCAAACTATTTACCGTCCATGTTTCGCTTCCATACATGGCTACACTCCACACAAATACTTTCAGAAATGACTTCCTGACACTTAAATCTATACTCGATGTTAACAAATTTCTCTTCTTCAGAAACGCTTTCCTTGCCATTGCCAGTCTACATTTAATATCCTCTCTACTTCGACCATCATCAGTTATTTTGCTCCCCAAATAGCAAAACTCCTTTACTACTTTAAGTGTCTCATTTCCTAATCTAATACCCTCAACATCACCCGACTTAATTCGTCTACATTCCATTATCCTCGTTTTGCTTTTGTTGATGTTCATCTTATATCCTCCCTTCAAGGCACAATCCATTCCGTTCAACTGCTCTTCCAAGTCCTTTGCTGTCTCTGACAGAATTACAATGTCATCGGCGAACCTCAAAGTTTTTATTTCTTCTCCATGGATTTTAATACCCACTCCGAATTTTTCTTTTGTTTCCTTTACTGCTTGCTCAATATGCAGATTGAATAACATCGGGGAGAGGCTACAACCCTGTCTTACTCCCTTCCCAACCACTGCTTCCCTTTCATGTCCCTAGACTCTTATAACTGCCATCTGGTTTCTGTACAAATTGTAAATAGCCTTTCGCTCCCTGTATTTTACCCCTGCCACCTTTAGAATTTGAAAGAGAGTATTCCAGTCAACATTGTTAAAAGCTTTCTCTAAGTCTACAAATGCTAGAAACGTAGGTTTGCCTTTCCTTAATCTTTCTTCTAAGATAAGTCGTAAGGTCAGTATTGCCTCACATGTTCTAGTATTTCTACGGAATCCAAACTGATCTTCCCCGAGGTCGGCTTCTACTAGTTTTTCCATTTGTCTGTAAAGAATTCGCGTTAGTATTTTGCAGCTGTGGCTTACTAAACTGATTGTTCGGTAATTCTCCCATCTGTCAACACCTGCTTTCTTTGGGATTGGAATTATTATATTCTTCTTGAAGTCTGGTGGTATTTCGCCTGTTTCATACATATTGCTCACCAGATGGTAGAGTTTTGTCAGGACTGGCTCTCCCAAAGCCGTCAGTAGTTCCAATGGAATGTTGTCTACTCCGGGGGCCTTGTTTCGACTCAGGTCTTTCAGTGCTCTGTCAAACTCTTGACGCAGTATCGTATCTCCCATTTCATCTTCATCTACATCCTCTTCCATTTCCGTAATATTGTCCTCAAGTACATCGCCGTTGTATAGACCCTCTATATACTCCTTCCACCTTTCTGCTTTCACTTCTTTTCTTAGAACTGGGTTTCCATCTGAGCTCCTGATGTTCATACAAGTGGTTCTCTTATCTCCAAAGGTCTCTTTAATTTTCCTGTAGGCAGTATCTATCTTACCCCTAGTGAGATAAGCCTCTACATCCTTACATTTGTCCTCTAGCCATCCCTGCTTAGCCATTTTGCACTTTCTGTCGATCTCATTTTTGAGACGTTTGTATTCCTTTTTGCCTGCTTCATTTACTGCATTTTTATATTTTCCCCTTTCATCAATTAAATTCAATAGATCTTCTGTTACCCAAGGATTTCTACTAGCCCTCGTCTTTTTACCTACTTGATCCTCTGCTGCCTTCACTACTTCATCCCTCAAAGCTACCCATTCTTCTACTACTGTATTTCTTTCCCCCATTCCTGTCAATTGTTCCCTTATACTCTCCCTGAAACTCTCTACAACCTCTGGTTCTTTCAGTTTATCCAGGTCCCATCTCCTTAAATTCCCACCTTTTTGCAGTTTCTTCAGTTTTAATCTACAGGTCATAACCAATAGATTGTGGTCAGAGTCCGCATCTGCCCCTGGAAATTCTTACAATTTAAAACCTGGTTCCTAAATCTCTGTCTTACCATTATATAATCTATCTGATACCTTTTAGTATCTCCAGGGTTCTTCCATGTATACATACTTCTATCTATATTACTCTAAGACAGTAATATGTCTGAAATTCCATCTTTCAGCAAATAGTTCAGCAGAAAATCAGTTTCAAGAAAAATGGACAATAGTTCCGTAACAAGGGTCAATAATTATGCACATTTTCATCTATTTACTCAAACAGTTTCAAAAACATGTAAGATCTTCTCTGCCAGTAAGTTATTCACAGCAAATACAAAATCATTCTGAAAATGTAAATATTTACCCAAATCCACTCACACTTCCTTGAAATAGTATGAATACACTCTGGCTCATCTAATATTTCATCAACTTTTCTTTAATATGGTAATCATTTTGTCTTATACATCCTTGGCTTCAGAAAAAAAATATAGAAATACATAAAATTATTAATTTATACAGCACCCTTTTCAGACACATATAATAAGAACATTCCCTTTCCACAAATATCAGTTTATTTCGCATTAAGCAAACGCGATATGTAAGTAATTTTTTCCCTGTGCTGTAAGATTACTTTTTAATTTTAACCATTCTTAATCTCTAGTAAAGATGATTCTTAGCTAAGAGTTATTGAAGTAGAAGATAACATTTAAAGCTGAACAGATGAGTAGGAGAAAAAGTGCAGCAGAAAAGGAAGAAAACTTCAGAAGTAATGCTGCTTTGTCTGGGGCAATGCAATTTTCACACTCGTGTCATAGTCACAGTTCCATGACTCAGTGGGAACAGAATCATCAATGTTCACCCATAGCATCACTTGTCACTACAGCTTCTGCTTCAATCTCTGTTATGACTCTAATAGAGAAAGTGAGTTTTAACACTTCCTATTCCATATCTTTGCAACATACTGCAGAAAAATAAACGCTAGCTTTCTTTTGACTTTATCCTTTGCAGGCTTGCACGTAAATGTAACATCGTCTCCCATAAATGCCTCTATGACACAGTTTTCAGCATTTTCAAACTATCATCACAATAAATGTTATGGAAAGCGCTATAATCAGCCTAAACTTTGTTAACATGAGTCAACACATAAATATTTTTGTCTTTTATTCTACAGATATTTTAAAAAAAATATAACGCTGCATATTCCTAACATTTGTTTCAGAAAATCTTCTTTGTTAAAGTTCTGCAAATTCCATGTAATATCTTGCTAGTTTGGACAAGAGGTTCAAACTGATGAGAATGTGTTTAAGGCATTATACTAAAAATTGCGTCTTGTTCGACAGAATTACTATTGGTTACTTCAACTGAATTTTCTCCTCTAAAAATAAAACAGTCGTCACTGCCATTACTATTAGTGTTCCTAACTCTTGCATGATTGAATCCGATTTCGATACATTCATTCAAATTTAATATTTCCAAATTATAAATTTCAATTTCACTAACTTTTTTTCTTAGTCTTTGATTGCTTACATTCCTATACACTAATACTTTATCTTGTTTCTTACTAACTTCAGCTCCAATTGTCCACTGATTTTTACAAAGCAAGGCGGCGCATTTCTTAGCACACTGGACACATGTTTGGGAGGAAATCAGATTTGCATGGATCCATCCAGATTTAACTTTTCCTTTATTTCCCTAAATCGCAGCAGGCAGATGCTGCAATGCTTTCTCTGAAAGGGCATCCTTATCCTTGAAAAATTTTCAATGTGTGCTATATCAGTTACGACCTCAACGTCGATGGACATTAAACCCTTTTCTTCCTTCCTTCCAACCTTCATTGCCTTCTTTAAGTTTTGCGTGTGATTTTAGAACTATTTGGTCCACAGCTCGTGGTCGTGCGGTAGCGTCCTTGCTTCCCACACCTGGGTTCCCAGCTTCGATTCCCGGCGGGGTCAGGGATTGTCTCTGCCTCGTGATGACTGGGTGTTGTGTGATGCCCTTAGGTTAGTTAGGTTTAAGTAGTTCTAAGTTGTAGGGGACTTATGACCTTAGATGTTAAGTCCCATAGTGCTCAGAGCCATTTGAACCACTTTTTTAGTACTATTTGAATGTTGTTTTCTTAAAGTTTGAAATGTAATTTTTCGCTAGCATCTTGCATTAATATTGCTTTCATCTTTTCCAACTGAACTATTAACGTTCTCATTATTTCTTCTGAACCTTGAGTCTTTACCTCTTCTAGACCCAATCGATTTTCTACATCTGTCGCCATCCCACTGTTTCTGAGAGTACCTTTCCACCATAGATTTCGTCATGAGTGTTTCCTATTGTTTCCCACGGATAAAATAATGTCGAATTAGGTATATTGAAAACACTGAACTATGTAACAAGTGTTGTTGGCTGCACTCATCTTCACGTGCTACAGTTCAGTTCAGCAACTGTTTTCGACAGTGCGCTCTGTTCTCAATTTTTCAAGAAATTTATGGGATCCAGGTACCTCGTTATCCTGCATTTGTCATCCACCATTCTTTACACATTTTGGACACTGCTTTACTGCTGAAAAATGTAACAATAATTAATATTTCAGTCTGTGGTTTTACATCTTGGCTTAAAGCAATTAATTAGTATCAGTGAGAGAACGTAAAGTAATTGTATTACTAATCTTCAGTGAGAGAACGTAAAGTAATTGTGTTACTCATCTTCTACCTGGCAAGGGTGTCTATAGTCTCCAATAGTGCATATCAGTTTTCCTACAGTCAGGTCTGGGTTGTCGATCGAGACTGAAATACCAATTATATAGTGCATTTTTATATTTATTTCCACTTTTTTTTTAAAATTTTATAACGGCATTGACTGTTCAGTTTCTACAATTACAGAGAAGATATCACACATCTTGTAATTTAGCCCCAGAACAGTTACACCACGATTAACTCATTTCAACTAACTAACTGGTTACCAGCATGCCATTATTTCACCATCACAGATCCAAAGACGTTTCTGTAGCAGAGATATACAGAGTGTAATAAAAATGTATGGCACAAAGTGCAGGACACATTCCTCACACACAGATGAAGAAATTACATTGTATGAACATCGGTCTGGAAATCCTTTGTTTCCATGTTATAACTCCTTTTCACCAACTCCTTAATCATGGAATACACAAGAGTACAGAACGTTAGAATCATGGGGAATATGAGCTCTTGGTGACATCTGGTTACATTTTGCATCACCAGTGTTTTGTTGCACGTGTCGCTGTTTCCATGCAACATGCGTCATTGCTTGTTTACAGGTAACAAGTATTGCAGAGATCAGTACAACCGCTGCAAACACACTGTTTGCTACTTAATCACAGACTTGGTTCATGCAGTAGCAGCGTACCCAAATGCCCCATTTGATGTATGGACTAACTCATGCCAATGGCGCTTGCGCTCAATATTTGTAGTGGGAGAGTTTCTCAGGAAAAAGGTGCCCCAACAGAAAACGTTTGAAGCCATTGATCGTCATCTTAGGGAAAATGGGACATTTAAGCCTGATACTCGCGATGGGAGGAGGCCTAGAAGGATGAGGACGCTGCTACGGTTGGTGTCAATTCTTCATGCAGTTGACAACAACTTTAGATTCAGGACAAGACATATAGCTGCAACACTGAATGTTGGCCACTTGACTGTCTGGCGAGTGTTACACGAGGACCAGCTTAATCCATACCATTTACAGACACTATCATTAGCTGATTTTCCTACAAAGATATCCTTCTGAAAATGGTTTTCAACATAGAGTCAACTCTAATTTTAGTGCAATGGCGCCGTTCACAGACGAGGCGTCTTTTCAAATATATTGTAAATTTTCACAATCGGCGTGTATGGGCAAATGCCAATCCTCATGCAATCGTAGAAGCAAGTCATCAACGAAGATTTTTTTGTCATTGCTGGGCCAGCATTGTTGGTGACTGGGACCACCTCATTTTCTTTCACCCAGGTTCAACAGACAGAGTTATCATAATTTTGTAGAGAATGTTCTATCTAATGTGTTAGTAGATGTGCCTTTAGCTGTGTGACAGAACATATACTGCATGCACGATGGAGCACTTCCTCATTTTGTGTTAATGTCCGCTGGCTTCTACGTAACAGATTTGGAGACAGATGGTTAGGTAGTAACATGGCCTCCATGCTCTCCAGACCTAAATCCACTGAACTTTTATTTGTGGGGACATTTGAATGAACGCTCTTAGCTCTTGTGAATGGAACCTGAGTGCAATATGATCAAAGTCTCCGTGCCTGTTTATGGAAGGCTGTCAAACCTGATGCAATACTCCAGGGATACATCAATGCATCTAAGGTATTACGGTATATTGATAATTTTTACTTATGGACCGTCTGACAGCAACTGAATAAAACACAATTTTAGTGCCATGCGCGTATGGCACTAAAATTGTGTTTTATTCAGTTGCTGTCAGACGGTCCATAAGTAAAAATTATCAATATACCGTAATATTACACGCAACTGAGGAAGACAGGACTACAAAAGTTGAAGATGCATCTAAGATACACTACAGTGGGGGGTTGGTGCATGTTTTAATGTCCATGGAGGGCATATTAAACATGTCCTATGAGAAAGAGTAGCATACAGTAGGCTAGTGTGTTCTGTTCATGCCTGTTTCTCATGATTAATTAGTTGGAGAAAATGAGTTGTAACATGGAAACAAAGCTTTTGCAGACCCATGTTTATATAACATAGTTTCTTCATCTACGTGTGAGCAATGTGTCCTGCAATTTCTGCCATACATTATTGTTACACCTTGTATATTTAAGTTCTTTCAACGCAAATGTTTACTGAGTTTTTCAAACCAGGACTGCTGTGTTAATTTGTCACATTTAAATTATTTCTACCTCACACAAGTGATTTGACTTATTTTTATGTAAACAGGATGACTAACTCTCTCAGGTATACATATTCTTACATTTATAACATACTGAATGTTCTTATTATATTCAAATAGGATAAATAAAAAGTAACAACCGAAAATTACGTTAATAAACAAAGCTCCCCAGCAAAAAACCGAGAATCATTTAAATCCAAATAAAACTGGAGTTAGACGCAAAAATAGGAAAGTTGGCATAATGAGATTTTATTTATATCACAGACTGTCAACCATGGGTCGTTACACTGTGTAGAAACAGTTACACTGAAGGAAACAGAATCAAACACAAGAGGCACAGCATACCAAATCCAAATATGCTGCATTATTGTTGTTTGAGCACTAGTAACCTCCACACAGTTTTCACTAGACACATAACTAGTTATAGCCATGACAGAAAACTATGATATTGTGAGAGTATTATTTTACAGGGCAAGTGTGCTGATTTTGATGGAGCAAACAACCTTCATTGGAATTATTCCAAAACTTCGTACTTATACTGGTGTGCAAAACTTTTGGACGAAACCCACTTTTGCATGGTGTGTCACAGCCGAGTAACATAGCTTGAGGGAAGACCTACACCTACATCTACATCTATATCCATACTCCGTAAGCCACCTGACGGTGTGTGGCGGAGGGTACCTTGAGTACCTCTATCGGTTCTCCCTTCTATTCCAGTCTCGTATTGTTCATGGAAAGAAAGATTGTCGGTATTCCTCTGTGTGGGCTCTAATCTCTCCGATTTTATTCTCATGGTCTCTTCGCGAGATATACATAGGAGGGAACAATATAATGCTTGACTCCTCGGTGAAGGTATGTTCTCGAAACTTCAACAAAAGCTTGTACCGAGCTACTGCGCGTCTCTCTTAAAGTGTCTTCCACTGTAGTTGATCTATCAGCTCCGTAACACTTTCGTGATTACTAAATGATCCTGTAACGAAGCGCGCTGCTCGCTGTTGGATCTTCTCTATCACTTTTACCAACCCTATCTGGTTCAGATCCCACACTGGTGAGCAGTATTCAAGCAGTGGGCGAACAAGTGTACTGTAACCTACTTCCTTTGTTTTCGGACTGCATTTCCTTAGGACTCTTCCAATGAATCTCAGTCTCGCATCTGCTTTACCGATGGTTAATTTTATATGCTCATTCCATTTTAAATTACTCCTAATGCCTACTCCCAGATAATTTATGGAATTAACTGCTTCCACTTGCTGACCTGCTATATTGTAGCAAAATGATAAAGGATCTTTCTTTCTATGATGAACCACACAGAGGCAAAACTGCGAGAGTTTGGTACTGAAAGTAACTGAAAGAAATACAGAATGAGATGAACAGATATGACACTTTTGTTCATAGACAATAATTACCCTGAAGTCACTACGATTAATGGTGGTCCCTGGACAATGCGAAGGTAAGACATCATTCTTAATAGGGTGTTTGATCACCTCAGATGGCAGTTCATGCTCTGCAGAGTGCTAACATGCTGGCCAAAATGTTGGCAAGGAGTGGCTGGTGTCACACACAGTACAGGTTTCTTGTTATTGATAAATCAAGAAAACCGATTCATGGTAGTTATAGACAGAATTTTTAGGAGTTTCTGTATACAGGGTGAATCACCTAACGTTACTGCTGGATATATTTCGTAAACAACATCAAATACTGACGAACCGATTCCACAGACCGAACGTGAGGAGAGGGGCTAGTGTAATTGTTTAATACAAACCATAAAAAAATGCACGGAAGTATGTTTTTTAACACAAACCTACGTTTTTTAAATGGAACCCCGTTAGTTTTGTTAGCACATCTGAACATATAAACAAATACGTAATCAGTGCCGTTTGTTGCATTGTAAAATGTTAATTACATCCGGAGATATTGTAACCTAAAGTTGACGCTTGAGTACCACTCCTCCGCTGTTCAATCGTGTGTATCAGAGAGCACCGAATTACGTAGGGATCCAAAGGGAACGGTGATGGACCTTAGGTACAGAAGAGACTGCAACAGCACGTTACGTCCACATGCTAACACCTTTTATTGGTCTTTTTCACTGACGCACATGTACATTACCATGAGGGGTGAGGTACACGTACACACGTGGTTTCCGTCTTCAATTACGGAGTGGAATAGAGTGTGTCTCGACATGGCAGATGATTCCATATCAAGGCCACTGTGGTTCCAAACAGTATGTAAGACGAAAACCAAATCCAATTGGCATTAAAGTGTTTGTTTTGCTCAATCCCAATGCAACAGTATGTGATTTTGACTGTTACCAAGGCAAAACATCATTTCCTCAGAAGCTGCTTCTACATGTCATTTGTACTGCTTCTATCTTGTTGCTCACAAAATCATTACATCATGGCCTTATGATATAACATGACAGATTATTTACATCTGTTAAATTAGCTGATTTGCTGCTTGAGAAAGATCTAGCATCTACAAGGATCATTATGAATAAGAGAATTCCAAAGCAGACCCAGCTAAAGCCAGATAAGGATCTGCAGAAAGAAGGATGAGGCTCATAAGACATGCTGGTCAGAAGTGATCAAAAGTTGGCAGTTACAAAATGGATGGACAACAAAAGTGTTGTGATGCTGTTGACCGCACAATGTATTGAACTTAGTGACACGTGCTGGAGGTGGTCCAAGAAAGAGAGCAAATATTTACATATTGAGAAACACAGTGTAATAAAAAATCATAATCAGAACATGGGTGTTGTGGATATGGCAGATCCGCTCAATTCCTACTGCCCAATGGGTGCAAGGACCAAGAAGTGGACACTAAGAACAGTATGCCATTTCACAGACGTTGCAGTTTGTAATTCTTGGCTTCAGTTAAAAGAGGAACAGAAGGAATCCAACACTCCAACGAAGGAGAGCTAACAACTGAGATCTTTTAAGATGATACTTGCACAACAGCTTCTGAATCGAAACAAAACAGTAGGTAATCAAGAGCAACAAGAGACTCATAATGACAAGACAAGAAGAACCTGAGACAAGTGCACCAAAAACAAGTAAACCAGTAACACTGCAACCTCCAGAACCCGAAAGCAAACAGAGCACATGCCGGAGATAATTGAGACAAAAGTATTTCAAAAATGTCATAGAAAGAATTGTAAAAAGCATTGGAGAGTAAAACATGTAACTTGCAAAGTGTTTTTATGCTTAAATGCACAGCGAAACTGCTTAGCTGCATTTCATAACAGTTCATATGTGTATTTGTGGAACTTGTACTTTGTAATTTACCATCAAAATAATGCAATAAAAACTACTATATTCCTTCTACATGGTGTTAAAAATTGTTTTCCACTGTTATAAATGAAATGTATCAGTAACAACATCCTTAATCTACATATTACAATTTATGAATAGCTTTGACCCAAAGTATAATATCCCATACTTTCATTTATGCCAAAATGACCAATATACAATTTTTTTACTATTTTTCTCAAATTCAGTGATTTTTTCCCACACGTTTCACATATGTTGTTTTTAAAATATTTAAAAAAATATCTCAGGACTCGGGAGGTGAAACCATACAAGAAAGGACAAGGTCTCTTCATAGATAAAAAAAAAACCCTTAACTATGCTACCAAATGGCCCGCTTACAAATATAGATCTGCTCAAGTTTCTCAGGAAAAAATTCTACATTCCAAGATTCATAGGTGTTTTTATGCGCGACACATTACCAAAGACTAGTGGAAACCAGGAGAACGTAGAATTGTGGATTTCGATGTTGCTTGGGGGGGACTAGAAACCCATTGGGTGGCATATGTTAAGAAAAATACAAATAACGTCTACTATTTCGTCTCATATGCAGACTTGCAACCACCAGAAGAGATACAACGATACTTCACCGGCAGAAGACGTGTGTTCTACAATTTTCATCGCTACCGGCAGAAGACGTGTGCAACCATTCTATTTGTGGTGTCACCGCCAGACACCACACTTGCTAGGTGGTAGCCTTTAAATCGGCTGCGGTCCATTAGTATACGTTGGACCCGCGTGTCGCCACTGTCAGTGATTGCAGACCGAGCGCCACCACACGGCAGGTCTAGAGAGACTTCCTAGCACTCGCCCCAGTTGTACAGCCGACTTTGTTAGGAAAGGTTCACTGACAAATACGCTCTCATTTGCCGAGACGATAGTTAGCATAGCCTTCAGCTACGTCATTTGCTACGACCTAGCAAGGCACCATTACCAGTTAATATTGAAATTATAAAACATGTACCGTCAAGAGCGATGTTCTCCAATTGTGGATTACAGTTAAGTATTCCAAGAACTACGTTATTTTCTTTATAGGATAATTACTTTACGTTGTTCTAGACCTCACGCCAATCTGCGTGAGCCTAAAAGCGTGCATTTCGGCCTCCTCTAGCAACACGGTGTTGGCTCTTCTGCCAACACTTCACTATTCATTTTGTTATCTTCCATGTTAAACTTCACCTTCATGTTCAGAACTAATGTAATTTGTCTACTGTGTATCCTTTATATACACAACGAAATAGGGGATATCTTTTTTTGTAAATAACAACAACGAAGTTATACGATAACGAATTTTTTCATTTATTCAGTTTACACACATACAATAAGATTTTTGAGATACAGTTCAGTTCTTGAGATACAGTTTAGTTCTTGAGTTACAGTTCAGCTCTGGAGACACAATTTGACTCTGATATTTCAGTGCAGAGATACTTTTAACTTACACACTAATACTAATAACTAGGGAAGAAAACCCCCCAACTGCGACACTAGTTGAGAATATTTTTACAATGTTCCAGTAGCACTGGATGTGAATATTTACAATATGATTACTCTTTACCTCTCAGTAGAACTAATTCTCCTTGCATGTCAAAATTATTGTAGTTATTTTATGTTTTTTTATGTATTGTTATGAGACTAGATATATGACAGTGACTAATAAGAGTATTTTGTCGCGAAATATGGCTTAGCGCGAAAATTACGGCGATCGCCATAATTGCTTGCGTTCTTACCAATAACGTAAAGGCTGCTATTCCCATATTGGTGCATTTCCTGACGTGAGCTGGAATTATAAATGTCAGCTGTCAAATCACGTAGGGACTGTTAACCCAGTAATAAAAGTTTTTGATATTGTATTGCTACGAGTCGTAGTATTAGGAGACACTGGTTATACTCAAAAGTGGGTAGACGTATGGTGAAACCCCCCAGCGTTCAGGCGATTATTAACAGTATTGTGTGGCTCACGAAATTTTGTCACTTTTTCTAATTCCTTTCAGATATTGTCTTACATGTCTTTGAAGTTTCAGAGAATATATACACAATTTTGTCGGTTCAGGTTTATTTCAGAGCAGTTTCTCGTGAATATTAGAGTTTTCAGTTCATAAACAAAGTGAGATCGTGGCCAATTGAGAAATATAACAAAGAGTGTGGTTTTCCAAGTAGAATTTTGGATGACTTCACAGTTCAGATTTTGATAATTATTTTTCCTGTGGGTTGAGGTCATCACAAACTGCTGTTTGTGTATGAGAAATCGGCTGGAAAATTTCCTCATGTCATCACGTTGTAGGTGTCGCCACCGGCGCCAACCTCGTGTGAATGCTCTGAAAAGCTAATCATTTGCATATCACAGCATCTTCTTCCTGTCGGTTAAATTTCGCCTCTGTAGCACGTCATCTTCGTGGTGTAGCAATTTTAATAGCCAGTAGTGTAACTTCCTGCCTTTCTTTGTATTCCTTTTTACAGCTGCATTCAGTGATGCTGTAACCGCCTTGTGATCATGGATACCCTTTCCTACACTAACCGCAAAAAAATTTTGGATCCGTTTGTAACTTGCAGGTCCAAGACGTTATCTTCATGCGTCCATTCTCTGATCAATTGCTCAAGGTAATTTTCCAGTAAAGCACTTTGAATAATTTAACATCATTCTTTGTCTGTGTCAACCATCCTAATCCAATCTGTTGCTGGGGAGTTAAAATCTCCACCAAAAACTACAACATAAAAACCAAACTAAACTTGTCCTGAACAGGGCATGAAGGCCCAACTGTACCAACCGTCCGCCGTGTCATCCTCAGCCCATATGTGTCACTGGATGTGGGTATGGAGAAGCATGTGGTCATTGTACTTCTCCCCCAGCCGTATGTCAGTTTCCGAGACTGGAGCCGCTACTTCTCAATCAAGTAGCTCCTCAGTTTGCCTCACAAGGGCTGACTGCACCCCGCTCGCGAACAGCGCTCGGTATACTGGATGGTCACCCATCCAAGTGTTTGCCTAGCCCGACAGCCCGACTTTGGTGATTTGATGGGAACCGGTGGTACCACTGTGGCGAGGCCGTAAAAACAATAATATGGTGATACTATATTTGAGATGATGTGCATGCAGAGAAACAAGGCAGTTAGTGGATACAATAAACCCCTCATTGGTGTCTATTTACATCAGTCAGTTCAAATGGCTCTGAGCACTATGGGACTTAACATATGTGGTCATCAGTCCCCTAGAACTTAGAACTACTTAAACCTAACTAACCTAAGGACATCACACACATCCATGCCCGAGGCAGTATTGGAACCTGCGACCGTAGCAGTCGCGCGGTTCCGGACTGCGCGCCTAGAACCGCTGGACCACCGCGGCTGGCACATCAGTCAGTATTCAATGCTGTTAGGATGATGGTTCAAATGGTTCAAATGGCTCTGAGCACTATGGGACTCAACTGCTGAGGTCATTAGTCCCCTAGAACTTAGAACTACTTAAACCTAACTAACCTAAGGACATCACAAACATCCATGCCCAAGGCAGGATTCGAACCTGCGACCGTAGCGGTCTTGCGGTTCCAGACTGCAGCGCCTTTAACCGCACGGCCACTTCGGCCGGCTGTTAGGATGATGCCACATCGACTCCTGGTGTGTTGATCTCAATGCTGTGTGTTGCCAATGCACAGCCAGGCAGCCAGGCATCGAGTGCCTGAATGATCGGGTGGCGGTCGAAGGTTTGAAGCCTGACGGCGGTGGTGGCAGTCGCTTCGTCGTCTCAGGGTTAACTGGCACTGACTGGGCGTCACAGTATAGCCCAGTAGTTCAACAGTGAGAGGCTGTACTCGGGGTGTTTAGTACTCGGACGCGTGAGTGGCTGCGAACGCAAAAATACGTGAGAGGGCTCTGTATGTCCCCTACCTTGAAACAAGAGTTAAATTATGTTATTAAAGGATATATTAGCAGAATTTTGAGGGATTAGTGATGCAGAATTAATAAGAAAGTATTGATTTTTATTTTATGACCTATAATTAATATGGTATGAAATACAGTACTACCAATAACATTATAAAATCCTTGTAACCCTACAATTATCTGTCAGTTTTACTTACGCCCAGTAGAAGATCTTTTCACTGAAAGTAAGCTGGCCGCTGTGGCCGTGCGGTTCTAGGTGCTTCAGTTTGGAAATGCGTGACTGCTACAGTCGCAGGTTCGAATCCTGCCTCGGGCATGGGTTTGTGTGATGTCTTTAGGTTAGTTAGGTTTAAGTAGTTATACGTTCTAGGGGACTAATGACCTCAGATGTTGAGTCCCATAGTGCTCAGAGCCATTTGAATCATTTTTGATTGAAAGCAATGAACCTACCACATAATTTCACTACAGTCATTACAAATAGTTTTTGTGCATTTGCAGAATAATTAGCAACTTGTTATGTCCAGTCAGTGTGGGTATACAAACATCTTCTTTCGATGATCTGGATTCTGAAATCGTAATCTGTTGGCGACTAATTTGATATGGATGTGGGAGAAGGTGACTGTTCTCGCTACATGAGAAAAAATTCCTTTTATCAGATCTGCTTTCCATGTGGCTTGTGATGTTGGAACGTCCCCTTAGAAAAATTTATACAAGACTGTGCTTATCCTGACACACAATATTTTTAGCGCAACGCAATCTGACTTTCAAAAATCCCTACAAAAGAATGGCCCTGACTAACATTAACCTATACGTTTCACAAATCACTTACCTCACAAAACTCTTCGTTACTCGAATTACTGCAATACAGCGAGCGCCACTACAGCCAGCTAAATAAAAGATTCAAACTACTGAAGGCACTAACTTCTGATAGGCATAGTTAGCAAATGAAAGATTTTAATAGAGAACAAACAAGGTATTTACCTTAATAGTCATAATATATATAGCAGTTCATGACATCCAGTCTTACAAATTTCTAAACTCCGCCATTTCTCTCCCCACATGCACCACTGCTGGCGGCTCACCTCCAACTGCCCAACGCTATGCGCTGTTAACATCCAGCTGCCCAACACTACAATGGCAGACAACAATGCAAACTAGCCACAGACTGCACACAGCACAGCCAGTGATTTTCATACAGAGCGCTACGTGGCGTTACCAATAAGAAAACCTAAACAGACTACTTACATAGCCCCCATGCTCCCCACAAAAAATTTTACAATTTTTTTTTGGCACTGGCCAATACATATTTGTTAAAATTTTGTTCACAATTACAATAACAAAGAAATCAAATGCACACACTTATTGATACAATGTTGGTCAAAAGCTAAAATTTTCTCACAGTCCATAAAGACAGTTCTGATAGTTCATCACAGTAAAATTGCAGTGTTTTTCTCAAAGTCTGAGCAGTAAAAGAAAATGCACACGGAAGTAGTGGATTTCCTTGCAGTCTTGAAGAAGTAGTGTTGTCCTTCCAACGGAAAGACAGTGCTGACTCTCGACATGCAGACAGGTAATGGGCCACAACAGAGCAAACCCACAGCAGAGTCATCCGAAGTTTTGAAGAATATTGGTAGGTAGGTCATCACAGAGTAGACCCACTGTAGTCCTGGTAGAGATTACGGTATTGGTGGGCCATCAAAGGTGCAGACCCACTGCTGTCCTTGTAGAAATAATGGTATTGATGGATCATCAAAGATGTAGACCCACTGTAGTCCTTGTAGAGATAATGGTACTGGTGGGTCATCAAAGATGCAGACCCACTGTAGTCCTTGTGGAAATAATGATATTGGTGGGTCATCAAAGGTGCAGACCCACTGCAGTCCTTGTAGAAATAATGACACTTAAATCTATACTCGATGTTAACAAATTTCTCTTCTTCAGAAACGATTTCCTTGCCATTGCCAGTCTACATTTTATATCCTCTCTACTTCGACCATCATCAGTTATTTTACTCCCTAAATAGCAAAACTCCTTTACTACTTTAAGTGTCTCATTTCCTAATCTAATTCCCTCAGCATCACCCGATTTAATTTGACTATATTCCATTATCCTCGTTTTGCTTTTGTTGATGTTCATCTTATATCCTCCTTTCAAGACACTGTCCATTCCGTTCAACAGCTCTTCCAAGTCCTTTGCTGTCTCTGACAGAATTACAATGTCATCGGCGAACCTCAAAGTTTTTACTTCTTCTCCATGAATTTTAATACCTACTCCGAATTTTTCTTTTGTTTCCTTTACTGCTTGCTCAATATACAGATTGAATAACATCGGGGAGAGGCTACAACCCTGTCTCACTCCTTTCCCAACCACTGCTTCCCTTTCATGCTCCTCGACTCTTATAACTGCCATCTGGTTTCTGTACAAATTGTAAATAGCCTTTCGCTCCCTGTATTTTACCCCTGCCACCTTCAGAATTTGAAAGAGAGTATTCCAGTTAACATTGTCAAAAGCTTTCTCTAAGTCTACAAATGCTAGAAACGAAGGTTTGCCTTTTCTTAATCTTTCTTCTAAGGTAAGTCGTAAGGTTAGTATTGCCTCACGTGTTCCAACATTTCTACGGAATCCAAACTGATCTTCCCCGAGGTCCGCTTCTACTAGTTTTTCCATTCGTCTGTAAAGAATTCGCGTTAGTATTTTGCAGCTGTGACTTATTAAACTGATAGTTCGGTAATTTTCACATCTGTCAACACCTGCTTTCTTTGGGATTGGAAGTATTATATTCTTCTTGAAGTCTGAGGGTATTTCGCCTGTCTCATACATCTTGCTCACCAGATGGTAGAGTTTTGTCATGACTGGCTCTCCCAAGGCTGTCAGTAGTTCTAATGGAATGTTGTCTACTCCCGGGGCCTTGTTTCGACTCAGGTCTTTCAGTGCTCTGTCAAACTCTTGACGCAGTATCTTATCTCCCATTTCATCTTCATCTACATCCTCTTCCATTTCCATAATATTGTCCTCAAGTACATTGCCCTTGTATAAACCCTCTATATACTCCTTCCATCTTTCTGCCTTCCCTTCTTTGCTTAGAACTGGGTTGCCATCTGAGCTCTTGATGTTCATACAAGTGGTTCTCTTCTCTCCAAAGGTCTCTTTAATTTTCCTGTAGGCAGTATCTATCTTACCCCTAGTGAGACAAGCCTCTTCATCCTTACATTTGTCCTCTAGCCATCCCTGCTTAGCCATTTTGCACTTCCTGTCGATCTCATTTTTGAGACGTTTGTATTCCTTTTTGCCTGCTTCATTTACTGAATTTTTATATTTTCTCCTTTCATCAATTAAATTCAATATTTCTTCTGTTACCCAAGAATTTCTATTAGCCCTCGTCTTTTTACCTACTTGATCGTCTGCTGCCTTCACTACTTCATCCCTCAGAGCTACCCATTCTTCTTCTACTGTATTTCTTTCCCCCATTCCTGTCAATTGTTCCCTTATGCTCTCCCTGAAACTCTCTACAACATCTGGTACTTTCAGTTTATCCAGGTCCCATCTCCTTAAATTCCCACCTTTTTGCAGTTTCTTCAGTTTCAATCTGCAGTTCATAACCAATAGATTGTGGTCAGAATCCACATCTGCCCCAGGAAATGTCTTACAATTTAAAACTTGGTTCCTAAATCTCTGTCTTACCATTATATAATCTATCTGATACCTTTTAGTATCTCCAGGATTCTTCCAGGTATACAACCTTCTTTTTTCATTTCAGTAAATATCATAAATTAAGAACTCTACAGTGTAATCATGTTTTCATTAATCACTCAAATATGTGTACTGTAGCGCTAAACTGTGCATCATGTTGTAAGATAATCTCTGTGGAAGTCTCGTAGTTATCGTCCTCCGAAAGCTAAGTTCTGCAGAAGTCAGTGTACTTACCTCATGATAAACAAAAGTGAAATGCTTTGCGTATCGATAACTTAGTTATTACGCTTATTGCCGCGATGAAGAAAGTACTATAATGTAACATATTGTTGTGCTACAGAAAATGTTGTCTCATTGTAGCTATAGCACAAAAGTTACTACTAAAAGATGTTTTACTTTCCAGAATAATGCATAAAAACTGTGCACATATAAAACAGAAACACTGCAAAAGCAACGTTGTAAATTGTCACTCATTAGTAACGTCGTGATATAATCGTGTAGCTGTCACATAAACTAACCACTGTGTCATCTGATATCTCACAGAAAGTACTTTAAATCCAGAATGTATCTTCAAGTAAAGCAAAATGTTGCATTAAAATCTCATTAGCAGTACTGGTAAATGTTCTAAGTATTTGAGCCTTATAGTCATTACGTAATCGTGCAACTAACAAGCAAGAATGTACACACACAATAACACTGTGTCGTCTGTTCACAATAACAATGCATTCGTAATTTCTGTTTAAATAAGTTCTCTTGGTTCTTGATTGGATATTTAACTTCAAACATTGTTGCATGTTAACAGATTCTAAGTCAGACAAAGCATACTAGTAATGTAAAGTGAAAAGTTATATTGCAAAGACAAAGTTAAAAAGCAGATTATCTTTCAATAAACGGTTTTACATGTGAAATGTGGTGTAAACCTTTACTCTTCCTAGTACACAGCGTTTCAGTTTCAATGCAATTATCATGTGGTATACGTCGGTAAGGAACACTGGAATTTTTCTCAAGGTTAGCTTATGTTATTTTTCTCAAGCCCAGCCGGCGCCTGCGGCTGCCTGCGGTGCGAGTCATTGTCTGTCTCTTTGTTGGCGTACGTCGTTATTGGGATTAGGAGACCTAACTTCTACAAATTCACCTTGTCGAGAGGGTCCTGCTCTGTTTGAATCCCGCCAGTTCTGATACAATTCAGGTCTGTCGTTACGATCATATCGTCTGTCGTCATGTCGGTAGATTCCAAAGTTTCTTTCACGTCGGTCACGTGGTGGAGAATTTCTCCCTGAATCGTAACTGCGTGCTGGACTGTTGCATCTAAAGTTATTCTTTCTCCCTTGATAATAATTATTTTGGTTCCCATATTGTCTGTTTCTCTGATTGTTTCTGTGATAGTTACTACCACGGAGAGGTGATCTTTCCCTGTAATTATTACTACTCTGCCAACGGTTGTCATACGGGTGGTGTCTGTTTTGGTCACGATTTACGTTGTAAGAATAGCCTTGTCGTGTATTATTTCTGTCATCGCGGAATTGCGACGGATGTGACCTGTAATTGTTGTGTTTCTGTTTTCGCGTTCCGCGATTGTCAGTGTCAATTTCCAGTTCTTGTAACAGTCCCTGAAAAGCTTCAATGTCGTCTTTGCAACGTCCTGCTAAAATAATATGTCGTAAATGTTCAGGCAATTTGATTAAGCAAATGCGGATGAGTTCTGAGGGGCTGTATGGGTTTGAAAGATACTGATTCTTGTGCAACATGTCTTCAAAATATTTGACAAGACTGGAAAATTCAGATTGTTCAAAGTGTTTCATCATCATGATGCTATGTTTTACTCGGTCTTGTGTAGCTTGAGACCAATATGCTGAGAGGAAGGCATGATAAAATTCTCCTTCACTGTGACAATTGTGAATGACCGATCGCATTCTTACAGCTGGTTCATTCTCCAAGTAGCCACACATAAATTCTAACCTGTGCTCCAATGACCAGTTGGGAGGAAAACAATAAGAGATTTGATGAAGCCATGCTTGTGGATGAATGTCGTTGTCAGAATTCTTAAATGTTGTGAATTTACATGTAGTAAAGAACAGCTTATAGTCAAAATCATCGTGTCGGCGAGTCGCACATCGCTCATTGTTACTTCGTTTCGGCGGTTCCATCTCAAAATCCAAAGCGCCTTGCCAATTTCTTTCATAATTTCCGAAGTGTCTTGTGTTATTATTTTGTGGTTTTTCCGTATTTCTATGTCCCTCTTCCCATACTCGAGCGCGAGTGTCCTCTGAAATATGTAATTCTTGTATTACTTGTGCCAACTGATGTTGTACTTCCCGGATTTCTCTTTTTGATTTTGATTTTGTTTGAATTTTCTAATTTGTTCATACTCTTCAGTGTCCATGAAGGCTACAGGTGTTGTGTCATTCAGATCATCACCTACCTTTGTAGATAAGTTAGTGAACTGATCTGAAAGTTCGGCTACTTTATCCGATAGTGAAATTATTCGCTCCGTGTGTTTTCCTGAACCAAGTTTCAGAGTGTCCATTTGTGTTGAAATCTTATCTACTGTGTCCTTTAAGTTTTCCTGAGGTTTTCCAAGTTGCGTAACCGGATCAGTAGATGCTACTGAGTCAATTTTAGCTTGCAAGGTGTCATGATTTTCATGAACAATAGTTTGCAGTTCTTTTATGTCTTCTTCGTGATTCTGTAATGCATTTTCATGACGCGAAAAAATAGGTTGGAAAAGCTCACAAATTTGTGTTTTTACGTCATTACAGACTTTTTGACATTTCTATTCGATTTTAAGTAACTCAGCAGTAAACCTTCACGTGTTTGTTCAAGCGTGGTGTCTAACTTTTGAAGATTTTATTCCATTATGTCTAACTTTTGTAGCTTTTGTCTCATTTGTTGCATTAATTGTAATAACAATGCACTGGTGTCTGAAACATTTTCCTCAGTGCTATTCGGCAATGCATTTGAACCGGCAATATTCGCAGTTTGAAAAGCAGAAAATGTGTATTGACTTATTTGAGAAAACGGTGAGGACGCAAAACCTGAATCTACAGTATTTGCAAGATTGTGTCCTGTCATTTGGGATTCCTGAGGCAAGCTGTTGCTGACCGATCGATCGATAATGCTTCCCTGTTCACTAATTGTTTCACTGTTTACACCATTGTTTGCAGCCCGCTCCATTTCCCTATGCACAATTACCAAATCACTACTCTGAACATTAGTTAATTCATTACTCGGTGGCGCTAACACACTGCTTTCGTCTTCACTGTCATTTCTCAGTTTACTTTGGAGCCTAGTATTACGTTTTTCACACGCCATTATTGTCACAATATTTCACACGATAACACAGAAAAGCACAATTTGAAGAGCAAAAATAAGAGTACACATTAACGTAGCACTGAAAATAATATCTCTTTAATTGCAAGCGCAGCTGCGAAATAATTGCTGCAAATCTACATGCATGCCACAACTGTTTTACTGTACAACAACGAAAAACTACAACTACAAAGGAAATTCTCTCTATAATTACGCGCTAGCAATAAACAAAAGCTACACTAATTACACAAACTACAAGAAAAAATCAGAAGATTCCAGTGAGGTATCCTGGGCTAAGGGTCGACATATGGAACGTCCCCTTAGAAAAATTTATACAAGACTGTGCTTATCCTGACACACAATATTTTTAGCGCAACGCAATCTGACTTTCAAAACTCCCTACAAAAGAATGGCCCTGACTAACATTAACCTATACGTTTCACAAATCACTTACCTCACAAAACTCTTCGTTACTCGAATTACTGCAATACAGCGAGCGCCACTACTGCCAGCTAAATAAAAGATTCAAACTACTGAAGGCACTAACTACTGAGAGGCATAGTTAGCAAATGAAAGATTTTAATAGAGAACAAACAATGTATTTACCGTAATAGTCATAATATATATAGCAGTTCATGACATCCAGTCTTACAAATTTCTAAACTCCGCCATCTCTCTCCCCACATCCACCACTGCTGGCGGCTCACCTCCAACTGCCCAACGCTATGCGCTGTTAACATCCAGCTGCCCAACACTACAATGGCAGACAACAATGCAAACTAGCCACAGACTGCACACAGCACAGCCAGTGATTTTCATACAGAGTGCTATATGGCGTTACCAAAAAGAGAACCTAAACCGCCTACTTACAATGTTCTACAAATGAACTCAAGACTTCTATTGCTACTACAGCCAATAAATTAGTCTTTCTGACTGTCATTCTCAGCTACACATGCCCTCTGATCAAGAGGATCAATTCCTGATTTACATTTGTCATAGAATAAAGATTTCTCTCACATGCTTGTTTTTAGTTTCTTCACCTACAGAGGTGCAATGATGCAGTGAACTTTCGCAATGTCACACATTTTCTTTTGACCACGCAAAGTACAACTGTCAAATAGCATTTCAAATCAAAATAATAATTATAAAACTTCTCTGGACATGGAAACCTTCATTTCGAGTAGACTGTTCTATTTGTTTTGTTACCATACCTCTCACTGGAAGAGGAGGACTTTTGATGATATTGTGAACACACAGGTGACAATGATTTACTCTGTTGAGTTCCATCATGACTGAAATCAGCAGTTCTGTACTAGGTATCGTCTAATTCATCAACTTGCTTCACTTTGGACGCTGGAAGACGTGGTTTCGTTACTGTGGAAACTATTAATATCCTGATCTCTGCTGTCTCCTTTATCAAGGACAGCTTCAACATCAAGTCACTCAGTAGCAGTTGATTCAAAATATCAATCACTTTGCAGACATCAAATGATACTGGTAGTATGGTACCCATGTTCTAAGTAAGTAATAAAAGTTGCTTACATAGTTATTCTGCTTACAAATGGAACTTACTCTGATTAGTCAAATAATATGCCCACTGCTCACAGCAACGTTGGACGCTGCTTGGTGGCGTTGTGGGCACGTGACGTGGTAGCAAAAGTATGTAAGCGGAGCAGACACGGACGGGGGATCACTCTAGCGAAGATATGGGCTGAAAATGGGGAAATCCGTTAAGATTTGACAAAGAGCAGATGCCTATTACACAGACCCTGCAAACGAGTACCTCGAAAACGGCGAAGCTGGTCTAATGTACACGTGCTACTATTGTGAGCATCTGTCGAAAGGGGTAGAAGAACAGTGAAACACCACTAGATGCTAAATGGTTGGACGTCCACTTTCTTCACAGCATGTGCGGTTCAGAGGCTTGTCTGCCCTGCAAATTGGGATAATTCTGCCGAAAGAGCACGACGCAGATGCTCGCACAAGTGTTTTGGAGCACACCGTTCATTGTGTGTTGTTGAACATGGAGCTCCAAAGCTGACCACCCCAACCAACATGTTCACATATTGTGTGAAGCTTAATAACGATTTCAGGATCATTTTGCCAGATAAATACTCAAAATTTATTACTGGTTGGAACTTTCGGCTTTTTGATGATGTTAGTCTTGAACTGATATATAAAGGAATGAAGAAGTTTGAAAATAATGGTAACGAGTTGCATGATCTGAAATTTCTACTGAGAATCGGAGTATGCATTACTTTACTTTGAAAGTATAATTTCAGCTACCTTATTAAATTTGCGTTCATATGATGGCATGAGCGTCTAAATTGAATTTTGGCAGTTATTTATATATGAAAATGTCGTTTTCTGTGTGTGTTTTGCCTTTTAATTTATTTAAAAAATAGGGCTTTTCATTTTTACGTTATTTGTGTACAAAATGTCTCTATCTGTAACACCGCTCTCGTGTCCCAATATACATCTATTCACAGGCGTTCATAGCCAGCAACAAGAGTCGTGAGATCTCCTGTGAATGACCTTGCAGCAAAACATCACTATAATCAATTGGAAGTATAAGTGTTTATACAAGCTCCTTTTTGAGATAAAGGGGAACTAGGTGCTCAGATTTTTGTCTATTATTGCTGCTAGAATCTTTGCTGAAGGAGATAAGTTGATATTTGTGAAATTAAGGATTTCCGATATTTCGGCCTAATGAGCCTAGAAGACAGTCAGTTCCACTTGGTTTTCGGATTGGCTGAAGTTTAACCTTATATTCTGTGCCCATTTTGAAAGTGCACACATGTCGATATTTAAATTTTCCAAAGCTGTTTTCTAGTTTACATGCATGTGGTATTTTCAGCACAACAAAAGTGATCATACATCATTGACATACAATGAAACGAATACAGGGCCTAACGCAAAGCTAGGGGGAATACCTGTTATTACCTGTCTCCATCGTCTCATTATGGTGCTGATCACGACACTTTTGGTGTGCGAGAAATGACTACACTGCACTGGGCCATGAAATTAACCACTGAGTTTGGCAAACAAAATGCTGATGACGAGATCGTCAAAGGCTTTTCTGAAGTCTAATAAGCGCATGAGAGTCGCCTCTTGTCTATTTTTGGCAAGCTCCATATCGTCTGTTCTTTATTAAGTGAGATGACATGCTGTGATATATATGAAAACATGATTGGTATTCGACTAGAATGTTGTTTGTAGTTGTGTAGAGGGTTAACTGGTTACGGACTGTACAGTGTCAAGTAGTAAACAGTGTTAGAAGGATTCAAATTGGTCAGTAATGAGAGGCTGCTGTGGCAATGTTCTTTGTAGGTAGTGGCTTTTCTAGTCACTGTTACCACACCTCAGGGGAAACACATATGGTTAAGGAATGGTTGAAGGTATGTAGTGGGTAGTAGTGGATAGTCATTTGGCACATGATACCATGGTATCCAGTGGATGCTGATCTGATGCATGATGGCTTTTTTGATAATATTGCAAAGAACATGCTTCAGGCAGAATTTTCATTGCTAGTCATTTATCCCCATGAAGCAATCAGTAAGTAACATTTTCGTTTGGGGTTAAGAAATCGCCATTCTTCTTTTCTTCAACTCGATTTTCGACTTGGGAAATAGTGACCAGGAGACAAGGAGACTACTATTCTTTTTTTAAAAAAATGGTTCGAATGGTTCTGAGCACTGTGGGACAACTGCTGTGGTCATCAGTCCCCTAGAACTTAGAGCTAATTAAACCTAACTAACCTAAGGACACCACACACATCCATGCCCGAGGCAGGATTCCAACCTGCGACCGTAGCGGTCGCGTGGTTCCAGACTGTAGCGCTTAGAACCGCTCGGCCACTCTGGCCGGCCTATTCTTTTCGCTAAGCAGTTAAAGTCAGTTGATGTACTGGCGAGGTCTATATTTTCTCCAATTATACAATTTATGGGACTTTTAATCCAGATATTTGGGGTTTCACTATGCTTTCACACCTCACAGCTCACAAAATTATATTCAATGCACCAGCACAAATTTACAACTCATCTTAGACAATGGAAAACTGAGATATACTTTTATTTACTGCCCACAACACTGTCACGGTGTACAGATTAGCTGAATTTCATGACAGTGCACTATAGAGACCTTCGTGCTCAAATGTGATGCTAATTTGCAGTAGTGATTATAAAATGAATGAAGTGGAGACAGCTGTAGAATAATTACTGAATGAGTGTAACCTCCATTAGATCATATAGGTTGGTCATAGTTTGAATGATGTCTTCCTACTTCTACTGAAAATTACTCTTGAGCTGCCACACAGTACATTTGAAGACTTCGCAAACAGAAATCTAACACAATATGCTAATTTAAGTGAGCGCCTAAGAGCGGTAGGCCATTATTTGAATTTTGAAGAAGTAAGCTTTTGTCGAATACGTTTCCTTGCGCAACTGCTTTATTCAATAAATATCAACTTGAGGTTTATGAATATGTGCATTCCAAGTGACGTGAAAAACTGGGAGATTGACTTACCCATACACTAGAAAGACATTTCCGAGGCGGAACTCTTAAAATCAGTGATAGTGACATAGTCTATATTAAACGTCCTTTTCAGTGGGGTGGTGTACACATATAGGTTAGTAGTTTCATAATTCATACGATCAGTAAGTTCATCTCACTGTATTATAGCTCATTAATATCGCCCAGTCTTTGTTCATATGTCGCTAGACTGTATCAGCACATGTAAATAAATTCATGGTTCATCTGCTTAGCTCCATTATAGCGTCACTTAATGTTGTTACCTTGTACATGTTATAGGACCTGAAATGAACATATCGATATTGTACCAAATTGAATGTTTATTTGTGAAATATCATGTGCTGATTCTTTGAATTCGGTTTTAAAACTACAGGTAAATATCAAAGTGCAAACTCCAGTTGTTCAACAAATGCTAAAAGATTTCCTAACTATTAGCATTCACTCACCTTCAAGAACCTCTGAATTCTATCATCCACTTTAATAGCTCTGAGATGGTTAAACAAACAGTTTTCGTACACAGTGTGAAGGACAATGTACAATCAGAGATAGTGACGTAGTCTATATTAAACTGAGTGAAAGTCCTTCAAGTCGTATCTCCATATACTGTAGAATGAAACTACACAAGCAAAAGCGCTAATAGCCAACATAACCTACTGAACAAAGTACACAGTAAACCGATGTACTCACAAAACTAATAGTCCATGTGCCACTAATTCCAGGGTACAAGTGTGGATAAAAACATATCATTTTCCGGTAAAAACTTGGCTGAAACAGCAGATGGGCATCCGATCCAAACCATGCAAGATCAGTAATATACTCGAAAACACATTAAAAAAAAGGAACCTGGGCAGCACAAGACAATCTTCATATGATAGGATGAAACGTATGAGCACAAAACATTGCAGAATTAACGTAATGTAAATTAAAACACAGGTCATAGTGTCTGTATACTATGAAAGAGGAGATATCTATTATCGTCAAAATCTGTGGGGGGAAATGAATTGAAAGACACACAATCCATGCGAGTCGTCAGCTGTACATACGATTAATGTCCAACGTAGCTAACCTCATTCCTGCTGGAACCTTCAAACCTAAAAGCTCAAAAACCACATGGATAATATTACATAACGATAAATCAGAATGGTGAACATAATATCTTTTTAAATACTGCACAGTCAACTTCTCTGAGTGGTAGCCTACACCATTCCTAGTGTTCAATATGGGACGTTCCAGGAAGTTATCCTTATGGACCTTTATAATAGCCCTGATCCACGGTGCATCCAGTTTCATAGGCGTCAACAACTTTCATTGATAGGTACTTGGAAAAATAGATGTAGACTTTAGATGTTGCTTTAGATGTGCGACATATTTTGCTGTCGTATCGTATCTGCAACACTTGATGTTTTGGTGATGGAAGAAATCATGAACTATAGCCCCTTATTGCCGTCCCTTGGTAACAACAACAGCCTTCCTCTTATGGGAGCTGAGAATAACAATCAAACTCGTCAAGTTTCTTACTGATATTCTGAAGCAATACATTATCACCAGTCAGTAGTGATTTAGTACCCAGTCTCGAATTCTGGCTACCTTGGCCCTTGGTGATTTTACTAATATCGACGATCGTGTGAAGTTAGCACCATTTTCTCGAGAAATATACATTTTTTTCACAGTTCTTGTTAGATGTGCCATAGTTCTAGAGTTCTTTGCACAAAATTTCAATAGTTCTGCAGAATGTAATGAAGAAAACAACAAGGCTCGAAAAAAATTCGGAATCGAAAACATTCTTTGTCAATTTCCGCATAATGTAAATAAGTACAAGAGTTCTGAGCACAGTTCTGAACAGAACTCCAAGAGTTCTATCTGTTCAGGATTCTTGATAGATAAGTCATAGTTCTAGAGTTCTTTGCACAAAATTTCAATAGTTCTGCAGAATTTAGCGAAGAAAACAACAGTACTCGTAAAAATTGTGGTATAGAAACCATTTTTTGTCGATTTTCGCAAAAAGTAAATTCGTACAACAGTTCTGAAGACAGTTATGAACAGAGCCCAAATAGTTCTATCGAAAATCGAAATATCATTTCTTTCTGCAGCTAATAGTTTACGAGATAATTGCAATTTAAGGAGAAAATCTTTTCACTTACTGTGAAGTTGGCACCCTTTTTTTCAGAAATGTATATTTTTTCAGAGTTCTTGATAGATATTGCATAGTTCTAGAGTTATTTGTACAAAATTTGAATAGTTCTGCAGAATTTAGCAAAGAAAACAACAATACTCGAAAAAATTTTCGTATCGAAAACATTGTTTGTCAATTTTCGCAGAAATTAAACTTGTACAACAGTTCTGAGGACAGTTCTGAACAGAATCCCAAGAGCTCTATCGAAGATCCCAATAACATTTTTCTATGGCGATAATAGTTTGAGATAATTTGATTTAATGTGGGACACACTTTCTCTACAGAAAATATAAATATATTCGTACAACAGTTCTGATGACAGTTCTGGACACTACGTGAAGAGTTCTATCGAAAAACCTAGTAGCATTTTTTTGTGCAGGTAATAGATTAAGAGGTAATTGCAACTTAATTAAGAACTCCATCAGAGCTCCTACTGTGAAGCTGGCGCCCTTTTTTTTTCAGAAATATATATATTTTTCAGGATACTTGATAGATAAGTCATAGTTCTAGAGTTCTTTGCACAAAATTTCAATAGTTCTGCAGAATTTAGCGAAGAAAACAACAGTACTCGTAAAAGTTGTGGTATAGAAACCATTTTTTGTCGATTTTCGCAAAAAGTAAATTCGTACAACAGTTCTGAAGATAGTTATGAACAGAGCCCAAATAGTTCTATGGAAAATCGAAATATCATTTTTTTGTGCAGCTAATAGTTTGCGAGATAATTGTAATTTAAGGAGAAAGTCTTTTCACTTACTGTGAAGTTGGCAACTTTGTTTTCAGAAATGTATATTTTTTCAGAGTTCTTGATAGATATGGTATAGTTCTAGAGTTCTTTGTACAAAATTTGAATAGTTCTGCAGAATATAGCGAAGAAAACAACAATGTATAACATAGCTGATTCAGGAACCCTTTCCTTCTGATACAATTCTTACTGTTGCCACAAAAAATGACTTGTGGATAGATTAAAACCGTATTGATCATTACAAAAATATAACCATTGACTAGCGGCGCACATTTCTTGCAGCGTTGTACAAAGCATTCAGCTTATCCGCTGTTAAAATACGACACTTAACGCTATTGTAACATTTTCGATGGATGGCTTCCATTTATCTACAGTGTCGGCATCTATCGAATTATCTTCATGCAAACGTGATGCCAGGATCACACACTTCCCCTTTTTAGGTACGGAGGAAACTAGAGTTCAGTCTTATGGAAGCCAAAAAAGGAACTGTGGGCAGCCCTTCTTTTACTGATAGCAAACTCTAGAGAAATCTCACGCCTGTTTTTCTTCATCGTGCCAACAAAAGAAAAATTCTCCCTTCATAGCTCTATTATCATCCAGTACTAGTGAACCAGTTGTCCGCTTGCACATTTTGACCTGACTGATATGTAGGTTTACACAGTCACAGAACAACATCAAAATGTTTATTGCTCAGTTGGTAAATCCTTCTGGTTGCAACATAGCGTATATTTCCAAATTGTACAGGTAAAAGTCTTAAGAATCCACAAAAGCATAGATTTTAAATCCATACTTGTTTGTTTTGATAGGTACATATTGGCAAAAACTGTACCTTCCACAGAATTCTTCCAGCTTCTTGTCTACTGTAACATTTTCTCCAAGGGTATAAGGTTTGTGGTAGTTGCGTACAAACACAGTAAATATTTCCTGAATCGCTGTTAGCTTGTCTAATTGTCTCCTTTCATCACGAATAGCGCGACTGTAAAATCTAAGGCACCCCACAATAAATTTGAAACGTTTTATGTTCATTTGCGAGGTGAAATTTTTCAGTGCCATCCAGATCTTCTAGGCTTTATCTGTTGCTTTTGTTAACAACAATTAAATACAAGAGACTGATTAAGGTTTCAGTTCAATAATATCTATTGATTTTACCCGTCTCTTATGCTGAAATGAAGCTTTAATGCTCTCAAAATGCTGATTGAAATACAAAACTACAATAGACAAATATCATCTATGAGGCAATTACAGCATGACAAAGGCTACTTTGGCTGCGCCTATCGGTCCAGGTAAACTTCAAATAATATTATCCTCTTCCAACTATATGCCCTGGATTTCTTCAGCATGATCAAGTACATCACACTTAAATTAATAAAATTCCTATAAAATAACGCAACCAGGCACAGTGTATTAATTTGATATTTGACGTTCAGACAGCGGACACTGACGGTTAAACAGTTCAAACAGAATTTCAGTGCATTTTACATTCTGGATTAGCTTTGTACTACTTACTACGTTGATAAACAAATAAATTAATTGCTGAAATGAAATACGAAATGGCACAGTGGATAAAAACGAGCAATCGGCTCATATCTCATCAAGAGAGGATTAGCGTCGATACTGAATCATACAACAATGAAAGGCATACAGAGAAAGGAAGCTATAACGAGAGGGCACCATTGCTACCAGTTGTTGACAAGTAATTTGCAGAATCACACAATGAAAAGCATATGGAGAAGGGAAGCTATTAACGAGAAGGCGCCAATACTGTAAATTGTTGAAAAGTAATTTACAGAAAATTTCTACATGTATCAATTTGAACAGATGGGGCCGTTGGAAGGATAATGAAAACTATGATACGTCCCTGAGACCTCTCAAGCCCAAAAAATAATAAACAAAGCACAGCAACAATGCAAAGGTCGAGGCACTACATCTGGAAACAATGAACACTTGAACTGCGTCTTTTAAACAATCGGCAAGGTACGTCAGCGTAGCAGTTACAATAGAGGTAGCATCAAAGCTTCTCGCGGTAGCATCAAAGCTAATGACAACAACAGCTGCACTTTTTGGGTGGCACGCGCCGCGTCGTGTGAAGCCGCCCGCCTGCGCTGAATTTCGCTCCTTGATCTGCCCCTAATGACTAAACGTAACAATACTACTCACACTCATGGAAATAATAATTATGCTCGTGCAGTCAGAGCTCTTGTGCAGTCGGTGCTTGTTGTGCAGTCGCTGCTGCTGTGTAAGCGATATTTAGGACTGTAATACTCATAAAAATGTACAATCTACCAGAATTGAAACGTCTTCTCAGCATGGAGGAATTTAAAGTAATCGATGATAGAGGCATTCAGTTTACTCCGTCTGATCCGGTCTTCCAAAAACTGTCTGATGCCATGGCCGACATCGGCTCGAAAATGTCTTCAAACATATTTACACAACAATTAAAGAAGATCGTCATGATCTGCTTACTTTTGTTAGAAACACTTTCAGGCTGGAATGTTTCGTTGAAGAAAAAGACGACGACAGCAAAGATGAGTCGAGGAATGTTTTTGGTTTTTCGTGCTACAAGGACATGACAAAGCAATTCGACTTACTACTGACAGCAGAAAAATGGTCTACCATAAAACCAACAAAGAGGAAACTGGGAAAGCCTTCAAAACTGGAAATAGGGAAATGGACCGATTTGATGGCTAATAAAATTTATCAACATCACAAAATTCCATATGCCTTTTCTTTCAAATACGCGAAAGTGAGTGAAAGTTCAAGTTCAAAGTACTTCTTGAAGATCAAAGGAAGATGTACAGAATGTGGAGCCACTTTCGAAGGGATTGCTCTGAAGATGCAAAAAAAGGACAACGACATTATTCTGAACTGCAGACTTTCAAACATTTCAGACGATAGAAATCACCTGAAAAGAAGACAACTTCGTGGCACGAGAAGACAACAGGTAGCTGCTAAATTGGTTGATAACAGGATTCCTGCAGCTCTTTGGCGAAATTATGAAGCGAAAAATATGTCTTTCGGAGACATGATTCCTCCAAATTTACCAAATGCTGATGTCTTGAGAGAGGCTAAAGAAGAGGAAAGGGACAAACGATTTGGTATAATAACTAGTATGCCTGTTGAAAACCTGCAAATCGCAAAACATACAACCCATCGGGACGAAATTTACGCAATCAGATTCGACCCATTCTTCTGTATATATTGGCTGAAAGATCAAAGTCAGTTGCACAAATACTGTCATCAAATCAATAGCAGTGTATGCGATTCAGTAGATGCTACAGGTGGTGTTGCATTTCGAGTTATTTCACGATTTGAGGATCTGTCAAACAGGGCTGACTGTGTGGAAATTAAGTCAAACTACATATACCTGTACCAGTACATGTGCATCCGCGAAGTAAACGTCATTAGTAAAGATCCAAATATCGTCAATGGATCATCAATCAGTTGCCCAACTTATCAGATGATATCCTCTAGGCATGACGCATCATTCTTGTCATTTTTCTTTATGCAAATCGTCAGATCTGGAGCTCCCAGACCAAAAATCATGGTAACTGATTTTGGTAAGGCTTTGTTGGTTGCCATTTCTAGAGCAATAGCCAATTGCTCGGACTTAACAGATTAATTGAATAGGTGTTATAGTCATATTGTTTTGCATGAAAGAGTAATTCAACCCTCGTGTTGTTTGAGGATAGATTTAAACCATTTTATGGTCATGATTTCGAGGTGGAAATGCTTCTCAAGAGGTAAATCACAAGTGAAACAACTTTATCTTTGAGTTTTGGCCCATATTTACATGATGACAGATTTTCGTGATATTGAAAGTGCTTTGCGCTCACTTTTGGCTGTTGCGTTGAGTGAACATCTTGGTACTGATGAGTGCAGTCAAGAATATTCATCAATGGAACATCAGTACCACCTTGATAACATTATCAGAGGTGGTCCACGTCATTCATATATTGAAGAAAAGAAAGATGATGACAAGAAAACTGATGATGTTGAAAACAATGATGACTGTGTTTTGGAATCAATTTTGAACTCTAAGGAAACTACTGCAAACGCGTGGATTGATAGGGCAAAACGTATCTACAATGAAGGTGAAGTCATCGCGAATCAGACTAAGGATGACAATCTCCTTGATGTGAATCTGTACAACATTCCTAATGCTGCAGAGATGCTGAAAGAGTTGATGTACTATATACCACTGTGGACAGCTGTGATGTATCCTTCTTTCCATATTCCTCTATCTATTCGTTCGTCAGCAGCGACTGAAGGATAATTTTCAAAATTAAAGACAATGGGCTTTGACTTGGTTATAATTTCATGCAAGAGGCTGTAGATGCAACAAATGGAGGTCTAAAGACCATCATAAAATGTAAGGAATGTAAAGGAGAAGCAGTCGAAGAAAAGAGATTTGTATGCTACTTGATGATGCATACTAGTACAACAACTTGCCCACTAACTGAAGATCAGTTTCCTGCAAATCAAAGGAAGAAATGTGTGTTGCAAACGATCACGAAAGAAATCTTGTTGGTGCCATTCATTATAATAGCTCCATCAAACACTACACGGTGTATGTCTTTGATGGAACCTACTGGAAGCAGTAAGATGACTTGTATAAAGATGTACAGAGAGTTTCAAAAGAAACGATAATTTCTCCACGCCTGTTCATGTATGTCAAGACAGGAAAGTTTTCAAATGGTAGCTACAAGACCGACGAGACGAAACAAGTAGTTCCTATATAGGAACTTTGCTTGATAAGGCAAGTAATTGCTAAAAGTTGATATCTAAATATTACAAATACAGCTCTTATGTTAATTCTTAGTATCTTTGTTTCTGGAACCACAGCCCTCCTGTTTTAGTTACTAGAACAAGAGCATTTTATGCCCTAAATTTCACGTATATATTTTTTGTACTTATTTTTCTTAGTTGCTTCATACCTCATAAATTCTATGCTTATTTATTACTGAATTCCCTACATATGTATTTCCTTCTGGGTTCTAGTGTATTCTGAAGAAGAGCTGTTAAGGGGACCTGTACCTCACGGCCTGTAGTTTTTACTGGTACTTTGAAATTTAATAATGCAAGACTGTCAATAGATTCAGGAATGAAACTTTTACCAAAGAATAGATATATAGTGAGCTCTAGGTGAAATACATTGTAAATCTGTGGAATACATTGTGCAGTGAATATTGATGTTTTTCTTACATACTGAATTACACATAATTGTTATTTTAGGTTCAATGTACTTACACACTATTTCAAATAAAAGATAAAAAACAAATTTTGTTCTTTGAATTATTACCTTGTTGAAACAGCAAATCAGTAATATTTACCAGTTTCATGTTTTAATTATTTTAAAAACAATGTATTTTAATAGTCAATTTTTTGTCCTAATAATTTAAGAACATAATATGACATACTGCAGCTTAAAATATTTAATCCATTGTCGAATAATGTGTAGGCAAGCACTTTATTATTATTCATCCATAGCTTTGTTTGTGTAGCTTTAATAGTGGATGAGATACTGGTAACGGTATCTCTGTATGCAAAGACGTTGATTACAGAAAATTGAAACTAAAGATTTTCTTCTCAATGACGACATTGCAAACAATTCCTGCTCCATAATCTTGTTGTTATCTTTCATGTCCTTTTCATTTTCTTTAGTTTTGCTTCTTTTCTTTGTTATTCTGGCCTTCTTTTCCATGCTTTCAGCTGCTTTTTCAGTTTGTGTGACATGTTGCCTGTCCGCCCATACCAGCACAATTTTCACGTTGTTCCTAGTTTTGATGCCTCTTCTGCTCATTGTTTTTAATCTTTACTCCATCAGGCTGGCCGGAGTGGCTGAGCGGTTCTAGGCGCTACAGTTTGGAACCGTACGACCGCTTCGGTCGCAGGTTCGAATACTGCCTCGGGCATGGATGAGTGTGGTGTCCTTAGGTTAGTTAGGTTTAAGTAGTTCTAAGTTCTTGGGGACTGATGGCCTCAGAAGTTAAGTCCCATAGTACTCAGATGCATTTGAACCATTTCTACTCCACCATTAAAACATATTGCAACTGTTGAAACGCATTCTGATTTTGTTTTATGCCATGTAAACATTTTTCCTGCACATACGACGGTCGGCAGGTTCTTCAACGATATTACATAAATGAAGTTCTACAGAAACTGCGGCGCCCAAATTAAATGTTCAAATGTTTAAGAGTGTGTGAAATCTTATGGGACTTAATTGCTAAAGTCATCAGTCCCTAAGCTTACGCACTACTTAACCTAAATTATCCTTAGGACAAACACACACACCCATGCCCGAGGGAGGACTCGAACCTCTGCCGGGACCAGCCGCACCATCCATGACTGCAGCGCGTAAGACCGCTCGGCTAATCCGCGCGGCGCGCCCAAATTAAACAAAGTGACATTTAAGCACGAGAATGACGAGGTACTGTACATGAAGTGTATATTTTTAGAATCAGGAAGAACCAGATGAATTTTATTACGTAATACAGTAACTGTTTTGAGCTCTAATGACATCCAGGATCCACTAAGAGCTAAAAATTGCCCAGGACCCTCATGGATGAAAGTTACGTGGCAACATCAACAGACGCTAGGATACATAAAAACATGTGCTGTGTGTAATGAATAAATTTGAAATTTCTGTTGTTAATATTGTTGCAAACATTTGTTCTAGTTAGAAAGGATGTGTGGAAGTTTGATGTGTTACACTACAGCGAGAGTCAAAAGTCTTTACAATGTATAGAAATGTAAGTATATTTAAATGAATATATTGTACAAACGAACTAAGTAGTACGTTTAAATCCTAATTCAGTACATGACTGATAGGGGTGTTATTATGTTGAGGGGATACAGTATTAACGTTAATACGGAGTTCGACATTTGTAAACAAGAATCTCGCTTATTGGGTCCTCACTAATCCGGATTTCCGGTTTATCCCGATTCATATTTTGTGTCCCTCTTTATTTTTCTCTTTTTTCCTTATAACACGAAGGTATGTAGTCGGTGAGGTACATAGGCTGCTTATCACTAGGCCGGTCATTTAGTCTAGTACTGAGTGATAAAGGACTCAGTGTGTGTGAATGACATTGTTTCTCAAGTATTGTAGCTTAATATAACGGTGTATTGGTGCCCATCAAGTAAGTTCCATAGTAACCACGCCAACAGCACTCCACCACAGCTCATTGTACCTCTGGTGCGCTTCTCAACAGGTGTGACACCATCTGGTTAGTGGCGCGGGTGAATGTATCTGCTCTCTCAGCCATCTGTTTGTTTTGCACTGACGAGCCTTCTCTCTTTGAATCATCTAAGCGTGCACAGCCCACGCTTCCACCTACAGTTACTACAGTCAGTCTTAAGAAGGTGTACTGGCATTTGTACAGTTCTGAACATTTAAACTTTTTGTATTTAGTAGAATATAAATCCGGATTTTCGGTTTCCGGTTTTCCAAAATAAAAGTGAAAATTTACGATCCGTCCTCATAGCTGTACTTCCAGCGGTACCTCATCTCCTGCGTTCCCAATTTCGAAGAAGTTGTCCAACGAAAATTGCAGAAGTAGCACTCCTGGAAGGAAGGATATTGTGACAATATTCCTTCGTCACAGCCTGGGGTTAGAGACCCGGTCCGGCACACAGTTTTTATCTGCCAGTAAGTTTCACATCGGCGCACACCCACTGCAGAGTGAACACACAATCTATTTCATAATCTATTGGCACCATAAAAATGTTATGAGGTATAATGTAGACTAAGTGCGTGATATTATCTCATTAACTGTTATCCCCACAAAAAATGTTATTACAGTTTTCGGTAGAACTCTTAGGGTCCTATTAAGAAATGCCATCAGACCTTTTGTACGAATTTATTACTCTTACATGACAAAAGTGAGTCCCACATTAATTATCTCATATGTCATCGTCACAAAAAATGTTATTATAGTTTTTGGTAGAACTCTGTGGGTGCTATTCAGAACTGTCATCAGAACTATTCTACGAATTTTGCCTTCGTAGAGAAAGTGAGTATCAGATTAAAACAATTATTGTATAAACTACTATCGCCATAAAAATGTTCTTATCATGTTCAATACAACTCTTCAGGTGCTATCCAGAACTGCCAACAGAACAGTTATACAAATTCATTTTTCCCAAACTGATAAATAATTTTTTACTGTACCAATATTTTGCCGAGTTATTATTTTCTTCCCGAAATTCTAGAGAACTATTCGTGTTCTGAGCAGGGAAATCTAGAACTATTGCATACGTATCAAGAACTATGAAAAAAATGTATATTTCCCATAAAAGGGGTGCAAACTTCACGGGAAAGGCTCATAAGCATCCCTTATTAAATGCAGTTACTACGTAAACAATTACCTGCACAGAACATGTTACTAGTATTTTAGACAGAACTCTTACAATGCTATCCAGAGCTGTCATCAGAACATACGAACAGACATAATTTTTTTGTAGCGTAAGTGAGCCCCACATTTAATCAATTATCTTACAGACTATTATAACCACAAAAATTGTTATTATGATTATCGATATAAGTCTTGGGGTGTTATCCAGAACTGTTCATCAAAACTATTGTACGAATTTATTTTTTTCTGTGGAGACAGTGGGTCTAACATCAAATCAGTTACCGTATAAAGTATCATCGCCACAAAAAGATGTTATTAGGATTTTCGATAGAGCTGTTGGTGTTCTGTTCAGAACTGTTGTACGAATTTACTTTTTGCCAACATTGACAAAGAATGTTTTCGATACGAAAATTTTTTCGAGTATTGTTGTTTTCTTCGCTAAATTCAGCAGGACTGTTAAAATTTTGTGTAAAGAACTCTAGAACTACGGCATTTCTATCAAGAACTCTGAAAAAAAAATATATTTTTGAGAAAAAAGGGTGCCAACTTCACAGTAAGTGAAGAGGTTTTCTCTTTAAATTTCAATTATCTCGTAACCTATTAGCTGCACAAAAAACTGTTACTAGGATATTCGATAGAACTATTGGGGCTCTGTTCAGAACTGCCCTCGGGACTGTTGAACGAATTTAGTTTTTGGAAAAATTAATAAAGAATGTTTGCTGTACGAAATTTTTTTCGAGTATTGTTGTTTTCTTCATTAAATTCTGCAGAACTATTCAAATTTTGTACAAAGAACTCTAGAACAATACCATATCTATTAAGAACTCTGAAAAAATATACATTTCTGAAAAAAAGGGTGCCAACTTCACAGTAAGTGAAAAGATTTTCTCCTTAAATTGCAATTACCTCTTAAACTATTAGCTGCACAAAAAATGCTACTAGGATATTCGATAGAACTCTTCACGTGTTATCCATAACTGTCATCAGAACTGTTGTACGAATATATTTATATTTTCTGTAGAGAAAATGTGTCCCACATTAAATCAATTTATCTCATAAACTATTATCGCCATAGAGAAATATTGTTGTGATTTTCGATAGAGCTCTTGCGGTTCTGTTCGGAACTGTCCTCAGAACTGTTCTACGAGTTTAAGTTTTGCGAAAATTGACAAAGAATGTTTTCGATACGAAAATTTTTTCGAGTATTGTTGTTTTCTTTGCTAAATTCTGCAGAACTATTGAAATTTTGTACAAAGAACTCTAGAACTATGGCATATCTATCAAAAACTCTGAAAAAATTACTATTTCTGAAAAAAAGGGTGCCAACTTCACAGTAAGTGAAAAGATTTTCTCATTAAACGCAATTATCTCGTAAACTATTAGCTGCACATTAAAATGTTACTGACATTTTCGATAGAACTCTTGGAGCTCTGTTGAGAACTGTGCTCAGAACTCTTGTACTTATTTATATTTTGCGGAAATCGACAAAGAATTTTTTCGATAGGATAGTTTTTTCGAATATCGTTGTTTTTTTCGCTAAATTCTGTAGAACTATTTAAATTTTGTACAGAGAACTCTAGAACTATGGCACATCTATCAAGAACTATGAAAAAAATGTATATTTCTTGAAAAAGGGGTGCTAACTTCACATGACTCTCGTTACGCTAGCCATGGTAAGCAAAACATTATTTAACGCAAATTATAATGAGCAACAGAGAAATCCAAATGTTGTTGAGTCGGTGGCTGACAATACTATAAGTTAGATTTTTAACTAGAAGATACCAAGTCAAATTAACTTTCCTCAGAGCAAACTGAAAAGCAGGGCTAGGAGGTGGGGGAAGCCGATGTCTGACAGGGTCTGATAATAGGTCACCTAATTTCTTAGCATGATTATGATGCAAACATTCCCTCAACTTATTGATACATTCATTTTTATGTTCGTTTACTGAATCAAAAACCAATGGACATACATAACCAGTTAAATCGAAATTAATCATGTATAAGGCTTTGTTAACCCTGGCCTTCTTCTCAAACTACAAACTTCCTCCTGTAAGCAGAATATCATAATGCATCTGCTTGCTTTGGGGGAAAAAGATCTGTAAAATTAGCAATACTTCTTATGTACTTAGGAAAGACTTTTAGTGAGGCAAGTCTTATTGAACTGAATATTCATGAAAATTCTGAGCATAGCTTTTCCAAGACATAAAAATATGTAAAATGCTCTTTTAGCCATGTTAGGCAGTGTACTACAAATAATCTTATAGGTCGGGCAACAACAGGCAAAAAATTTTAACACATTTTGAAGGACAATCAAATAATTTAAAATCAGAAGTGGACAAATAGTCTATATTAAACTGAGTGAAAGTCAAATCAGCAATAGCTGTTTATTTTATTTTCGTTATATGATAACCAGATTCATACCTTAGGGGTATACCTGAATATAGAATGAAAGTACACAGGTGAAAGCGCTAGTAGCTAACATAACTGACCCAACAAAGTGCACAGTAAAGCGATGTACTCACAAAACAAGTAGTTCGTATGCCATGAATTCCAAGATGAAAGTGTGCATAAAAACATGTCACTCCTGAGTAAAACCATTGATGAAACAGCAGATGGGCATCTGACTTAAAAACCATGCAATGTCAGTAATACACTTCTGACACAGTCAAATGAGGAACCTGGACAGCACATGACAATCTTCATGTGATAGGATGAAGCCTGTGAGCACAAAACATTGCAGAATGAACATAATGTGAATTAAAACAGAGCTCGCAGTGTCAGTAGAGTATAAGAGAGGAGAAACCTGCCAACATCAAAACCCTTGGAAAAAACAAAGAAGTAAATGAGAGACAATCCTTGGAACTCGTCAACATATAGAATATGTTGGCAAGTGTCAAATGAAACTACACGTTACAGCACTAGCCCTGCACTAAATACTGTGAAGGCAAAGACACGCCATCCCATTGCACCTTGAAGCTCGTGACATCTAGCGGTAGAAACCAAAACTAAAAGGATACATAGACTGGACCTTGGAAATCACAATAACAAAAGATACTCACTGTTAAATAACAATCCTCTACAAGTGACAGAAAATGTTAACTATTACAGTTATGAAAAGTAAGATACACTTAAAACTGCTTACAGATAAGGAAACTAAACTACCTGGTTACAGCCACAACAAGATAACACAACCCAACTGAAGTCCTAGTCCTTGATAGCAAAATATATTAAACTAATAAAAATATAAAAAATATATATAAAATACATAAAAATATAAGAAATATAAACACAAAACAACTAAAATGATGCTAAGTTGTGCTAGACTAGGTTAACATAAAAATCGGCCCCTACCCTTTTTTATTTGTGCCCACTGTAAGAATGGATTATTTTTGGCATAGCTGAGGTTAGTCTACCAGGGGCCTAACGGTGGTCAGTTTGAGTATCTTAAAATAAAATAACTCTGAGAGGGCAAGTGACACCTATAGCCACCAGCATAAGGTTAACAGTTCTGCACTACATGGGAGATTTAAACACTTGCATTGGAAAGATAGGAAAGACATGGAAGCCTAATCAACATTCACGCATTTGTTCAGTGTGATGTGTCCACTACTAGCGATGCCTATAACGCAACACTGGATACCAACACGATTGAATATTCCAGAGTATAGGAAGTCATACAGCATCTCATACCATTTACATCCATTGTTGGAGGAATTCATCTACCAGCAATTAGTTGATGTAATCATTGAACACTATGATATCCCTGAGGTGTTAGCATTGTCATCACGCTCAAATATCATCGGATGGTACCAAGAACTATAGACTCTGTTGTGAGCGTGACTTCCTAAATGCAAGGACTGTCCGTGATGCATATCCATAAAATAAGTAAACATTCGACAATTTGGATCAATGTAGACACTTCTCAACCATGACTTTGAAGAGTGGCTGCCACCAACCTAAGGTAGTTCGAAAATATTGGCCAAAACCTGCCTTTTCATGGAGGAATTGCCAGTATCATAGAATGCCATGGCTGGCTGCATCAAACCAGTCAGAAGAATTATGTAAAAAGGATGGAGTAGGAGTTGGCCAACAGGAAGTTCTTTAATTCACTCTGAAACCGATTTGATCACATACAAGACCTTTGATATGCTCTCACAAGTTATTGATTTTATGAGTACCCATATATTTGACTCCTTTTTGTACTAATGATAAGATTTTATAGTCATACAGATTGTTTTTGGTTCTGGTACTATAATCATGTTCTGCACTATTTTGTGTGAAAAGAGACTTGTTGGAAATGACGAATGACATCAATGAGTATAAGTACTTAGAAGTAGTGACAGCAGTAGGAAATTAGTATATTCTGACGACACTAGCCACTTTTCCCAGTTTGTGGCAATGGTAGTAATTTCGGACTAGTGAGCAAGCACATTAGGAAACGGATAGTTACCAATTGGATATAAACATTTGGCATACCCAATGCTATAATTGCAGATCAGTGTATAAATTCTGTGTCAGATCTGTTGAAGCAGCTGTTTTGCCAGATTAACATCAGAAAACTGTGCCTGAGCTCTTTTCATCCACAACAAATTGACATACTGAGAGAGTTCACAACATAGTTTTTAAAATTTTGAGTCATTATGTAAAGAATGTGTCTTCAATACGTCTCCTCTGCGTAAAATTCTGAAGTACACACATTACAGGTCTTTTACCACTCGAGGTAGTATGTGATAGGAAGATGCCATCTCCTTTGGGGATATAAAACCTAAAGTAGGTTCTCGAGAAGAATCGGTGAACAAGGTCGTAAAACAGTTAAGAGAGGTTTGGCAGAAGACCAAATGAACGAAAAGAAAGGCACTCGAACATCAATAATGGATGGAGAAACTTACTGGCAAGTTGCTGATATATTGAATGGGGCAGTGGGTTTTAGTGACAAACCCTTACACACCAAAGTGCAGAACAAAGACGTTTTTAGCTATCATAGTCTATACCAAGTGATAGAGCTGATAAACTGGTGAATGTGAAGATGCAGCTTCCGACGAAGACATCTATTATTCAAACCACCCAAGTCAAACCCCTGAGTGGAGCGATAGATGATTTGCTGCAGATTCCATCACTGCAGGGGGTGCGGAATAAAGTGTCCATGAGGGCAAAGAAGCCAGTAATATAGAATGATCAGGTTACATGTATCGTGTCGGATACACTAAGACTGCATGATAGGTAAAGAGTATTTAATTTCATTAGTCGCGAAATGTATTTTTGTCTTGTTGTTTCTGAAAAACATTAACTTATCACTACATCAAATTCGAGTTTAATGCTACAAAATTCCAGGGCATACACTGTACTGCTAAAATGTATGTAGAGATAATTGTTGCTTGCTACTTCACTGTATTGTTACTGATCGTCATTCTGCCATATTTCTAACATTACTTTTCAAAGATTTCTTAATACTGTTGTATTTCAAGCTATTATGGATTGAATGTATTATGTAAGTTTCGTGATGGACTAAGGTTTCCGCTTTGTTTTTGTTTGTTGTGTGTCAGTCATTTGTAGATGAACATAGGAGAAAATTGGAGGAAATTTTTTTGGGCTGCAGCGGAATGTAAGGAGTATAATAATCATGTGTGATTTAAGGTTGTGTGTAATAATTACCTATTATTTTATTATTTACGGTTGTTCAAAACAGATCCGGCAGAAAAATACGTTAAGTTTTATTTTAGGTTGTGTGAAGATTTTAGAGACTTTGACGCATTAGGCCACAATATCCCGAAGCAGTCACAGTCGAATATGGAGACCGATGACCAGCAGAATTTGCGCAGCAGCAGCCAGCACTTTGACAGATCAACAACCGAGCAGATGGATAATGCCTCCAAGAAGAATAACAACCAGCGCAGTTCTCACAACAGCGGTCAATGTTCCAGGAACTTTCAACATAGTGAAGTCATGTGCATGACATATCTGGCAATGCAGAAGAGGACGACAGGGCAAGGCCCGACCACATCAGCATAGAGGTAAAACAAGGAAAGCCAGCATGTGTGTCAACATTGGTCACGCTACCGTCCAACGTGAGAAGCATAGATCAACGACCAAACAGTCAGTCACCGACCTAGAAACTTTGCGACACTGGCAAAAACACCAAACAAATACCTCCGACAAATGGGCATGAGGGGATTGTTTGATGGGAGAGAGAAGAGAGGAAGAAACATCACCTGGACAGATGAACTGATGATTAGTCAGCGGACGCCATACTTCACTGCAATTGCTTAGTGGCGACACTGCTCGACAGAGGAACATGTTGGTACTGCACCAATAGGTCAACGTAGAAGATGCCATCCGAGATATTACCAAAAAGAAGTTTGCGTTGTACTTACCCAGGTGAGGGCGAAGGGACTGTGGCCTCACCAAATGGGTCACGTGTGAATCTAGAGGCTGATGATCTCTGCCAGAAGACGCTGACCCCGAGGGTCGCTGGTTCGATTTCGGGATGGAGCATGCCACGCCACGTGGTAGTAGCTTGTTAAGAACGCAACGAGCGAATTCTCAAGGAGAAGACCGAGTCGCCGCCACAGAGTGTCACGGACGTGATACTGAGGTAGGAATACACCACCTGGTACTCCGATGCAACACGAGCTGTCACCGTGTCAGCGGTCACTGGAATCTGCATGCTCCGACCCTGCGCCGCTCTGCTGCCGCGAGGAATTGAGTGAGTCAGAACACAATGTATTATTCTTGTTTAAAGGGTCTTAGGTCTCAATAAATGACTGACAGTGGAACCACCAATGTTTCACTCTCACCTCAACCAGTGAGTCAAGGAAAGGGCCCATCCACCGCCAACAAAGTGTCGCTTTCCCTCCCGCCATCCCTGACAAAATAATGACCTCTGCTTCCCTCTGTCACAGGTGCTCTATACCTCGTGTAACAAAACCCCAACCTGCTATAGTAGTAAGGTCACATAGTTTAGCAGGCATGACTAGCCACTCATAATAAAAGATGGAAAAGGACACGAATATAATAGTTGCCACATGTTCATTATAACTGCTAATGTGTCATGAAGAAAAACGGTTGGAAGGGACCACAGACAGAGAGAAGAGAGTATGTGAAGGAGAGAACAATTTGTCTGAAGAAGCCGACCGAGCAGAGAACTGTAAATACCGCAGTCAACTGTTTGGTGCATTCTACACAAAAGTCTACATGTAAAGGGGTATTAGAAGATGATCCGCCACAGACAGCACAAGTCTAGCGTCACAGCCATCTGGCGGTAGAACGGATAGAAATGAGAGAACTAGCAGACACATTATCTGCGCTCAGAGGGAGAGGGCAGTTCTAAACTCCTGTGAATTGTGCTTGCACAAATATGGACATGTACACTAGATGGCAAAAACTTGCACACACTCAGAAGGGAGTACTCAGAGTATTAGTAGGCCTATGCTTTCTGCTTGTTATTGTTTATGGTCTGCTGTTGTCGATATACGTGACCAGCAGCTATAGTGCATTTAAAATTAGTTGCGACTTCAGATGTTTGGCTGAGTGGAGGGGGAACGTGACGTCCTTGCCCAGTGCCCAGGTGACACCAATGGCGATCCAGCTTTCCCTACCATGCCGCCAGCGGTTCGGCTGGTAAAGCGTCACTGTTGCCACACCATGAATACACGATGTCACGCATTAGATATATCAACGTTTCTCAGCTCTCCTTCTAAAGTCTTATATCCTGGTGTGGAAGTGTTCTGTAGTCGTGTGGTACTGTGAACAAGTCTTTAATGTTGGCACCGCATTGATAACAACAATGGAGTATTTCTGAACACGTGATTTGAAGTAAACATATCACCCAAGAACACGTTCACTGGTTGGGCAAATAACGTTCTGCTGCGGAGTTTAGACATATTCATCTCACTAACGTTCAAATATGGTTCAGTAATGGCGTCAAAAAAAAAAAAAAAAAAAAAAAAGAAAAGGCCCTGGGCTTGCAAACATTGAGGCAGAAGATTAGTTTATCTTGGGTATATAGTTGAGAATATGCTGAATCATCCAAGTTTTCGATCTTCAAAACTCTCTGGACAACCTTCTCTGGAAAAAAAAGAAATTTGGTACTTCTTTTCAGATTTTTACCAATTAAGGCAAAATTATGCATCCTACTGAAAATGTTATTACGATAATGAAAGAGCATTAAATTTTTCGTCGAATGGCTGCTTAAATGTCAAAATCAGTGAAGCCGTTTGGCCCCAATGAGTTGTCAAATTTCGGTCATATTTTTACCACGTTGGTTCAAAAGCCGGCTCCAACGAATGCAGCTCAAAAACAGCCACTCCAAATTAAAAATATCTAATTATTTAAGTTGTAGAGCATGAAATTTCATGTTACAAAAGCATCCAGTTTTTCAGTTTTATACACTATTAATCATCTCGGGGTTCAAACGGAGCAATAGCAGCCATTTTGTAAGGGTTAAGCGCACCTGGGGCATTAGTTTGCTAGCAGCGTGTAGTCATTCGAGTCCAGTATCTTTTAATTCAAGTTTCATCTCTTTATGAACAATATTTCGCTTTGCATAGGGAAGTCTGCTAAGGTTCTCCCAATGAGCGTCAGTTTCCTCACCACAACAAAAGCATTGTTTATTAAAATCAGATACCTTCTTCTATGATCAAAGATTCGAAGCTGACTGAAAATGAAGTTCGCAGCGCTTGTCAGGAGAAGCACAAGAATGCAAAGATGACTAGATCGTCTTTGACAATATAAAAAAACAAAAGGTCCTGCAACTTTACCCCCACGGGATACTCACTTTGGAAGACCGAATGGATGCTGCTGAATTAAACAAATTTACATATCAAGGCTACTTCACCATTAGGCGAAATGTTAAAAATTTTGGTGTCGTGTCTGGTCCGATATGATGAGGGTAATAAAATCGAAAGGTGGCTCAACTCACAGATGTGATTTTTCAGATTCTTTGCTCACAAATTGGACTTCAGGGATGGAATTCTTACAGGATATTTGTAAAAAAATGAAAAATTCTGTGGTATATCATAAGGAACAAGCGAGCGACATGTAGATTTAACAACTTCACGCACAGATCAAAATGTAGCGGATAGTGACAATGAATAATTGGCTGTTAAAACCTCCATCTTTTCCAAAATGTAATGTGATTATGTCAATAAACAATGGAGTAATTGGTGATGAATCGGTAAACTTTCATGAGTCATTAGTAGAATGTTAAATGGATCACCTGAATTAAAAGAGAGAACTTTAAAAAGTCTCATTTCAACGCAACACCAAGGTTACAGCACTTGCAACCTGCACTATAGCATTCAAGATACGGAAGAAGATTTCTACCACAAACCCATTAACATTGTTTCACAGACAGTGTGTTATCAAGCAATCTCAGAAAAATGTGAAGTTCTGTTCCTCATTTGAACTCTCCCCATACCCCATGTCGTTGTTCCCAGAAGATGGTCTCAATAAGGGTACAAAATCATATCCGTATAATGCATTCGTATCTCTCCAACAGAATGAAGTACCCAAAATAGAAAGCTTTGTTGTGGGTGGTGGTCACCACCTCCATAAGGTTGCTTGGCACATCAAAGAATATTTTGGGGTCAACTGTATGAAATATGAAACCTATTTGAGAAAGTACCATTGATCCAAAACCACAATTATATTCTATGGCTACCCAATTGATGCTTAGCAAAGATCTCGACGTTAAAAAACACCAGAGAAATGGTGCACCCGCAAAGGAGAAGTTTCTCGCTAATGAGAGCAACAAGAACCGCTTGATTTTGATGCTCGTGCAGGAATTTGAGGACGTAGATATTCAAGTGCTACAGGCAGAAGAAGATGCGGATTCATTAATTGTGAAAACGGCTGTTTCCCAAGTTGTTGAGTCTGGCAGTGTGGCAGTCGTGAGCGAGGACAGTGACGTGCTTGCTCTCCTAATGGGTCAACAAACAACAACAACAACAACTTTTACTTCCATAAACGGGGACGAGGGAAATCAGCAGGAGTGCAGTACTCCAGTAATTCTTTCACTTTGTATTCTGCATTTGTCTTTTCAACCATGACTTACGAGGTGCAATACCACATCCTCTTTTTTTTCTTTTTGGCCAAGGAAAATGGAAATTACTAAGCCTTATCGAACAACAGCCACACATCAAAGTGCAAGGTGCTGAATTCGTTAAACCCTAGTGTCTCAAGACGTTATAGCACATGCAGAAGAACAGCTGACATCAGCACTGTTAGGGAATTCCAACTGCGTCACTTTCTATGAGCTTTTTGTGAAGTCTGCCCAGAGAAAATCTTTCAAACTTGAAAGGCTACTGGTATGAGGGCAGTTCAATTAGTAATGCAACACATTTTTTTTCTGAAACAGGGGTTGTTTTACTCAGCATTGAAATACACCAGGTTATTCCCCAATCTTTTAGCTACACAACACTATTTTCCACGTAATCTCCATTCAATGCTACGGCCTTACGCCACCTTGAAATGAGGGCCTGTATGCCTGCACGGTACCATTCCACTGGTCGATGTCGGAGCCAACGTCGTACTGCATCAATAACTTCATCATCATCCGCGTAGTGCGTCCCACGGATTGCGTCCTTCATTGGGCCAAACATATGGAAATCCGACGGTGCGAGATCGGGGCTGTAGGGTGCATGAGGAAGAACAGTCCACTGAAGTTTTGTGAGCTCCTCTCGGGTGCGAAGACTTGTGTGAGGTCATGCGTTGTCACGAAGAAGGAGAAGTTCGTTCTGATTTTTGTGCCTACGAACACGCTGAAGTCGTTTCTTCAATTTCTGAAGAGTAGCACAATACACTTCAGAGTTGATCGTTTGACCGTGGGGAAGGACATCGAACAGAATAACCCCTTCAGCGTCCCAGAAGACTCTAACCGTGACTTTACCGGCTGAGGGTATGGCTTTAAACTTTTTCTTGGTAGGGGAGTGGGTGTGGCGCCACTCCATTGATTGCCGTTTTGTTTCAGGTTCGAAGTGATGAACCCACTTTTCATCGCCTGTAACAATCTTTGACAAGAAATTGTCACCCTCAAGCCACATGACGAGCAAGCAATTCCGCACAGATGGTTCTCCTTTGCTCTTTATGGTGTTCGGTTAGACAACGAGGGACCCAGCGGGAACAAACCTTTGAATATCCCAACTGGTGAACAATTGTGACAGCACTACCGACAGAGATGTCAAGTTGAGCACTAAGTTGTTTGATGGTGATCCGTCGATCATCTCGAACGAGTGTGTTCGCACGCTCCGCCATTGCAGGAGTCACAGCTGTGCACGGTCGGCCCGCACGCGGGAGATCAGACAGTCTCGCTTGACCTTGCGCCGATGATGACACACGCTTTGCCCAACGACTCACTGTGCTTTTGTCCACTGCCAGATCACCGTAGACATTCTGCAAGCGCCTATGAATATCTGAGATGCCCTGGTTTTCCGCCAAAAGAAACTCGATCACTGCCCATTGTTTGCAACGCACATCCGTTACAGACGCCATTTTAACAGCTCCGTACAGCGCTGCCACCTGTCGGAAGTCAATGAAACTATACGAGACGAAGCGGGAATGTTTGAAAATATTCCACAAGAAATTTCCGGTTTTTTCAACCAAAATTGGCCGAGAAAAAAAATGTGTTGCATTACTTATTGAACTGCCCTCGTAGCATCGGACGCAGCAAGGCAGCACTCATTGCGATCCCACGATCAGGTGCAATCTTGGCTGGGGAATAAAACTGATCCATGGCAGTTGGGCTGGAAGAAAAACTTATCGGGCTTGTTTCCCGTGGCGATTGCGAAAGATGCGGCAGCACTCACACTACTGAATATGGTTTCCTGCACTTGCGAAACAGGATGCACAGCAGTACGTGAATGTCGCAAATCTTCACTGAGCTGCTCCTCAACATGCAAATACTGTTGTGGCTTATCTTGCGTGAATGCACCAAGAATTGTGTTCGACGAGCAAGAGGAAAGAGATCGAAGCTATCTTACGGGACAAGGAAGTGCCGTAATGGATCCTGAAGATCGGACGCTGGAATGGTACCTGCTGCAGTCTCCCAAACGACCTCGATGGAATTGCAATATGACACAAGGTGAATCTCTGTTATTTAATTCTGCTTCTTTTGATACTCTGATGGCCTTTTATTTGTTCATTTGTACATACTTTTGTATTACTCGCACATAAACACATACTGGCCATTACTACGTGCTTGGTTTTCATTTTATCAGCCCACTGTTACCAATAATGTAATGGATAAAAATGAATAAAAATACACATGAACGAAGAAAAATGAAAATATGTACGTAGAAGCCGTCTTCACACTGGAAATTCATTTCTGTGAATACTTTTGACTTGTAAAAATAAAAAAAAGCTTTGGCTTTCAGTAGTATGAAGGCTTTATAGTGCCTAAAACTGAAAAACCAGATGCTTTAGTAACATGAAATTTCATGCTCTAAAACTTTGATAAATTGACGTTTTCCATTTGCAGTAGGCATTTTTAGAGTTACAGGCGTTGAAGACTCCTTTTTAGATGAGCTGCTGAAAATGAACGAAATTTGACAACTTACTGCGTTTTACATGGTGTCTGCCCGAGTAATAGATGGAATCCCTAAAAAAGTACCAACATTTTATGGTTATTTGGCCACAAAAAGGTGTCCTGAGGGCTTTGGAGGTCGAAACCTTGGAGTCTACATACTCTCAACTATATGCGAAAGATGAACAATTAAATCTTCTACCTCGGCTTTTGCAGGCAAAAGCACCCCTGTACACTAATACAGTTGAAACTGCAGCAGAATACTGAGATAGTGGATTATTAAACTAACAAGTAATTGCAAGTCAGGTCAATAGTTTGTGAAATAGTCGAGTCTCAATACAGAAATAAACTTGTAACTTGTTTACTTGTACTGTTACGAAACCTACAGCTGTTTTAGTTTCACAAGTTATCGATGGTTCTCAGTAATTATTTCATTGAAAAAAACTGGAGTCGCTTGAATATCGAGGTAGAAATGGAAGTTGAACATGTTAATCATATGCCAAAGCACTCTCGTGTTATCATTTGCCAAAATCTTGTTTCAATATCTCAAACATTTTATGTGATACGACGGAATTTTGAATATTTCGGTCTAGTTTTTTCACTAATGCTCGAGTTCGTGATGGAGCGCTTTACATACATTCTACTTTCTCAAGACTGGGAACAGACAGCGATATCGTTCAAAATTTAAAGAATGATTCAATATGTTATCTACATTTAATACGCATCTGTAGTAACACTGTTCACGTTTACGTCGCACTTCACTTAGCGTAGACCGGGACTGTGTCCTAGGCATGCCCGATGTTAACTGACTGGGCACGGCCCGTGTTGCCGGAGTTGTTGTTGTTGTTGTTGTTATGCCGGCAGAGGTCGCGTCCGAATTCTCGCGTGCCCTCTCCTGGACGGGACTCTACTTGCAGCAACTACTGTCCGTGACGCGCCGTGCCAATGTGCGCCTCCCGCAATCTTTCTGGTGGCTACAGCACTCCTCCTCCTTCAGGGGGTGAAGCCACTGTCATCCACTGCGTCGGAAGGTGGAGCATCGGGCAGGAGCGATGACCTCCACATACATTGGATGGCCGGAGTCGAGAGGATCTGCCAACCCTCGAGCCGGAACCTTCGAATACAGCTGGAAGTGACCCACACGAAGAGGCCCCCGTCGTCCCACAACCGGAGCCCGGGACAGAACGGGCGACAAGCTGTCGAACGCCGGATCCTGTTCCACCTCGGGAGGGGCAAGACCCAGAGGCGGGGACGAAGGGGAAGGGTCGACCACAGGTGAACCATCCTCCTGAGAAACCGGGCCGGCTAGGGGGGGCCGGCTCTCGCTGGGGCATCTCGAACAATGGCGATGCCGGAGCTGGAGCTACTGGAAGCTGCCAAGGCTGAGAACCATCGCAGTGCGGCAGAGTCACAGCGGGGAGAGGAGGTAACGTCCCCTGTGAAACCAACACAGGTGCCGGAAATGGGGAAGCCGGTGTCCGAGAGGTCGGAGGGTGGGTGCCCGAATGTGGACGTAGCTGATTTTGGTAATGACGTACCACCCAGTCCCCCGCCTGCAAGGTATAGAGCTGGCGGCCATGTCGGCGCAGGACCACCGCCGGTATCCAACGTGGATTGCGACCAAACCCACGGCCCCAGACCGACATACCCAGTGGAAAGCCAGGCACTCCGTTTTGTGAAGACTGGCGAGGACCAGGCCGGAGGAGATGCAGCAGAGTCCTAGGTTGACGCACATGGAGGAGCTCTGCGGGGCTGCGTTCTCCAATTGGTGTGGTCCGGTATGCCGTCAAGAAAAATGTCAATGCTTCCTCCACAGGAAATTCGTGCACATATTTTTCCATCTGCGTCTTAAATGTGCGCACCATGTGCTCGGCTTCCCCATTCGATTGTGGATGGAAGGGGGGAGAGCAAACGTGCCGAATACCGAAGCGCCTACAAAAATCCTGGAAGGTCTGCGAAATAAACTGCGGTCCATTGTCCGAGACCAGGGTGATTGGCAGACCTTCCACAGAAAAGATTTTTGCTAGTGCCTGGATTGCAACTTCTGAAGTGGTTGAGGAGCAGCGAACCACATATGGGAATTGGGAATAAGCATCAATGACAATGAGCCAAAAGCCATTGAGAAACGGGCCCGCAAAATCGATGTGAACACGTTCCCATGCTTGGGTTGCCGGCGGCCATGAAGAGAACGCTGCCCTGGGAGATGCCTGTTGGTTCGCACACTGGGAACAGGCGGCCACCAAGTACTCAATTTCTCTGTCAATACCGGGCCAGTACACATGTCTGCAAGCCAAGGTTTTAGTACGGGAAACACCCCAGTGCCCCGCATGTAATAACGTGAGGACCTCCCTTCGTAAACTTGCAGGAACAACCACGCGAGGAGCTGTATCATCGGTAGCCAGAAGGAGAACTCCTTCCAAGACCGAGAGGCGGTCTCGTAGAAGAAAATAATTACGAAGAGGGTCCGAGGCCCGGCCCGGAAGGCGGGATGACCACCCCTGCTGAATGAGGCGAACTACTTGACGGAGAACTGGGTCAGCCGCCGTTTCCCTGGCGACTCGAGAACTAGTGATCGGGAAGCCATCAACTGCTTGGCGGGATGCCACATCCAAATGAAAACACATAATCTCCTCTCGATCAAACGTAGGATCCGGGCCCACCGGAAGACGGGTAAGAGCGTCGGCGTTGGCATGCTGTCCTGTAGGGCGAAAATGAATGTCATAATGGTACTTAGAGAGGAACAAGTCCCAGCGCTGTAGTCTGTGGGCCGCCCTATCCGGAATCTGAGAGGCGGGGCCAAATAACGATATTAATGGCTTATGGTCACTGATTAACTGAAACTTCGTGCCATACAAGAAAGGGTGAAACTTGGTAACAGCGTAGACAATGGCCAAAGCCTCTTTTTCCTCCTGGGAGTAATGGGCCTGCGCGGGACTAAGCGTTTTAGACGCAAACGCCAGTGGTTGCTCGGAACCATCTGCGTTGCGATGGGCCAGGACCGCCCCCACCCCATACTGCGAAGCATCCGTAGCCAGGACCAACGGCTTATGGGGATCAAAAGTAGCCAAACAAGGGGCTGACGTGAGGAGGCCCTTCAACGAGGTGAACGCTCGCTCGCATGCAGGCAACCAATCAAAAGGAACACCCTTGTGCAGAAGGCAGTACAGGGGGTGGGCTATAGTGGAAGCCCTGGGAATGAACCAGTGGTAATAGGCTATCTTGCCTAAAAAAGCTTGTAACACTTTCAGCGAAGCGGGCCGAGGAAGGTTGTCGATACCTTGGACCAAACTTCCTAGTGGCTGGATGCCGTGCCGAGATATGGTGTAGCCCACATACTCAATGGACGGTTGGAAGAAGGTTGACTTATGCAGGTTGCAACGCAAGCCCACAGACCTGAATTTGAGAAAGAGGGTGCGAAGGTTGTGCAAGTGTTCCTTCGTGCTGCGGCCTGTGACAATTATGTCATCCAGGTAATTAATACAATGAGGGATTGTCGACGTGACATGCTCAAGATAACGCTGGAATATCGCCGGGGCACTGGATATTCCAAAGGCCAACCGCTGGTATTGGTAAAGGCCAAACGGGGTGTTGACGACCGCCAGCTGTTAGGAGTCCTCATCAAGTGGTATCTGGTGATAAGCCTCCGACAGATCGATTTTCGAAAAATATTGGCCTCCCGCCACGGCGGAGAACAATTCATCACCACGAGGTAAAGGATAGGTGTCCACCACCAATTGTGGATTAATGGTGGCCCTGAAATCGCCACAAAGACGTAATTTTCCCGAGGGCTTCCTTACAATAACGAGGGGCGAAGCCCACTCACTGGAAGAAATGGGAAGAACGACCCCTAGGGCTGTCAGCCGGTCTAGCTCTTCCTTTACCTGAGAGCAGAGAGCCAAGGGGATCTGCCTCGCGCGTAGAAAACGCGGGCGAGCCGACGCCTTCAACGTTAAGTGAGCTTCAAAATCTGAAACACGCCCCAGGCCCTCAAAAATATCTGGAAAGTCTGAGATCAAAGATTCCAATGATTGATAGGGACCGTCTTCGGAGACCAATTGGTGTCAGCGATAGAAAAACCGAAAGCTTGAAAGGCATCCAGGCCAAAAAGGTTAGCGGAGTTCGCATCACTGACAACAATAAAAGTAATAGGCCGAGTGACTGATTTGTAAGTCACGTCGGTAGTGAATTGACCCAGCAGGGGAATGAACTGTTTACCATAACCGCGTAGACGCCGGTAAACTGGCGCCAACGGGGGCGATCCCAGGTCGGAATAAGTTTGTGCATTCAACAACGAAACTGCCGCGCCCGTATCTACTTGCAGTTGTAACCGGTGCGACCGAACCGACACCTCGATAAAGAGTTTGCGTGCCGATGCGTCGGGAGCCTGGCCCGATGAAACTTCCTGAATGTCAACGTCCATGTCCGCTGTACTTGCTTCCTTCGATGCTTTTGAGGCTGAGCGGCAAACTTTAGCAATGTGACCTTTTTTATTACATTTGCGACAAACGGCCCAACGCTGGGGGCACTCTGACCGATCATGATGTATATAGCACGACGCACAGGACGGCAACAGGGGCCGGCGGCCGGAATTCTGTTTACGCGCCGTGCGGGAGCAGCCGTAACGGCCGGATTGTACCGCTCGGACGTCGTCCACCCCGGACACTGTGGACGCGGCCGCGCCGCCCTGAACCTCCGCCACGTCGCACCACACTTCCAGCTGTTGACCTGCTGCGTGAGAGACTTCATACGATTGAGCAATGGACAGGACTTCCTCGAGGGAAGGGTCTTCTAACTGCAGGGCCCGTTGCCGGACCTCCCTATCAGGGGCCGAACGAACAATGACGTCACGTACCATAACGTGGGCATACGACTCTCGCGACTGCTCCGTGACAAAATGACACTTGCGACTAAGACCGTGCAGGGTAGCTGCCCACGCCCGGTAAGACTGATGGGGCTGTTTTTTGCATTGATAGAACTCGACCCTAGCCGCCACAACATGCGTGCGGCGGCGATAATATGAAGACAGCAATGAACACAATGCGTCAAAAGACAAGGACGAGGGTTCCTGCAACGGCGCTAGCTGCCGCAAAACGTGATACAACGAGGGAGATATCCAAGACAAGAAGAGAGCACGACATACCTCCGCATCGGCAACATGAAACGCCTGGAAATGCTGCCGAAGGCGATGTTCATATGAGTCCCAATTCTCCGCCGTCTCGTCATACGGGGGAAGGGGAGGAGGGAACTGCGCCGGAGCAGACGGCGTGGAGAGCAACGCCGGAAGCACTTGTTTCATGGTGGCCATGAGCTCGGTCTGCTGCGCAACCAAAACCCGCACCAAATCCTCCATGCCGTGGAGAAGCTGCGAAACCGGAACAACGACACAACACGCGAAAGAACGACTCGACTCGTCGCCAACTGTGTAGTAACACTGTTCACGTTTACGTCGCACTTCACTTAGCGTAGACCGGGACTGTGTCCTAGGCATGCCCGATGTTAACTGACTGGGCACGGCCCGTGCTGCCGGAGTTGTTGTTGTTGTTATGCCGGCAGAGGTCGCGTCCGAATTCTCGCGTGCCCTCTCGTGGACGGGACTCTACTTGCAGCAACTACCGTCCGTGACGCGCCGTGCCAATGTGCGCCTCCCGCGATCTTTCTGGTGGCTACAGAAGCATCAACATCTAATCTAACAGGAACCAAACACAGATGCATAGCGGTACCTATTTTTCACTACAAACTATTTCTTGCATAGTTTACCTACTATCGAAACATCACAATAAATATGACCATTAACGAAATGATAGACGGATCATCATGAAGCTGGCGAATTAAACTATAAGACGCTCGAGAATGAGTTTTTATTACTGAGTAGTTTCTTTGAAATCATTTCAGAAATTTCGCAGACTGGCCGGCTTGCTGTTCATGCAGTTAAGCGAGCCTGACTGGTTCTGCACCGAGTGGGCCTTTACTGGCGTTACACTGCGGTCACCTGCTCACCCGCCCAGCACACACTGGCAAACTGCACTTCCCTCCACTCGCTGCATACTGAACTATCAAGAGTCGCAACTTATTTTAAACACACTTAAACTTCAGGTTTCCGTATTGTAAATTTTCCATATTTTACAGCGATTAAATTTTCATAAATGTAATAATGAAACAAAAGCGATCTTTTTGCCAACAAACTTTCTCTACACAAACTGTTACCAGAAAACATTCTTTGTACTTATTGTTTCGTATCCTACAAATGGAAAGGAATAGACAAGCATTAAGCGGCCTAATTCATGCATTTTGTGAGGAAGGCTGTCTGTATGGTCATCACGACCAACTGTATGATAATAAAGTACGTCAGCAAACGTTTAGTTCTGAGTAATAATGCATGTAACATTATATCTGTACTTTCCATTTCTATATGTAGTGCCACAATTGACGAAAGGTCACATTTGATTTGATTTTATCTTTGGTATATTTCAACATGCCAGGAAGGAGAAACTGACAATACTAGGTGAGAGCGCTCAATTACAAAATTAGTAAACAAATTGTTTAAGTCTTACTTCTGACTAGATGAAAGTGTCTCTAACATTACTGTACCACTTGGGTGAATTCCTTCCTGTATAAAAAGTTCCAGAATTCCTGCAGATCTGCATCAGTTTCTTCATCAATAGGGAATACATGCCATCACCTTCCTCCCTTTTTCACAGCCTAGTTTGAACCCAACAATATCTGGCTTGTGCTCATCATTATAGTGCCCTAATCCTAAGAGTGACAAACACTGCCTGTCCAGTTGCTCCAAAAACAACTGCATCCTCCATGTCCATAATGCTGCAACAGCGCAGTTCATATAAAAATATTCTTGTGATACCATATGTCATAACTTAAAACAAACAGTTGAGCCCATAATTCAGAACAGAAATAATATAGTTCCATGATAGCTGCATAAGAGAACAACAATTACTTAATAAATAATAATAACAATTAATTAATAAATAGAAACTTTGAGTTCTCAGATATTTTTAATTTTCATGAACATCTTTACAAGAAGTCAGGCAGCCTACTTCAAGATTTGCACAGAATTACCATCTAGTGTGAATGCATGGATTTACACCAGGAATATTCTGCCTGCATCATGTAATCATGTGACGTTAACCAAAGTGCGGTTCCAAACATGTATGCTTGTGGCTCTGCTCCATAGGCCTACGACTACATCTTATTTACATCATGTAATACGGGGCTTAAAGCGACTACTAGTGGAAGGCAATTTCTGACAGTGTTGGTTTTCAGTGACGAAGCTACGTTTCGTGTGTCTCGAAAGGTGAATCATCATATTGCGTGTTTGGGGCACAGACCATCCACACGAGATTATAGAACAAATTCGGGGTTCACTCAACATTAATGTCTTTTGTGCCTTGTCGTCTTCAAAAGTTTAAAGACTAGTTTTCTTCCTGGAGAAAACTGAGACTGGTTTCGTGTACATACACACACTGCAGCAGTGACTTATGCAACAAGAACAGCAAACAAGTGAAGACTTTATTTTGCAACAAGGCAATGCTCCACCTTAGTTTTTTTTCAGACATTTACGATTATCTCGATGCCAAACTGCCTCGGCGTCGAACTGCACATGCATCCCATCGTGACCCTCTTCTCCAGGGCCCCCACGGTCACCTGTTTGAACTTCATATGATGTCTTCTTATGGAGTTAAGTCAAAAATCACCGAGTTCCTGCTTCAATTGCCACTTAATTTGAAAGAGTTGAAAGCAAGGACTAATATGGTCGCAGACAATGTAATTGGTAATATACAGAGAAACTGTCTTGAACAGATCTAGAAGCACTAGACAATATAACATTATGGCCTTAAATAGGAAATTCAGTTTCCAGCTCTTCAGAAAGATGAGAAATGCACTGACCTCTTCCTCAGATTGACATAAAAAACGTGAGAAACCAATTAAAAGAAATGCATTGGGTTGTATGCTGCACAGTGATAAAAATTTCTCTGTATTCCTGTATGGTAGTAAATAAATAGCAGTGATGTGTATACCTGACACTGAAAAATTTCACACGAGTATTAGTCATGAGTAGCATGACACCAGTAACTGGTATACTCGAGAACTAGACATCCTTAGGGTACTGTTAATTATTTTGAGCAGCTCGAGATAATATGAAGAGGCCAACACATTTTTATTCTTTCATTTTTCTATAGTGAGTTTGTGGAGAAAGACGTATTGCCCTGGGTGTCATATGGCAGCGACCAAATGAACTAGTTGTGACATGTTTACCACAAGCCATAGATGCTACACAGAACTATGAATTTCGAGTCAAAAGGTTCGAAGTGGCATAAATGTGCACTTTTACTATACGTTATGAATTTTGACAACTGACAAGCATGAAAAGACTGCTGTGTAGACATGACAAGTTCCACATGGTGCATTTTAGCTGTGTATGTTTTTACTTGTGACAAATCTATTTGTAATGACCTTTTTGATAAACCTGTGTGGAATGTGCAAACCTATCTCCCCTCGGATGTTAATATCACATGAGTGGTGAATGCACAATGGAACATGATGTAGAACCGAACAAATTTTTAAAGATCTGGAGCTGAAAATCTTAGCTGTCGAAACCGGTCAATAAAAACAGTTTAGATTGCAATCTAGCCCATAGACTGTTTCTTTAAAGTACATAGAGATCGCTGATTCTCATTTGTCATTATAAGAAACTTCATTGAAGTTATTTGCCAGTTTAAGTTTAGGGAACAGATCTATAATGAACAGGTTGCTGGAAATATGGGGTGAAATATCGCAGAGGTGCCATCGGAAAACAAATTTGGTGAACAAGCAAAACAAAATAAAAATTTTCACACCTGCTTGATGTGTATTTACGTAGAAATCGGTAACTGGCTGTATTACCTTTCCAGTATAAGGAAATTTTTGAAAGTGGAGTCTTTTTAATTGACAATAGCAAATTAGAACAAAAAGTGATTGATGAACTTTTCTCATAGACTTTCTTTTACCAGTATAAAGCTTACAGTAGACACTCAAGTTAACAAAACACACAGACTCAGAGAGGAACAAAGCAAAAACTGAGTGTGACTTTTTGGATTCCTTTTTGGATTCCTTTTTGGACTCTATTTCTAAACTAATTTGTAGTAAAAATGTGAAATGGAACAGTTAAATATTAAAATAATGCACTTTGGCCATTTCTTTAACACAATTATTTTCTTTCAACATTCTAACGTGTTCTGTCATTGTTAGCACTTTTTTAAAGACTACATTTAAGTTTCATTTGTCTTCTTATTTTTGTCCTGAGGCTCGCAGTTCCATGTGACTTTTCAATATAAATGTGTACATCACTTGTAACAATTATTAACAAAGGTTTACATGAAATAATTGCATTTCAAATGCTATTAATCGCTTTCTGAAGCAAAATTGAATCAGTCCAACAATAATATTATTTACCAACAGACGAAACTGCATACAGTTTCTGTTATGACAATTGCTGTGGTGTCACTTTGGTTGCAAGTCACTCCTGCACCCCATATCAGTTAAATAAGACCAGATATTAAAGTTACTCTATAACAAATTTGGAATTATGCTTCGTGCTAGTGTACTTAAGGACAGTCTAACACAATTCACTTGCATTGTTAAGAACTACACTTGATCTCCCTAATAACGTTGATTTCCTTTTTTAAAGGCTATATTTAATCTGAAGTTATAGTGACACGAGAAACCTCCTTACTTCCTTCCTCAAATCCACTAGGTCAGTGTCTAACGCTTTTTATTCTGTAATGGAGACACAGGGCACCTGTGTAGACTCATATTTAAATCGCCACCACCTGCTGGCGAATGCGCCACAGAGAATTGCATAAGCCTCTTCGTCACTGACCAACAATTAGGGTATACATTAAAACAAGAAGTGCACCTTCATGTAAGCATATTTACATAGGCATTACAATACAAAACTTTTCACTGTGTGATATATTTTGAAACTCTTCAGGGTGGACTGACCCCATTATCATTTTAATCAAACAGTTTACAAATGAGTAAATGTCATTATAAAGACCATTGTCATGGAAATCATTGCTGTTCTAGTTTTCACTTAGAGATATCTGTAAAAAATCTCCATTTTCTGCCTGAGAACGGATTGTATATGAAGAACTAGCCGTTTCGCACTTACTTACTTGAATGTAGTAATTACAACTTTTCTCTCAACATTATGGCCATAGTTCGTCACTGAGTTAACACACACTTCCATGAATGGCAATAATATGCAGCATTGAGGGCTAGTTCCAGAATGGGGCATGTAAGAGGTACGAAAAACAATATTTGGAATATCAAGTGCCACTGGGCATTGGAGAGGGAAGGATTGAGAACATTGAATCTGTCTGTCCTAGAATCCAAATAAACTGCCAGTATTATATTCAGTTTCACCATTTGTAGAATTGAGTAAGCTGATGTGAAACTACAAATCACCTTCCACTAACTATCCAATAATACTTGCTTACTCAGACAGAAATCTTAACTGTGGATCATATAATGGGATCATCAATATAATGTAAATTAACAATGATACGCTCAAAACTGCAGTGGCAAAACATTTTATTACTAGCAACCCTAAATATAGAAAGTTAATATTATATTACTGTTAAAATACACACCATATAGTCATAGTCAGGACACATGCTGTTTGGATTAAAAACACACATGATGTTTTCAAAGTTGTTTGGTACTCACCAATAATGAAATCATGCTCCACATCGTTTTTTCTCTTTATTGGCTTAAGTATGGTAACATTATTATTGTGATCAAACTTTCACAACCATCTCTCAGCATTTCAAAGAATATGTAGGATCTTTTTATAAATGCACATGAAATTAACGACTATTTCTTTTAAGTAGGCTCTAATAAAACTTATTTACAACTATACAGTTGCTACATAATTTTTAGAAATCAATCTTTATGGGTGCCAGTTGAACTCTCAGACACGCAACGTCCTGCGACTGTAGCACAACAAACAGTACTAAAACCGACACTTTTTGTAGAGATCTTTGATATGGTGGAGCACTGAAACTGCATATTATCCGAATACACAGGTATAACTATCAGAGCTACCAATACTGCATATTAGCATTAAAACCATGATGGCAATTGCTCAATTTGCTTTCAACACTAATCAGTGTGAGTGAAGGAAAGTGGAGCCATATACACTCCTGGAAATTGAAATAAGAACACCGTGAATTCATTGTCCCAGGAAGGGGAAACTTTATTGACACATTCCTGGGGTCAGATACATCACATGATCACACTGACAGAACCACAGGCACATAGACACAGGCAACAGAGCATGCACAATGTCGGCACTAGTACAGTGTATATCCACCTTTCGCATCAATGCAGGCTGGTATTCTCCCATGGAGACGATCGTAGAGATGCTGGATGTAGTCCTGTGGAACGGCTTGCCATGCCATTTCCACCTGGCGCCTCAGTTGGACCAGCGTTCATGCTGGACGTGCAGACCGCGTGAGACGACGCTTCATCCAGTCCCAAACATGCTCAATGGGGGACAGATCCGGAGATCTTGCTGGCCAGGGTAGTTGACTTACACCTTCTAGAGCACGTTGGGTGGCACGGGATACATGCGGACGTGCATTGTCCTGTTGGAACAGCAAGTTCCCTTGCCGGTCTAGGAATGGTAGAACGATGGGTTCGATGACAGTTTGGATGTACCGTGCACTATTCAGTGTCCCCTCGACGATCACCAGTGGTGTACGGCCAGTGTAGGAGATCGCTCCCCACACCATGATGCCGGGTGTTGGCCCTGTGTGCCTCGGTCGTATGCAGTCCTGATTGTGGCGCTCACCTGCACGGCGCCAAACACGCATACGACCATCATTGGCACCAAGGCAAAAGCGACTCTCATCGCTGAAGACGACACGTCTCCATTCGTCCCTCCATTCACGCCTGTCGCGACACCACTGGAGGCGGGCTGCACGATGTTGGGGCGTGAGCGGAAGACGGCCTAACGGTGTGCGGGACCGTAGCCCAGCTTCATGGAGACGGTTGCGAATGGTCCTCGCCGATACCCCAGGAGCAACAGTGTCCCTAATTTGCTGGGAAGTGGCGGTGCGGTCCCCTACGGCACTGCGTAGGATCCTACGGTCTTGGCGTGCATCCGTGCGTCGCTGCGGTCCGGTCCCAGGTCGACGGGCACGTGCACCTTCCGCCGACCACTGGCGACAACATCGATGTACTGTGGAGACCTCACGCCCCACGTGTTGAGCAATTCGGCGGTACGTCCACCCGGCCTCCCGCATGCCCACTATACGCCCTCGCTCAAAGTCCGTCAACTGCACATACGGTTCACGTCCACGCTGTCGCGGCATGCTACCAGTGTTAAAGACTGCGATGGAGCTCCGTATGCCACGGCAAACTGGCTGACACTGACGGTGGCGGTGCACAAATGCTGCGCAGCTAGCGCCATTCGACGGCCAGCACCGCGGTTCCTGGTGTGTCCGCTGTGCCGTGCGTGTGATCATTGCTTGTACAGCCCTCTCGCAGTGTCCGGAGCAAGTATGGTGGGTCTGACACACCGGTGTCAATGTGTTCTTTTTTCCATTTCCAGGAGTGTAGTTAAAAATACTTTATCTTTTATGACATGGCTAAAAGTGGTGTCACCTGTGTGACGCCACAGTAATCTGGGTGTTGCAGTTTCAACATAGTTATACAGTTTTCTGCATGATTCAAGCAGATATTATGTATTAGTACAGAGTGTGGCATTCTAATTGAGTCAAGAATTAATTACACACAAAAGAGAATGCAAAGGATATCAAAATGGATTACAGACTGGAATCAAATGGAAATTACAAATACACCTTTAAAAGAATTACCATTCAAACATGAAAATAGTTTTATAAATCATTTCCGAATTGCAAAACAAATTTAGAATATTTTTTGAATCATGTATCGGGCTCCATTCAAAGATCAGGAACACAAATTTTGGATGCAATCCCAGTTTGCCTGAAACTACAGGTGGTAGATACGGCATGTCAGTGCTACAGTGTATCTACAGCGTCCTCAAAAGTACAGTTTTAGTGTTCTTATACGAGATGCTGGATGCTGTTTACAAATGTAGCATTCATAATAAATCTTCTATGCGTGAATCGCTTTCGAATAACAAGAAAAAATGTTGAGTAGTTGTAGAGCTGCATATTGGACACTTTTAAAAATTCCAATACTCATATTAAAGATACAGTATTAGCTCGAGTGAAACTACAAATGACACTTCGATATTTGACATCTGGCATTTACCTGTCACCTCTCCAATATTTATACCATGTCTCCAAATACAAAGTTTTAAATTCCAGTATTGAATGCCTCTGCATGTGCTGTAATTGTATTAATCTTACACTCATTATACCTATGTGAGCGATACATAAGGGTTGTAATATATTCGTAGAATCATCATTCAAAGTCGCTTCTGGAAATTTTGTTAGTGGCCTTTCTCAGGATAGTTTGTCTATCTTCAAAGTCTGCAGTTCAGCTTCTTCAGCATCTCTGTGAAAGGACAAACAAACCTGTGACCATTCATGCTGCCCTTCACTGTATACTTTCAATATCTCCTGGTATGGATCCCACACACTTGAGCAATATGTTAGAACCAATCACATGACTAATTTGTTAGCAACTTCCATTGTAGGCTGATTGCACTTCCCCAGTATTTTACCAATAAACTGGAGTCTACCCCTATGCTTTACCCACAACTGAACCTGAGTGATCATTCCACCGCATATCCCAACGAAGTGTTACACCTAGGTATTTGTATTAGCTGGCTGATTCTAACTGTGGCTCATTTGTATTAGGATTCTACGTTTTTTTCGTTTTGAAGTGCAGAGTTTTACATTTCTAAACATTTAAAGCAAGTTGCCAGTCCTTGCATCCGTTTGAAGTCTTATCATGATCTGACTGAATGTTTACACAGCTTCATTATGGATGACTGCATCATTTACAAAAAGTCTGAAGTTACTATTAATATTGGTTGCAAGCTCATTAATATGCAACATAAACAGCAAGGATCCTAGCGCACTTCCCTGGGGCACACCTGAGGTTATTACTGCATCTAACAATGACTCTCCATCCAAAATAGCGTGCTGCATCCTCCCTACGAAAAATTCCTCAATCCAGTCGCAAAATTCAGTTAACACCCCATATGACCGCACTTTTGACAACAAGCACAGGTGTGGTAATGACTCAAATGTTTCTCGAAAATCAATAAATAATGCATCTACCAGACTGCTTTGATCCTAGTATTTTAGTGTATTTTCGTATGCCATGTGAGAAAAGAATGAGCTGGGTTTCACATGATTGCTACAGTATTTCCGGAATTCATACTGGTTGGCATGGAGGAGGTAATTCTGTTCGAGATACCTCATCATGTTTGAGCTCAGAATATGTTGTAAGATACTACAACAAATCGATATCAAGGATATTTTACTCTGCTACCCTCTTATAGAAGGGCGTGACCTGTGCTTTCTTCCAACTACTAGGCACAATTTTTTTGAGACATCTGTGACAGATTACAGTTAGAAGAGGGGCTAAATCAGCTGTAAATTCGGTATAAAATCTGAAAGGGATTCCATTGGGCTCTGAAGCTTTGTTCAATTTCAACGATTTCAGCTGTTTCTCAACACCACTGACACTGATACTTATTTCCCTCATCTTTTCAGTGTTGTTGTTGTTGTTGCTGTGGTCTTCAGTCCTGAGACTGGTATGATGCAGCTCTCCATGCTACTCCATTCTGTGGAAGCTTTTTCATCTCCCAGTACCTACTGAAGCCTACATCCTTCTGAATCTGCTTAGTGTATTCATCTCTTGGTCTCCCTCTACGATTTTTACCCTCCACACTGCCCTCCAGTACTAAATTGGTGATCCCTTGATGCCTGAGAACATGTCCTACCAACCGATCCGTTCTTCTAGTCAAGTTGTGCCACAAACTCCTCTTCTCCCCAATTCTATTCAATACCTCCTCATTAGTTATGTGCTCTACCCGTCTAATCTTCATTATTCTTCTGTAGCACCACATTTCGAAAGCTTCTATTCTCTTCTTGTCCAAACTATTTATCGTCCATGTTTCACTTCCATACATGGCTACACTCCATACAAATACTTTCAGAAACGACTTCCTGACACTTAAATCAATACTCGATGTTAACAAATTTCTCCTCTTCAGAAACGCTTTCCTTGCCATTGCCATTCTACATTTTATATCCTCTCTACTTCGACCATCATCAGTTATTTTGCTCCCCAAGTAACAAAACTCCTTTACTACTTTAAGTGTCTCATTTCCTAATCTAATTCCCGACTTAATTCGCCTACATTCCATTATCCTCGTTTATCTTTTGTTGATGTTCATCTTATACTCTCCTTTTCAGTGTTATGAGGATTAAATTGCGGCAGTTCTCCTGAATTTTTCTTTGTAATGGAAAAACTGAAAACAAAGTTAAGCATTTCAGCTTTTGCTTTGCCATCCTCAATGTCAGTTCCTGTTTCATTCGCTAGGGACTGGACACTAACTATTGTGCCGCTAACAGCCTTTACGTACAACCAGAATTGCTTTGGGTTTTGTCAAATATCATTTGACAACAATTCTCGACAATTCCTGCCCACCAGTACATGAGGTGTGCCTGGCCTCGGTTAGCTTGGTTTATTCCTCCACATCTCCAATTCACCGTCACAGCATCGATTGTCGACATGGGCAGCTGACAGACCATCTGACAATGCTCTGCTATGGCATTCATTGGAAGCCTCACACATTGATCTCTAGACAGACAAACGCGTTTTGTTCAGCAGTTCTCTATCTACAGTGCTATGCTTTGTTTTACATCTGTAATGCGGTAGTCTCTGTTTCTTTAGTAGTTTCTTTAAGTGAGGGGTCCTTCTATTATGAACGGTTCTGCTGGGTACACATCTATCCAGTGCGTGTTCAGCTACACTTTTAAACTTGAACCAGAGTTCGTCTACATGCTGCTGCCTTGTGCTTAAACTTTCAGTTCCTCATTGAGTTACGACACTTCTGATTTTTATCTAATTTACTAAACATATATATATTTATGATTGTTTCAGTTATGCTTTGTACTCTGTTAATCATTGTTGCCACAGCCGTATCATGGTCACTGATGTGGACATCCTCAAGGAGGTCAGGTCTATTTGTTGCCATTACATCCAATATCTTTTCATCATGAGCAAGGTTACTAACTACCTGTTCTAGTTAGTTTTCAGAGAAGGCATATAGTAATGTTTCACAGGGTGTCTTACCTCCCCCGTCACTAACAAAACTGTAATTTTCTCCCGATTAATGGATTACTTAAGTTCCACCAATGATTACAGTATGATTTGGAAACTTTTGTTCAAGCGAAACATTCTCACATGCAGCTTCAATTGCTATCATGATGGATTTGAGTTTTTTGTCTATTGCAAGGATTATGCCACCTTCATTTCTCATTAGTCTATCCATATACACTTAAATTTTCCCCAGAGATCTCAATGCCATTAATTTCAGGCTCAACCATCCATAATTTTAAGCAACCTTGATGTCTAAACTTCTGCATTTTTAGTGATGGTTTTTGTACGTCCAGGAAAAGATCGTTCCATACAGTTCAAGACTGTGTAATAATGTTGCTAACGACAGGTTTTTAAACGTTGTTGGTACTCCAGAACACACATCACACACAAGACAAATTTACTAAATGGAAACCAAATTACAGCGATAGTGCTTTGAAATACATTCAAAAGGACACAGCCAAACGATGCTATTCAGTGGTGGGAATGGTAAGTGGAGTCACAAAATAAAATGGAGTTGAACATTTTGTCACAAGATAAATGTTGCATAACTTGTGTCATGTAACTGAAAACTGTGTGTTTACACATGCATCTGCGGTGTCACTGCAGTATGCTATCATTTTTCGCAATATTATTTTAGTTGAAGCTTTGTTATATTGCTGATTGGGTAAATAATGCTCCTTTTTAATTTGTGTGACCATAGTATCTATAAATACTGTACAATTATTTATAGATTTGAAAACGATATTTGCAACTATTAAAAAAATTAATAAAGAAACATATAGTTTCCCTAACGACTTACATGACCGAGCGTGGTGGCGCAGTTATAGCAAAAAGAACTCGCATTCCAGAGGACTACGGTTCAAACCCGCGTCCCGCCCCCCTTATTAGGTTTTCAGTGACTTCCCTAAATCGCTTCAGGCAAATGCCCGGACGGATCCTTTAAAGGGCACAGCCGATTTCCTTTCCCACCCTTCCCTAATCCAACCGGACTGATGACCTCGCTGCTTTGACCCCTCCTGCAAATCAACCAACCAACAACTTAAATTTTTCTTTCTAGCAGAAGTGCAGCTCTGATTCCAAGAAGGTTAGAATGATCTCTGTTGAAGGTTCTTTTTTCCGCATTTATTGACTTAGACCACCACATTGGCAGTTGGCTGTAGAATAGTGATGGGCTAAACTCGATTTTCCGATATCAGTGATTTCTTGAATGCTACTTTTCAGTATCTGTTATTCTTAACTGTGATTTGTCACAGTTAAGGAACCTAGGTCGTGTATCCCTCCGCCACTGCTATTTCTGCGATTTCTGATACTTCCGTGATTTCTGCGACTTATGACTTACCACCGTATGAAAAAGTTACATCTGTCCACTCAGAAAGTTGCATCTCAACAAACCTGTCATTGGTAAGTATGTTTTACGTTTGTTCTTACGTGGCTTTAATTTTGTATTAAAGAAGCAACAGTGAAAATATTAATAGTGTAATTAATATGTAAGTAGCCATACAGTACCGTAACAGTTCGTGTTTAGAAAATGAATTCTAACATATTGTTATGTTCACAGGTACCCGAACTACATTTGAGTCACTCAGTAAAGTGATAACTCAAAATATCATTGTCAACAGATCTGGAGAAATTGCCACTGCGTCGTTATGCAGTTTTCGTCAGACGAGAGGTTAGTTTCTAAGTGTTTCGATGGACTTAATTACTTCAGTGAGATCGTTCTTGCAAATGTGAAATATACCCCATTGAGTGGCTTTCATTACAGCAAATATTAGCAATCTACACTGTCAATCATATTGCTTGTAATTAGTGACAGCAAAAATTGTTTAATAAGCCTTGTGATTTTGCAGACACAGTTCTGACTGATTATTGGTTGCTGTACGTATCTATCCACATCAAGGCTGTTGAGAGAGACTGGTGAAGATTCAAGACAACTCTTAGAGGATTTGCAGTTTAAAAGTGACATAATTGTGAAATAAGTGTGCAGATGAGTGATTAAACTGTGTTTTATTGAAGTTGTTGTGCGATTTTAAAGGAATAATAAATATTAAATTCAGTGAGTGAATAATGAAAATCTCATTTTCCACATGTTAAGCCGTCCTATACTCGTAATTTTCCGCCACTTATTTATTGGTAAACACTTGCTGGAGAGTAGTGGTGGGCAGGAAATCGCGTATCTGTTAGAAATCACAGTGACTGAGAAGTCACAGATATCACAGTAGCAACTTTACAGAATCTAAGTGCGATTTCAGTCACAGTTAGCAGTTGCAAGTAGTATTTCACATTCAAAGACGTAAGCCATCTATTGGTCGAATTTAGCACTGCTTTCAACGATTTCAGTGACAAGTCGCAACTAAGAGTCGCAAGTAGCAACTAAAAAGCGCGGTTGACAGTGGCATCTGTTGGCCAAAGTTCGTACTACGTCCATCTCTGCGGTACGCTATGGAGTCCAACTGCGATTTCCGTGACAAGTCGCAACTAAGAGTCGCAAGTAGCAACTAAAAAGCGCAGTTAACAGTGCCATCTGTTGGCCAAAGTTCGTACTACGTCCATCTCTGCGATACGGTATCGAGTCTAACTGCGATTTCCGTGACAAGTCGCAACTAAGAGTCGCAAGTAGCAACTAGAAAGCGCAGTTAACAGTGCCATCTGTTGGCCAAAGTTCGTACTACGTCCATCTCTGAGATACGGTATCGAGTCTAACTGCAATTTCCGTGACAAGTCGCAACTAAGAGTCGCAAGTAGCAACTAGAAAGCGCGGTTAACAGTGCCATCTGTGGGTCAAAGTTCGTACTACGCCCATCTCTGCGATACACTATTGAGTCCAACTGCGATTTCCGTGACAAGTCGCAACTAAGAGTCGCAAGTAGCAACTAAAAAGCACAGTTAGCACTGCCATCTGTTGAGCAAAGTTCATACTACACTATTCGCTACCGAGTCAAACTGCGATTTCTGTGACAAATCGCAACTAAGAGTCGCAAGTAGCAACTAAAAAGCGCAGTTAACATACTTTTCCTAGTGTCATCTGTTGACCGACGTACGTACTTCGTTATGAGAGCCTTGTGCCTCACGAGATCGATGTGCTGTGTGTGCATATGAAGGGCTTATTTCAATAGTGGTACAAGTCAATTTTTGTTCATTTTGAGATACAGAATCGTAAAGTTAAATGAGCGCTGAAAAATCTGCAGTTGAGATACCAGAAATATTCAAGCATATGGCTTCTTGCTAGAGATGAACCTTTATTTATGTTTGTTTGGATCATTAATTTCAGAAGCACTATAGACAGAGAAGTGGAGGTAATAGACTTGTACCACTATTGAAATAAGCCCTTCATATTATATGATGACATGCACATTCAGCATCAGTTATGGTTGGTCAAATACTGCCGTGACTCTGAATGTATTATATTAATAAGAAGCAACATTGCCTTTTTCTCCTGAAAATATCAAGTAACGTAACAAATGTGTTTGATTCTGCTTCCAATATGACAGTTTTGATTAATACTCCACATGCCTACAGGACTTTGCAATGTTATTACAGCAGAACTCAGACACCTGTCTAAGTGTAGAGAAATGAAAACAGTCATATGAATGCCTCACTTTTGTTCCGACACAGTTCAAGACTCGGGAGAAAAGTTTTACACCTGGTGTTCTACATGGCAACTTCACACACAAGAACTTTTTGCCGACACTACTACCACCTACATAAGTAAGCTTTTCCTGTGTTACTTTCAAGTAATGCACTTAAGCTATTCCTGATTTAACTGGAAGATCTGTACTTCCCACTTTCATATCAACAGCCTCAAAATGCATATTCGAGACTTTGGGATATGTTACAGGTCAGTGTCACACCAAGATTGTGGAGAAGGGGGGGGGGGGGGCGACATGTGATTCTCCAACTAGTGTTTACCAGTAAATAAGTGGCGGAAAATTACGGGTATAGGACTGCTTAAACATGTGGAAAATGAGATTTTGATTACTCACTCACTGTATTTGACATTTATTATTCCTTTAAAATCGCACAACAACTTCAATAAAACACAGTTTAATCATTCATACACTTATTTATTCACTTTTTAACTGCAAACTCTTCTAAGAGCTGTCTTGAATCTTCACGAGTCTCTCTCAACAGCCTTGATGTAGATAGATACGTACAGCAACCAGCAACCAAAATCAGAACTGTGTCTGCAAAATCACAAGGATTATTAAACAATTTTTGCTGTCACTAATTACAAGCAATATAATTGACAGAGTAGATTGCTAAAATTTGCTCTAATGAAAGCCACTCAATGGGGTATATTTCACATTCGAAAGAACGATCTCACTGAAGTAATTAAGTCCACCGAAACACATAGAAACTAACCTCTCGTCTGACGAAAACGGTCTAAAGATGCAGTGGCAATTTCTCCAGATCTGTTGACAATGATATTTTGAGTTATCACTTTACTGAGTGACTGAACTGTAGTTCACGTACCTGCGAACATAACAATATGTTAGAATTCATTTTATAAATACGAACTATTACGGTACTGTATGGCTACTTACATATTAATTAAACTATTAATATTTTCACAGTTGTTTCTTTAATACAAAATTAAAGCCACGGAAGATCAAACGTAAAACATACTTACCAATGACAGGTCTGTTGAGATGCAATTTTCTGTGTGGACAGATGTAACTTTTTCATATGGTGGTAAGTCGCAGAAATCGCAGGAGTCACAGAAATCGCAGAAGTAGCAGAAATCGCAGAAGTCGCAGAAGTAGCAGAAGTCACAGAAATCGCGGAAGTAGCAGAAGTCACAGAAATCGCGGAAGTAGCAGAAATCGCAGTGGCGGAGGGATACACGACCTAGGTTCCTTAACTGCGACTCTTATCTGCGACAAATCACAAAGAATAACAGATACTGAAAAGTAGCATTCACAGAAATCACTGATATCGGAAAATCGCAAATTAGCCCATCACTACTGGAGAGTGACATGCCGCCCCTCCCCCCCCCCCCTTTCTCCACAGTCTTGGTGTGACACTGACCTGTAACATATTACGAAGTCTACAATATGCATTTTGAGACTGTTGATATGAAAGTGGGAAGTACAAATGTTCCAGTTAAATCAGGAATAGCTTAAGTGCATTACTTGAAAGTAACACAGGAAAAGCTTACTTATGTAGGTGGTAGTAGTGTCGGCAAAAAGGTCTTGTGTGTGAAGTTGCCATGTAGAACATCAGGTGTAAAACTTTTCTCCCGAGTCTTGAACTGTGTCGGAACAAAAGTGAGGCATTCATATGACTGTTTTCATTTCTCTACACTTATACAGGTGTCTGAGTTCTGCTGTGTTAACATTGCAAAGTCCTGTAGGCATGTGGAGTATTAACCAAAGCTGTCATATTGGAAGCAGAATCAAACACATTTGTTACGTTATGTGATATTTTCAGGAAAAAAGGCAATGTTGCTTCTTATTAATATAATTCATTCAGAGTCACAGCTGTGTTTGACCAACCATAACTGATGCTGAATGTGCATGTCGTCATATAATATGAAGGGCTTGTGTCAATAGTGGTACAAGTCCATCACCTCCACTTTTCTGTCTATAATGCTTGTGAAATTAATGATCCAAACAAACATAAATAAATGTTCATCTCTAGCAAGAAGCCATATGCTTGAATATTTCTGGTATCTCAACTGCAGATTTTTCAGCGCTCATTTAACTTTACGACTCTGTATCTCAAAATGAACAAAAATGGACTTGTACCACTATTGAAATAAGCCCTTCATATGCACACACAGCACATCGACCTCGTGAGGCACAAGGCTCTCATAATGAAGTACGTATGTTGGTCAACAGATGGCACTAGGAAAAGAATGTAACTGCGCTTTTTAGTTGCGATTTGTCACAGAAATCGCAGTTTGACTCGGTAGCGAATAGCGTAGTATGAACTTTGCTCAACAGATGGCAGTGCTAACTGCGCTTTTTAGTTGCTACTTGCGACTCTTAGTTGCGACTTGTCACAGAAATCGCAGTTGGACTCGATAGCGTGTCGCAGAGATGAGCGTAGTACGAACTTTGGCCAACAGATGGCACTGTTAACTGCGTTTTTTAGTTGCTACTTGCGACTTCTAGCCGCGACTTGTCACTGAAATCGTAAGCCTGGTCCACACGCAACGATCTGTCTGCACAGACATCGGCGCAGATGTCTGTACATGCAAAAGATCGCTGCAAATGTGGTGTGTTCACACGACACAAACCCCAATCTACTACTCGCCCGCTATCTGTCGGTGTAGAAAAGAAATATCAGTGGCAAGCGACTACGCTCCCCGTAAATGTCAAAAATTTAATTCAGTTATTTTGAAATATAGAAATGGGAAAAATTCTGTTGTGGTCTGTGTTCGCAACTTTTGTTGGAAAAAACATTCAGACCAACCGCAGGAAACAGATAAAGCGGTCAAAATGGTGTAGACAGTGGCTGCTAACGCGAAAGCAGTTTTCTCACGTAAATTTACTGCGAGAGTTGCTGGGCAAACCTAACGACTGGCGAAATTATTTGCGGATGGATGTCGAGCTTACAATTATCTCTTAAAGCTTGTAACCCCTCATATTATGAGAAAAAATACTTATATGAGAAGGACACTTTCTCTTCACGAACGGCTGGCCAAGCAGATCAAAATACCATAACGTTGTCTGGTATAATTGATCTACTCCTACAAGAGATCTTCTAGATTTCTGAACTTTGGATAACTCTTTTCGGTAAACAGTTCGCAACGAATTTTTTTAAAATATATATTACTGTTTTTCTGTTTGCCGAGGCGTCAACTGCCCGCAATTTTTCAATTAGAACGTTGTATGCTGCTGTCTTTTTGTCTCGGTCACTATATTCTTTACTTTTAATCTTCCACAAATATGGGTGGTTTCTATATATTTCAATGAATTCACTTACAAACTCTCGAGAACACTAAAGAGTATCAGCCATTTTAATGCCCTGTGCGCACAAATACAAACACTAGACTGAGCAAACAGCTGTTTCGCGCCAGATTTGCGGCGATCTCCTGTCCACACGCTCCAACTTGTCTGCGCAATGTGGTTTGAACCCACAGATTTGAGAGGTTTCGCTCAAACCTCCAACTCCAACTTCCAGGTTTGCACACACCTCAGGTTGGTGCAAATCTTCTGTCCACACGCAACATTACATGTGCGCAGACATTTGCACAGACAGATCGTTGCGTGTGGACGGGCCTGTAGAAAGCAGTACGGAATTCGGTCAACAGATCGCTCACGGCGTTGAATGTGAAATGCTACTTGCGACTGCTAAACGTGACTGAAATCGCAGTTACATTTTGTAAAGTTGTTATTGTGATATCAGTGACTTCTCAATCACTGTGATTTCTAACAGATAGGCGATTTCCTGCCCACCACTACTGTAGAATTTAGAAGCTCGTATCATAAGTTTGTACGGAATTTCGTTGCATTTTCAATGTAATAATGAAATGATTAGGTGGTAGAGACATTAAATTACGGAACGACACATATTGAGTCTGGAACTAAGTCAATACATAATTTTAATTATTTTCACAGCTAACTACCACGAATGAAATAGTTTGCCAATACCTGTAATGATGCTGTGGTAACTGTTCGTACAACCATTGTGTTGGTTTACTTTCATTTATTGGGCGCATTTGAACCATAAATTTTTTCCACTTTTAATTCTTGCATTATCTTTGACGTCTCTGGTTATAATTTGGAATGCCTTTGAATGTCATAAGTAATTATTTCAGGTTATGTTATCAGAACCAAGCACTTGTTATTTTCAGTGACCCTGTGTTTCCGCATTTCTAACAGGAGGTGATTAGTATTTAAACATACATAAGTCCATATTATGTACCTATTCTGTCCGTCAGTTACGAGAAATACCAGATCGATGTGTATGTACGTCATGTGTTTGCTGTTTACGTCCTGTCCGATAAAATTGCTAAATGTCTCGCGTGAGTTATCAAAAGAACTGGCCGAAATTTTGACATGTTGTCTGAAATTACCGGAAACGTTTCTGTAAACGGTATGGTAGTTAGAGAAAAGTGAAGGTCAGTGTGAAATACTTCGTGATTGACAGAAAAAAGGCACTTAATGAAGTTCGCACACCCGCTACATTAATATTGTTATATTGACTTGCGTTGTGCATGCGATGTTCGGTAAGAATATTAGTGAAGGGATGACTAGGAACGGTAATCGTTCATTGTAATCCGGTGCGTAGCTCGTCCAGGTTGTAGCACGAACAGTTGTATTGTCGATACATCAGATTCATTTGCCCACGTTAAGACAGAATTTCAGGGATTGATTATGATGGAATGAAAGAGAATGCTGTACAGGGAATTGATTGTGTTGCGTTTTTCGTGGGGTTTCAATGTGCCTATTTGCTCCATAGTTTAGCAAATAGTGTTAACTTCTTATTGTAGTAATGTGCATGTTGAAAACTAGCTTTGTGAAAGAGTAGTGCATCGCCTTTCTGGAAGGATATGGGAAATGTAATTGTGTAGGGCCTAATGGGTATGTGTAATTGCTACTGCCAAAATCCGGCACACCACAACTCCACAGAAGATTGTCATGGATACTCTTACATCAGAAAGTAATTTCACTAAATCTTGTTAGAGGAATTTATTAGGTGTTAAACCTTGACAATAAAAAATCATTTACTTTTCTGTGCAACCTGCAGGCTGCAGTGTCTGTTTTTGTAGTGCCTGGGTAAAGAGTCAAGTGTTGCTTTGAACTGGGTTGATAACAGATGACTGTATGAGGAAACAGTTGTTAAAAATACATATTAAACTGACAAAAAAAAAAAAAAACTGTCTGTAGGGGTGGATCTTCGTGTTGTGCTTTTCTAAATACCATGAGCAAATATGGGTCTATAGATTAAGGATTGAAAGAGCACCAGTATGATTAAGAAACAATTCTCTTCTGCCTTTGCATACATTGCTGAGAATATAATTCTGAACATATTACATTATTCTATATATTAATGAATTTGCAGAATAGATCCTGATATACCTCAAGAGTGTAAGCTCCAGACTCATTTTAATCTTTTGTTCTTCATTCTTAAAATAATTGTTGTCTATAGTAAATAGACATATTTGGTAAATTCACATTGTCTTAGTTGCTTCGCTTGACAGTTAGAAATTTATGTGAAGAAAGCAAGATATGTCAGTTACCGTGCTCAGAATGGAATTGTATACCACAAGCAAATGCTACTAAGTAACAGCAGCAACTGATAGTCTTGTATCTTTGTGAGTGTTTTTTTTCTGTGAAATTGAGTTTTGTTTTCCATTAATGACAGTGAGACTTCAGAGTCTTCATAACCAGCAAGTTGTAAAATCAGTTCTTTTCATCAGCCATTCGCTGCAGTCGACAGAAGCGTCCGATCCCAAGCCTCGTCTTTGACCCGTGATGTAAGGGTGATGTCGTGTGTGACGTCATGACGGCGCGGAGTTTCGTTTGTGAATGTGGCGTGTTTGTAGACGTCGTCGTGTTGTGCCCTCTGGTGGTATGTTCAGGGTTTTCGTTTGTGTGGTGTAATGGGCTCAATTTGCTTTCGTTCATTATCAAGAATTGTTAGAGTGTCGTCTGTATTTGTAGTGGAATTCGTTTAAGTGAGTTAACGATTTTGTATGAAGGTTAATTTAGTGTTGGTCGCTGTACATCGTGTGGTAATATTAGTAAAATTAATCGGTTGTTGTTTTTGTTCAGGAATGGATATGATGGGTAAAATTAGCAGTGCGCAGGTCAAGGGAAGTGTTCGATCCCAATGTGTGGCTGTGTATTGGTATTGGGAGATGTTTTTGAGCTATCTAGGCCAAGGGAAATGTTTGATCCTAATTTATGGGATCGGGAGCTGCTGTTGAGTTATATAGGTCAAGGGAAGTGTCCGATTCCAGATGATATTTTTAGTGGTATTTGGGGAGTTTTGTGATGTCGGGGTTTTTCGTCATTTTGTGTGGTTTTGTATGGGGGTGGGTGTCTAAATTTGTTTATATTTAGTTTGCCCCTACCCGAAAACAACACACACACTGAAGATTAGATGGGTAGACCACATAAACAATGATAAAGTATTGAACAGAATTTGGGAGAAGAGGAGTATGTGGCACAACTTGACAAAAAGAAGGGACCAGTTAGTAGGACATGTTCTGAGGCATGAAGGGATCACCAATTTAGCATTGGAGGGCAGCGTGGAGGGTAAAAATCGTAGAGGGAGACCAAGAGTTGAATACACTAAGCAGATTCAGAAGGATGTAGATTGCAGTAGGTACTGGGAGATGAAGAAGCTTGCACAGGATAGGGTAGCATGGAGAGCTGCATCAAACCAGTCTCACGACTGAAGACCACAACAGCAGCAAAAACAACAACAACCACCACCCAAAAACACCCCATTTTCCGCACTTGTCTCGTTAGTGTCATTAGGATTTTTATGGAAAGTGCGTGTGTTTGTTTTTCGATGTATTTTCGTCCTCATAATGTATACGTACAGACTTTATATGCGTCATGTTGGAATCCTGGTTTATGGTCGTTTCCGCCATATTTGTGACGTAATGGGTCAAAGTATACGGGCTGGATCGGACGCTTCGGTATTACCATTTTTCTTATACACTGACTCATTTGCTGCAGCCAGAAAATACCGCCTGTGCACTGTAATGAATAATAATAATAATGCAAAGTATGTGACCGCTTCTTATTTCTTGTTCTTCAGTGGCTTACGAGGGCAATCATGGACTGCAAGGGATCTAATTGGCTGAAAAAAGAGAAGAATGAAGTATATGCTGAATCAGGCTCCTTGGTAAATAGCTTCATGTATTTGTTACCATTGTTTCATTAATTTTTATGTCCTATGTGGTGTGTAAACAAGCAGATTACATGTCCTGTTGTTTGTCAAATGAAGCATTTGATATTGGCTGTTGGTTTTGATACATGAGCTGACAAAGTTGTTCAACATATTTGAAATGGATTGGTGTCCTGTAGTATATGATGCTGCTCTCTAGTATTTAATTTATTTCAAAATTTCTGTAGCATATTGTTTGAGTGTGATGTTGGCATGTCAGCAGTTAATGATTACAGATCTGTTGTCTACTAGAAAATTCATGTGTTCTTAAATTATTGTGGTGTTAGCAATCAGTTGTTACAAATTAATTTTCTAATTCAAGATTGTTTGGTGTGTTGTTGAAGTCTAGATAGAAAGTGGTCTTAATAATGGATATGATGAAGTAATATGTGGGTAGGACTTTACTTGCTAGAGTGCAGGTGATATGGCTAATACTGAAGATCAGTTGTATGGTCTGTTGGATGAACTGATCAGATGCTATATTTGTGGTCAATTTTTAAGTTGACCACAGTTGCTTTCTCAGACAAGAGGGAGATATATGTGGATTTATTGCAAATACAATATTTGGCAGTCTACTCATCATGGTGTCTGGTGGAGTTATGACCCCTACAGTCTTGTTCTCTTGGTGTATTATTTTTGCTATTGCTCATGTAATTGGTTTTATACCCTCAAAGTTCTTGTGAGCAGTCTTAATATTCTTGATCGGTTTTTGTTTTGTCGGTATGTATTCAGAATCTATTAAATGTAGGGAAATGGTAGGTGGACCAAGAGCTGTTGTTGAAAGCATTTGAGTACCTTAAATACTATTAAATGAAAGTGTAGCTGGTAGTAGAATTTACAAGCTTAAGAAGGAAATGGTGGTAATGCTGATACTAAAAGACTAAAGGAATGTTACAGTTGTAACTACAGAATGTTTGCAATGCTGTTTAACCAGTAGATCTTCCCATTACCACTCTAAATATTAGGTATCATATAAATTACTTAAATGTTAATATAATCACAGAATCAAACTGCATGGGCTACAATATGACACACCTGTAACACAAAAAATACACCTACGGATTTGATGCTCATAAAATAAGTAATTGTAGCAGAATGTCACTGTTACCTTCTGGCAAATTAAAACGTGCTAAAGTGAACGTTAGATCTCAATTCTTTATTCAGTTTCTCTGAAATTAGAAGGATTTTGAAGTTTCCTCTGTGTGGCTATCAATGTTTTATGGAAAATTCCCTCAGCATTGAGCTTGTTTTGAAAATATATCCTTTGTTTCTTTCTACATCAAAGTGCTGTAATTAAGTTGTTTTTTAGCTAAATCAAAACACTCTTGTAACAAAGTAAAGATGAATGTCTCACATACCATTCTTTATGTGAACTTGGTGTCTATATTGTTTTGCTCATTTTCAGGAAGTTCATCTTTCTAGTGGTATTGTAGGTCTTGCATTGGTCTCAAAACTTAAGTTGGTAAAGGCAAGTAGTTTATCATTTAACACACCTGCCTTTGGCAGGACAATCTTCTCTTATCATTTTTTTGAAACAACCACAGAAGTGAGGATTGCATTGCACCTTTGTCTCATGTTACATCTTTATTGTTAATGTATCTGTCTTTCATTAGCTCAAAGCTGTGTAACTGAGCAATTGCTGTTCCAGCTTTTCATGTGAGATTGTATCTGAAATGGTCCTATGATGACAGGCAAAACTCAGTTGCCTCAGTTATGTTTTCCAAAGAACAAAGAAAGTAAAATCAAACAAGGGAAATGTCAGGATAGAATTGAGGAGACCTTAGGTTGCAGGTGGGTAGAATGAATTGACTGCTAAATATTTAAGCTTTTTGACAGTCTTTCTTATGAAGTACAAAACAGACAGGCATGGCACTAGGGCATGACTGCATCTAATGTGAGTAGAAATCTGTTGAAGTGAGTGGTGGGGTAAAGAGGTGGCATGGGGTGGGGAGGTGAGGGATAGCAGGGTAGGGGTGGGGCTGATGCTGTGCTGCCTGTGGGATTGTGCAAGGACATGGGAGGGGGGAGGGGGACAGGATAGGGCTGCTAGGTGCAGTGTTGGGAGTCTGGAGGGGGGGGGGGGGAGAGTTGAGCGAAGGTTAAGGCTAGGGGGATTATGGGGATGAATGATATGTGGCAGGAAGAGCTCCCATTTGCACAATTTAGAAAATCTGGTTGTGGGTGTGCATTTTTTTTAATGTGCTTCCAAAGATGGAATCTCTGCTCTAATGGGGCAACATATTCAGCCTGTTACAACTTACCCTACCACAAAAGACACCAATCATTTCCTACACTGAATCTCCACAGTTCCTGTTCCTTTACCACTCGGCACCCTGCTCTGATTACATCCCCAACACTCATGGCCTTCTGTTAATGAACACTACTTTGCCCAATGTCTGACTGCCACCAAACCTACAGCCCCTTTTTTGTCACCATGACCAACTACATCCTCACCTATAATTACTTCTCCTTGGAAGGCATGGCCTACAAACAAATCTGCAGTACATAAAAGGGCATTTGTATGGCATCATATTATGCCAATTTATTTATAGGCCACCTAGAAGATATATTTCTAGCCACCCAGAATCGCAAACCCTTCACCAGATAAAGATTCATTTATGACATCTTTCTGATCCTATTGGTTTGTTTAGTAAACCTGATCTGATTAGGTCCATCAGGCCCTCTATTAAATTGGACCACAGTTTCACATATACAGTACCCTTTTTATATCATATTTTCCTGAAGATAAGTTTTAATATGACAAATAGTATCAAAATGATTTGAGTGTCTGAAGTAGCAGTGTGAGTAAATAATACTATGATCTAAAAGTTAATATTGGCAGTAGTTGTACTACTGCAGTTGCTGCCACTAGCGGTGCTGGTAGTGGTGGTGGTGATGAAAGAATTAGTAGGTGTGCAAGGTGTATTTTTTTTCTGGTACAGTGAGTTATGGTGAAAGGAAATTTAAGGAGACTCCACCAGCTAAGAATACTGGGAAACAATGTGGTTTGAAGGAATATGCTAAGGGTCTGACTGAGGCATGCACAGCCTAAAATTTCCTTTCAAACATTTTACAGAAAGGGATCTCCCATGCCTTGTCTTGTCAGTTACCTACCATCTCCCACATAACCACTGTTGGGCCATAAAGGAACACTCCCCTTGCAAATCAGTACCACCCAGGACGAGCAACTGAATCACATTCTCTGCGAGGATTTACACTACCTCTTGTGCCCCAAAATGAGAAATAATCTCTCCACCTTTCCCACAGTTGTATTTTGTCACCAATTGAACTGATGAAATATCTGGGTCAAGGGAAGTGTTCGATTCCAGTTGATAATGTTTTTAATTGATTTTGGGAAGGTTGTGATCGTTTAATTTTATCGTTTGGTTAAGTGGCTTGTGTTCATTTTTAGTTTGTCCCCGCTAAAAAACCCCCAGTTTCCCCCACTTGTCCCATTAGTTTCATAATATTTTTTGAGAAATGTGTTTTTGATGATTTTTAGATCTATTTTGGTGTTGGTTGTCATGTTTATGTAATGACGTCATAGCCGCGATATGGGAGTTGATGTGAATGGTCGTTTCCGCCATATGGGTGACGTCATTGGTCAAAACAGACGGGTGGACTCCGATGTTTCTGTTAACCACTACATGCAGGATATGCTTGATCCCTCCAGCCCTGTCGGACATCTCAAACACAAAGGCAGGGCTACCTGTGAAAGGAACCATGTGATTGGCAACTACCAGCTTGCAACCACTGTGCTGTTTTCTACATAGCCATGACAACTGACACGCTCTATCTGCATGAGTGACCACTGTGGCCAAGAGAGAGCTGGACCACCCGCTTGCTGAAAGTGGCCCCCAGCATGTTGTGCTTCAGTTCAAAGACTGCTCCATAGCTGGCAATATCTGGATTCTACCTTCTAACACAACCTAACCAAACTAAAAGCAGCATTTCTACCAAGGAATAACACTGTACAATTAATTACCAAAAGAGATAAAAGAAATTGCAAAAATACACTTATTTAAAAAGGCAGGCAAAAAGGTCATGTTGTTGTTCTGGTTTTCAGTCCAGAGACTGGTTTGGTGCAGCTCTCCATGCTGCCCTATCCTTTGCAACCTTCTTCATCTCAAAGTACGTACTGCAACCTGCATCCTCCTGAATCTGTGTAGTGTATTGATCTCTTTGTCTCCCTCTAAGACTTTCACCCTCCAAGCTGTTGTCCTATACTAAATTGCGGTCCCTTGATGCCTCAGAACATGTCCTACCAACCGATCCCTTCTTCTAGTCAAGTTGGTCCACAAATTTCTCTTCTCCCCGTTTCAGTTAAGTATCTCCTCATTAGTTACATGATCTACCCATATAATCTTCAGCATTCTTCTATAACAGCACATTTCGAAAGCCCCTATTCTCCTCCTGTCTAAACTATTTATCCTCCATGTTTCACTTCAATATGTGGCTACACTCTGTACAAACACTTTCAGAAATGACTTCCTGAAACCTAAATCTATGCTCGACGTTAACGAATTTGTCATCTCCAGAAAGGCTTTCCTTGTTATTGCCAGTCTACATTTTGTATCCTCTCTACTTCGACCATCATCAGTTATTTTGCTCCCCAAATAGGACAACTCATCTACTACTTTAAGTGTCCCATTTCCTAATCTAATTCCCTTGGCATCACTGATTTAATTCATCGCTGTTCCTCTTACATGCTCCTTTCAAGACACTGTTCACTCGGTTCAACTGTTCTTGCAGGTTCTTTGCTGTGTCTGACAGAATTACAATGTCATTGGCAACCCATAAAGTTTTTATTTCTCCTCCATGGATTTTAATTCCTAATCCAAATTTTTCTTGTTTCCTTTACTGCTTGCTCAATATACAGGTTCAATAACATCAAGGGATAGGCTACAACCCCGTCTCACTTCCTTCCCAACCACTGCTTCCCTTTCATGCCCCTTGGCCCTTATAACTGCCATCTGGTTTCTGTATGAATTGTAAATAGCCTTTCATTCCATGTGTTTGACCCCTGCCACCTTCAGAATTTGAAAGAGAGTATTCCAGTCAACATTGTCAAAAGCCTTCTCTCAGTTTAAAAATGCCAGAAACGTAGGTTTTCCTTTCCTTAATCTATCTTCGAGGGTAAGTTGTAGTGTCAGTATTGCCTTATGCGTTCAGACATTTCTATGGAATCCATACTGATCTTCCCCAAGGTCGGCTTCTACCAGTTTCTCCATTTGTATGTAATGAATTTCTGTTAGTATTTTGTAGCCATGACGTATTAAACTGATAGTTCCGTAGAAACTTCCTGGCAGTTAAAAACTGTGTGCTGGACTGAGACTCGAACTCGGGACCTTTGTCTTTCGCGGGCAAGTGCTCCACCAACTGAGCTACCCAAGCACGACTCTCGCCCCGTCCTCACAGCTTCACTTCTGCCAGTACCTCGTCTCCTACCTTCCAAACTTTACAGAAGCTCTCCTGAGAACCTGCAGAACTAGCACTCCTGAAAGAGTGCTTCTTAAAGTTTGGAAGGTAGGAGACGAGGTACTGGCAGAAGTGAAGCTGTGAGGACGGGGCGTGAGTCGAGCTTGGGTAGCTCAGTTGGTAGAGCACTTACCCGCGAAAGGCGAAGGTCCCGAGTTCGAGTCTCGGTCCGGCACACAGTTTTAATCTGCCATGAAGATTCATATCAGCGCACACTCTGCTGTAGAGTGAAAATTTCATTCTGATAGTTTGGTTATTTTCACATCTGTCAACACCTGCTTTCTTTGGGATTTGAATTTATATTCTTCAAGTCTGAGGATATTTCACGTGTTCCATACATCTTGCTCACCAGATGGTAGAGTTTTATCAGGGCTGGCTCTCCCAAGGCTGTTGGTAGTTCTAATGGAATGTTGTCTACTCCCTGTGCCTTGTTTAGGCTCAGACCTTTTAGTGCTTTGTCAAACTCATAATGCAGTATTATTTCTCCCATTTCATCTTCTTCTATGTCCTCTTCCACTTCCATGATAGTGCCCTCCAGTACATCGCCCTTGGATAGAACCTCTATATACACAATCAAATTTTCTGCTTTCTCTTCTTGGCTTAGAACTTGTTTTCCATCTGAGCTCTTGATTATCATACAAGTGGTTCTCTTTTCTCCAAAGGTCACTTTAATTTTCCCGTAGGCAGTATTTACCTTAACCCTAGTGATAATGCCTACCATACTAAGATATCTAATACTCCACACTCTGACATATGGGCTGCCTGTCTTGCTTTTCCTGATAACATTCTCCTGGGTAGTCTCTGTCTGTAGATCTGAATGGGGAATTTTTTTATCTCCAGAATGATCCTAAGATAATTTTGTACAGTATAGATGCATGATCTTGAGAACATAAACACACAGCTACAGTTTACCTTTACTTTCAGCCATTTCCAGTATTGGCAAAGGAAGTTTGTTAATGCTGCAAGGCCATGTCAGTTGATCTTCCAGACCATTGCTCCAGCATCTACTGAAAAGGCTTTTTACACCTCCCCTCCCCCCCCCCCCCCGCCTTGAGGAAGCATGGGTTAGCTTGATTTCTCCACAGATAATACTTCATTATGGTTGCACATAACATACTGTTTTCAGTATCGTTGACATGCTAGCAACCCTACCTCGGTATTGTCCATGGTATGTTTGAGGTGGGGGCTGTATGCTATATTGTTAAACTACTGTCTTTGAGCAGGAGAAATAGTTGTAGCATACATATTTGTAGAATTACTTTCCTATCTGTATAAACATAAATAACAGTTCTGAGAGACTTAATTGATACACATACAAAGAAAGATATGAAAACTGTTGCTATGTCTCAGATTTAAGGCCGTAACTCCTGGTTTAATGATCAGTTACTTTAACAATTACCCTAACCAAGCATGCCTCCAGGCCTGCCAAGGGGACGTCACTTGTTTCCTCATAGATTTTCATCTTAGGTGAAGCAGTATGACACAGTTCTCCATGAAAGTAGAAACAAGGAATGCATTTGTGATTGGGTGATTTCTGGCAAGTATAAGAAATTTATTATGTAGTTGTCTGTAGCGGAGTGCATAGGTAATTCTATAATAAGCATAAAGTTGGTGGTTCAGATCACACTAATAGCAACCAGTTCTTTTAGTTTTATTTAAATTCCATATGTAAAACGAATGGCAATTTTTATTCATACTGAATCAAAATTTATGAAATAGTTAATTTAATTAAAAATTACATAAAAATGCAAGTATTGTTGAAAAATTAAATTTTGGTACAGAAATTGAAATAATCGGATAGAAAATAAAGTAATTTCCCATAAATGTATCAAAATCTATGTTTTAAAATGTCATGTAGACCTAATGTAAAAAGATCTAATTTTTACTAAACCATTACAATTCAGTGTTTGTTAAATTTGCAATTTGTTAGTAGACATTGAATTTTTTAAAAGTAGAAGTAGTTCATATTAGGAGATTTGAACGAGCAACTTTTACACTACTGCACTTTTATGCTATACTCTCAATTACCAGCAACTGTGTTAATAAGTAGGAAATATTTTGTAGTTGACAGCACTCAGAAATCTTCTGATTTTAAAAGTCAATTTTTTTAGTTGTTTGATAATGGCATAGTGCTGGTTTAGGAAAGTGATGGTCCAGTACTAAACTCCATATACTATGAATCTGAAGGAAATTGAGGAGGATGATCTGTAAGATCCCCTTTTCAGTCAAGTTCTTATTGTCACAGTGATGTGTCCATAATGGTTAAGGTGACAGCCCATAAAACGTAAGAAATACAAGTTTATCTCATCAATGTGGCCCAAATAAATTTTTACATGTGTTACGTAGAAGATTTTCTAATGTTAACCATTAATTAGATCACTTTGTGGGCGTTCCTGATTAGCTGAAATCATCTGGTATTCAAAATTGTATTGGCTGACTGCATTGCAGCAGCACTGTGAGTGAACAGAGCAATCAATGTTACTTAATCAATGACTGTAGGATCCATTTTTATTCTTGCAGAGAAACTGTTTCCTTTCCAAAATCATCATATCGGAGAAAAAATTATGTGATGTTTAGGTCTCTAGCTCCAAACATGTTTCCTGCGCCTCTTTTTACAAATGGAAATGACATGTGCATTTCTCTATTCCCTTGAGAAGCCATTGTTCCATAACACTTCCATTGCCAGAGGTTGTTGTGCAACATCCAGGTGTTTTATTTAATCTGATGGCTGCCCCTTCAGGTCTAGCGGTCTACTCTGTGTAGATTAAATTTGGTTTTACCTTCTCCCTCCTGTCGCCACCTTAGTCAATTATATATCTGTCATTTTGGCATCCATGCTGTAGTCGAAAATGTGAAATGCTTTGTTATGTTCTCAGGTAAAGCATTGTAATTATGTCTTTTTGTTCCTGTCTTCTCTTTCGCTTCTGTGTACAACATTGTCAACAAGCATTTGTAGAGATGCCTTGGGTCCATTTTCCAACATTTTTGTTCAAAAGTTCTGGAATTTCGTTTTTTCATTTCATTTTTTCCAAGATATGGACTTGCTTATAGATTAATGGAACACTTCTTACATAAGCTGTGTCTTGATGGTTCTTATATGTTCAGTTTTGGTTTGCAATGGGAATCTAGTAGATTTGGCTTCATTTGAATCTATTACACAGATGCCTGCTGCCATGTAACTGTGTTATGTTGTTAAACAGATGCAGGTCCTCACTGTATTCCACAACATTCCCCATAGTTGGGTGGTTTGGCTATTATATAGTTTCTAATAACTTTAACAGGTTTGTTAGGCAGAAGTATATTCTTTTCTTTCAAAACTTGTTTTTAACAGTAGTGATCTGTCATGCTTTAGTAGTCTAGTGCTCAGGATCAAATATCTGTATTTAGAGAATTGATTATTTTGGGCATGTCTATTGCTAACACAAAAAACATTTTCCTGTTGTGTGGGTTTTCTAAGCAATTACACAGGCTAATTTTGGGAAAACATGTTTTGTAGATTTTCACAGGAATTTTTGTTCTCACAGCTGTGGCACTGTCACAGGACATGATTTTGAGATGAATGAGTTCAGATTGTCCTCTGGAAATTTAGATCTTCATTTTCTGTGAATTACCTAAATCTCTTGAAGGAAATGGAGGGACAGTTCCTGATGAAAGGGTGTGGCTCATGTTGTCTGTTTGCACAACCTCATATCATGTTGTTTTTCATTGACATAATTGTCCTCCACATCTTTTTCCCACACTCAATGCATGCATTTCCAATTATGTAGTTCCCAGGTATATATAAAATCCTGTCACTGTGGTGTGATAGAGGAATTTGTATACATTATTTGCTAGACTATTTCTTAAGCATTAATCTGCTATGATGGGTGGAGGTTGGAACTCAAATGGTTATTCTTCCACCTCACACTTAAAAATTACTTTTTCCTCACATTTGATACTTAACTGCATGCAGATTTCAAATTTCAGTAACATGCAATGAGATAAATATAGATTTATCTCATTGCACATTACTGATTTTTCATGATGATAAATGGAGTACTGCCAGTGTTGTGTGGTGCATCTTTGTGGTGGGTCCTCTGTATGGAATATGAGATTTTGTAGCTAATTATTTCTAGTTTTCCGTCCAGTGTTGTGTGTACAGTGCTACTGTTAATGAAACTCTAGATCTTGTCTTGAATGCTTACACATTTTTCTAAGAGTAAGACGATTGCTTATTGAATGTATAAGTGTGAGGCTACAAATTCAAGTGTTTTGGGTTACGTCCCAAGTATAACCTGTCACTTTTTCATGTCTGGAAATTTTCTATGTGGAAAATGACAATTTCCATTCCAGTGTGATGCTGTAGGTCCTCGTGTAACTTACTGTGTTAGTGAGTTCAGAGGTTGGAGGAAGCCAGTGGCATACGACATCCAGTAAGACAGTGCATGCTAGAGCACTAATGTGTTACTAACTACGTCCAGTTTGATGGAAAGCTTTACGTCTACTTTGGGTTTGCATTTAGATTTTGTGACATTTGACGTGTATTTTATTCAGTACCAAAATTAGGTGATCCACACTTGATCTGCATTTACCTGCGTATTGTCTTTACAGGTGGTTTTCTAACCTAAAAAATGCATTCTGCATGTAACCTACTATTTGGTTAGCTTCTTCTTGACCATAGTGCCCTCATGGTCTTTAGAGGCATACCCTATCATCTTCTGCCGAATAACACAGGTCAGAAAATAGGGAACTAAGATCATCATAAAATAAAATAAAATAAAAATGTTCTTATTGGAGCCTTCAACTTGGCACAGGCATAATAGATAGTGATTGGGACAGGAAGATAAACATTGTTTTCTATAAAGTAAAGAAGTGTAGTTTGTGAGTGGAGTTCTACAAAATGAACAAGAAATTTTGTTGTGCAACAACATTGTTTCATTGGTAGATTTGCTGATTGGCCAACCAAACTCACAGGAACATAATTTAGTTGCAGATGATAATCTATCAGTACATAGAAAAATATTGAGGATCATACATAACCCAGCCATGTAGAAAAATTAGGTAATGATAGAACACCACATCTCAGATGGAACCTTGGCGAACACAAGATGCTGATATGTCTCTTGTGCCATGTACATTTATACTCAATATATTTTGTTTCTCTTATCTTGTTACATAAATAACTTCTCCATGCAAGTATCATTTGATGATGTAGAGATATGAATCACTTCTCTGTAGTGGTATGTATTGCCACATTTCTTCACAGTGGTGCGTATCACCACACAAGGCTGCTGTTTGCTTGAGAGTCTTGGATTTCCCAGTGATGAGCAACGCCTCACTGCTTGATTGGATGCTGCTAGGAGGTATTCTTCAGGCCCAACAGGTGAAGTGAGTTGTGTTGGTTTGGGTGTCCAATCAATAACACTCATCACATCTTGTCTCTTAATGAGGGAAACATGAATTCTTATTGGAGCCTTCAACTTGGCACAGGCATAATAGATAGTGATTGGGACAGGAAGATAAACATTGTTTTCTATAAAGTAAAGAAGTGTAGTTTGTGAGTGGAGTTCTACAAAATGAACAAGAAATTTTGTTGTGCAACAACATTGTTTCATTGGTAGATTTGCTGATTGGCCAACCAAACTCACAGGAACATAATTTAGTTGCAGATGATAATCTATCAGTACATAGAAAAATATTGAGGATCATACATAACCCAGCCATGTAGAAAAATTAGGTAATGATAGAACACCACATCTCAGATGGAACCTTGGCGAACACAAGATGCTGATATGTCTCTTGTGCCATGTACATTTATACTCAATATATTTTGTTTCTCTTATCTTGTTACATAAATAACTTCTCCATGCAAGTATCATTTGATGATGTAGAGATATGAATCACTTCTCTGTAGTGGTATGTATTGCCACATTTCTTCACAGTGGTGCGTATCACCACACAAGGCTGCTGTTTGCTTGAGAGTCTTGGATTTCCCAGTGATGAGCAACGCCTCACTGCTTGATTGGATGCTGCTAGGAGGTATTCTTCAGGCCCAACAGGTGAAGTGAGTTGTGTTGGTTTGGGTGTCCAATCAATAACACTCATCACATCTTGTCTCTTAATGAGGGAAACATGAATAATCTTGCAGCCAGTGTCCTCCCTTTCCTTTTAGCTGAAAAAAAGTCAGCAATGTCAAGCACATTGGAAAGCTTATGGTCCTGTGGTATTTTGACTGGAACCCCAGGGGCTTCTGTTGTTTCTTAGTCATTGCCATGGAGACCTGGTAAGTGGAGGTACTTCCGATGTACGTATGTTACTTTGAAATGGCTTTAATGTGCCCATATTAATAACATAGTTCATAAAGCCAACAACTCCTGTGGAGAGGTTTATTAGCTAAACTTTACAAATGATGGTCCACGTACTGCACTTGGTTATGGTAAAAAGTAGATATTTGTAAAATGTCTCTGAAGTGGTTTGGTGACAGGCAATGGGAGGATATTACATCATAGAGAATGCACAACTGTTAACCAGCTCAGTCATGCTTTTAACATACAACATAATCAATTTTGTGTATGGCCTTTCCTTCACAGCATGCTTTTGACACATGCTGATGATTCTGTTAATGTTATATAATCATATATGTGTTTATACAGAACACATGTGCAACTTTTGATTTTGAAATTTTATTAATAATTATGTCTGGTATACAAATCTTGGATTTGGTAAGTGGTATTGTGTGGATAGTCCTGTCTTCATGTTCTTTTGCTGCTCACAAGAGGTTCTTGTATTGGGGTGTAGAGCAGTATTTCACTGCCTGTCTTCAAATATTATTAAGAGCTTTCTCTCATAGGTGGAATCTATGTTGTGACAGACTGATATATAGCCTACTCTGAGGTTTAGGTTAGCCTGGAAACTGACAGTTATCTTTTCCACTATTTCCTGTTTTTGTACAGAGTCCTGCAGGATACAAATAAATATCAGAAACAAAAGAGCAAAAATAGTTGCTGAAAACCCAGTGTTACATTATGTGTTAAATGTTTTTTTTTGTTTGCCCCCTGCAAGCAGGGTTTTTCTTTGAAAATTCAGTTTGATCTCAATCTAGCACTTGATATGTCAAGGTAGTTGTTAGGTTGAATCCTGTGTTTGACTTGCCATTGAATCAAAAATATTATGTCATTGGCTACACAAATTGGCTTTTCAGCCATCATAGTTTCCCATTACAGCCTGCAACATGTGTTACTAATATACACTTTGTGGTTAGAGGGGCAGGGGGATGGCCCATCAAAAAGTTGTACCAACTTTTGTTGGATTGTAATTTTGTTAGTGTTGCAGGTGCATAACTTCATTTCTTGTCTCAGGTGATTTTTAACTTTATGAATAAGAACTTTGCAAAGAACTTATTTGGCTTCCATGTGCAGAACATAAAGAAGTTTGATGCACTGAACTACCTTACTGCATCAGTGTTTCCGCATTCACACTTGGCAAAAACAAAGTGCCATCTTCAAACTTACATCTGTCAAAGCATATGCTTGCTGCACTCATGTACATTGTACTGTGACTCAACCCACACTGCTGTTAATACTAGTTTTTTTTTATTGTGGTGGTGTGTGACATCATAACATGGTGTCAAATGACCCCTATGTCATAATTATAATCTGTTGTATGAATAAAATTAAATTTCATGTAATTTAAAGTTCTGGTGTTAGGCAATTGTAATGGATACATCAAAATGTCTAAATGACATTTGGAGCCCTCATAAACAGCCAGTTCTGTTTTCATGTAAATTTTATTTATAATATATTGATTGAACTAGCCTGAAAGGGGGGCTGGAAGGACTGAAACCACACAAAAAAGAAGTTAACTTAAATTCTGAGATAAAAATCAAGAAATGCTGTTGTGATGTATGTCAAGAGATTTGATGTGAATTCCATTTGAACTAGTTGTAGTTCTGACTTCCAGTAAATATTAGTAGTATCAGGTATAATATCTAAAAAGGAAACGAAAAGTGAATATTTGCAGTACATAGTGAGATCTGACATAGTAAAAATAATTGAAATAACAGGGTAGAGGAATAAATTTAAAGCAAATCAAATACTGTAACAAAAAGCTTGGGTTACATAGAACTTGCTTTTGTTTTGTAAGATTTTACGTTTTACTTTATGAAGGAGTTTCCATCTGAACCAGTCAATCACATGTAACGAGAGAGAGCTTGCAGTTGATCTTGGACTTGCGAAGAGAGTGGAGAGTTCAATGGAATTGCATCACAAGATTGAAGCCATTGACCATACCACACACTTCACCAAGCATTTTACAGACAATAGACCAGTTTCGCCTGCTCCTGTGCACTAGGAACATGAAAGTTTCTGGATTTGTCTTCATACATAAGGCATACAGTTCAGTTTAGTAATGTTACTGGAGTTTCTCAGTCATGCAATTGCAAATATATTAATAATAATTGATGTTGCCATCTACATAAACACTGCGAGTAATCAGCATCTTCCATTCATCAGCAAATAAAGTGAATTTCTATGCACATAAATTTATCCAATTCCTCACAATAATGAATCAACTTTGCAGTGAAACAGTAGAAATTCTAAAAATTTGTCACATAATATGATTTATTCAATGATACAGAAATTTCTACCCGCTTACACAAATCCTGATGTGCGCAGTGGCCTGTGTCAATGCTGGTGACTGTGACCATCCCCAGCAGAAATGCCTCAAATAAAATTACAATGGTGGCACACTATTTAAATGTTCAAATAAAGCATGAAAATGGATGATAGTGGTACTGGTGAAAAGGAGAAAATTGTCATGATATTTTAGATAGTGTGTGGTGTGTAAGTTTGTCTTGAAATGAAATGGTATTATATTAGTGCATTTATCTGCATGAACTGTCTACCCACAATAACATGTCTAAAACAGAGCTTTAGTTTCAAATGTTTGTCGTGTATGATTGTTGTGTATTATTGTTTTTCTGACATGTTCTGCATCCTGTAGGACCTCAGCAATATGGCTCAATTAGAATGAAAATAAATCTAATCTAATGTGACAGACATTTTCTTGTTACCTAAGGCCAGATAGGGAATACATCTGACCACTAGCTTTTTAGCCCCGCATGTTTTGTAACCACTACTCAAGTGCAAGTGACAGATGCTTTGAATATGCCATCATTCTTTCTTTTTTCAGTTTCTTGAAGATCCACTAAAGATGCCTAGTCTTCATATAAAGCATGACCCAGAACTGAAACAGGATTTGGATGGCACTGAACATGATGTAAGTTTTCACAACAGTGATGCATTGTGCATGAAGTACAGTATTAATATCATGAAATGCAAATGGGTGCATGCAAATGGGGTGATCATAACTGATGAAACATTAAAACCTAGGATAGTAGCACTTCTCCAGAATTTTTATAGAATTTCAATTGACTGTAGGTATGATGTTCTCTTGTGTTTAATGGTATTTGAATAAAACTTGTAGGAAACTAAGTTTATTAACTGTAAACCATGGTAATTTTATTGTAAATGTAAATAATGAATGCCTCAAATTTGAACTTGGAACAAATGTACCAAAGAAGACTCTCCTTTGCAGCAGCTGTCAATTAATTTGTCTCTGTCACAGTTCTATAATAGAAAAAGTGTAAGAGGTAAAGCAATCAACCATAAGCAGTAAGTTATCAGCTAAATGTTGTATTTGGCATACATTTCTATTTGCTGAAGTATTTAAAGAAAAACAGCCTGCATTACTGGAATAGTGTGTTTGCTCTGTGTAAGGGCTATGGGTTTATCCAGTACACATGGCATAAATTTACAGTGTAATGGAACATTGCTTTTCCCAAACATTTTGCAAAGTGAAAACATGATGATAGCAAGAATGTTTGTAAATAGCATTAATTTTAGTACATTATGGTGATAGTCAGTGAAATTCCATATTTATTTGATTAACGATCACCATAGTGTACTAAATTTAAGCTATTTACAAAAATTTGTAACACCTCTTGGATATCTATTTTTGGTGACAGTAACCAGCTCTGTGGAGTGAGATCAGTTGTGGTGAGTGTTGGTATTTTTACTAGGTAGACGTGATTGGAAAATGAAAAGAACGGAAACATTTGAGATGGCGCATTAGAAAATGCTGCTGAAAATTAGGTGAACTTAAGAGGAATATGGAGTCCTCAGCTGAACTTTCAATGAAATAAATGTATGGGAAAACTGATTAAAGGAAGGGACAGAATGATAGGATATGTGCTAAGACATCAGGGAATAAAGTAGTCAGGTGTGTTTCCATCTCACTTGGGGGGGGGGGGGGAAATGTTGCTATTACACATGTCAAATAAGAACTTTAAATGGAGTGTAGTTAATTTCTATGTTTGTTACTCAGTCAGTAGTGGAAGCTTGTCAAGCACTGACAACTCGAAACTAGTAGATAAACATTGTGTTTTTTTGAGAAGGGTATAGTGTACTTCAGTACATGGCATGATTTGGGCAATATACTATTTATTCCAATATATATCTTGCAAAATGATAGTAGCAACAAAATAGGAGGCATTAGTGCTAATATAGATGCTTTCTGGCGATTGTTGTTCCCAATCACCACCTTCAAATGGAATAGGAAAGCGTGAAGTAATGCATGTAGTGGTACCAGAAGTACCCTCTGGCATGCACCATTAGGTGACGTGTGTGTGTGTGTGTGTGTGTGTGTGTGTGTGTGTGTGTGTGTGTGTGTGTGTGTGATTGTTCCATGAATGAAATTTGTTTTTACAGTGTACCTGTGTGAACATATTATCATGCATAAACAAGGCAACACAGTTTCCAAACAGATGAATTACAATAGATTTTTATGAAAATATTAGGCATACTACCGAAATGGCAAATGGCTTACTTTGACAAAGTCTGGATTCATGTATATTGTTCTATGATTAACTACTGCTAGAGTGATATCATCCAAAGAACGTTGTCAAACAGTGCCTGTCTACATTTATTTTGTTGTGCAGTGATTGACATGCAGATGTGTAGGGTGTTGCATGCTTTGCTTTTCACAGATTCCACACTTTCACCATTATGTCCACACACTTCAGTTCTTAAAGTATAAACGTGGCAGTACTATGGAACAGACTGTGACACAACTAGATCACTCTTTTCTTAAGGTACAAGAGCTGTAGACACAATACCTGAGCAGCTGGTTGCAGACCAGTGAGTGACCGACACTGAACTTGGGATGACAGTATTATCAAAATGCAGTGCGACTGCAGTCTGCTGCAAACAAATAAGAATTGAATAGGGCAGTACACAGTAAGTGGACCAAACATTGAATATAAGATGACAGTTACTGGAAGATGTGTCATTGTCTGTTATGGATTAAACAAGATTTGCTCCCCAAATAGGAAAACTTATCTACTACTTTGTCTCATTTCCTAATCTAATTCCCTCGACATTGCTGATTTAATTCGACTACATTCTATTCTCTTCACTTTGCTTTTGTTGCTGCTCATCTTATATCCTCCTTTCAAGACACTGTTCATTTTGTTCAACTGTTCTTCCAGGTCCTTTGCTGTGTCTAACAGAATTATGATGTCATTGGCAAACCTCAGAGTTTTTATTTCTTCTCCATGGATTTTAATTCTCAATCCCAAATTTCTTGTGTTTCCTTTACTGCTTGCTCAATATACAGGTTCAATAACATCGGGAATAGGCTACAACCGTCTCACTTCCTTCCCAACCACTGCTTCCCTTTCATGCCCCTCGGCCCTTATAACTGCCATCTGGTTTCTGTACAAATTGTAAATAGCCTTTCCATTCCCTGTATTTGTCCCCTGCCTCCTTCAGAATTTGAAAGACAGTATTCCAGTCAACATTGTCAAAAGCTTTCTCTGAATCTACAAATGCCAAAAATGTAGGTTTTCCTTTCCTTAATCTATCTTCGAAGGTAAGTTGTAGGGTTAGTATTGCCTCACGTGTTCCAACATTTCTACAGAATCCGAACTGATCTTCCTCCAGGTTGGCTTATGCCAGTTTTTCCATTTGTCTGTGAAGAATTCATGTTAGTATTTTGCAGCTGTGACTTATTAAACTGATAGTTTGGTGATTTTCACATCTGTCAACACCTGCTTTCTTAGGGATTGGAATTATTATAGTTTTCTTGAAGTCCGAGGGTATTTTGCCTCTCTCATACATCTTGCTCACCAGATGGTAGTTTTGGCAGGGCTAGCTCTCCCAAGGCTATCAATAGTTCTAATGGAATGTTGTCTACTCCCGGGGCCCTGCTTAGCTATTTTTCTCTTCCTTTTGATCTCATTTTTGAGACGTTTGTATTCCTTCTTGCCTGCTTCATTTAGTGCATTTTTATATTTTCTCCTTTCATCAATTAAATTCAATATTTCTTCTGTTACCCAAGGATTTCTACTAGCCCTCGTCTTTGTACCTACTTGGTCCTCTGCTGTCTTGACTATTTCATCTTTCAAAGCTACCCAGTCTTCTTCAATGTCTGGAATGAGGCTAACAACTCAAAGACCCTGCCAACTGCACCACAGTTCCTCGTGATTTCATGTACTGGAGATGGTCAGTCCTTCACAATGGTAAATCCGTTTCTAATTCAGGAAGGTGTTGATGCAGTTGCAACTGCTTGCTGCTTTGCTTCTCTATCACATCCTGTTTGTGTTGAGGCCTATGGAACTCTGAATTCTTTCTGTGGTTGTGTTTACAGTAGACTGCTCAATTGTCCGACAGAGGTTGAAATCCAAACATACCTCTCTGACCAGGGTGTCATTGCCATCCAATGGGTGATGAAAAAGGTAGGTGCCTCCTTAGTACCCACACACACTCTTTTTGTCAGCTTTGATAGAATGGTGCTTCCGTCCAAGATCAAAGCAGGCTATGAAGTTACCACAGTCCAACCATATACTCAGAACCTGATGCACTGCTACCAGTGGCATCATTTCAACCACACTGGAATGTCTTGTAGACATCCAGCCAAATGTGTAACCTGTGGTGGGGATGCACACAAGGGCAATTGTCTGCCTTCTTCTCCCTGCCATATCAACAGCAGTGGTCACAGTGCCGCCACCTCTTGAAACTGTCCCATGTATCTTAATGAGAAGGCTGTCCAGGAGATCCAGTTAAAGGAAAAAGTTCCTCACTTGGTCGCTCAAAAGTTATTGGCCAGTCACAAACTCTATCTTCTACCGTATGGTACTTGCAGTACCGTTCTTGCTATATCTTGCTCTACGAAGGACACAGCCACGCAGACATGATACCTGAAATTCATCTTTGAGATTGTGAAATTGCCCAGTGTCATGGGAGCATCGTCATTCCCTCGTCCAGCTGTGCACCAAGCCACCAAACTCTTGCCTCACGGGGTGAAGTCACCAGCTACACAACTGGCGGGCTGGAAAGGATAGAAGGAATACTCTGTTGAAGACGTCATACGTTGCTCCAGCCAACCGCCATCTGAGTCTTCCTCTGCTAAGCAGAAAGATCTGAAGAAGACCAACAAAGGCAAAAGGTCTTCTCCTTCGCCGACTCAAAGATCCTCTTCAGTGGTGTCACTACATGATACCTTGGCTGGCCAGCCTGTGTGTTGCCGGTGTGCACCACCAGCTATTTCTCTGTTTTGACTCTGCAGGCTGGCAGCGTAACAATGCCGACACTTCCGTAGACTAAATGGAAGAGGATCCTCCTGGTTTGGTGCCCTGTAGCAGTGAGTAATTACAGGATGGCACTCGGTAGCCTCTGAGGTGACATCCATTCATTGTTTCCTTATCATGACATCTCCAATGGATGTTCGTGGCCTTCAATCCTACAAAGAGGATTTATGGCTGCTTTTAGAATTGCATTATCCACTTGTACTCTGCCCTCAGGAAACAAAAAATTATGTCATCACGACCGCATTGAGGTTTTGCATTTCTTCGTGGGTTGTTTTGACCTTCGCCCCAAGGTCAGCGTTCTATCTCATGGGGGAGTTATGCTGCTCATAAGGGAAGACGTTCATAGTAAACCCATCTCCCTTACAACCCGTCTTCAAGCAGTTTCAGCTCGCCGTTTCCTTCCTCACTTGACCTCCCTTTGTACCACTTCTATCTCTCCATCATTTGATGTCACCAGGGCAGACTTCCTCGGCTTACTCAGCTTATCGGGCAGCTACCTCACCCATTCCTGCTGCTCAGCAGCTTCCATGCACACCATCCCTTTTGGGGTTCTCCCAGAACCTGTCAAAGAGGTGCCCACTTGGCTGACCTTAATCAACTAAATCTCTTTGGTCTTAACACAGGAGCACCTACATTTTTTCCGACTTCTCACACACCTATTTCTATTTGGACCTATACTTCTGCACTGCCCAGCTTGCCCATCATCTCGACTGGTTTGTCCTTTCTGACACTGACTTGAGTGACCATTTCCTGTGTGCTATCCATATGCTGACTCCTACCTCACCTGCATGCACACCCAAATGGCAGCTTACTAAGGCAGACAAACTTCACTCCTCCATGGTGACCTTTGATGAACAAGGTTTCCCCAGTTGTGATGACCAGGTGGAATACCTCACAACCGTTATCCTTACTGCTGCAGAACGTTCCATTCCTCGCACTTTCTCTTTACCACGCTGTATTTTGGTCCCTTGGTAGACAGAGGCATGTCAAAATGCAATTCGCATGTGGAGACGTGCTCTCCGTGTTTTCACCCATCATCCTAAGATGGCAAACTGCATTCATTGTACAGAGATGTGTGCACAGTGTCGTGTTCTTCGGGATAGCAAAAAAAGCTTGCTGGATTTCATTCACAAGATCTTTTAAGAGTGGGTCAACTTCTCTGGGACAAAGATCCATTCTCCAATTTCCGGCCTGACAGTAGCAGATCAAACTATCGTGGACTCTATTGTGATTTTGTAACACCTTGGTCCGCCATCTTGCGGAAATTTCGAGCTTTTCCCACTATTCATCTTCTTTCCCCCATCGGAAACGAGCAGACGTGGCTAGGGCAATAGCCTTCTCTTCTCAAAATCGGGTGTGCTAGAATGCCGCCTTTAACATGAGGGAACTAGTTCATGCTCTCACTTCATCCCGATCCTTCGCCTCAGGGCAAGAGGCTGTTCACATTCAGATATTGCAGCACCTTTGTCTTGCAGGCAAGCACTTGCTGCTTAATATGTACGACCACATCTGTGCAAAGGGCACATTTCACAGACACTGGTGTGAAGCCACTGTAATACCCATACCTAAGCCTGGTAAGGGCAAACACTTTCCTTCCAGCTACCACCCAATCTTTCTCACCAGCTGTGTTTGCAAGGTGGTGGAATGTATGATTCATGGGTGGCTGGTATGTTGGCACGAGTCTCGCAGTTGACTTACCACTGCACAGTATGAGTTTTGAGCGTGCTCTTCTGTAGGTGACCATCTCGTCATTTTGTCCACCCATGTTGTAAATTTTTTTCTGCAGAAAACCCAAACTGTAGCTGTCTTTTTCAATTTGGAGAAAGCCTACAAGACCTGCTGGAGGACTGTTATCCTCTGCATGTGGAGCTTCCATGGCCGCCTGCCCTATTTCCATGAGGAATTTTCAAAAGACAGAGTTTTCAAGGTACATGTGGGTTCTGTCTTGTAGAACACGTTTTTCCAGGAAAACGGTGTGCCTCAGGGTTCCATCCTGAGTGTCGTCCTCTTTGCTATTGGCATTAACCCTACAAGGCCTGTCTCCTACAAGGCACCTCCAGCTCCATTTTTGTTGAAGATTTTTCCACCCATTGCTGTTACCCATTGGCCAGTCTCATTGAGTTGGATCTTCGGCGATGTCTCGGTCGATTTTTCTCATGGAGTGTTGACAATCGCTTTTGTTTTCCACTGACAACAGTTTGTATGAATTTTTAGCATGCAGTTGGTGTCTTCCATGGTATTTACATCTTGGCCCTGCTGCTCTTCTGTTAGTTGAAACTATGCAATTCCTGTGGCACTTGTTCGACAGGAAACTTTCTTGGTACTCCTATGTGTCTTTCCTGCAGACCGCTGTATGCAGCCCGCTGTATGCAGCCCCTCAATGTCCTTTGTGCCCTCAATGGTACTTCCTGGGGTGCAGACCACGGCACCCTCCTCGATTTCTACTGGTCCCTTGTCTGTTCGAAATTAGACTACAGGTGCTTTGTTTATACATCTGCACGCCCATCACTCTTACACCATTTCAATACTATCCACCAGCATGGCATCCATTCTGCCACTGGCACATTTTACACTAGCCCAATAGTGTCTGTATGCAGAAACTGCCGAACTGCTGTTGTCCTACTGCTGTGGCTTTCTCCTGAGCAGGTATGCATGCCATTTGTGTGCCATGTGTGGCCACCCATCCAGTATTCCTTCTTTGATGACTCATTTGATTGCCAGTATGGGTCGCGTTCCTCTGCTCTGTTACCTCCTGGAGTTCGTTTCTTACTGTTGCTCTGGCAGCTTAACTTCACACTACCTGCAACTTTCCCAGTGTGTGTGAATCCTTCACCATCTTGGCTTTGTGTGGCGGCCCATGTTCACCTTGACCTTCATTCACTTCCTAGGGACACTACTCAAGCCTTGCTTTGTTGCCTTCAGTTTCATGACCCTCGTATGGTACGTCATGATAGTACCTTTGTGTGCACTGATGGTTCTCGGGCCGACCATGGTGTCAGTGCGCCTTCATCATTGGCAATGTTTTTCAGTATCGGTTTTCAGCACACTGCTCTGTAGCTACAGCAGAGCTCCTCGCCCTGTATCAAGTGCTGGAGTATATTCAGTGACAGAGCCTTTTCGATTGTAATCTGCACACTCTGTCAGCGTCCTTCAAAGCCTCTGTGCACTGTACATTGTCCATCCCTTAATGCAATGGGTCCAGGAAAACTGTCACTTGCTCACACTTGATGGAGCCATGGTAATGTCTATGTGGGTTCCTGGTCATGTCGGTCTGACAGGAAACATGGCTGCTGCTGCCAAGGCTGCAGTCTTCGTACCTCAGCCCCCTAGTTTTTACGTTCTCTCTGATGATCTCTGTGTTGCTGTCTGTCATTAGGTTGTGTCACTTCAGCAGTGTCATAGGACCTCCCTTCGTGGGAATAAGCGCCAGGTTATTAAGCATCAGCTTGGACAACCTCCTCTCAATCATCCTGAGAAGGTCATTTTAACCACGTTGTGTATTGGGCACTGCCGTTTTAGCCATCAGCATTTGTTAAGTGGTGCTCCCCCACCACTTTGTGCACATTGCGCCCAACTTTCAACTGTCTGCCATTTCCCAAGGGAATGCCCTTCTTCAACCATTTACGTGCCCACTTGGTTTTGCAATCTGAGTTATTGGCTGTTTTTTACTTAGCAGATGACGTGTACACTGTCGACTACATTTTACTTTCTATCCAGCATAGCAATATGGCAAAGGCCATTTAATTTAGACCTCTGTTTCTCTGTGGTGTATTTTGTAGTCCTTTCTCCATGACTTCTCTTCTGTCCATTGGGATTGATGTGTGGTCACTTTTATCTACTCTCTCTTTCTCAGTGTTTCACAGTTTTGATGAGGACACACATGACCCCAGTAGTTTTTGCACCCCAGAACAAAACAAAACACCAGCAAACATGTCTGTAAACAACCAAAACTTTATTTCACAACTTTATATTTTGAGATATTGATTGCATATTAGACTACCCTACACATACACTATGATCCACCCAAAAACTTACGGTTTTCATATTAGGTGCATTGTGCTGCCACCTACTGCTGGGTTCTCCATATCATCAACCTCAGTAGCTATTAGACATAGTGAGAGAGCAGAATGGGGTTCTCCGCAGAATTCACGGACTTTGGACATTGTCAGGTGATTGTCACTTGTGTCATAAATCTGTGTGCGAGATTTCCACACTCGAAAACATCCCTAGGTCCACTGTTTCTGGTAAGGTAGTGAAGTGGAAACGTGAAGGGACACATACAGCACAATAGCATACAGGCCAACCTCACCTGTTGACTGACAGCGATCGCTGATAGTTGAACAGGATCGTAGTGTATAATAGTCTATCCAGATCATCCCACAGGAATTGCAAACTGCTTCAGGATCCTCTGCAAGTACTATGACAGGCATAAGGTGAGAACTTGGATTTCATGGTCGAGCGGCTGCTCATAAGGTGCAAATCATGCCGGTAAATGGTAAACGACGCCTTGCTTGGTGTAAGGAGTGTAAACATTGGATGATAGAACAGTGGAAAAAGTTGTGTGGAGTGATGAATCACGGTGCACAATTTGGCAGTTTGATGGCAGGGTGTGGGTATGGCAAATGCCCGGTGAACATCTTCTGCCATTGTGTGTAGTGCCAACAGTAAAATTCAGAGGTGGTGTTGTTGTGGTGTGGTCGTGTTTCTATGGAGGGGGCTTGCACCCATTGTTGTTTGGCATGGCACTGTCACAGCACAGGCCTACATTGATGTCTTACGCATCTTCTTGCTTTCCACTGTTGAAGAGCAATTCGGGGTTGGTGATTATATCTTTCAACACGTTAGGGCACTGTTCATAATGCACGGCGTGTGGTGGAGTCGTTAGACAACAATAACATCCCTGTAATGGACTGACCTGCACAGAGTCCTGACCGGAATCCTATAGAGCACCTCTGGGATGTTTGGAACACTGACTTCATGCCAGGCCTCACCGACAGACATCGCTACCTCTCCTCAGAGCAGCACTCCATGAAGAATGAGCTGCCATTCCCTAAGAAACCTTCCAGTACCTGACTGAACATATGCCTGCGGGAGTGGATGCTGTCATCAAGGCTATAGGTGGGCCAACACCATATTGAATACGAGCATTACCAATGGAGGGCACAATGAACTTGTCATTTTCAGCCAGGTGTCCCGATACTTCTGATCACACAGTGTATCTTTTGTTTTGGTCTCATGTATCTGGGAGTCACTCTAAAGGTCTTCACCTCTTAGGTAGTTCCACACAAGCATGAAGTCATGTTCATATCACAGCCCACATTTTCTCACTACATGCAAAATATGGGACCCAGCTACTGGAACAAGTGGTGGGTTCCTACATTATGAAATACTTTCTAGAAAATGATCTATTGACACATAATGAGCAGAGACTCAGAATAGATTGTCTTTGTGAAACATGACTTGTTTCATATTCATATGTAGTGATGAATCCTAGTGTAGCGTATCTCAAGTTGATGCCATAATTTTAGATTTCAGAACGCTGTTAACATCATTTGTCATAAATAGCTTCCAGTCAGATTATGTGCCCATAGATTGTTGTCATAGTCATGGCACTAGATTTGTCATTTTCTGTTAGTAAGGTCACAGTTCGTAGGAACTGACGGGAAGTCTTCTAATGGGACTGAAGTAATCAGTTGGTTCCTCAAGGAAGTGTTATAGGGCATCTTTTGTTCCTAATTTATATAAATGAGATACGAGACAATCTGAGCTACTGCCTTTGTTTCCAGATGATGTTTAGTTTCTAGTGAATTCATCAGATGAAGACAAATTTCAAAATGATGTAGACAAGATATGTATGTGGTGAAAAGAGTGGAAACTTACCCTAAGCAATAAAAAAGTTTGGTCCCCTACATGAGTTCTAAAAAACTCAAATTATGACTAAACAAAAGTTCGCCCAAATTTAAAGCCATTCAGATTGACAAAATTGTTGGGACTAAAGTTATAAGCAAATTCAATTACAAACATAATATGCAAAATGTTGGGAAGAAGGTAAATCGAAGATTACATTTCGTTGGCAGATATTTAGGATGAGCAACATACGCGGAGGACAGCCTACACTGCCCTCACAATGGGAAAGCTCAAGGAAGGGCAGCAAGCTTTGTATTATCACAAAGCATGGGAGATGGAAATGATATGTGAGCTGGGACAGCAATCAAAACAAAGAAGTTTTTATATGTAGCATGATCTTTTGATGTCATTTCAATCACCAACTTTCTCTTCCAAATTCCAAAGCATTTTTTGACTCCCACCTACAAAGAGAAAAGTGACCATCATGATAGTATAAGAGAATACAAAGCTTGCACAGGAAGATACTGTTCATAATCCTCCACATTGTTTTTGAGAGTAGAAGAGTAGAGAAATATTCTGAAAGTGATTCTATGAACTTTCACCAAACACTTGTGTGAATAGCAGAGGTATCATGTAGATGCAGATTTAGATGGACAAGCACTTGAACTACTTGCTTGCTGCACTGTTGGTCAAGGTCTAGTTTTTAGCATGTCCTTAATTCTGTCTCATGGTTCAAATAAACCAGTGTTCATTTGTGCTGCTCTTCATAGTATATGTTCAGTATCTCCTGTTAGTCCTGTTTGATACAAGAGCTAAATGCTTCGGCGTTATACTAGAATGGGTTGTAAGAGTTCGTAGGCAATCTCCTTTGAGGCTCATAATGTTTTCTCTGTAGTCTGCCACTGAACTGATGTCTACTATTGGCTTTACCTGTAGCTAAGCGTTTGTGATTGTTGAATTTCAAATTCCTAAAAATTGCTACATCCAGATATTTGTATGAGTGAACCATTTCCAGCTGTGTCTCATTGACACTCTAGTAGTGGGATCCTACATTTTTTGTGAAGTGTAAAATTTTACATTGTGAACATTTTACAGCAAGTTGACAATCTTAGCACTATGAAATCTGATCAAGATGTGACTACTTGTGGAGCACTTTCCTTGTATAGAGTGAGAAAATTTAAACTATGTCCTATTTGTAGTAGATAAGAATGTGCAAGCAACAAAAAAATTAGAAATTCCTCGCTTTTTATTGAATGATTGAACTGTGCCACACTGATTTACAACTGGTGTGGTTTTCTCTGCCTTACCACAGCATAACATAAACATGGGAAGTAAATGGGAACAGTCTTGGGTTGCTCTGGGATAAGAAAATATTTGTTTTATACCGACAGCAAGTGCAGATTTAATGTTCTGAACAAAATGAATTCGTATGTAGTTCCATTTTTCCTTGCATGTGGACAAAATTATGAGCTTGCTCCTAAAGTAACAGACAGGAAAAATGAGTGAATTACATCATATACAGCTTGTAGGCTTACGTTCAGTTAGAGATTTAAAGCAATCAACCACACCATGATGAACGCACACTATTCTGGATCAATAATTACAGAGGAAGATTTCATGAATGATAGCTCTTTTGTTAATCTGTAACATATGTAACCTTTAATATGCTGATAAATTAGACCATTCATTAAAAAAACGAGGGGCAAACATTTAAGAAAAAAAGAATTTTTATCCACATGTTAACCAGAGGACGAACAGTAAATGGATGTGCATTGAAAATGTAATCATAAATATTAAGTATTGAAAGTTTGTTCACTTGCCTTTACAAAACTGCCACATGATCTGCTGGAAGTCAGGAACTACAGTCACTGGCAACTGGCATGGCAAGTTACATGGAAATGGTTACAGGTGGACTGGTTACTCTTCATAATTGCCACTGTCTCAGGAAAGAATTACCTCCATTGGTATAATGAATGGCAACACCAGATGGATCACTATTTTTAAAAATTACCGATAACATGTTTTGATCTGACCAGCAGATAATTTTCAGACCTAAATTGGGGAAAGGAAAAATGAGGCCTAACAACCCAAGAATGTGATGCTACAAGTAATAGAAACAGCAGTACTCCAAATAACATTAATACTTCATATACTCATTCACGTCCAGTGCTGTATGGTGTAGTTCGTTAGTGACAAGAATGAACATAAAACTATGAAAACAGTACAGAGGATGTGAGGGGAAAGTTGCATAGTCAGTCACATGAGGTCTGTACACATCAACACCCAGAACATTAATACAGTGTCAAGAAGATTCTTATAAAGAGGAAGTGTGTTGATCTACTACATTTGTGTACAATTGACTACATGATTCTTCTTTTTGTTCTTCTCCCATGATGTGTTAGGTGATTTCACCTGTGCTGGTCAACATGTTCTAGCAATCTCTTCTTTTGTCTTCACCCCTTTCTTGTCCCTTGTGGTTTGTAATCAAGATTTAATTTTGTAGGTTGCTTTTAGGCATTCTATCTATATATTCCCACCATCTGTCCCCATATCTTGTGCACTGAATCAACTTGCAATTCATTCCTAATGTCGTCATTCCTGAAACTATCTTCCCGGCTTATATCCATATGATCCAATAGTAATTTAAGAAAATGAAGAGAATCTTCCAAGAGCTGTCCATCATCTTGATTTGTTGGCTTCTAAATGTAACATTAAAATCTCCACCAATAAAACAAGTGTTACAGTAGTCAATGGAAAATCATCTACCAGATCAAAAATAGTTATAAATAATTTAATACTGGAACAGGTAACTCACTTTCATGACATGGTTGTGGCATAAGGTGAGATTTTTGCAATGACATTGATAGCAAGATACTGAAATTTGAAACATTGTGTCTCGCAAGATAAAAGTGAAACCATACATTTGACAACCAAATTGTATGTTTTTGTGTACATATAGGTATTTTGTGAGATAGAAATTGTACTGTTAACACACACATCAGATTTGTATTGTTCTGGTGCTTCATTTCTTAAAACAAAACTGGAAATACTTACCATTTGTAGAATGAAGGAGTCTTACTTGAAACTCTGATTTAAGTGGGAAACAGAATCTGGTTATAGAAACAGCCATGTTGTAGGAAGCAGTTAAACTACGTATTGATTGAGTTGGAAGATAATAGTGATGGGAAACAGAATGGCCACAGAGATGTACCACATACCACAGCAGGTTCTGTGACAAATGAGAAACCAATGCGTTTAAGCAGGCCACAGTCTGCACCAATCACCATCTTGCCATGGTCGGCTGACATGAAAAAACATCCACGTTGAAAGGAGGAGTGAGCCACTGGGGATTGTACGTTTACTGGAGAATATTTTCATAAATATAAATAAGTGGTGTGCAAAAAGTCATTTTGTTTATTAATATTCTTTCATTTTCGAAGTACAACTTTGCTGCTCTTCAAGCAATCAACATATTGCGTCTTGTCAACTACATAAAATCACCATGTTGTTGTTGTCAATACTCGTCAATGTATGATTGTTGACAAATGTGTACAAAGTGCAGTTTTACTTTGTGTAGCATTATGTTTTATGTTACATTTTTATCACCAGTGACAAACTGCAGCTGGCTGCAACATGTACAAATAATTTCATGTTTTAATATCATTTGCAGTACCATTGTCAGTGTCAGCGTTATAGTGGTACACTCATATAATGTTTGGTGTCGTTTCACCTCATTCTTCCATACACCAACCTAGATCTGAAGATGACCTGATTTTCAAACTGAAACTGGCCGTTACTAAGAAAAAAATAGTGATCCAGATAATGTTTTTCATTGATTAAAACAGCAATAACATTTGTTTATTATTATCAGTTTAGACTGTTAAAGCCATGCTCAAATTTATTTGGCTCGCTATGGCTGGTGTTGTGCACGATCATAGTATCATGAAGAAGTGAGCAGCTGCCAGCACCAGCCATAGGGGGCCTTAAGAGAGTTTGAACATGGCTTTAACAAAAGCCGAAACAGGTAATCATAAACAAATGTTAATGTGATCTCAACTGTTTTTTTGATCAAAGTTAGCACCAGATTGCTGTGCTCTATAGACAATGCTGTCTAAATTTATAGTGGTTTTTAATCATTAGGTGAGTTATTAACAAACTCAACTGGTGGCGCCATGTCTGGTGACTCCTGACTGGGGGGATGCCAAATTGTGTCAGAAGTTATTTCCGTTTGAGTAGTCCCAGCTGCAGACCTCTTGAGAGTTTTGAGAGGGTTACAAGCCTACCTAGCTTCAATCCTGCTAGCTGAGGTTAAAAGCTCACAAATGTGATGCTTTTAGTAACTTTTTGGTAGAGTCCCCAAGTCTTGACATGTATCTACAACTAGATATATACTCCTTGAGCCAAGATACAGTGCGTGATGGAGGATACCTTATTTCACCACTGATAATTAACATTGTGTCCCACTCGCAGCTGGAGTGATGGCGAGTTGACTGGCTATATGCTTCCATAGGAGCCCTGATTTTTTTATCCTGTCTTCTTAAGCCTTCTGAGATGTATGTTGGTGGCAATGTATTATTCTACAGCTGGTTATCTGAACTTTCTAACTAACAGATTGCAAGAAAATGTTCCCTCCATGTTGTTGTTGTTATTGTTGTTGTGGTCTTCAGTCCAGACTGGTTTGATGCAGCTCTCCATGCTACTCTATCCTGTGCAAGCTTCATCATCTCCCAGTACTTACTGCAACCTACATCCTTCTGAATCTGCTTAGTGTATTCATCTCTTGGTCTCCCTCTACGATTTTTACCCTCCACGCTGCCCTCCAATGCTAAATTTGTGATACCTTGATGCCTCAGAACATGTCCTACTAACTGGTCCCTTCTTTTTGTCAAGTTGTGCCACAAACTCCTTTTCTCCCCAATTCTATTGAATACTTCACCATTAGTTATGTGATCTACCCATCTAATCTTCAGCATTCTTCTGTAGCACCACATTTCGAAAGCTTCTATTATCTTCTTGTCCAAACTATTTATCGTCCATGTTTCACTTCCATACATAGCTGCACTCCATACAAATACTTCCTGACACTCCATACAAATACTTCCTGACTTCCTGACACTTAAATCTATACTCGATGTTAACAAATTCCTCTTCTTCAGAAACCCTTTCCTTGCCGTTGCCAGTCTACATTTTATATCCTCTCTACTTCGACCATCATCAGTTATTTTGCTTCCCAAATAGCAAAACTCCTTTACTACTTTAAGTGTCTCATTTCCTAATCTAATTCCCTCAGCATCACCCGACTTAATTCAACTACATCCCATTATCCTCGTTTTGCTTTTGTTGATGTTCATCTTATATCCTTCTTTCAAGACATTGTCCATTCCGTTTAACTGGTCTTGCAAGTCCTTTGCTGTCTGTGACAGAATTACAATGTCATTGACGAACCTCAAAGTTTTTATTTCTTGTCCATGGATTTTAATACCTACTCTGAATTTTTCTTTTGTTTCCTTTACTGCTTGCTCAATATACAGATTGAATAACATCAGGGAGAGGCTACAACCCTGTCTCACTCCCTTCCCAACCACTGCTTCCCTTTCATGTCCCTCGACTCTTATAACTGCCATCTGGTTTCTGTACAAATTGCAAATAGCGTTTCGCTCCCTGTGTTTTACCCCTGCTCGCTTTAGAATTTGAAAAAGAGTATTCCAGTCAACATTGTCAAAAGCTTTCTCTAAGTCTACAAATGCTACAAACGTAGGTTTGCCTTTCCTTAATCTTTCTTCTAAAATACACTCCTGGAAATGGAAAAAAGAACACATTGACACCGGTGTGTCAGACCCACCATACTTGCTCCGGACACTGCGAGAGGGCTGCACAAGCAATGATCACACGCACGGCACAGCTGACACACCAGGAACCGCGGTGTTGGCCGTCGAATGGCGCTAGCTGCGCACCATTTGTGCACCGCCGCCGTCAGTGTCAGCCAGTTTGCCGTGGCATACGGAGCTCCATCGCAGTCTTTAACACTGGTAGCATGCCGCGACAGCGTGGACGTGAACCGTATGTGCAGTTGACGGACTTTGAGCGAGGGCGTATAGTGGGCATGCGGGAGGCCGGGTGGACGTACCGCCGAATTGCTCAACACGTGGGGCGTGAGGTCTCCACAGTACATCGATGTTGTCGCCAGTGGTCGGCGGAAGGTGCACGTGCCCGTAGACCTGGGACCGGACCGCAGCGACGCACGGATGCACGCCAAGACCGTAGGATCCTACGCAGTGCCGTAGGGGACCGCACCGCCACTTCCCAGCAAATTAGGGACACTGTTGCTCCTGGGGTATCGGCGAGGACCATTCGAAACCGTCTCCATGAAGCTGGGCTACGGTCCCGCACACCGTTAGGCCGTCTTCCGCTCACGCCCCAACATCGTGCAGCCCGCCTCCAGTGGTGTCGCGACAGGCGTGAATGGAGGGACGAATGGAGACGAGTCGTCTTCAGCGATGAGAGTCGCTTCTGCCTTGGTGCCAATGATGGTCGTATGCGTGTTTGGCGCCGTGCAGGTGAGCGCCACAATCAGGACTGCATACGACCGAGGCACACAGGGCCAACACCCGGCATCATGGTGTGGGGAGCGATCTCCTACACTGGCCGTACACCACTGGTGATCGTCGAGGGGACACTGAATAGTGCACGGTACATCCAAACCGTCATCGAACCCATCGTTCTACCATTCCTAGACCGGCAAGGGAACTTGCTGTTCCAACAGGACAATGCACGTCCGCATGTATCCCGTGCCACCCAACGTGCTCTAGAAGGTGTAAGTCAACTACCCTGGCCAGCAAGATCTCCGGATCTGTCCCCCATTGAGCATGTTTGGGACTGGATGAAGCGTCGTCTCACGCGGTCTGCACGTCCAGCACGAACGCTGGTCCAACTGAGGCGCCAGGTGGAAATGGCATGGCAAGCCGTTCCACAGGACTACATCCAGCATCTCTACGATCGTCTCCATGGGAGAATAGCAGCCTGCATTGCTGCGAAAGGTGGATATACACTGTACTAGTGCCGACATTTTGCATGCTCTGTTGCCTGTGTCTATGTGCCTGTGGTTCTGTCAGTGTGATCATGTGATGTATCTGACCCCAGGAATGTGTCAATAAAGTTTCCCCTTCCTGGGACAATGAATTCACGGTGTTCTTATTTCAATTTCCAGGACTGTAAGTCATAAGGTCAGTATTGCCTTATGTGTTCCCTCCATGGGAACCTCAAAATACTGCCTAGTTCCATTCACACAGGTCCCACTACCTGTGTAGCCACATCCTGTTTATAGTGGACCCCTGACCTATTTATCAGAACCCAGAAACTCAACACCCTAAGGTGGAAGTCCAGGAATCTTCAGCCTACATGGTTGCAGAACCATCTGGACCCCTGATTTACGTCATCCACTGGCCTCTGTAACACAGTCAGTTTTGTAAACGATGCTACAGATGGTCAGCTCTGCCTTTATCTCACAACCAAGACTTGGTCTTTACTTCTTCAGCTAGCCACTCAAAACCATAGAGAATCTCATCCAATCAAATGCAACACACATTTTCATTCCAACATGAGCCACCACCTGAACTTGGCAGCACCCTTTGTTCTTTATGGTATCTGGAAGCACCGATTTCCCATCTAGAACAATTCCTTGCAAAATACCTAGTGATACACACACGGTGCACACTGGATTCCTTGCCCTCCTTGGCAGCCATATCCCCTAATGTTGGAACTTCCAACTACCAGTAAACCCACCCTCAGTGAATGCCCAGACCTTGTGGGATGAGAGGCTTGCTTTGGAAAAGAGGAGTACCTTCACCTGGCTCAGGGATTTCATAAGTCACAAATTGCACCCAGAAACTGTTTGTCATGCAGTCTGTGGTGGCACTCCGATCGGCCCCTCAGAAATTATTTTGTTGGAGCTACCAACCACTCGACCACAGGCTAGGGGTAAGCTTCAGTGCAGGCAGTACTGAGGAGGGCCACAGTAGTGGACCAGTTGGGGGATGTGTGGGACATGGTAGAAATATATTATCCCATAGTGATGCCCATTGGCAACAGCCTCAAGCTGTATGACCGAAGCCAACACCACCTGGAGCTCTTCGCTAAGAGTCATCAACTTGGCTCACATCTGAATAGAGCAATCAGTCCTTATTCATACCAAAGATTCAAAACTGTACACTGCACAGTTATTAGGATGCTAGACTATGCCTGGTAAGTATTCAGACATGCAGTAAATTAGGAAGTAAACTGGATCCACACAGATAATTGAAAATATGTCGCTGCTGTTTGAGGCTTGTAAATAAAATTTGCAAACAAACAGTGTACTCAACTTTTCTGCTGCAGCAGATGAGATGGGCACTCTGGTGTTCCAGCCAAACTGACCCAATCAAAGCAAAGCAAAACCAAAAAATGATATTGTGATACAGGGATCAATAAAAGTGTCAGTACAAGTACTCCACAGCTCACTGTGGAATGAACAGTTCTCATGAAACAACACAAGTGCTAGGCCTACCTGGGGCATGTGCCACATGGTCAGTTGCAGCAACCATCAACTCTATCCAGATAGGACACCTCCCACTTCCAGGTGCTACACCAAGCTCACTCCTGTTTTAGAATTTCTTTATATCATCTCCTTTAAACCATTTAATGACATTGGTCCTCACCTTGGGTCTTACTCTGTCAACGCAGCACTGTAATTCCTGCTCTTCACAGAAAGCAATTTCACTAACAGACCATGGTCTCACTTGACAGCCATACTGTACCCTCATATTATGGCGTGTCAATTGACAGCATGGATGTCATAGTGTCAGACAATCAGTGTGCATTGTACAGTGTCAGATTTTGCACCTGGTGTCCAAAGGTGAAAGTGATTTTTTTTTTCCAGTGAAAACCTCTTCCCCAGAAACGCAGCTACAAAGTTCTGCTTTGATATGATGATTAATGTCCACACTGAACCTGTGCGTGTAGCTGCTCTTTAATTACAACCACCTGGTGCTAAAGCCCCATATGTATAGCTCCCATTCGTGTCTTGTCAAAAGTAGATTTATTACAGCTTTCATGAAGGGATTTAAATAGTCATTCTTTCTGTGCTCCATATGTGAATAGTATGGGGAAAAAGCCAGTGGGATGTTACCTCTACCATGCACTGCACAGTGGTTTGCAGAGTTAAGATGTGAATGTAGACAGACCTCTCAGCTCTATATATACTGTAAGTACCAATTCATTATTTTTATAATGAAGTGCCCACTGATACCTGTTGATTCAAACCGATATAATAAACATTCTTCATAGTTAGTATTACATGCCATAATTGATTACTCTAACAATCCTTGTGGACCACAAAATGATTTGTTTATATTTTTTTTTACTTCCTCAGTGTTTAAACCAACATTATTGATTGGCATTATCACAAATTACATTCAATTGCTTACGCTTTTTTCCAAAAAAAGATGCTTAACTTTGGTTGATTTCTGTTAGCCCAATATGTACTGTTGTATAGGTGTCTCAGCACAGTCTTCATTCCCATATCAAAATATTGCTTTATTTTCTCCCTTTTATGTAGATTGCCATTTAGTGATGGACTGGTACATGGCATTTTACTTTAACAATACGTAATGTAGTTACCTTAAATTCAATGACAGTTACAAACTCATTCATATGAAATGTAACCATGCATATATGGATTATATTAGATCCTCGTCAGATTTTAATACATACAGTAACTGGCCATACCACAGCACTATGTTTTGAAATAAATAGGTAAGGAAACCATTTCAATCAATCAATTTCTTCAAATAAAATAAGTACTTCAGATTGGTAGCCTCCCAATCCAACCTACGAAGAGAACAGTGCATAGCAGTTCTGTTACTTTATGATCCAACATACAAGTGCAACAGCTCAGCAAATCTTTCATTCGTTGCTTTATATTGATTCTCCAAAGACCTACAATCCATTAAAATTCCTATATTGCAAAACATCTGTTTTAGATAATACTGTAAATACACACCATTTATTGATTTCACCATAATGTTTCCACTGAAAACATGTCGCTTCCAAACTATGTAATGAAAATTCTTCATACTTTTATGAAATACAGTCATTGATTTCTCTAATAATCCTTAATCATAAAATGCTTTGCTTTTATCCTATGTTATTTCCTCAATGTATAAATTAATGTCGGTGATGTATACCGTCAGCTTTTGGAATAAAGAGACCTGGCAAGGAGTTAGTAATCACTTGACTTACATTCAGCTGGCAATAAACAGCTCTGTGCTGATCGTTGCCATGAAGTCTGCGGAAAGTGGCAGTTGACCCTGAACAATAGAAACTGTGAGGTCCTCCACATCAGAATGGTAAAACTTCACTAAATTTGGGTTTACGTAATAAAACATACAGATTTAATGGTTGTAGATCCAACAAAATACTCAGACTCAGGGACTACAATTACAAAAACCTTAACTTCACATAAAAAATGTTGTGGGGAAGGTGAACTGAACAGTGAGTTTTATTGGCAGTCCAATTAGAAGGAGCAACAAATGTAGTAGACTATCTATGCTATGCTTGTCTGCTGTCTTCTGGAGTATTGCTGTACAGTATGGAATTCTTATCAGGTAGGATTAATGGAGGGGACCGAGAAAGCTCAAAGGAGGACAGCATGTTCTGTATTATTGCAAAATAAGGAGTAAAGTGTAATGTATGGTATGAGTTGGGGTAGCAAACAGAAGAAAGGCATTTTTCTTTGTGTTGAGTTCATGTCTTAAAATTTCAATCGCAGAGTTTTTTCCTCCAAATGACAAAATACTTTTTGATGTCCACCTACATCAGGAAAGATGATGATAAAATAAGGAGTCAGGGCATACACAAAGTGAATTGTTGACTAATGTGCCTAGATAATCTCAGCACTGCTAGATTAGTATCAGGCTGGCCATCCATATACATGCAAGTAGTCTCAAGGGGCAGAATTAGTCTATGCCATTACTCTAAAGGGACAGGAACTGTAGAGAGAGAGAGAGAGAGAGAGAGAGAGAGAGAGAGAGAGAGAGAGAGAGAGAGAGAGAGAGAGAGAGAGTGTGTGTGTGTGTGTGTGTGTGTGTGTGTGTGTGTGTGTGTGTGTGTGTGTGTGTGTGTGTGTGTGTGTGTGTGTGTAGATTCTAAGTTATTAAGTAATGTAATGCCACATTGTTCACTCATGTCTCACTATCAGTCACTGCACACACTATACACACATTGTTTCATAATCTCTGGGCCATTTTCTGTACTGCAACTCCCCATTTGCTATCCTGAAAAATTGAGTCAGCATACCCTCCAGAATGATTGAGATGTTGAGCTCAGAAAGAGGAAAAGGTGTTAGTACTGTGCCATGCATAGCTTGGGGGTAAGTATTTGTAGAAATGGAAAAAAAGGAGGAAAAAACGTAAAGTGAAGGTGTTATGTGGAATGTTAGTTTTTTATAATCATTGTTATTATTATTTATTTGTACAACATTTTTTTATCGAACTCCTACTCTGTTTTAGCTAAGTAATCCTTCAATGTATAAAATGTGTAACATAACATGAAAAGGGGCAGCAGCCTTTTCAGTAGTGGCAGTGGCAACAGTCCGGATGATTGACTGATCTGGCCTTGTAACACTAACCAAAACGCCCTTCTGTGCTGGCACTGCGAACTGCTGAAAGCAAGGGGAAACTACAGCCATAATTTTTCCCGGGGGCATGCAGCTTTACTGTATGATTAAATGATGATGGCGTCCTCTTGGGTAAAATATTCCGAAGGTAAAATAGTCTCCCATTCGGATCTCCGGGCGGGGACTACTCAGGAGGACGTCGTTATCAGGAAAAAGAAAACTGGCATTCTACGGGTTGGAGTGTGGAATGCCCGATCCCTTAATCAGGCAGGTAGGTTAGAAAATTTAAAAAGTGAAATGGATAAGTTAAAGTTAGATATAGTGGGAATTAGTGAAGTTCGGTGGCAGGAGGAACAAGACTTTTGGTCAGGTGAATACAGGGTTATACATACAAAATCAAATAGGGGTAATGCAGGAGTAGGTTTAATAATGAATAAAAAAAATAGCAGTATGGGTAAGCTACTACAAACAGCATAGTGAACCCATCACTGTGGCCAAGATAGACACGAAGCCCACATCTACTACAGTAGTAGAAGTTCATATGCCAACTAGCTCTGCAGATGACGAAGAAATTGATGAAATATATGATGACATAAAAGAAATTATTCAGGTAGTGAAGGGAGTCGAAGATTAATAGTCATAGGTGACTGGAATTCGAGAGTAGGAAAAGGGAGAGAAGGAAACATAGTAGGTGGAGAGCATAACTTACTCATAGCTGACAGTTGGTTCAAGAATCATGAAAGAATGTTGAATACATGGAAGAATCCTGGAGATACTGACAGGATTCAGATAGATTGTATAATGGTAAGACAGAGATTTAGGAACCAGGTTTTAAGTTGTAAGACATTTGCAGGGGCAGATGCGGACTCTGACCACAATCTATTGGTTATGAACTGTAGAGTAAAACTGAATAAACAGCAAAAAGCTGGGCATTTAAGGAGATGGGACCTGGATATACTGAAAGAACTAGAGATTGTACATGGTTTCAGGGAGAGCATGAGGGAACAATTGACAGGAATGGGGGAAAGAAGTACAGTAGAAGAAGAATGGATAGCTTTGAGGGATGAAGTAGTGAAGGCAGCAGAGGATAAAGTAGGTAAAAAGACGAGGGCTAGTAGAAATCCTTGGGTAACAGAAGAAATATTGAATTTAATTGATGAAAGGAGAAAATATAAAAATGCAGTAAATGAAGCAGGCAAAAAGGAATACAAACGTCTCAAAAATGAGATCGATAGGAAGTGCAAAATGGCTAAGCAGGGATGGCTAGAGGACAAATGTAAGGATGTAGAGGCTTATCTCACTAGGGGTAAGATAGATACTGCCTACAGGAATATTAAAGAGACCTTTGGAGGAAGGAGAACCACTTGCATGAATATCAAGAGCTTTGATGGAAACACAGTTCTAAACAAAGAAGGGAAAGCAGAAAGGTGGAAGGAGAATATAGAGGGTCTATACAAGGGCGATGTACTTGAAAATATTATGGAAATGGAAGAGGATGTAGATGAAGATGAAATGGGAGATATGATACTGTGTGAAGAGTTTGACAGAGCACTGAAAGACCTGAGTCGAAACAAGGTCCCCGGTGCAGACAACATTCCATTAGAACTACTGACAGCCCAGGGAGAGCCAGTCCTGACAAAACTCTATCAACTGGTGAGCAAGATGTATGAGACAGGCGAAATACCCTCAGACTTCAAGAAAAATACAATAATTCCAATCCCAAAGAAAGCAGGTGTTGACAGATGTGAAAATTACAGAACTGTGAGTTTAATAAGTCACAGCTGCAAAATACTAACGCGAATTCCTTACAGACGAATGGAAAAACTGATAGAAGCCGACCTCGGGGAAGGTCAGTTTGGATTCCGTAGGAATTTTGGATTCCGTAGGAATTTTGGAACACGGGAGACAATACTGACCCTACGACTTATCTTAGAAGAAAGATTAAGGAAAGGCAAACCTACGTGTCTAGCATTTGTGGACTTTAAGAAAACTTTTGACAATGTTGACTGGAATACTCTCTTTCAGCCGGCCGCGGTGGCCGTGCGGTTCTAGGCGCTCCAGTCTGGAGCCGCGCTGCTGCTACGGTTGCAGGTTCGAATCCTGCCTCGGGCATGGATGTGTGTGATGTCCTTAGGTTAGTTACGTTTAAGTAGTTCTAAGTTCTAGGGGACTGATGACCACAGCAGTTGAGTCCCATAGTGCTCAGAGCCATTTGAACCATACTCTCTTTCAAATTCTCAAGGTGGCAGGGGTAAAATACAAGGAGCGAAAGGCTATTTACAATTTGTACAGAAACCAGATGGCAGTTATAAGTGTCGAGGTGCATGAAAGGGAAGCAGTGGTTGGGAAGGGAGTGAGACAGGGTTGTAGCCTCTCCCCGATGTTATTCAATTAGTATATTGAGCAAGCAATAAAGGAAACAAAAGAAAAGTTCAAAGTAGGTATTAAAGTCCATGGACAAGAAATAAAAACTTTGAGGTTCGTCAATGACATTGTAATTCTGTCAGAGACAGCAAAGGACTTGGAAGAGCAGTTGAACGGAATGGACAGTGTCTTGAAAGGAGGGTATAAGATGAACATCAACAAAAGCAAAACGAGGATAATGGAATGTAGTCGAATTAAGTCGGGTGACGCTGAGAGAATTAGATTAGGAAATTAGGTACTTAAAGTAGTAAAGGAGTTTTGCTATTTGGGGAGCAAAATAACTGACGATGGTTAAAGTAGAGAGGATATAAAATGTAGACTGGCAATGGCAAGAAAAGCATTTCTGAAGAAGAAAAATTTGTTAACATCGAGTATAGATTTAAATGTCAGGATGTCGTTTCTGAAAGTATTTGTACGGAGTGTAGCCATGTATGGAAGTGAAAGATGGCCGATAAATAGACAACAAGAGAATAGAAGCTTTCGAAATGTGGTGCTACAGAAGAATGCTGAAGATAAGGTGGGTAGATCATGTAACTAATGAGGAGGTATTGAATAGGATTGGGGAGAAGAGAAGTTTGTGGCACAACTTGACTAGAAGAATGGGTCGGTTGGTAGGACATGTTCTGAGACATCGAGGGATCACCAATTTAGTATTGGAGGGCAGCGTGGAGGGAAAAAATCTTACAGGGAGACCACCAGATGAATACACTAAGCAGATTAAGAAGGATGTAGGCTGCAGTAGGTGCTGGGAGATGAAGCAGCTTGCACAGGATGGAGAGCTGCATGAAACCAGTCTCAGGACTGAAGACCAGAACAAAAACATGACCTTTTTGGCTGCCTTTTTAAATAAGTGTATTTTTGCAATTTCTTTGATCTCTTTTGGTAATTAATTGTACAGTGTTATTCCTTGGTAGAAATGCTGCTTTTAGTTTTATGTTTATTTTTTCTTGCTAAATGTAAGTTGAGTCTCTCTTGTTGCATGGTCATGGACAGAGCTGTTTGTGCAGTAATTACCAATGTTATTTTTCATGTGTACATCTGACTGGTAAATTTATTAACATGGAGCAGTTAAATCCCCAGGTTCAGAACAGCTCTTTATAATGATCTTGACCAGTATTTTTGGTTATTATTCTTATGCCTCTTTTCTGGAGTTAGAAAACTGAGTTCACATTTTGTGCATTTGTTCCCCCAAAACAATGCCATAGCTAAGAATTCAGTGTACATATGTATAATATGTAACTAAAAGACACTGCATGTTAACACTGATAATAGGATTCTAATGGCATAACATGCTGATGACATTTGGTTGCAAGTACTTTCGTGTGTTCGCACCACTTCAACTGAGAATCAATATTCATTCCTTTCTTGTATTCGTTACAGTCTATAGAAGTGCCATCTACATTTAACTTAACGTTGCCGTTTTTCCTCTTCAAACTGAAATTCATTGCATTAGTTTTCTTTATGTTCATTGTCACTTTATTACTTATCGACCAATCATAAACTTCCTTGAGATTTTCATTTGCTTTGTCAGCAAGGAGTTCTCTTGTTTTCTCAGTGACTACAATATTGCTGTCATCAGCAAAGAGGATTTTTTCGCCATGAGTAACGCTACTGGGAAAATCATTGATGTATATCAGGAACAATATTGGTCCTAATATGCTACCTTGCGGAACCCCTATAATAATGTATTTTGGTACTGATAAGTGTTTTACTAAATGTTGAGATTTATTTGAAGTATGTGTTATCTCTGCTCTTTGTACCCTATCTGTGAGGTATGATCGAAACCAGTCATTAGCTACCTTCTTAATACTAATGCTTCTAGTTTATTTAATGGAATCTTGTGGTCAACTGTATCAAATGCCTTAGAAAGACCCAAAAATATGCCTGTGACACACTCATCTTTATCAAGAGCATCAAGTACTACTTTTGTGAATTCTACTACGGCTGACTCGTATTTTTGCCACTTCGGAAACCAAACTGTGATTCACTTAAAAGATTATGTTGATTCAGGCAATTCATTAATCTGTCTTTCATAATTGCTTCTATTATTTTTGAGAATTCTTACAGCAGGGAAATGGGCGAGTGATTTTCTATGTCTTCTGCATCACCTTTCTTAAGCAAAGGTACAACTCTCGCCTGTCTTAACAGCTCTGGAAGAATCCTTGATGTGAAGGATTCATTTATTATATTTGTTAACGAGCCTTGTATAATCCCTATGCATTGTATTAGTACACGCACTGGTACTTCATCTGAGCCTACTGACTTCTTATTTTATATTTTTTTAACTGTTTTTCTCACTTCATTCTCTGTGCTTGGAAGTAACATCATTGTATTTAGCGCAACATTATTTACAGGTGTTGTATTTGTTTGAGGGAATTTTTGCTGTAATTTCTCTGCAATACTCGCAAAATGCTCATTTACACAGTTCGCTAAATGCTGTGGATGATTTATTACTTTATCCCCCTCCCTTAGCAGTACGTTATTCTGTGTTCGTTTGCCTCTCCCCATTTCCTTTTTTATAACATTCCATACTGCTTTGCTTTTATTCTCTGAATTGTCTATTATTTTGTCATTAAATGACTTTTTGCAGCAATCAGCACCTTCCTATAGATCTTTTTGTATCTATGATAGAAATTCAAGAATTATGGATCATTGCGAATCCTTTTCATGGCACTGAGGTGTTTAAGTGTTAGGGAGGACTTTTTAATATCTGCTGTTATCCATTTATTTTTGTAAGATGTTGATACAGACATGCATACTTTTGGAAGTGCCTTTTCCAAGTCCAGTTTAAACAATGTGGAGAATTTAGAGAATTTCATATTCACATTGGTTTCCTTATACAATTCATCCATTGCTTTTCTAGTTCTTTTGAAAAATTTTATTTTGATTTCTGATAGATGTCGTTTGTAGGCTTGTAGTTCAGGGAATGATTAGACACGTGACTTTACTGTTTTTATTTGACAAGGATGGTCTGATAGTCCGAGATCTTTTGCAGCTACATCACATTTTTGCCTGTCCATATTTGTGGCCACATGGTCAATTACTGATAAGGTCATCGTTGTAACCCTTGTTGCACTATTGACCAATAGGGACATGCCAAAACTTTGAAGAATGATCATGAAGGTGCTGCTGGATTCATTTATGATGATAGTGCAGATGTTAATGTCCCTATACAGAATTATGTTGACCCTTGTACTTGACACTTTATCTAGAACTTCTGTTAACTTATTGAAAAAAGTGTCCACAGTATCACTGGGAGATCTATACACACACAAAATGATTGACTTCTTGGTGATATCAAGCCCTGTTAATTCAATAGCTGGTATTTCGAAGTGTTTGTCTTCACTTACAGTACTGAGGTCATGTCTTGCTTTGAACTGTGTTCCTTTTCTGATATAAATGCATGATCCTCCACCCCTTGAAGTAGTTCTGCAGTAAGTGTTTGCCTTTTCATACAATGATAACACTATATGTTGGATTTCTGTGTCTCTACACCAGTGCTCAGTAATACAAACTACTGTGCAGTTCAAAGACTGGAACTCAACTTCTAATAGTTGTATTTTATTTTTTACTGATTACATGATTTGATGGAGGATTGTTAAGTCTGTGAAATGCCCCATGTTACTCTTTCCTGCGGTTTGTTTTTCTTAGTGACATCTGGTATATGTAACATTTGAGGTGTTAAAATCTGTCTTGTGAGTGATTGTTTCAGCATTTTTAGAGTGCTGGAGATACTCTTTAGGCAGGGGAACCTGTTGTCCAGATTTATCCTAAAAAAGACCTACTTTTCATACCTATGACAACACGTATTTGACCATGTGTGGCCTGAGATCCACCCCCTATACTTTCATGAATGAGCTGCACCAATTTTGCCTTACCAGTCCTATTTAGGTGTAGGCCATGCCTAGTGAAGCCCCATCTGTTGATAGTCCTGACGGGCACCAGGCAAACACGAGCAAAGTTGGCTGTCCTCAGACCCATCGCTAACCGCACATTGATTTGCCTCACAGCTCCATCAAGGTGTGGTTCATCATGACGCTGGAACAGCTCAACAAAGTGTACGTTGGTGCCATGAGTCAGGGAAGCTATCTCGTCCAGATCACCACCTATGTCATATGCCCCATCCCTGTCCAAACTGTTTCATGCCCCACCCATTATCACTACATTGCCCTCATTTGTAAATTCCTTACATAAAGACCCTAGGTCCTCTATCACAAGACTTAGCCATGCATTTGACTTGAATATACTGGTCGCCTGGTACGCTGCCCTAAATTTTCCTGTAACTGAGGGCCTACACCTCGCCCATGGCTACTACCTAGCAGCAGCACTTTCTTCTTCCTAACACTTTGTACATTCCTAGGCTTCTTGGCCTCGGTTGAAGTGCGCTGCACGTTTCCTGCTCCTCGTTCTACCTGAGGCTCTTCTCCACTTAACTCTGGCAGTGGTAGATACCGTTTGTGGTTTTGTTGATAAAACTGTCAGATTACGTTCTCTTTCCTCCTATTCTCCTACCAGCTGCCAGTTCCCAACCACCCTCTTCCTCCTTATCTCCCCTGATCTTTATGAGTTCATTCCTTGCTTCCTCCAACTGTGCCTGAAGGGGACAGATTTTCCTTTCCTGTTCCCCAATCAAAATGTTCCTACTGCATACTCTGTGCAGTTCCAGGAGAGAGCCTCTTCTGATCTCCCAAATATTTCCTACATGATTGGTAACAAATCCCTCGACACACTACACAAGAACAGCTCCCACATTTCTCACTCATGGTCAGTTTCAAAAGAATAATAATTAAGTTTAAAGAATACACGAGATTGAAAAAAAAAAACGACACAGAGGTCTTATGTGCAGTGGTTGTTTTTCTTTTTGTACTGATTTAGAGATACAATGACAGAAGAATTAATTTGTAATTAATTTGCTTTGAGAGAGTTTACGTCATTAGGCGTGTTTGGATAGGCCTTTAAACGTTTATGAGTCTGAAAATTGAGGCCTAGATCGCGTCTATCTAATTAGTAAACAATACGAAATGTGTTAGTTGAATACAATTTAGAAACGTTTAACAACACTTTTATGGTGACAATAGACACTGGTGAAACTAGTAGCAGTCTTTTTAAGCGAATTTTACACTATCAATAAAACTTGAATATAATTTCTTTGTGTTTGTCATGCAAAATTTCGGATTATGTCGCGATTATCGGGGCTTCAGCTAAAGAAAGTTTTTTCAAGAACAAGCGCTGATGGGACGCTAATATTCAGTTGTGTGACAAGAACGGACCCTAGAGCAAGTATACAAAACAAAGAAAATTTAAATTTGACACTATTTCCTCTTAAATAAATTCTTTTAGCGGACGAAGAAAATACATGTGATCTCACTCGGCGGCCATCTTGGTTCTGACATCCTATTGTATCAGTAATTAGGGTTTCTTCGATTCGATTCAGATATTGAGTGCAGAAAAATGACTGTGCATGCTGTAATTATTCAAGTCTTGTGTTTATGCTCCCTGGGGAAGTGATATGTAGCGGGGTGTAGTATATTTCTAGATTCATCACTTATAACTAGTTCTTAATTCTGTGAAATAGGTTTTCCTAGGATAGATGCAAACGATCTTCAAGCATCTGTGTGTCTAGTTTCTTAGCATCTCTGTGAAACTGTCACTTGGGTCAAACAAACAAGTGAATATTTGTGATGCTCATCTTTGTATACGCTGAGTATTCTGTGTTAATCATATGTGGTGCAGGTGCCTCACACCTGAGCAGGCTTGTAGGATGGATTGTACAAATATCTTATAAGCAATCTCCTTTGGGACGTTGCAATTTCCCAGTTTGGTCTCTTAGGAATACACACACACACACACACACACACACACACACACACACACACACACACACACACACACACACACACACACACACATTTTGAACATTTACAGTAAGTTGACCATTTCTGCACCACTTAGAATCCTTATCAAGATATGACTGGCCATTCATGCAATATAAACAGCATTATGAATGAACTGCAACAAATTCGAATTCTTCGCTTGTATGCAATAAGTAAACTGTACCATCACGATCCAGTACAGGTGAGTTTCTTCTGCCTTAACACTGCATAATAAAAACATGAGAGAACTACAGAGGATTGTATTTGATACCTTGAGAGACAAGAAAATGCTGATTTGTTTAATACGCACAGGAAGCTTGTGTAGCTTTCATGTTCTGAACAAGAAATTTCTTAACTACTGACTGATGACCTCAGCAGTTAAGTCTAATAGTGCTCAGAGCCAGCCTTAACTATTGCAGTGTTTCCTCGCATTTGGACGAAAACATGAGCTCAGTCCTAGAAACCACAAAAGAAAACGTCAGTGAATTATACCATCAACAAAAAGTTACTTTATATATTAGTGGAGCAATTAATGTGAGAGAGGGAGAAACACTCAGTTATTTGATAATAATTTTTAACCGCAGGTTAATGAGGGGAAGAAGAATGGGATGTGTTTGGAATGTCATAAGAAATATCTAATATAGGAAAATTTTTTCACTTCTAACAAAAATCTCGCGTGATTTGTAAGTTAGAAACTTCAATCACTGGGAACTGGTTGCAGATCAACCAGATACTTTCTTCATAATCGTTTGCACCTCATGAAAGCATTATCACCATTGGTATATTGAATGGAAACCACCATCTGAATCACTATTTTCTGTAATAAAGATGGGCAGTTTTCATAGTACTAGCAGATCAGCTCCGTATAACAGTTAGAAAAGAGAAAATGAGAGAATAAATAAATAGTATGTGGATGTAATACTTTAAAAATAGTCATAATGTTACAACAAAAAATATTAAATCATAGACTCACTCATATCCAGTGCTGTTGGCTGCAAATAATAATGGTAATATTTTACAGAAAACTATTTAAAAAGTTAACAGGATGCAATATATGGACTGAAAAGGTGCAGTGACAGAGAAAGAAATTATGATAATCTGTACAGTGGAGTTATTTTCAGTCTATTAAGGGAGTACTTCTTTAAGTTCTTTGGTGAGCTATTATGTAAAAAAAGCTCAACAGTTGGAGCTCTGTTGTCTGCTGTTGTCTGCTTAATTGTCCAAACTGTAACAATATGCCAATGTATATCTGACAATATCAATTTCTTTGTCTCTATTATCCCTTTCTGGAATATTTTTTATGGCATGAGGAATATCAAAATGCACCTCTCCAGCTTTTGCTTACCCAACATTTGAAGAGATCCAGAGTTTTGAATGGCATTTCTCTACAACTCAGGTTGGTAGCCTAGGTGTTACAGTACTTCAGCATAAGACAAGCAATGCATTACAGCACATTACTGTTCCAGTTGGAACATGATCAGTCCCATTCCATCAGACATAGTCACACCCATCTTGGAAGATATACTATGGATGTACGGTAAGTGGGTCCATTCAGTGCAGCCCATTTGACAACTTCCAGTTAGTTCCAGTAATTCCAAATGTAATAGATGTATGCAACCTATCAGTAACACAGTTTATAGTGAGAGACATGCAGTAACTCTGATGATTCATTAATTAACCAAACGACAATAACAATTTTACAGCTTTACAACATGCTTTCAACGATAGACAGCAACAGGGTGACACATTTACCAATCCAGTCCCTTTCCCATCAACACTATCACATTTACAAATTAAGTACTTCTCAGCCCTGGTTACAGGTTTGTATTTTATACAATGGCTCACATAATACATGCAGTAAGTATTGATTTTAATGTTTTGAAAATGACACCACTGCATAGGGTGATTTTTTTTTTTCCCCACCATTTAGAAACTCCAGGGATTGACTGATGAGAGGATACAAAGCAGAAAAGTTACGTCTAGAAATGCATCATTTCCATGCTAGATACCATTGATTCAATCGTACATTGTTACAGAGGCTGTGGTCTAATATGTACTGTACCATCCAGCCACAGTTACTGTATGCATGGTTTCCTTCTAGAGGGTGGTACTGCTTCTCTTACATTATGTGCTAGCACCTTCACCTGCCATAGTAATTGATAATGTTGTCCGATTCACTTCTCTTGTTGACTCACCTTTTATTAGATGTGATAAAGCATTGTACACAATGTTCAGTATTCGAATTGACAGCTTGCCATCATGGTGTTTACTTACAGAAAGCCAAATGAGAAATGGAGAGGGGTAACAGGGTTGTATCAGGAGACCTCTCCCCACCAATAACAACCACAGCATTCAATGTTTGCAGTAGTGTTTCGCTGTTTGCCTAAGACAGGGTCGTTTCAGGAAGCAGGAAATCATGGACATAGCCAAAGTATGAGGACACCAGACGTGGAGCAAAATGTGACAGTTGTTACTGGACGTTACTGGACTCACTGTGGCAGTGAGTTGCATGGTCTGCTGAACCCCGATACCTTCATCATGCCAGTGGGAGGGCGCAGATCTGTCTTCTTCTATGAGAACTGTTCCTTGTCTTGAAATCTGTGCTATGGGACAGACGAACTGGTGGTGGCTCCTTTATGCTCTTTGGATCATTCATGTGGCCATCCATGGGTCCAATGGAACTCAGGCAAGGCACAGTGATGGCCAAGGGGTATTATACACTTGTTGCAGACCACATACACCTCTTCATAAGTCATGTTTCGTGACAGCACTGACATTTTTCAACCAGATAATCCACCATGTCACAAGGCCAGGAGTGTGATGGAGTGGTTCAAACAGCACAGTGGCGAGTTTCAGTTGATGTGCTGGCTCCCTCCCCCCCAACATGCGAGATCTGAACCCAATCGAATACATCTGGGATGTGACTGAACATAGCTTCAGAGCTCATTCGCCCCCTTTCCCATAATGTTTGGGAATTAAGTGGCTTGAGAATGCAGATGTGGTCAGACTCCCTTCAACGACCTACCAAGGCCTCATCACTTCCAGGCCACGATGCCTTGCTGCTGTTTTCTGTGGCGAAAGTGGACATACTAGCTATTACGTAGGTGGTCATAATGTTCTGTATGATAACTGTGTATCTTCGTGTTTTTAGTAATAGTATCTAGCTTTGTAAAACAAGAACACCTAGGATCATTACTGCATAGATGCAGGTTGAAAACAGAAAATAAGTTAACTGAACCATCTCATATGTTTTATTACAAAAGACAGATCAAAATTGAACTGGTATGATTGAGAATAAGGAGGTTCTACATAGAATTACCGAAAAAACGCACTTACGGAAAACACCGAGATGGGACGTTATAATAGGATGTGTATATGAAGATGACAGAGAATAATTTGCATGGTACCAGAGGGACCTGTAGAGGGCAAAAACTAGGGAATACACATTGGAATATACCCAACAAGTAATTGAAGATGTTGGATACCATTGATACTTTGAGATGAAGAGTTTGGCACAGGATCTTGAGTCATGAAAGGCCACGTCAAACCAGTCAAAAGTATCGTCCCCTCCTATGGCCACAGAATACCAATTTTAATGTTATGTATGTCAATTAGGCACTGTAAATGGAGTGTAATTAGAGTGTGTGTGTGTGTGTGTGTGTGTGTGTGTGTGTGTGTGTGTGTGTGTGTGTGTGTGTGTGTGTGTGTGTGTGTGTTTGTGGTGCATAGTGGATCCGCATGAAGCAGTACAGAGGAGGCACCAAAGTGGTAGATAATGTGTTCCTTTTGAGAACCATATGCCATACATTCATCCGTACAGGACTTTGTAAGAAGAGTGTGATATAATATTTATTGCAGTATCACACAACATGAAAGGTGTCTAAATGACACTTGCTTCCTGACACTTGTTCATACCAAGCACCACATTCACAAATACCTGAATTACAAAACTGTTTTTGTAATCGTCAGATGTTTCTACAATATTGTCTCTGTGTTGTGGGTTACTGGAAAAAAATAGTTGTAGTGGTATCACAAATACTCTGAAACACGCTATAAAGTGGCTTGCACAGTTTAACAGTAGAAGCAGTTGGTGGTTAGTAAGCAACGATATGAACTGCAAATCACTTTTATGAGGGCATGTTGAAAAGTAATGCCACCAAATTTATGTGAAAACTCAGATTTCTGAATAAAACCTTATAAACATTATACACCTTTTTTTCTTCATCTCCACATATTTATGTTGCAGCAAAGCGGCACTGGAAATGAAAACATTTCTACCAGCGAATGACCAGTTCTTCTAGTGTCACTGTGGACTGTTCAGCTTTGTTGATGGAGCCACAGCCTGACCTCTACTTGCACCACTTCATCACTATAGGACTGAATTCCTCAAAGATGTCTTTACGATTTGGCGAATGCAGCTGTCCACTTTGAGCTGAGGTTAGCAGCTCTGTTTGATTTATTATGAACAGGAACAACTGAATGTTGGACAACACTGATATTGATATAGTCAACACCATGCACTGCTTTCATTCTTCTATGGATTCTATCGAAGGCACATTTCCTGCAGTCACAAACTTGACTGCAGCTCAGTTTCTCATGCTCTAACATAGTTTCATTACACACTGCAATGTTACTTGATACAATTCAAAGTTGTATAGTAGTAGTTTCTTTCAACTTGTCAGTGAAATGGGAATTCGACCATGTAATGTGCATGATAAGTAATACCTCAATTGATATTGAGAACGGAATAAAAGATTTCGGCAGCATTACTTTTCAGCAAGCCTCCATATTATGACTCTAGGAGAAGTTCAACAAATTTAAGGGACACATTTCTTTGGTGTTCATACATTTTTCAATCATAGGACAATAGTCACAGACAGAGGTTCACAACAGTGGTAGGGAGTGTTCGAATCCAAGAAAATTAGTGGGTGTAGTGGAAGATGGACAGGGACAAGAGGATAGGTACAAATATATGAGATAGAGAGATGAGCTGTATGTTTAAAATGTGTACAGATTTGGGACGAAATTATACATGTCACCATAAATGTTCAACGTAATATTTGACAGGTTAATGGAAATAGGGATGCCAACTTGATATGGCACATGACATAACAATGAGGTTTTTAGTCTAAAACGCAAAGAAGACAGATGTGTTTATTATTCCTTGAGGATTGGTGCAGAGTGACCCAATGCAAACTGGTAATTTTAGATTTATCACCCTAGAGAAGGATTGTTGTGTGGGCACAAACATATTACTGTATGTTGAATGAGGCAACATTAGTACATTAAGAACTGTGAAACTATGAAAATGATTGTGACTGAACATAGTATCTCCAGCAATACTGAAGTTTAGACTTATAACACAGTTACAGCCCCAGTGTTGGTTTATAAACAGAGTTCTTGAGTATATCTAAACACAACTGAGAAAAAATCTCATCTGTTTTTTTGGTCCATTCCAAAACTCTGAAGACATCAGGACAGAGAAAAAACAAGAAGTGTTGGAAATGAAGCAAAAACGTGACATTGTTGGAAACAAGTCTCATATGGCAGAAAATATTCTAACCAGACCTGTGAGCATGAGAATATGTTCAGCTGATAAATTCAGTCAGCAATAAATAGGCAGGTGATATAATTAAAAAATAAGGGGAAGTTGTTGTATGAGTGGAGGGAGAAAACAACACTGATACTGTTGGCAAACCATAGCGAGTAGAAGAGGAAATGTGCTGACTCCCCTAGTTCAGTGGTTCTGTCGTGAGATGTTAGTTGGTCTGCTTGTGACCCACTGAAGTATGTGTTACAACAAAAAGCAGCAGACTGACTTTACTGTGGATTAGCTTGAGCCTTTATAATATTATGTGAATACAAATGGCTTTTTAAAGTGTTTTCTGCTCCAAAACTCTGAATTAGTTTTTTTTTTTTTTTTGCAAATATCCATCTAAAATCCGCATTTGTCTTACGTATGATATCAACGAAAATTCACATTTGCGCTCAGTTTTTGCAAGAGATAGTGAAAGTCTTACAGGAATGTACTGGCAAACAGATAGTAACTTGTTCAAGCAGAAGTAGTCTGTTACTGACAGGTGACCATTGAAACTTGGAGACCATATGCTACAGGAGTGACGCTGCTGGTGGGAGAGAAATGAAACATCTTTTCCATAAGTATTTAGGTATTTCTAAGGTACTGTTAGTAGTTACTCTTAGTGTCTCTAGAGTTCGTTCAGAAGCAAAGCTTTTACTTTACTAGTGGGAATGCTTCTCTATTTCATAAACGTTTTGTGAGCCTCTGTGTTTTGTACAAACCATAATCAAGCAAATAAGTGTGTCCGCTAAGTTGTTCACCTATCTGATGAATGATCTCGTTTATTCTGCAGAACTATCATGTCGATAAAAACTGTAGTTGATGATTCCATCATTAACAAGCACACCAGTTTTATCACACCAACCATTTCTTACGCAATTTATAACATGAATAGCACACATGAAAATGCTTATATTTTTCTTGTCTTGTCAACTGCATTTGCTATTGAGCAAGCAACTTTACTTTTTATGCTAATAATTCGTAGACACTGCTAGACCTTTTTATTCTGTTGTGGACTGTACCATACGAAGTAAATACAACAAGTCTCATTCCAACTTGCTTTAGCTGGATAATTACTTGAATCAATAGATGCTAGACTCCACTAAGAGTGGCTTTGCGACTCGGGTACACCAGAATAGGGTGAATATGATAATGCATGCGAGCAAGAAATATGAACACCAGAGCAATGACAGGCAAAGTTATTACGCCAATCGCCTGAAGTATATTCACATAAATTGACGAAACCATCTTTCAGCAAAGTGTTATTTCTTCGGCTTTACTTCATCAAAAATCAGTATACCTTTGTTTTCATTTTGTCCTTCCCGAAAATAATTATTAATTGCTCTACAGCCTCTTTGTTAATTGCGCATGAGCATTTGAGATCATTTACAAATTTTGGGAGATGTTTTCAGAAGGTTGTTGCAACAAGGCGTGCTTTAAACAAATTGTATCCATTGAGCTACTAATTTTCAAGAGCACGCCATCCAGAATAAATTCGTTGTCACACCACATAATGCATTCTCTTGTTTTTAAATTGGCATTTCTTTAATGTAGTGGCAACTATGATTTTCTGTTTTTACTGAGTATCAAATGATCTAGGACATTTGACTGAACCATCTCATGGTTTTCATCTGAGACTTGATTTCGGAAGAAATTGATTTCGGAATTTGCAGTCCTTTATTTTTCACGTAATCACACAATTTCCTGTTCCTGGCACTTCAACATTGTTTCAATGTAATTACTCCTTCGTTCTGTACTGAACTGCTCCCTACATTTTCCTCAAGAAGCAGCACTGGCAGGCATCGAAACTGCTTGTTTACTGTCTTCTTCTTAGAGATTTCCTTTAGCGAGTGCTTTACTGTCTGTTCTCTTTCGTTTAATATTTTCGACAGATATTTCAGTGAACCTAGAAATATACAAGGAACCGCTGAGTTGCTCCAGGCTCAAAAGAGACCACCCTTGTCTTGGAATTACAACTTGTTTATCGATGATAACGATTTGTTGTTCCTCACTGAAATGTGTATCACACACAAAACAGCTCTGAGTGAGATTGTCTTTGAGGAATTGCTCTCAACCATTTTGAAATTGTACTTTAGTTTTTGGAGACCTACAAAATATTTACCTTTTGTTTCTCTTCACCCAAGTCAGTACACTGGATCGAAAAACGTGGGAATTTTTTTTCATTTCTTTCTATAAATACCTGTAACTATAACTCTCAACGCCTCTTTATAATCGCAACCTTCAACTCTTAGATACTCACTCACAACTCTATAAACAAAGTCTCAAAATCCGTTGAGGCACAAGCAACAAATGCCATCCGATCACATGTCAACTTGAGTCTCAAGTGACAGTGCTAATCGTAGTTCTTGGGCTCGCCACCTTTCCTATTCTACTGTGTTAATGCATGGGAAGTAATTACTTTATCTTCTTCTTGCTATGGGCAAACTGTGAGGTTACCAAATGAATGACAAGGGTCAGTAAGCACCTTGAATACAGCATGTAATGACTGATTACATGTAAAATTAGTACAGTATGGCTGTTTGAAATTGTAGTGATCTGTGTTGGCAGAATAGCTGCTCAATAAATTTTTTTTTTATCTTTCGTGTACAAATGATACAAATCTCTGAAAAGTTGTGTGATATTTATAAAAAAAGAAATGTTGGGACCAATGTCATAAGTACAGAAGGGTACGAACAGTTTTAACTGAGAGATTTTCTCTTTCTTTCAGTTTCTTGAAGATGACTTGGGAATCTCTCGGTCAAATGATTTTATCAAGAAGGATCCTGAACTAAATTTGAAGGTGGATGAAATTGAGAATACTGTAAGCACTCACATCCCTGATTTATTGCATGTAGTGTGATAAAAACGTATTTGTTTTATTGCTTAATGTAAATAATGCAGTACTGTGGGACAGGCACAGACTGAGAGTTTTCTGAAACTAAGTGCAATTCCTCATTTTCCAGTGCTCTCGTACTATTCCACTTGATATGGATTATCAACTGTTATTTGCATACTGTTCTGAATAGAATCAAAACAGAATTAGTAACAATGTTTAATCATATTTTCAGTGACCCTTATGGATGTTAAATATTTTGTATAAGTTTAAACCTGGGGAATGTAGATCATTTGAAAACAAAATGGCTCCTTTCAATAATTTATGATTAATGGAATGCGGAAGAATACATTGGACATTTTCGTCTTTTCTGTGAATCATTGATATTTGTGAGTTTATACCAATAATTTTCAAAGGTGCCTAAGGTATGAAATGTGAGAATATTTGCATGTGATAGATCACCCTTGATACATTAATCTTAAAATTTTATAATATGGCTACCTCAGTGGTATATGTTGAATTACTTATAGGTTTGTCAGTCACAGAAAAAAATCTTGGACCTGCGCAGATAAATTCGTGTATTACCTCGCCATTGAAGTCGTAGGTGAACGAAACAAATTATGTTCTTGGCACACCCTACAGCTTTTTTAAGGTGTGCTTGTGTGAAGCTTAAAATTTAACCCAGTAAACTAAAATGTTGTGGTATAATTTTGTCTGTCTTGCGTAAGAGAAAGCGTATGGTTAGATTCGTAAACTGCTCACAGGAATAGAACCTAACTAATGTTGGGGAATATAAGATAGAGGACTGAAAAACCCAAATCTAAAGACATATTACACAAGACACTGTATGGTGCATTGCTGTGAGTATGGTTCCACCACTATTAGTCATTTCCTTCCCTTTTCCACTTGCAAATAGAGTGAAGAAAAAGCAACTGCCTGTTGCCTCCACACAAGCCATAATTTCTCTTGTCTTCGTCGTGTCCACCAGGCATGCAACAAATATTGAGGCAATAGACTTGTCCCATACTTACTGAAGCACATTTGGAGCTACTGTGATCAAAGTTGTTTCTTTAGCTATCCCCAAGTTGTAGGATGGCACGGCAAATAGATGGAGCCTTTGACAAACCCCAACAAAAAAATTACATACTGCAAGATCAGAGAGAATTAAAGGTCAGCAACTGAATGTGAGATCGTGTATGCCCTTTATGGCTGATAGTTCAGAAGTGCTCTTTCATGCAGGTGACAGTGTGGTGATGCTCTATCCTGTTGAAAAATGATTTTTTTCTGGATAGTTTCCTTTGCATCTATTTCCAAACCTTTTATTATTTCTATTTATATCAACATTTCATTTGTTGCAAAGCTCCTTACTGTACTGATCGTATTCCTCATTAATATCACTAAAGTTCTGCTTCATTAAATTACATAATATGAATAAGAAATCATGACGACTACCAAGAAATTGTTTTTCCTGTTGTGCAATGCATTACACTTATCTTAGTTATTATTAATTTTCAGTGCAGTTGTTGTTTTTAAACAAAAATTAGCTGTTTTACTTAATTGTAGTTGCTGTCAGAGATGACTCAGTCTGTACTTTTAATGCACACTAGTTTGTTTAATCGGACAAGTTTCACAAAATGCGATCATCTCTGGGATTGATGACTGAATTTCTGGATTCTCCTTGATGTTAAAGGTCTTCTCCTAGGCTCCAGTAACAGACTCGTTTTACTGCTATTATAGTCGTCCACATTCTGAGTGCTTCTTCATGTATATTCATTGTATACTGGCTCCTTATAATCCTCCACCTGAATTTATCAGCAGTTGTATTAATCCCTCCCCTCCTGCGAAATGTGTGAATGCATATTCATTCATTGGAATTATGTTGACCATGTTGTTCATTTCCTATTCATAATAATACATGAATCTTTTTCATCTATATTCCTATAAAACAACAACATTTCATGTAATAATTCCTATTGCTTTTATGTCATGCTGTACTCCTAAATTTCCTCTGTGAATGAAACTGATGTGACATTTAATGATTTTGATGTTCCATGCAGTGAGCTATCTCAAGAGAATGGAATAATATTCATTACTGTAGTTGTGAAAAAATACATTTAATAGCATTTCAGATATTTTTTTCAGTTTTTTCTTTACGTGTTTCATCATTAAATCGGACCATTTTTTACGTTTTTCTCTGGTATTTCGCATTATAGGTGAAAGATGTTTCAGGACACAATTATGTTTCAAGTATCAAGTAGGAAATTTGTATTCAAAAGAATCAATGTTTTTATAGTTATTTACACAGCTCAAAACAAAGTGTTGATTCTTGCTTTTGGTTTTACTTTATTTTTTACTTTTTCTTCAATTACTGCTTCAGTTATGTAGTGTCCCTTTGTTAATACTATTTCCAAGTATTGTTTGGAACAATCACATGTTAGTGAGTGTTAATACAATTTTATTTATTTACTGTTTCATCAATTTTAAATCGCCAGTAATTCTTTTAATATTTCAGGTGGCAGACTCAATAAGAACTGCATCTGATAGTACAAGGTACGTTTTTATTATTCACTGCACAATTTTTGGAGCAGTATAAATTTTAAGTTAGTCCATGCGAAATCAAAATAAACAATGACCCCTAGGGACCTAAATACCAGAAGTTGTTTATGAAAAGTTCTATTTTTGGAGTTCCATTTTCTGCATGTTAACCATTTATAGTATACATTATATATGTACTACAGCGATATTATGCATGTTATTAGTGAAAACACTACTGTGTCCACTATTGTTATTGCAGAACATTAAAAAGAAGCTTTACAATATTGTGAGGTACATCAGTCCAATTAATGACATTGTGTGCAAGAACAACACAAACAGCAAACATGAGAACAAAAACCCTTTCATTAAATACTGTACTGTAATTTGAAGAATTATACACTCAAATAATTTTGTAATGGCGAAAAGCTAGTATATTGTGCTGTCAGAGAAACAAGCAAAAATGCTGCTAACTGCATGGCCAGCTGTAGAAACTTGTGTAAAACTAATTATCATTTTTTTGTTTTTTTTTATCGTAATTTTCTAATGTGTCCAAGCCATTTAACACTTCAAGGTGGGTAGGCAGAATGGCCTTGTCCTTACATTCTTATCATGCATTTTGCACCTGAGACAGAAATGTTTGTACATCTGTATCAGGTCTAACTGCAGGTTTTGAAATGTCTTGCAAAATATACCATTCTTAGGTGAAGTGATTTTGACCATTTAACTTGCAACATACCTCCAGGCATTCCTAAATCAGTTCAGCATGTGTTGTGATGGAACTGATTCCCCATTTGTATTGCATCCAGTGCAATCCAAATTGGCATTTCAATCTCGTTTTCAGCAATACAGACTGCACAAGTGGCTTGCAATACAATGTCTTCGTAGCAGCAGTAATGCCTTGATTCAAAGGCTGAAGGCAACTGAATGTATTTGGAGGTAAAAAGTTAACCTTTACCTCAGTTCTGATTAAAACAAAAAAGCCATTTAAGATTAGCTGTCAATTGAAGCTTTCCAATAGTGACAGCAGATGCAAGGAAAAACATCAATTTCATGTTCTTAAAACAATTTGGTTTCTCAGATTTACTGATCATGCAAGAATGTTGTTTATCCATGTCATATGAACTACAGACAAGTACAACATTAAACATTGTTTACTGTTGGCACCACCATGGCACATGTCATCTTTTTTTGTGGTTTGACTTGGCGGAAGTTGAAGAGAAATCCTAGTTTTGTCTGCATTGCAGATATAAGATATAGCAAACTTTTATTTCACTTGGTCAAATTCGTGCAACCAGTCCGTGCCCCGCCTTCATCAATTTTAATCATTTCACTGCCAATAACTGAGCATGAAATTATGCCACTGTTTTGGAACCTATACAGCCAACAAGCAAAAACGCAAAGTCTATTTTAAATGTCTAAAGTTTTTGCCATCTCATTTGTTGCTGACTGAATTATAGTTCCACTATAGGTACATTGGAAGTGTACATATAGCTGAACCATTGTAAAAGTAAAAGTTCAGCAACTTCGTACATAACACCGTGAAGTCACTTAGATTTGCACCTGGAATCCAGTGCTGCAGAGTTAAGAACTTTTCATTTAAGTAGTGTGATTAACATAGATTTGCTGAGTCTAAACTTTCTGCCAGTTGTGCTGTTGCTCAATACACCACGGAATGCTTCCTGCAGAATTTTTAGTTTTACTTGCTGATCTAGGCTTTCTGCTTCCCATTGATGTGACTATCCTTTTACTACTTGGAACTGAATGTTACGAATACTGGCTCCATTTAAAGACCATAAAAGCACATCTCAACATAGAATTTCACTTATTGAAGGAATCTAGATTTTCACAGTGTTGGTGTCATGATGGTTTACATTGATGATGATTGTTGAGCAATGTTATGCACAAAAGTCAGCTAGAGAAACATTAAGGGAAAAAAGTTTGTAGTTCTTGCTGACTGAAATTTGTTTAACCAGTAAAACTCTGTATAATATCATGTACATCACTGCCTGGACTTTTCTTTTGCTGGTGTTAACCAAATGTTCCCCTTACGTGAGTTCACATTAAGCATGATGCTTGAAATATACAAGATTCTTCATTATTATCGATAAGTAAAAATAATACAAAGCAGTATGGTTAGTAACACATTCTATAAAACAGCTGGTTTGTGTTTCTGTTCCTTAATAAAAAGAGTGTACTTCTTTTATACAAAAAAGAAAAAGAAAGTGCAGGTGAAGTGTCAGCAGCTGTATAGTGCCAACTATTGTAATTGAATATGACATGGAAGTCAGAAATTCAACATGGTGGGTACAAGGTAATGTTGTACTATGTAGAACAAGTAAGAGGAAAGGGTGAGGGGTTATAAATGCAAATACTGCAGTCTTAGTTCTTTCAGATTAATGAATGTCGTGGTGAACAGCTCTTTGAACACTGTGTCATGAATGTGAATTTGGAAACCTAAGCTTGTTGTATTGATAGTTTACAGACCACCATCATGATCTTAAATTTCATAAATCAGCTGTAGGCAGCCTTAGTAAGGCCATGTAGACTTGACTTGTGAGTGGTTATTTTTTGTGACTTTAATGTTGATTTTCTGTGACAAGCTAGAAATCGAGGACACCTGGAATTCCCAATGTCTGAATTTGGGAAATCTAACACAGTACAATTCTCCTCAAGGACTTAATGGGCACACCACGAGCTTGGCTGATTTGGGAGCAAAACTGATAGTGATTTATCTGACCATGACAGTAAAATGACTATTAATCAGTTGTGCTCAGGTCCACTGCAAGTATTTTCATAACAGAATCACAGTAATTAGAGTGAAACTTCTTGATGAATGTTATCAACAGGTGTATAAGGTACACCGTTTGGTTGGACAATTAAACTTTGCGTTAATTATCTTCCTAGTCTTTTTATTCTCTAAAAAAACGATAATACTGAATGGAAGTGAGAGCAAGTGACGAATAACTTCTTAGACTTCAATATCTTGTGCAAGGTAGAGAGAGCTCTACCTAATTGAGAAGGCAACAAATCGCAAATAGTGAAATATTCAGCTGTACTGCCTGTAGTGCACTATCAGATCTTCCTTTGTGTTCAGTAAAGCTCTTTTTTCCTGGCACAAGATGTTCCCATCCCAAATAGTAGCCATGCTTTATTGGTGCTAGAACTGTAGTTGATGCTTGACCTGTTGTATAGGAATGCTGGACTCGAGAGATTTTCAAATAATGTTTATGAAATAATTGAATTCCACATTTACTGTGTATATCTATGATAAACGTTTTACATGGTTCACATAGTAAATGCTCACAGATGAGTGTGACTGCTATGCCTGGATACACATCCATTCTTTGCAAAGCAATGTGAAGTAAAAGCTTAATATCTCTCTTATTTGATGTGTGCCATACACACTTCAGAAATATTCTGAGGCAAGTCTTACAGTTGTTGTGAAAGCATCACGTTTATAGCATGACTGGATTTCTCTGGTATCAAAGCTGCTGAACCAATGTGGTATCTCCATATATTGCTACACTCAAAAATTAATGGGAGTTGTGATAGGATACTATATTTCTCCTTTCTTTGAACTACACTTTGTTTAGTCTGAATATTTAATGGTAGTTGCCAATTGTTGCACAATTTCAAAATTTTATCTAGGTACGAGTTGATAGATTCTTTTAATTACTTCATAATTGGCAGAGCTAGTAATTATGTGCTTGTACAGTTATGGATAGTTTTGCCTCCTTATCTGTTTTGGCTATGGTACTGAGTCCACAATACTGTTCATAATAGTTTACTTCGATTTCTCTATTCTTATTTAAAATTACTTCTACTCATGCATTACTCCTGTTTCATTTTGTGTTGATAACTCTGTACTCACCTGACCAGAAATGTTGTTCCTCCTCCCTCTGCACCACACTAATTACCACCATATCAAACTTAAACTTATCCATTTCTCATTTCATGTTCTCTTCCACACCTAATCAATCAACCGACTTAACATTCCACACTCTGACTTGTAGCCATATTGTTCTTTTCCCTGATGATGATATCGGCCAGAGTAGCCACCTCCCAGAGATCTGTCATTATCATTGAACTATTCAGTAGGGCTGCATGTCCTTACTGATTATAACAGGTGTAGTTCCTTTGCTTTTAACTGTTCACAGTACCAACATTGCAAGGCCATGTTGGCTAATGGTACAAACTGTTCTGCATCTACATCTACATCTACATAGATACTCCGTAAGCCATCATACAGTATTGTGACAGCTGGTACCTGTACTACAAGAAAAATCTGCCATCCATATTCATTAACCACATGTTAGTGTCTTAATCTCCCTAGATATCCTTCCATTGCAGTTTTATGTACTGTATGTCTGTTTCCTTAAGTCGGGCAAATCACTTCACTTTTGCAGGATGTATACACTACGTGATCAAAAGTATCCGGACACCCCCAAAGACGTGAGTTTTTCATATTAGGTGCACTCTGCTGCTACTTACGGCCATGTATTCCATACCAGCGACCTCGGTAGTCATTAGACATCGTGAGAGAGCACAATGGGGTGCTCTGTGGAACTTACAGACTTCGAACATGGTCGGTGATTGGGTGTCACTCGCGTCATACGTCGCTACGCGAGATTTTCATACTCCTAAACATCTTTAGCTCCACTGTTTCCGATGTGATAGTGGAGTGGAAACATGAAGGAACATGCACAGTACAAAAACTTAAAGGTTGACCTCATCTGCTGACAAATGAAGACGATCCTATTGTGTAATAGGCAGACATCTATCCAGACTATCACACAGGAACTCCTAACTGCATTAGGATCCACTGCAAGTACTATAACAGTTAGGCAGGAGGTGAGAAAACACAGATTTCATGGTCGAGTGGCCGCTCACAAGCCACACATCATCCTGGTAAATGCCAAACACCTCGCTTGTTGTAAGAGGCATAAACATTGGACGATTGAACAGTGGGAAAACATTATGTGGTGTGACGAATCATGGTACTCAATGTGGCAGTCCGATGGCAGGGTGTGGGTATGGCGAATGCTTGGTGAACATCTGTCAGGGTGTGTGGTACCAACAGTAACATTTGGACGTGGTGGTGTTGTGGTGTGGTTGTGTTTTTCATGGAGGGGGCTTGCATCCTTTGTTGTTCTCCATGGCACTATCACAGCACAGGCTTACACTAATGTTTTAAGCACCTTCTTGCTTCCCATTGCTGAAGAGCAATTCAGGGATGGCTCTTTCAACACGATCGAGCACCTGTTCGGAATGCACGGACTGTGGCGGAGTGGTTACATGACAGTAACATCCCTGTAATGGACTGGCCTGCACAGAGTCCTGACCTGAGTCCTGTAGAACACCTTTGGGATATTTTGGAACACCAACTTACATTGATACCTCTCCTCAGTGCGGCACTCTGTGAAGAATGGGCTGCCATTCCCCAAGAAACATTCCAGTACCTGATTGAATGTAAACCTGTGAGAGTGGAAGCTGTCATAAAGAGTAAGGGTGGGCCAACACTATACTGAATTCCAGCATTACTGATGGAGGGTGCCACAAACCTGTAAGTCATTTTCGGCCAGGATTCCAGATAGGTTTGCTCACGTAGTGTTCATGTGGGAAATGGGTGCTACAAAACTGAAACACATGAAATAACTTAGCTATTACCAAAAACGTCACAAAATTAGGAAGACATGACATTGTGCCATGGAAGATGATAATAGACTTTAATTGTACCATTGATATCATAGATTCCCGTAACCTACTTAAGTGTGTTATTGTTTCTCATAAGTAATTTTTTGGAAGCTACCCAACAATTAAGAATGGCTGGTAGAAATGAGGTAGCACATATTTGAGGAAAATTATGAATAACTAAAATGGTAATCCACAGATAACAGACATATAATATTAAATTCAAGTCCATAAGGGTTAACAGCATGTGTAACTGCTCATGTAATGTCATGAGATGATGCCACAAGTCCCTAATATCACGAGCTTTGTTGTGGGATTTCAAAGGACAAGAACTCTATGAGAAATACTGGAAAGCTTCACATGAATCAGGAACATAGTGTTGCAACAACTGTACCATCTTGAGCCATAACTTTCCAGCAGGGAATGAGGATATTTGCTGTCTCATTCGCTTTGTTATGGGAGGGTAGTTCCAATGAGACATCTTAAATCACAAGCAAAGTCTTCAAGAACACATTTGGTGGTGACTCGTGGGCTGTGGCAGTAGATGGGGGTGTTACTTAATGCTCTACTCTATCCCAACAGACAAAGATAGAAAACACTTGAAACCTAAAGCCACCACCATAATCACTGGGGAAAAGACATACAGGATTTAACAACTGTCAAAATAGCAAGACTTGAAGCTTTCAGAGCATCAGCTACAATTACCTCATACCATGAATCACAGGTAGACTCAGCCAACTAGATGTAAACATTGATGATGGTTTCAAGATGGAACCACAAAATTCCACAGCAAAAACCCTCAAATTGTCATCTCCCTACTCCCTTCTAGTAATTTATACACGAGCTTATTGTTGGTTTAATTACTCCTATACTGAAATGGAACATTCATAGTTTGATAGCACATGTAGAATAACTGAAACTTTATATTTGAAGAAGATCACTGTATTTCACTTCAGTGTCTTTGTAAATCCTTCAGTAGTTGCATGCTGTCAGGGCACAGTATCTGACTCCTTCCCACTGGGTGAAGGACTGCTTGATGGACAACCTGTGTTACTCGTCTGTGAGGCATAAGTGAGGACTGAGATCAGACACTAGCTGTATGAATACGAACAGCAGTTTCTCAATATTATTAGATTTTGTTTTCATTTGCCAGGAACCTCTTTGCAAGAAGCATTGCCAATATTGACCTAAAATTTTGACAGACATTTCGTTTGTAGGAGATGATAATGTCAGTAATATGCAGGGGTAATGACAGCATCTCCTGGTGGGTCGTGAGATGAGTTATGTCTCTGGAATACAGGTGGCAGAATTTTCTGCAGCACAGTTATTTGATTTCTTACAACTGATCTCTAATCCTGCTTCATTGTAATTGTAAACTCCACACACATGCATCTCAAAAGGAGGTCATTGAAGTTGGTACCACAGAGAGCATACAGAGGATTGGTTTAGCGTCTGGTGATTTTCGAAACTGCTTAAATCTTGCATTCTAAGATTATTCTAAGGTAAATTCACCACACTGTTGGTGCACTTGTTTTGTTGTGGAAGAAATTGTCAGCCCACTGTATTCACCTTCTGCAATTCCAATGTTGCTCATCTCCAGAGCACACTTGTACAGTGAATATTTAGCTGAGAACAGCTGTCTACAACATTTCTTTTGTAAGTTTGCTCAACAAAAATGCGAGTAGTACCAGGAGTATCCATTGTTATTTTAATAGCCCATAAAACTGCTATATCAGGCAGAGACAATCTATACACCAGATGGGAGACAGTGAGATAGCTCAGGCAGTGCAAATGTGGTGCCTCAAAGAACCTAGATATCACTTTTTATTTTCAAGTAGTACTACATAATAGCTGAACTGCTAGGAACCATTTATCTTTATGAAAGAAAGCAGTCTTGCCTCTTCTACTGAACCCAGGGGAAAAAGATACATTGCACAAAATCACTTTAATGTTGCCCTCACCAATTGTAAGCCAAATTACTAGAAAAGTTCGATCGGCATGTGGCATACCTGGTCTGTAGAATTCAAGAAAGAATGTATTAACATCCAGCCTACATTTGTAGGATATTTCTGATCCCTGAGCTTGTGGATGGCTGGAATACACTGCCTTTCCCTAATCCAATAATATATCGAAACAGTGTGTCGTCATCGTATATGTGTTTGTATGACAGTTCAAGGAAAGTCGCCGCCTGCCATCTATGCCATATGTAAGCTGTGAAAGTGAGAGGTGTTTCCAGCCACTTCGATTATGGGCATACCAGGCATATACCCTTATTACATTGCCTGTGTGGAAGGAGCTGTATAAGAAACACCTACATAGGACATACACAAAAGGTGTGTGCTTTTTAATGCAGAATACAATACTGTAGTCAGTGCGATATAATATTATACTTTAACTTAGAGGTGTTAGACAGGATCCCATTTTACTGCGAGTTTCTCTTAAAGAACAATATCTGATGTATAACATTAGTGACACTGTATAACTGTTACCTGCAATGGAGTGATTAACTGTAAAGATTTCATTTAATCACATAGAAAATAAGTTTTAATGTAATCTGATTAAAACTACTTGACAGTTCACGTGTGTCACTTGGCACTGCAGCGTTGCTACATCCAATGCCAGCTACGGCTCGGTTATAGGCAACACACAAACACAGTGGGTGACTTCACAAATGCTGTTAATATGTAATGCACAGCATGACAGAAATTGGATTTGCTCTGTTGGAGCTGATTTTAAGTGATCTGTTACTAATTGTGGTAGATGACAGGTTTTGTAGCCCTTAATTTAAACTCATATCCTAACCTTACCACAACCGTGTGATGTGCAGTATAACCGAGAAAACAGCGATCAGAGAATCTGCAGCACAATTAAGATCTTGATCATTTTGTGCCGAAGTTTTAAGTCTAATCATTCTCAGAAAACTCGAGAGAGAATTTGTCTTATGTTTGTTAGCGTAGCCATATTCTGCAGCATAATTTCAGTTGTTGAGGAAAGCAAACTGTAATTTTCACCGTCATTGGTTAACTTAAACTATATACCCACCAAAAAGCAAAACAGTCAAAAGCAACAATCTGGCCGGTGTGGCCGAGCGGTTCTAGGAGGTTCAGTCTGGAACCGCGCGACCGCTACGTTGCAGGTTCCAATCCTGCCTTGGGCATGGATGTGTGTGATGTCCTTAGGTTAGTTAGGTATAAGTAGATCTAAGTTCTAGGGGACTGATGACTTCAGATGTGAAGTCCCATAGTGCTCAGAGGCATTTGAACCATTCAAAAGCAACAATCAGGATAAATTAAGAATAATATCACGGAAATGTGTGCATGCTCCTACACATCCACAGCCATATCCACACTCAAATGAATTCATTGGGAAGCTCAAAAATTTCCATTCTGATGGAATGGGGTACCTGCAGGTGGAATGATTGGACCCAGATATCACACAGATAGACCATGCACCTACTGCCATTACTTGCTCTCAGAAGACAATGATAGGCTGTACAGTGTGACTTGTGCTGACGTCACTACTGACACGTGTGTTTGATTCAGCCAAGGATGTTTTGGAATTCCTGGTGACCAAATGTTGAGTTGTAAAAGTATTTTTGATTGGGTAGCTGTAACTGCATTGGCATTCTTTCTGCCAGAGGGCTACACATAAGCTGTGCTGCTAACAACACACACCTTATGTTAGAACAATGTCTGTGTCATTCACATTTGTTCATCAGTCTGGAAGTTTATGTATGTGTTCCTTCATGTATTGACCTGACGTTATTTCCTATATGTGCACAGATGTTTTCCACATGGTTGACGTCCTTATTATAAGCCAATAAAAAAGTTGATGTTTGTGGTAGTTGTTGATTCATTTAGAATCAAATAGAAAAACATTTTTTATTGTTTTGTGAAATGAATTAATCATTTGTGGTGTTAAGAATTTCTACCCATAGCTGAAAGTGCTTTCCAAAACAAAGAAAAAGCCACTTGGGAAAATTTACTTTTATTTTAAAATTATTGATTACTTTTTATTTTTCGTTTCCTTTTATCTTTGAGTGGAAACTCCTATGTACAAAACTGGAGGAAGTTGTGACACTTTTAAATACCGGTACCTACTAGAAAATTTGGAAACGTAGTCAGCACTGAATGAGATTGGTCGTTATTGAATTTCCTGTGCTGGTTTGCTTTATGAAAATGTTTAATCACTTACATTTACTGAATAAGTTATCTGTGACACACATACATTTTTATCTTTCGGTTGATAGTCCCTGATTTTGTGTGTGCTAAAATATTGTTTTTTGTGTCTTTTAAATCAACATTTCACATCTCTTTCTTCATTCCGCAGTTTCATTCGAAGTGCTGGTGAGAACTGTGACACGTCGTTTCAAGAAACATTACACCAAGGAGTAGTCAACGACAAGCTGGAGATAGATTCAGAGAAGTCAACAGATTTCACTGTGTGCGGTAGCTATACCAAAATATCGATTTCACAAGAAGATAGCTTATTCAGCATGAGATGTAGTCGTAGCATTAGGGAAAAGGATTTTCACAAGTTTAACTGTAATTTCTGCCTAAAGAGCTTCCCTTACAAATACACACTCATAATGCATGTCTTCAACCACATTGATGGTGTGCAGGCACCTGCATGTGTGTGTAAGTCATGTGGTGAGGTATTGCCCACTGATGACCGCTTGAAAAAACATTTGAGAATGAGTGAGGGTGACCAAGCATTATCTGCTGCCAACAGTGGGATATTTGACTGCAGTGATGGCCATGAAAACAATATCTCCTTGGAGAGTGTACAAGAAGGAAGCATGGAACAGACCGAGAAGCAGTCTTCATCCAAGGAAAGTAGGAAAACTTCCAAGAAATCCTTTAATGACATACGTGATACACATACTCTGACACAAGCTGCCAAGAAACCCGAAAGATGTAATGATGATCGAATTTTATCTACAGGTGATAATGTCAATGTCCACAGCGTGCTAAGTGCAAAGAGGTGTCACAGATGTGATGTTTGTGATAAATTGTTTACTTTAAGTGCTCTTAGGAGACAGCAATTGATACACACTGGTAAGCGACCCCACAAATGCGATGTTTGCGGCAAATCTTTTACACGCTCGAATTATCTTATGAGGCATGAGTTAATACACACTGGAAGGAGACCCTACAAATGCAGTGTTTGTGGAAAATCGTTTACTCAATTGGGCAAACTGAAGAGACACAAATTAATACAGACTGGAAAGATACCCTATAAATGTAGTGTTTGTGAAAAACCGTTTACTAAATCGGGCAATCTGAAGAAACATGAATTAATACACACTGGAGAGAGACCATATAAACGTAATGTTTGTGAAAAATCGTTTACTCAATTGGGCAATCTGAAGAGACATGTATTAATACACACTGGAGAGCGACCATATAAATGTGGTGTTTGTGAAAAATCGTTTACTGAATTGGGCAATCGGAAGAGACACGAATTAATACACACAGGAAAGGGACCCCATAAATGTAATACTTGCGGTAAATCCTTTAGTGGAGTGTCTAATCTCAAGACCCACGTCTTCATACACAGTGGAGAGAGACCCTACAAATGTAGTGTATGTGGAAAATCATTTACTCAGTCAGGCAATCTGAAGACACACCAAACCATACACACAGGAAACAGACCCTACAAATGTGATACTTGTGGCAAGTCTTTTAATGCGAAGTCTTATCTCAGGACCCACGTCTTGATCCACACTGGAGAGAGACCCTACAAATGTAGTGTATGTGGAAAATCGTTTAATCACTCGGGCAATCTGAAGACACATGAAACCATACACACAGGAAAGAGACCCTACAAATGTGATACTTGTGGCAAGTTTTTTAATGCGAAGTCTTATCTCAGGACCCATGTCTTGATCCACACTGGAGAGAGACCCTACAAATGTAGTGTATGTGGAAAATCCTTTACTCAACCAAGCCATCTGAAGGTACATCAATTAGTACACATTGAACAGTGAATACATAAATGCAATGTGTGCGACAAATCTTTTTCACATCTGGGTCATCTAGAGAGACAAAGATTAATACACTCAGGGACGAGTCCCCGCAAATGTGATACTTCTGGAAAGTGTTTTACTTACATGGGTAATCTCAAGAAACCCCCAATAGTACACACTTGCGAACGACCGTATAAATGCAGTACTAGTGGAAAATAGTTTAACCAATCGAGTAATTTCTAGACACAAGAATTACTTCACAATAAAATAGGTTACACAGATATATTTGTGGGAAATCTTCTACTTAGGTTGACCATCTTGAGAAGCATGCTATAATACACACTTAGTAGAGGCTATTCAAAGCATTGTCGAGGTTTATAGTATTACACGTGTGTTACGAAAATTGTTTGCATCTGCTAGAGAGAGGTCATAAAAATTGGCGAATCCGTTTCTGCTGCTTGATGTTTCAAGAAGATGCATACTAAATACTACATATGAATCACATGGTTGCGATTTTTTTGTGATAAATGCTCCATGCCTTAATGAACTGGCTACCAGAAATTTGTCATTGAGAATACCTTTTACTCGTTTGGGTAGGAGTTCCAAGTGGTAATAAGGACTCCATCTTCACCATGTGAATGGAACAGTGGCAATTTTTTGAAAGATACTGTGAATTCAAGATTCATGAAGCTGTATGCACTAGCCAGGTGACAGCGAAATGTTCTTATTATACATTCTTCACTCAGACTATTTATCTGAGCAATGGTGAAAGATACAAAAATCTCCTGATTATGCACATATTTTACTGAGGTATGCTTCCTTAATAGTTGCTATTTGTGTAGTTAATAATCTGCACACATGCGACTTCTCCATTAGGAAATAACTGATGGTGGCGAGCATGCAGTGATAATCCAAAATTTTCAATTGTCTGCCTAGTAGCCTTTTGATTCACCTTCAGAATGCAATACAAAAGCTCTTCTGCATGTAGTGCATTGGTCTACATGTCTACACATAGCTCACACAGTAGCCATAAATTGTAGGCTGTTGATCTGTTGCTGTGTAGACAGTGTGCAATAGCATCCCATATTCATTCCATCATGATCAAATGGGTTGAACAAGGTGGGCAAGACAAGTGAGATATATCATGCTGCTCAAACCATTGTAGTGTGATTATGGACCTGTGACTTGGACAGTTATCCAGCTGCAAGATGATGCCACTGTCAGGGAAGTGATAAAGAGGTTGCAATAATGTTTGTATTGTCCACAGCTGTCATGATGCTTTTCCTTGTATCTCATATGAATATACCCCATAGCATGACATTGCCTTCATCTTCCTGCCTCTGTTGTGTGGTACATGTTTTGAATAACCATTCATCTGGGTAATGGCATATCTGGACACTACAATTGACCTGGTCGAACAAGAAATGTCACTTATCCCCACATGTGACACATCTTTATAGGTATGCAGTCCAATCTCAATTATCGCATTTCCACTGCTGCCATAACTGACAATTTTGTTAGATCAACATGGGAATACAGAGGGGTTATGTAACTTGGGGCCTCATGCTCAACAATGTCTGCAGAATTGCTTGAGTCTTGAGCATGCTCAAGCATTATCTCCTTTCTTCAGACTGTCATCGACACCACTTTCCAGAGCAGCTAGGCTCTGATCTCCCATTCTCTAGGTAAATCACAAGGATCCTACACCTTTTTGTCAACTTGTGGTTTCACCATCTTTCAACGATGTTCCATAGAGGCTAACAATAGGAGCACATGAGCAGCCAACCAGATTCGGTGTTAGTGAGATTCAATTACCCAGGCACCAGGCAAAACCATCTGCTCTTTGGCAAAGTTATTTGTCTGTTGTTTGTCACATACTGTCACTAGAATGATCACCCATTCACATCTGCTTATACAGTTTCATTACTGTGTAATGAATGCCACTGGGCAGCATACAGCTGTCTTATGGAAGTTGATATAATGATTTGGATCAACAGTGTATATTCACGCAAAAGGGTCATTTGGTAAATTGTGTAGTCATTCAAATTTTCATGCTTTGTTAAATTTTATATCAATACACTACTGGCAGTTTGAGCTGTATTTCTTGTGAAATATTTTTGTGTAGTACAAAGCACTGTACATAAATCTGAGTTCATGAAGAGTAGTTATATGCATGAAGTCTTTAATTATTTGTCTGTTTTTAATCGTCATGTAACTGCTGAACTAACATACGTGGGAAAACTATATCAGATTATAATTACAATTGTATAAAACACAAGGACAATTGAAACAGCACAAAGTGTGATTACTAGAATATAAATTTAATCCAAATGCATAATTTTTATTGTAATAAGTAAATATAGCAAACGTGCTTTCTTTCTAATTGCTTTGTTTTAATTTTATTTCTTTTTAGTTGTCTTCGTTCATCTACTTTAAACATGATTTCATAGTGTGTATTTTCCTTTATTTCTCTAATAAATGTGAGGTATCAGAAATCTGTACTAATGCTTTGTCTCATATTTCATAATGTTTGTTTTTGGTCAGTTTTTTCGATTTTCTACCTATTTCTTTTTGGTTTTTATGTTTTGTCATACTGGTAATAACTTGAGGTAATTGTTAAGTGGTAGGCATTTGTGAGTTTTGTGACAGTTTCAGCTTTGTGGCTTCTATCTGAAATGAGAAAGTATCTGTCATGATGGTTCTTGAAACATAATACTGTGCTGCTATCTGGTCTGTAATACTACAGTGGCTTTTAAATATTTAGGCAATGGTGATATATTTGCAGTTCGTGGACTACTATTCTTCATAGACACTTGATAAGGAGTTCTGGTTGTGACTTGGAATGAAATTGCATGGATTTCAATTATATCTTTATCCATATAGCAGTGTTGTTACAATATTGTCCAGCTATTTAGTTGCATATTTTTGCTTCACTTCCTTTTGTTACTGCGCTTTTTGTGGATGGTCTATTTTAATTGTAAGAGAAAAATATTTTTTCTCTTAGTATTTCTTTCTGAGACAAATATTATTACAATTCTTATTCAAGTAAGAACAGAGCCCTAAATTCACAAACTTACAATGCTTCTGCTCACATGAAGCTTAAATCCTGGCTCATAACTGTTCTATTTTAATAGTCTCATCACCGAAAATGAGATTATGATGATTCTGAATAGAAATTAAGTAAAGTAACCCACATTAACATATTAAAATAGTATTTCGAATGACAGAAAGAATGGGAAATATTGGCAATATCACTTGGTCAAAATACAGTGCCATTAATTGTTGTAGTGTGGTATTTAATCATAAGACCAACACAAATATCATTATTAGTAACTGGTTATTACTGCCATCATCATATGATGTTCCTGACCACTTTTAGATGTATTATGTTGAAATATATCTGACAAATGCCATAAAGGCTGTAATGACCATCTTCATAGCATCACCATTGCCCATCAAGCCAATATGGGTGGCATTTTCCACCCAAAACGTTCTTATAAAAATCATTTAGAGACGATAATTGTTGCCATTTCTGTTTTGTAAGTGAGCTCAGCAACAACTTGCACTTTTGTCCCAAATGATTCATTTAAAACCTGAGTTGTTGGACATCTGTTAAAAGACAAACATTGGCGATCACTTGAGTCCAAAATGAATCATAAATCAAGAAAGTGTGATTATAAAATTGTCGTTTGCAGAATTGCAGTACTTTCTTGTTTGAAATTACTTGAGTGAATGGAGTTTGTTGGAAGATGATGCAGGATTCATTTAAAGCAAAAAAAACCTTCTTTTCACATAAGTATATAATTGTGAACCCTCCCAGGGGACACCACATTATTGTGGGCACCTTCAGTGCTTGGTGGGAGGGTTTGCGTGCTCTGACAAAGTCGAGAGCTGTGCTGGAGGTAGTGTAGCTACTTTGAATCCAACCCACCTAGGGGAGTAAACCCTAAAAAAATTCAGGTCCTCCAAGTCAGTGGTTAGGCATGAGGGTAACAACCCCATGCTGGAAAAAAGTGCTGTTGTGGATACTATACAGATGCCTCAGAATGGAAAGGATTGCCTCTTATGATCCGGCGAGAAAAACGGTTAAAGAGAAGGAACACTGATATTTAAATAGCCACCTGGAATGGAGGACACTCAAGAGGCCTGGCAAGATACAAGAAATAGGGAGTGAACTATATGAAGTGAAAATAGCAGAAATACAAGAAACTAGATGGAAAGGGCAAGGAATGATAGCATCGGGGGAACATTTAATGATGTATAGCGTTGCAGATACAGGCATTTATGGCACTGATTTCCTTCTACACAGATCTATGAAGGCTAACGTAATTTGTCTTACGGCAGTAAGTGACAGTGTGTTATTTAAGAATGACAAAATTTTTTAACGTTACAATAATGAATGTCTATGCCCCTACTGAGGAGGCAGATGAAGATGCAAAGGATATATTTTATGCCAAATTGGAAAAAGAAATTGGTAACATTGAAAGGCACAGTGTGAAAATAATACTCGGAGACATAAATGCAAAAATAGAGAAAGAAGAGGTATATAGAAGTATAATAGGAAAGGAAAGCCTACACAATGACAGTAATGATAATTGGTTCAGACTGATAGACTTCGCCAGCAGGAAGAACAGCATAATAAAAAGCACCTATCACCCAAGGAAAGATATTAAGAAATCTACCTGGGTATCACTCGATGGAAACAAAAAACCTAGTAGATCATATACTCATAGACAAAAGGCATGCATCAGATGATATGGAAATTAGCAGCTACAGAGGGGCAGATGGAGACACAGACCACTAGTTAGTATGAATTAGATATACGCAGAAGATAGATTTGGTAAGAAACCAAAGTAATAAGATAAGAATGAAACACGATATAAAAAGATTCCAAACGAAGGAAACACAGAAAGAAACTAGAACAGATATTGGAAGCAGATAGAAACAGCGGGAATGAAGATAATTTGAAAACTAAATGGGAGTCGTTGAAAACTGCCATTAGTGTAGCTGCAGAAGAGATACTGGGGAGATAACAACGCAAAAGAGTAGTTATGTGGTTCGACGTGGTTCCAAGTCAATAGAATAAAGAGATCAGAAGGTTCTATGAAAGAACAAGAGATTTGAAGAAAGGTTTCCAATCTCGAGCAGTTTTCTAGAAGGATTAGGACAAAATCTAATTGGAGAGAAAAGCAAAGTCCTAGAAAGGTGGCAAAAGTATTTTACCGAACTGCTTGATGGGAAAGAAGGGGATAAAGAAGAAGGAACAGTGATTGACAATGAAGAGGAACAGGACTCAGTATTGGAATCAGAGTTAGATGTAGAGGATCGGGAAGAGAGAGCAGTACCAGAGCTATAGGAAGTGAAGAACGCTATCAAGAGCCCAAAAAATAATAAAGCAGCAGGAGAAGACGGCATAGAGGCCGAATTATTAAAATATGGGTGAAAAAAATCTAGGAGGCAGTCCATGAATTGGTAAAGGAAATATGGGTAAAAGAGGTAATGCCTAAGGATTGAACATGGGAATTCTCTGCCCATTACATGAAAGGGCGACAAGTCAGAATGCAGCAGTTATCGTGGAATCACTCTCTATGACATAACATATAAGATACTTAGTAAAATTTTAGCCTCCAGGCTTGAAGGAATGACAGAAGGGATATTGGGGGACTATCAGGCTGGATTTAGGAGGAACAAATCCACAATGGATCAGATATATATATTAAGACGAGTGCTAGACATTATGGCAAGCAAGTACATCAGTTGTACATTGATTTTAAGCAAGTGTACGACAGCCTACACAGGAAGAAATTTATGCAGATCATGAAAGAATTTAGAATCTCACTACAGTGGGTCAATTTAATAGATATAACAATGAAAGCAACAGTGTGTAAAGTAAGAATAGAGCAAGAACTGTCAGGTCTATTCCAACTACAGAGGGGGCTATGACAGGGAGATGAGATCTCTACAATGCTATTTATTTTAATTTTTGAAAAGGTGATGCGGCAAATTCTGATAAACCCAGGAGGAACAATACTTAAACGGCAAGTTCAAGTGGTAGCACATGCAGATGATGGCAACGAATGTAAGGGCACTAAAGGGGAACTACGACACATTAGAGGAAGCAGCAAGAGAAGTAGGTTTAGAAGAAAACGTAAACAAAAAAGTGTATAGTGATAGGGGAGCCCAATATAAATGAACAAAAGTATTCAACAGTAATGAATGGGAAAGAATATGAAAGTGAAAACATTTTAATATTTAGGTTCTGTAATAACAGAGGACAATAAAGTACCAGTAGAAATACAAGAAAGGATAGCGAGTGGAAATAGTTGCTATTTTGCTTGCAGAATGTTTCTAATTCCAGGAATGTTAGTAGGAATACAAAAAACAAAATACACACGACCACGTTAAGAGTTGTAGTAATATATGGGTCAGAAGGCCGGGTATTGACATTATAGGAAGAGAACTGGTTATCGAAATGGGACAAAGATACTGAGAAGGATTTTTGGAGCAGTGAGAGAGGAAGATGGCTGGAGAGTAAGGACAAATGTATAACTACAAATACTTTTTGGACAGATAGATATTGTTGTTAAAATTAAGCAGGGAAGAATAAGATGGGCGGAACATGTACAGAGAATGGTAGAAACTTGGAGGGTCAAGAAAGATTTCATGGGAAAACCTGACGGGAGAGAATGAAGAGGTAGACCAAGATAAAGGTGGCTGGATGATATGGAAGAAGATCTACAGGTGATGGGAATACGAAAGTGGAGAAGGAAGACGACAGACAGAGAAGAATGGAGGCAGGTGATTCAGAAGGCCAGGGATTTAAATGGACGGTAGAGCCAACCAAGGAGAAGAAGATAAAATTGCGGAAATAGTTGCAGATTCATGTTACTCATTTGGATTCTATGTGTAAGTATTTCTGCCATTAAAATTTTTTATGGTTTCAGTTTAGTGTGTCTACATTTACTAAGGGTAAGTGAACATGTATGCCACATGGGTCTGCAGTTGTAACTGACGCATATAATTGTGCCCACAAATTTGCACAACTTAGAGCTGCACAGTTGCACGTGGACATAGCTTTATGTC